>NC_136295.1:8907943-9633937 GCF_964198595.1 Lampetra fluviatilis | reverse complement strand
TTCAGCGGTGCCAATGTGCCCCTGAAAAATGTACGGTCCCATTTGCACAGCTCTCCAAATTACGTGTTTTTTTCGGTTGTTCTACACGACAGCTCGGCGTAACGTCTGACATTTCGCTCCAAGTACGTGGCGCTCAACAACGCACGCCGCAACCCGAAGGCTGTGCCGTACAGCTGCCAATAACCCACACAGTAGCGTCGCGTTTGCATCCTCATTACGGACGCTAAAATTCAACAAACGCCGGGGGACCAACTCACCCATGACGTCCACGCGCGTCCATGCCGACTTGCTTCCGCTGCTGTTGGTGACAGAGACGCCGTACTTTCCGTGGTCGCTGCGCACGCAGTTCTTGATGAACACCTCGGTGTCGTGGCCCACGGTGGTGATGACGACGCGCTCCTTGTCGTAGTCGCCGTCGTCCTTCGTCCACTTGATCTCGGGGAAGGGGCGGCCGTGGACAACGGCGGGGAGGCGCAGGGCCTTGCCGGCTTGGACCTGGACTCCGTTCTTCACCGAGATGTCCAGCTCCACCTCCGGCGGCTCTGCAGGACGACACGTAAAAACAATCGTACGCGGTGCCCACCAGTGTTCACTCGGCCGTCATTTGAAAAAAAATATATATATAATTGTATTATTTGTGGAATTTTATTCAAGCCGAAGCCCTGTGGATTTAATTTGGTCAATCTCTGATCGACTAAATGAGTCAAACATTTATATGAAGGGCACAAAGTTTCCTCACCCGCTATTATTAGGTCTGTCAAAAATTTAACTGAGTAAATATTGCATAGACTGTACATACATATAGCCAATTACCATTTTTGATCATCTTCTGGACACCGCTGATTTAGTAACAATGTTACTGATTTAGTAACAATGTTCCTAAATCATCTTGGTTCGTGTCTCCATCCGGACAAGTTAATATCGTCTCCCCACCGTCAGTCAGGTCTTCGGTGGGCAGTGGTCATCACATTAGCGCTCTATGATTTTCGTCCACCCGTACAACAAGAACAATCATGATCGTTGACAAGAACCACGGCGGTCAGCAGATGCCTGGCTCACAGTGCCCCTAATGACCCCCCCCCCCCACCCCCTCCACGACTGCCGTACCTTTCTTCTCCAGCACGGTCACGGTGTCGGTCTGTCCCGGGGCGCCTTCCCCGGCGACGTTGACGGCGATCACGCGCAGGCGGTAGTCGGCCCCCCTCTCGCACGCCCTCCACCGTGAACTTGCGCGGCTTCACCAGCTGGTCGCTGCAGCGAGACCAGTCGCTCGTGCCGGCCAGCTGCTTGTCCACGTGGTAGCCGATGATGTCACCGCCGCCGGTGTATATGGGCGCCTCCCACACCACGTCGATGGTGGACGCGGTCGTGTCGACGATCCTCGGGGTCGGTGGACCGGGCGGCACTGGTTTGCGATGAGAGGACAGAGAGAAAGAGTCGTTAAACGCTTGACCATGTTTCCGGATCAGTGTTTCTCGTTACGAGTGAAACGATGAGATTTGCTGGGTGATTAGAAATGGGTAGAACATTTAAAAGCACTGTGTGTGTGTCAATGATCTCACAACATGCTGCGTAATGAGCAGTTATGAATACAAATGCCAACACCATGTAATTGTATTCAATAGCTGACGTTATGATCCATATTAGGGTAACATTCGAAGTCAATTAAAATTGGTTATTGTGCTGAAGGGAGATTTTCCTATCAGTGCTTAAAAGTGTAAAATAAAAAACCTGTCTACTATACTGCATTAATCGGTTAAAATCGATGTTGATGCTCACGACACACACACATCCATCGAATATGTGTGAGAATCACTTATTTACAGCCTATACAATTTACGTAAAAATAATACACTCCTGTTAAGTCATGAGTAAAGTCAACAGGTAAAACTATACAGATTTGGGAAAATAAATCAGAACTACTTTGCTTCAAAATAACACCACGTTTACCAAATCTTGAACCATAACCCCAAAGAACAGCGACAATTTGTCAAAACTGCGAGGGAGGGCGAACTGTCGTGTTGCATGCTGACCGTACGGGCAAAGAAAGGACGGAAACGTTGCAGACTACTCACAGACGGGGTCTTGCGTGGTGACGGGGTCGGAAGGCGGGCTGAACTTGCCGGGGCCTGCCAAGTTTTCGGCGCACACGCGGAAGATGTAGGTGAGGCCCTCCATGAGGCCCTCGACGCGGACGTTCAGGGCGCTGAGCATGCTGCGGTTGACGCGCGACCAGTGAGACCCCTGGATCTCGCGCCTCTCCACCCAGTAGCCGAGGATCGGGCTGCCGTTGTCCTTGGGCTCGTTCCACGACACGTGCATGCTCGTGCTCATCACATCCTTCACCTCCGGCTTGTTGGGCGGGTCCGGCGGATCTGAGGGCAATGGAATCGGGGGTTATAGTTTTCTCATTCAGTAGCGAAGCTCTCTGTCTGCTGTGGCCACCCGGTTTTATTTTTACAAGGTGCTGTTAACCGTCGATTATCCGTTGGACGGATTGCCATCCAGGTGGCAGATCAAGAGTGCTCGCGAATAAATCAATGAATGAGATATCTTCACACGCACTGGTTTCATTATTAGCTACTGCTCAGATGTCGAGCCTGCAGATCCACTCAATGTGGTGTTTCCATTTGCACAGCTGGGCGGACAGAGCAGATTTTAGAACCTTGCCCAATTGTTTCAACTTCCGCGCCGGGAGTTCGAATTGAGTCGGCTACCTCTGGATCGCAAGTCCAGCGCGCTAACCACTTCACCACGGCAGCATCCCGATAACACAAATATCGTTATTTATTGTTTTGCCACTCACCGAAAGGATTCTTAGCGGTGGCTGGCTGGGACTTGCATGAGGGTCCGCATCCGTACTTGTTTTCAGCGGACACGCGGAACAGGTACTCCTTGCCCTCAATGAGCTTGGTGACCTGGAACTTGCAGTGGCGTAGGGTGGTCGTGATGGTGATCCAGTCGCTGTCTGGACGAGTGTTGTCCTTCTTCTCGAGGATGTAGTTGAGGATCTCGCTGCCTCCGTTGTCCTCCGGAGGGCCCCATGACACACGCATCGAGTCCTTCCGTATTTCTTCAAACGTGAAGTTGACCGGTGCACTGGGAACATCTGTTGAGTAAAAAAACAACCAAACACACGTAAATATAATTTCTTTCATGATAGATGTTTGAGTGTAAATGTAATGCTCGTTTTAGATTTCATAGACTACGTAAGAAAATGAAAAAAATAACACACGATCATCGTTGTCAACATTATAACTGCTTTGTGATCATTACGGAGCGCGATCAGGGACCACCTTACCCAGGACGTTGACTTCGCAGGAGGCCTGCGCAGTCCCGTGCTCGTTCTCCACCTTGATGGTGAAGAGCCCGTGGTCGGTGCGGACAGAGTCCCTGATGGATATGATGGAGGCGTCATTCTTGCTGTTGTCCATGTTCAACCGCTCGATGAGCAGGAGAGTGAAGGGCTCCTCCGGCACCTCCTCCTCCTTATCCTTCTTGCGGCGCACCACAGCCTTGGAATCGCGCCGGCGAATCTCCGCCGGGCGGATGGTCTCGGCGTTCCGTGACCACACCACCGTGGGCTGCGGCGAGCCGGAGATGAAGGCCTCCAGCATGATCTCGCTTCCTCGCTTCACGGTTAGGCCGTTCTGCAGGCTGGCTGCCAGATGCACTTTGGGAACGACTGTGGGCACAATTTGAACAGAAGGCGGATTGAAAGGAGAACGTTTTGACACGGTGAATTTATGCAAACACGTGTGTTTTTCGGTCTCTCGGCGATTCCGACCGTGCGTTTCTCCACGCTTCTTTGCAATTTTCGGTCAAAACAAAAGTGAGCGGGCTTCGGCGGGACACTCCCTCTAAGAGGGATGATCCGGGATGGTCAAGAATAATGTCGGAGTGGTAGCAAAGAAATGGAATGAGTTACAGGAATTAGAGCGATGAAATTAACATGAGCGGTGTCTGTAAGAAACCTGCAGTGAAAGAGGCATGAGACTTGTAACTCGTGTGCAGTATTTTTGCCACTCAATGGCAGCGGTATCATGTGACTGAATATGGTGGCATCCTTGGACAATTACAGATCAGAATTGGATTGAACTGTTATACATTCTTTTACCATTTATGGTGCGAAGACGAGTGGAATGTATAATAATATATCAATATGGTGAAACCTGCATGGATGATGCCAACGTTGAGTGCAACAGCTGCAATCAGGATGTGAACGTATTTGTGATGAGGCAAGATGATTCAATTCCAGCCATGTTGAATGGTTGAAACGTTCGTGACAATGTTATCACCGTTATCCTGAAGCGCAGCCTTTTAAATTAACTTATACACGTGAAATACAACGTGTTTTTATTTGTTTTAACACAGCTGGTATATCCTGAGTGCAAAAACAATCAAAAGACATCCTCAACGCACCACTGTCAAGGCCATTTCAGTTGACTGTGCATTTTCCAGAACCGCTGTGGAATGAACAGACGGACGGATAGCTTCTGACCACTCACCGATTGGGTCGACTGCCTTGACCGACAGGGTTGGCTTCGACGGGTCACTGATGCCGGCCGCGTTCTCTGCGCGGACGCGGTACTGGTAGGGCGTGCCCTCGGTCAGACCCTTGACCGTGTAGCACTGGACGGGCACGAGGAATTCGTTGACCTTCTCCCAGCGTTCGCCGTCCTTGGCCAGCTTCTCGATGATGTAGCCCATGATCTTGCTGCCGCCATCGTAGAGGGGCGGCTTCCACGTGAGTGTGATGGTAGAGGAAGTTGGATCGTAGTATTCCACGTCCACTGGTGGGTCGGGGCGTTCTGCGGTGGTACAGGAGTGTTTCATCGTAAATTTATTGCTTCGGTGAGACCTCCACCATCTGACCACCCCCCATCATCCGGCTTATAATTCAAATGATTTTTAAATGTGTCCCTTAAATCTAATATTATTTAACGACATACATTTTTTTTTGCCATTAATACAGATTGAAAGGTAAGAACACCAAATTTATATTTTTTTACAGCAGCACGTTGGAAAGTAACGCGCTCATATAATAATGTTACAGCAGCGTACATCAGAAAGGTAGTGCACAACCATTTCATAATGTTTACAGGAGCGCAGATGTGAAGGTAGCGCACCCCTTTTCTTAACTCCACGGGAGCACATTTCATTGAAGACAAAACATATGAGGACTGCTCAGAGATGAACCATCAATACCCCCACCACTTAGCGACGCCTAATTCCATAACCGGGCCCTGCTGCCGGCAGCGTACCTTTTGGATCTTCAGCGAGAATGGGGTTGCGCAGCTCCACGTTCTCGCCACCGCCAATCTTGTTGACGGCGCGCACGCGGAAGTAGTACTCAGAGTTGGGGATGAGGTCCTTGACGGCCCAGCTGAGCTTGTTCTCGCCGGACATGACGGGGATGTAGGTCCTGCGTCCGGCCTCGCGCCGCTCCAACACGTAGTGCAGCAGGGGGCTGCCTCCGTCATCGTCCGGAGGGTCCCAGGAGATCTTGCACGTGCTCTTGGTGACCTCGCTCGCCTTGAGCTCCTTGCACGGTCCCGGCAAGCCTGGTGCGGCAAAAAAAAAGTGTTATGATCTTCACATTTAGAATTAAATAAGTGAAATTAAAATATCGTGATAATAATTAACTAATTTTAAAAATTTCACATTTACTAAGCAAAGTTTTTTGGAAGGTCAGACTTTGGATTGCTTGGCATTATTTTTGTTACGAGTGTTTAACGATAATGTTGTCTCAATTCTTTCTCTGGCCTACATAATTCTACCCGTAATTACCTTCCCTAGAAAACAACCAAAGTATGAAAGACCCTCTGTGACCTCTCCAAATGGGCACGTTTTCCAGAATGTCAGTGTCTCTAGGTTTTTCAAATTGAATTGCTATCGTATTTCTCTGTGCGGTAGAAACTACAAGGCCCAGAGAAAACCCATACAAATGAAACACCAGACAGGTTAGAAACATTTCAATAACACCTGCTAGAAAAGTAAAAGCCTCCATGCAAAACCAATTACTGGGGGACTTAGCGTACCGATGACTTTGATGTTGATGGTGCCAGTGGTTGAGCCATTCTTGTTTTCCAAGGTGATGGTGAAGTTCCCAGCGTCCGTGCGAGCTGTGTTTGTGATCTCCAGCAGAGCGCTGGTGATGTCGCTGCTCATGCTGATGCGCTCGGCCTTCAAGAACTCCTTGCCATTCTTGTGCCAAGACACGGTCGGCTTGGGCACGGCGATGAATGGGATTTTGAGGGACAGCTTCTCTCCTTCCACAACCACGAGGTCATGGGTCTCAATTTCCAGTGTGGGTTTGCCTGTACAAAACAAACACGTCGACAGTTTAGGTTCAAGGAGAGAAAATAATTGATTCATAACTCTCCGATGTCTTTTCTGGTTACACCGCGGGCTTGTTTTGCATATGACGTCCAAAATTTCGCTTCGTGTGCTGGGAGCGAAACGTCGGACATCACGCTCAACAGTGTGCGGTAAAAACCCAGAAACACGTCTGAGAGCTATGCAACGTAACTTGCCAGAGCATATCTAGTAAAATCAAACAACAAGTTAAACAGCAATCTCCGACCGTGCATTTTTCACAACGGTGCTAAAGCACACCGCGTTTCTCCGCAGACAGTACTCACAGTCAGGATCCTTGGCAAAGACATTTTCGGAAATCTCCGACGGATCGCCGACTCCGATCTTGTTGAAGGCGCGTACGCGGAACACGTACTCCTTGTCCGGCACGAAGCTGTCGTCCAGCTTGAACTTGGTCTCCTTGACCGGGCGGGAGTTGACCCTCATCCACTTCTCGGTGCCGACCTCGCACATCTCCACGTGGTAGCCGCCGATGGGGGTGCCGCCGTCTTTCTCCGGTGGCTTCCAAGAGATGCTCATGTGCTTGCGGCTCGCGTCCGTCACGTGGAGGTCCACAGGAGCAGACGGCGGCGCTGCGGAGACGAGAGGCCGCTTTGTTTACGAGAGAAGCAGTGTGGTAGTAATTGCGATAGAACTAATATTTGAGAGAACGAAAGCATCGACAATTCGGATTTATTTTGTTCACGACGATAGGTCACCTAGACATTCGCTTGAGATGGGTCATCTCACTTGCAAGGGTGTCCAGCGTGACGATGAAAATAATGATGATGATAAGGATGATGATTATGATAATTATGGCAAAAGAGCCTATGCATGTGGCGTGAATGGTATGGTGTGCTTAAATGTTCAGCCTAGTAATGGGGAGCGGTAGCGTAGCTGTTAGCGCACTATGCTACGAACCCGGCGACCCGAGTTTGATTCCCGCTCACGACCAATAACAGTGGCGAATATTTGAACCGGTCCTGGGCCTCCCCGAGGTCGACTCAGCCTCAAATGAGTGCCTGGTGCAGTGTGTAGTAAACATCACCACTGGGGAGACAAATGTGGCCAGGCATGGTGCTGGCCACCCACCCCCTCGCGTACTGTTCCAGACTTCATAGGTGCTCACAAACAGCATTTTCCCCACAGTCTGTTAAGGCTATATGGGGGATCTTTGCCTTTGTGTATCCCCGTGCGTGCGTGTGCGTGCGTGCTCTTGTCGGCAGAGCGGGGCTTACACAGCGCATCCTCGACGACGAGCAGGTCGGTGGGCTCGCTGGCATGGCCGCAGCCAGCCTCGTTCTCCGCCCGCACCTGGAACTGAACCTCGGTGCCCTCGATGACGTCCGTAACGCGGAACGTGCACTCGGGACCGGCCGTCTTGCCGGCCTTGACCCAGCGCGTTCCCAGCTTCTCCTTCTTCTCAATCACGTACCTGTCAGGAGGACATCGCACAAGGTCGCCACCGTTAGAGTGAGCTCACGCACTCTACGTTAGTTTAAGAGAGCTTCTTCTTGGTTCTTTCGGTAAAGTCACGTAGAAGAGGAATAATAAAATAATACAAATAAAACATAATAAAATGGCATGAGCAGGCAACTGACGTGTACGCCAACACAAACTTTAGAAGCCCTTCCATCAGCAGTGGCATGAGCAGGCAATTGCAGGGCCACACATTTATCCGTTACGTTAGGTTAGACTTGAGAGAAAACTCACCTAAGGATGGGTCTGCCACCATCATTCTTCGGCTCTTCCCATTTCAGACCAACGTGCCTCTTGGTCACGTCTGTGACTGCGAGGGCATATGGTGCTCCAGGGGTAGCTGCAACAAGCGTACACATGAAAGAGTTATTCGTTAACACGTACATATATAAAACAAAACAACAACAAAAACTTTCGCTCGTACCGTGCGTTGTAAAGTATGGCTACACGCTTACTGAAACGGTCCTTGGCCAGCACAGAATCTTCGATCTCAACGTAGTCGCTCTGCCCCACGGCGTTCTCCGCAGCCACTCGGAAGAGGTACAGGGCCCCCTCGGACAACGGCGTCACCGTGTGCTTGGTGTCCTTGACGGTGGTGTCCACCGTCTGCCAAGCCTTGCGTTTGACGTCGCGCTTCTCGACGATGTAGTTGGTGATCGGCGAGCCTCCGTCCTTCTCGGGCTCTGTCCACTTGAGGTCGGCCGAGTTGCGTGAAATGTTCACCACTTCCAGCCAGCGCGGCGGAGACGGGGGGCCTGTAAGTGTGGGGAGCAGGCACGGACACACGCACGCGTGTCACTTACCGAATTGCTGCGATGGAAAATGTTACAAACTTTGTCTTTAATGCTGTTGATTCTCTCTTCAGCACACCGGTGGGCTAAAGAAGTCAATTAATTTGTCCTTTGAAAACGTGACACATTTTTTACTGTTTGGCCGTGTCGGGTGGTGGAGGGTTACGACGCATTTATAAATAACGCGATCTGACCCAAAAACCTATATTATGGAAACTTTGTCTTGCGAGTTACAGCAGAAGCACAAAAATAGATAACAATCGTACCTTTGGCAAAATAATGATCTACATTTTCACGTACGGTACGCAGCTCAGTACACGCTCGCCAGCGGCGTGAGCTCGCTGGCGAGCTTCACCGGGGCGATCAGACGGCGACGGAGAAAGAGAAAGCGGCGCGCCCGTGATCGACTCACTGAGTCTCTCCTTGCAGATGATGAAGTCGCTGGGCTCTCCGGGGTCGCTCTCGCCGACCCTGTTGACGGCGCGGATTCGGAAGGCGTAGTCCTGCTGGGGCATCAGGCCCTTGACAAGGTGCTCCGTCATGGGAACCCCCTCGGCGACGCGCACCCAGTCGTTGCTGCCGCCCTTCTGCATCTCGATGATGTACGACTCGATCTTGGCTCCGCCGTCATGCTCGGGCTTGGTCCACTGGAGGAACATGGCGTCCTTGTAGACGTCCTTGATCACCGGCTTGCCCGGTGGCCAAGGTGGGTCTGTGGAACGACGGAAAAAAATAAAAATCGATGAAACTATTATTAAGCGTCGCGTGAGAACGAGGGCTGCTTGTTGTGGAAAATTACAAAAAAAAACTGACTAGTTAAAATTCATGATTAAAATAGATTTCCAAAGAAAACGAGAAAACGCTAGACTAATGCGAAAAAATGTGGAAATCGCACGTCCGATATATTTCATTACAAACCGGTCTTGAAAAACTATAACATGGGTTCGTTTTTTGTTGTTGAGAAACGTGTTATATTCACCAATGGGATCTTTGACGAGAATTGCGTCCGTTGGATTGCTCGGCTTTCCGGGTCCAGCCAAGTTTTCAGCCAACACTCGGAACTCATACTTGTTCTTGGTGATCAGGCCTTTGACCCTAGAGTGAAAAAAAACACAGCAAATACAAGACATTTTATTAATTAATTCTCTACTTGGTGAGACCGATTTATAAAGGCCTATTTCCTGCCTAACAGCTCCCCTTGTTAAATCAGCTTCAGCATGATACCTTCCCCCCAATTCCAATTCACCTCCTTACTCTCTACCTTTTTGAATATATTTCTGCACTCCCCCGATTATACTTGTTTTACTATCCCCCCACGCGCATCACCTGGTCTAACTGCCTGACCCTTAAAAGATCACCGCTCCCTGCTGCTCCCGGCTTCCTCCCATCGTCTTTCTCAGAGGTCGTTGACGCTGATTGCCAACTGCTGCGGAATCGTTCAAATCTCACCAAACCTCCATCGCCCCATGGACTCCATCATTGCCGGGCCTCAAAAGCCACGGTGCTTCCTCCTGATATCCATTGCTCCTACGCCTCCGTTGCCTCGGCATCCTCCAGGCTCTATCACCATGTCTTCTGTCTTTGCCACCTTATTTCACCTTTATCCATTGTTTTAATCCCCCACTGCTTCGTCACCACATGGGTCGTGGGGATTATTTCACCGTACTCTACCGTGCTGCTCAGTGAGAGTCGTTAGAGTTGGGCAGCATCGATGTTGAGCCATAGTACTTTGCCCTCTGATTTGCTGAACTGTCCTCTACTGACAATGTAATCCTGCAGCAAGTAATGACGCCTGTTTTTACGTGTGGCGTTCGCCCTTACAATCACTATCCAGGTTCAAACTTGCTTAGCTTCCGAGATCTAAAGATATCGGACAGACTCCAGGTGATCTGGTTCAAAGCTGCATGGCTTCGCGCTCATACTAAACGCAATTTCACCGCGGTCGAACAAGCGCACGAAAAGGCGTGAGCAACACGTACTTGAAGACGGTGTCTTTGATGGGAATCTTGTTGCACTTGACCCATTTGCCAGTCTCGGGATCCTTCCTCTCCACCCAGTAGCCCGTGATGGGGCTGCCGCCGTCGTCATCCGGCTCGTACCAGGTGAGTGACACCGAGTCCTTGGTGACCTCTGTTGGCATGAGTCTGGTCGGCGCGCCAGGTGGCTCTAATGGAGGGGGGGCGAGCGTCAAGAGCGCGGCAATCAACGAAACAGCGCAACGACAGGGCAAAGCGTTTGGAAACCAAAATTTGCATCTTCGAGAGCAATTTTGTTGTAAATTATAGAAAAATATCCAAAAAATTCTTCACGGTGAAACATCAAAAGTTACAATTACAACTAACTTTCCATAAAAAAAAAAATGCACCACAGTTTCACGTAAAAATTTTGCTGTGCCACCAATGATGACGCTGATGCACAGCGCAAACGCGGTCACCAATCTCCAAGCCACGGACCGCACAGTAACGCCGCCAGCCACTTCAATGCTTCACCGGCAGCGTTTCAGATATTTCGCCAGGCTGCTCCTGAAGAGCCGACCCACTGGCTCGCTCGCCAACCTCGACACGGACGCATTGAACGTTGGCCGATCAACTCCGTACCATACGAACAAAAAGAAAAGAGAGAAAGTGGAAGGTTGAACTCACCGAAGGAGTACCTTGCGATGATCGGCGTGTGCTCAGCGGGCTCGCCGACGCCGTACATGTTCTCGGCGCTCACCCTGAACAGGTATTCCTTGTGCGCCGTGAGGTTGAGGGCTTGGTACTGCGTATCCTTGACGGTGGACGACAACTTGTGCCACACTTCGCTGTCCGTGGCCTTGCGCTCCACCACGTAGTTGGTGACGGGAGAGCCGCCGTCGTCTCGGGGAGGGTTCCAGGTGAGCAGGCACGACTCGTTCGTGATGTTGGTGATGTCGAAGGCGGCCGGAGGACCTGGCTTGTCTGTTTGACGCGGGACAGAATTTGTAAGAGGTGAAGATAGCGTTCCAATATTTGCTCTTCTTTTCCCCGGTAGCCTCGAGATATTTCAAAACTGGAAGCCAACAGACTGACAGTGATTTGTTTTTAATTAAAAGCTAGAACACTTGGTTGCACACCGAGTAAATATCTAGTCTACAAACATGCGTACTGTATATCACAAGTAGACATTTAGCACACCGATTGCGGCCTAAGGTAATGGCGCAGCCCAATTGCTCGCTCACTCGCCCCACCGTTGGCGGAGGGGCCTCCACTAGAGGGAGCTCTAGAGAACTCCTCGACAGCATTTTCCAAGCTGGCCCAGGCGTCGAAGAAGAGGTGACAATTACCCACCCTTTATCCACGCCACATGTCACCCACCGATTGACTAACCGTGGTGTACTCAATGTAAACTGTTGGAGAAAAAGAGGCTGGGTGGTTTATGAAAAGGGTGCCTTGAAAGAAATTAAGTTTTGTTTGACCGATCGATAAATCTGCTCGTTAATCAAAATACAGTTTTTACTTTTTACTTACCGAGAATGATGACCTCTACTGTGGCGGTGGCCCTGCCGCTCGTGTTGGTGGCCTCGATGATGTAGGTGCCGGTGTCCGTGCGCTTGGTGTCAGCCAAGGTGACGATGGACGAGCCCGGCTTGCCCTTGATGGTCGTGCGGTCGTCAATCTTGAGGATGTGGTCTCCGCGCGTCCAAGTCACCCGCGGCTCCGGTTTGCCGATGATCACAGCCGGGAGCTCGATCTTGGTGCCGGCCTTCACTGTGATGCCGGCCAGGAGCTTCACGTCCAGCTCGATGTGAGGCCCCTCTGTTGATCGAGGCAAATTAATTGATCGAACGGTTATATGTCGTGCGTAAATCTGTAGCGGAGGTGATGAAGATGGTCGCAGTTGTGTCCCATCGTCGCTGTCCGATATGAGGTAATGCAGTCTCGTGAAAGGTGATCAAGCCTTGGCACAACAACGTAAGTTAAAGTTAATTAAAGATGTGTTGGAGAGCAAAGCCACAACATTTACAATATGAATACGACGTTTTGCCAGTAAATGCAAAAATCTAACTGTCGCCTGATGAAGCTAGTTGTAAATACTGGGAAAACGTCATACTCAGATTGTAAATGTTGTGGCGTTGCTCTCCAACACACCGGTTAGTGCTGTACAAGTAACGAATTGGCACGTTCTGTTTACGTGACAAACCTTACTAATTGGCTGTGTCGGATGGTGGCGGGTTTAACGACATATTTATATATTTACGCGATCTAACCCGAACAAAACCTGTATTATGGATGATATTGGTTGTGAAAGCCTACGTGTTAAACGTAAAAAAATTACTGTACAAGTAAGATTTGATTTTAGATGCACATACCTTTCGGGTCAATAGCCAAGATTTCATCGGTGGGCCTGGAAGGCCTGCTGAGACCCATCTTGTTCATTGCCTTCACACGGTAGGCGTACCAGTCTCCCTCATTGTTATCTTCAATCAGGAACCTGCAAAAGGACATCGGTCAATAAACAGACGAGCCCTAATGGCGCAATTTCGCGCGAACGCGTACGCTTACGGTTAGCGGTCATAATTCGCGATGTTGCTCCGGTGATTGTTGCGAGATTGAATGGAAATTGCGAAACAGATGTTGTATGTCCGTGCACTGTAGTCTTATTCTGAACAAAATGTACTCTGTTGTTAAATATGTAAATTGCCATGCAGCAATTTTCTTTCTATTTGTGTACTGTCATCACTCAATCTACTTTTTGGGGGGTTTTAATACTCAGGATGATCCGTATTTAGTCACACCACTCATGCATTATGAACCTCTTATTATGTTCTCAACAGGTGATGAAATATTGTGGAAGCTATGGCTCCATACTCTACAGACGAGAGTCTTAAAATATTTAATGAGTATAAGGGATTGGTGGCAGACATGTGGAGGCTCTCGAATAAAACATTAGCGGGGTACCTATACATGAATCACCCTATACTTATATAAGTCTATTACACCCTTTATTCATTTAATAATTCATTCATTGCTCTTCATCAATCAGGCTGTTTTACTCCTCGGTGGAACACCGGCGTTCGTTCTCACTTCGTCTCCATGGTGGGGTCGCGGGTGCACGCCTCCCATTTGTCTTGGCCACGCTTGCACTTCTCCACGACGTAGCCCTTGACGCGAGACCCTCCGTCGTACTTGGGCGGCTCCCATGACAGGAAGATGCTCCTGCTCGTGGGGTCGCGCCACTTCAAGTTCTCCGGCGGGTCGGGCACAGCTGAGGGTAGCAGCGAGGGAAAGGAAGTGGTACAACGTTTTTGAAATTTTCCCGATTCGGCAAAATACGGCAACGGACACGTGCGTAGTACTTATGCACGTAGTTATACTTCATATCATTTTACAGCCCCTTGCAAATCCATTGTTGGATGAAGGCTTCCGCATACCTTGTTGGATAAGGGGGTTGTCTGAACACACTTCTCCATGCTGGTTGGTTCAGAGAGGGCCCAGGACCGGCTCAGAAATCACTCGCGGACTGTTGTTAACCGTGGCCGGGAATTGTCTGGTGGCCGGTTGAATAGCGCATGGCACTGAGGTGCCACTGCTCCCACATGCCACTGCATGCTAATAAACTGCCGTATATTCATTGCCAAATCTCTTCGGACACAGCCTGGCAAGGTTAAGCCTATCCAATATATTTTACGCACTCATGGTTTGCTTAATAAAAAACCCGATTGGTAGAATTCTGATCTCAAGCAATGACTTGCTGCACGTCAGCGGCATGCACGCGCAGATGCACGCTGTGCCGCAATTCCTCTTTGAGTCTCGAGAGAATGCAACAAAGTTGCTGAGAACTTCCAGCGGGCACTTACTGACTGGCGCAGACACGTTGACGGGCTCGTCGATGTAGGCCGGTTCGCCGTGTCCGACGCGGTTGATCGCATAGACCCTGAACAGGTATTCTTTGCCTTGCATCAGATCACCCACAGTGAACTCCAGGTCCACGATTCCTTCAATAACCTGAAGAACAAAAAAATATATAAGCATCAGCCCGGAATGCAGGTAAAAGCCTGTGTAGGCACGCATGTTAATGTTATAAGCGTAGATTATTTTTCGTTTGCTATTGAAAACAATTAAAAAACCCTAATGCACTCTACAGTCAATCTATCCACAAATTAAAGGAGTACATTGGCAGTGGCACACAAGCACAATTTTATCTCACCACAGTCATCATTAGGCCATGCATTATGGCTGAAAAAAGTCGGCTGATGATTCGGGGAAATGTTCCCTGTTCTCTTAGAGCAGAGTATCCAATTGCTCCTGCGTACGTATGTATGCACGTTGAACTTCTTTCTCACCGCACGTAGCCAACAGTGCTAACCAGAGGTGCGTACAAAGCACAACAGCGTCCGTCCGTTCGTACCTTGGCCCAAGTCTTGCGGGCGACCTCCCGCTTCTCAACTCCGTAGCCGGTGATTGGGCTGCCACCATCGCTCTCCGGTGTCTCCCACATGAGGTGCACGGTGTTGCGCGTGACCTCTGTCGGCTTGAGATCCCTTGGGACGCTTGGCCGAGCTGGTACAATACAGTGGGAGAGATTGTGATGTGTTCACCGTACATCGCGTAGTGTACATCGCGGCTCATAAATCTCCACGAATGTTCACCGCTTACGCTCACTGCCCACCCAAACACCCCAATCGGTTATCACACATGACTCAGATTAATCTTCATTGAACAACACTATTTCCAACTCCCACCTATAAATAATCATATGAGAGGAATCAGAATATGTAATTTTGATTGGCATAATGGAATTGGCCGTGGGTTGTACATGAACTGACATTTATTAATTTGCATGCGTTGTAAGTACGATACCATTACATTCTAAATATTTAACTATTAGAGACATTCAACTCAACCAAATTTTTAAAAAACGCACTGCTTGACCGTACCGTAAACCAGGACCTTGATGTCACCGGAGATTGTCCCCACAGAGTTCTCCAGCTTGAGCATGTAGATGCCCTCGTCGCTGCGCTGGCTTGGCGTGATGGTGAGCTCCACGTACGTGGGCCTCACCATCATCTTGGCCCTCTCCTCTTTCTCCAGGCTCTTCTCCTCCAGTGTCCAGGTGGCGACGGGCAGAGGGTAGCCAGTGATGGGCACATTTATCCTCAGCGGGTCTGGCACGTAGACCACCAGCCCATCCTTGAAGGCGCTCAGATCCATAGTTGGCATGACTGGAAAACAGAAGTGCCAGTGTCAAGGGGCATCAGGGGCGAATTGTGATTGGAATGGGCGCCGGAATTTTTTAGCGTTACCCCCCTCGTATTTATTAAGTTTCTCCAGAAGCTCTGGTTTCTTTCCACGTGCCAAATACTCACAATTGTAGAATTGCCCATTATAATAAAAGATCGCACTTAAAAACTCGGTGCGGCTTGCCCGGTTAAATATAGGGTTATTATACCCACCCTAAATGAGAGTGATATATTTATCTATCTGTGAATTAAACTCTGCCAAATTTCCGCTATTTAATACAATTTTCATTATTAGGAATTAAAAGGGCTATGGGAATGCCACCAGTGCAGGGGCAGAAGTAGTAAATGGGAGACTGAGCGTGGAGATGGAAGGTAAAATTAGAATTGAGGACAGTGGACGTGGCTTAGAAAGGGGTAGAGAAGAGAAGCACATGGAGAAATAAAATCCGAGTAGCCAACCCCATTGTGATAACGCTACTTTTGTCTCAGAACACGATTAAACTGTGCAACCATCACAACGCGCAGCAGCACGGAATATTTGGTCAAACTTACTGCCTGGATCATCAGCTGTTAGTGGCCCCAGGATGTCCGTGGGATCAGACACTCCAGCGGCATTCTCAGCACGTACTCGGTAAGTGTAGCTGTTAAACTGTTCCAGCCCCACAACCTGTAAAGGCAAATGTGCGAACGTGTGTACACACAAAATATTTACACACTAAGCGCTGGGTCAAGGTGTACACCGGGTTGGAGCGAGACAAAGCGTCAGCGGTGCGTTCAGCGAGGTGAGCTGGTGAGGAACACTACCTTGTAGGTGAGGAGAGGGCAGAGGCGTGGGTTGCAACGGACCCAGTGGTCCGAGCCCTGCTCGCTCTTCTCGATGATGTAGCCAAGGATGGGGCTGCCACCGTTGCTGAGCGGGGGCTCCCAGATCAGCTCCACCGACGACTTGTTCTGGTTCTTGTGCTCCAGGCAGGTAGGTGGGCTCGGTGGATCTGCAAAGTTAAGTTAGGGCAATGTTGAGGTGGGTTCATTCTTTGAAGAGCAAGGTCAGCTGCATGTGATCTTTTGAAGTGCACATTTGCATTTTTAGGGAGAGCACAGAATCAAGTGTGGAATGAGGTTTCACCAACTTCTGCTCAGCTGTCAGTTCTAGTTTCCGATTTGGGTTTTCTCAAGACAAAATCGATTCGGTTTGAAAATGTCACTTCCATGATGTCGTGTGATGTGAGTTGTTGTCACTTTGCTACTACTAAGGCAACTTAAATGATTACATAATGTAAATAATAATAAAAATGCAACATCTGAAAAAGATCTGAACTTGTTCTTAAAAATCCCATTATTATAAAAAAAAAATTTCATCCGAAACTCATCGCTCGTGCATCAACACTGACAAAGATCTCCCGTATAGCCTTTAACAGACTGTTGGGGCAAGTGCTATTAGCGAGCACCTATGAAGGGCGGCTCGGCACACAAGGGGGTGGATGGCCAACACCACGCCCGGTTGCCTGTGTCTTCGTAGTGGCGATGTTAGCACACTGCACCGGGTACTCATTCGAGACTGAGTCGAGCTAGGGGAGGCCCAGGACCGGTTCAGATAATCGTCACTTGGTGTTGGCAGCATGCTAACTGCTACACTACCACTCACAACATTAACAACTGCCATTCACTACGAAGTGGCGGTGATGTCACCACGGTGTTTGTGCCAGGCGATGTGCACATTAAGGCCATGTGAAGTGTCGACCGCCCGCTGGCCGGAGGTCACGGGCCAGACCCTTCAGGTGCCATGGTTGACTGACTGAGACGACTGACAGATGCCACACGTGTGCCCCCTACTGTGCCAACTCCACAACAACTGCTATTCGCCACTGAGTGGCGGCAACTTTGCCACGGCGCTTGTGCCAGGCTGCGTGCATGTTAAGGCAACGTTAAGGCCACTACCGATCGCTCACACACACATAAACGTACAGATGGGGTCCATAATCTTGATGGGGTTGGTGGCGAGGCTGGGCTTGCCCACGCCGGCCACGTTCTCGGCGCAGACGCGGAAGATGTACTCCTTGCCCTCCACCACGTCGGTGACTTGCGCCTGCAGCTCGTTGGGACCCGTCGTCGCTGCGACGTCCCACTTGGTGGAGGTGCGGTCGCGGAACTGCACGATGTAGCCGGTGATCTCGGAGCCGCCGTCGTACTCGGGCTCCTCCCAGGTCAGCCGGAGGCCGAACTTGTTGACGTCGTGCGGCTGCAGGTTCAGCGGCGCGTCCGGAGTGGCTGCGCGTTGGGGGAGATTAAAAATATGCCGAAGTTTAGGTGCGATCCCCGAAAAACGGAAAAAAAACGCATCGCATGGCCGTACGGTACAAAAACCACGAAAGCCAACGCAAGTAGAATGGGAAAGACATTATTTCCGAGGACACGGGGAAGGGTGGTACATTACATTGGCAAGGAAGATGAAAGGTATGCATTAATTTATTTAGAGGTTCGTAACCATTATTGCAGCCTTGCACCCCTTTGGTTCTCAATCTCAGTCTAATGTTAATAAACACATCGGGTGATGTACCCATTTTACACTGCTGGGTGTAGAGAGGCGACCGCTGTTTCAACTGCCTCACGAACTGCCAAGGTGATGACCGCTGCAGAGATGGAGTGATGAGACCAGCTCATGTGCGGGAACGGGATGATTTTGTGACATCGCGGGACCACGAGCAATGGCATAATTGAGGGGAGGTCGTTATCCAGCAGTGGAGAGTGAACAACCGATAACACGATGACAACGCAGATGACAAACAATGAATAACCTGTCAGGATCTGAACACAAGCGCACGTTTCGGAGCAACGAGCTCAACGTACGCGACAAACGCACGAACACGACGGCGATGATGAGGACAATGACAACAAGCAACAACCAAACACCGGCGGAGTGCGCTCACTGAATTTATTCTTGGCCTCCACGGGATCGATGGTCTCCACGGGTTCCCCGGTGCCGACGCGGTTGCGCGCGCTCACGCGGAACAGGTACTCCACGCCCTTCTGCAGGCCCGTGCAGGTGTACTCGCAGCCGTCGCACCGCTCGGTGGCGACGATCCACGTCTTGCGCTTCACGTCGCGCTTCTCCACGATGTAGGCGAGGATCTTGCTGCCGCCATCCGACTCGGGTTCCTCCCAGGCGAGCGAGATCTCGCCGTCGTACGTCTCCGTCACCTTCAGGTTCTGCACCTTGCCCGGTACGTCTGCGAGGAGGGCGGCAGTTGCGGTTTGACGCTTGTTTCTTTCTTTCATCTTGGTTCTTTCGGTAAAGTCACGTAGAATTTTCTACGTGACTTTACCGAAAGAACCAAGAAGATGAATCCCTGCAGTCACGAAAGCTTTAAATCGAAAAGCTTGTTTCTTTCTTTGTTCGTGTGGCTGTTGCGGTGTGAATGCTCGAATGGAACCAAGCTTGGTGGCTTTGCGCGTGATCCTAAACAAGCACCGACTTAGAAACTCATGGTGTTTACGCATCCTAATTGTTCGCATGAGAATCTGCACCTTTTCTGGCACTTCTGCGGGGTGGTAGGCATTTGGTTGTACCAATATGCAGCCACCAGCGAATGACGTGTCGTGTTCTCCAGATTCACGAGATGCTCCGTAAAGTAAGACGCACCGCAGACTTGTGCCCGGTGTCAATATGGTTATACAAATCTTATGGCTACATGTGAACACAGCTACCGGATTGTAATACGCACCCCTAACTCTTGCTTTATAATAACGGGTAAAAAAAAACATGTGGCTCATAATCCACGAATACGATAAACGGCTGCATTTAAATAGGCATAATGTTTCCCATGTAAGCAATGCATTTATACGTGCACTCATGATAAAACATAACGTTGCATGAACATTTATGCAAATTGTACGCAAATAACATGGTAAAGATACATTTAGGCAAACGTAGCAAACAAAATTGTATAAACGGACCGAATAAAAAAAATAAATCGATCCTTGAATCAATTTTCCGCGCAAATCAACCAAGCGCGGGTGCGGTGACATACCGATGACCTCCAGGTTGACGGTGACCTTGATTTCGCCATGCTTGTTGAACAGCCGCACCTTGTAGCGGCCGCGGTCGTCACGCTTAGGCGCACGCAGCTTGTAGGAGCTTTGCTCGCCCGTCGTCTCCACGTTCTCCGAGGGCAGCAGCTGGAGTTCGCCGTCCGGCTGCTCGTAGTACCACTCGCCGTGGGCCTTCGGGTACGCGTCATATGGGACCTTCATGCGGAACTGCGGGCCCGCTTCGATCTCGTAGTTGATGTCCATTGCCGCGGCCGTCGGTTTAGCTGTTGGCAATACAAGGTGGGGGGGGGGGGGGAGACAGTTTAGGTTTTGTAGAGCCTCGTTATGACAGTGACGCTGTGATGACCCAACATTGTGATGTTCTTCTAATATTACGTTCAAATATTTACGTGCACGTTATCCAGAAGATGAATGTTTAGCGGCTATGGTCATGATTGTACCTTGAGATGTAATTCGTTGAATACGATATATTTTATATGCATAAAGTGCCTACGTGTGACCACATGTAAAAGGAACCGAGGCCATCATTCCCATCAATGGCCTTGCACCGTTGTGCGGAAGGCACAAGAGGCAGAGGCCGTCCACGCAAGAGGCCGACTGACGGCATGAAGGCGGAGGGCTTAAAGAGAGCAAACCTTAAGGTCTCCAGAGAAGTGACTGCTATGACAAGAGAAAGGGAAGCGGCGAAGATCACGAAGCCGACAGAAGCGAAGAGACGGGGTGAAAAATAACAATGATATGGTCGAAGGCGGGGGAGTGGGGATAATCGGAGATCAACGTACCAGCCAGCTCCAGCTTGGCATGGGCGTCCTTGTCCTTGGCGATGATCTTGTACTCGCCCTGGTCACGCAGCTTCACGTCGCACACCTGCAGCCGGTGCACTTTGCCCACGCTGAGCATCTGGAACTTGTCGCTCTGCACCACCACCATGTTGTTGCGCAGCCACCTGACCTCCACGCGGTCTTTGTTGAGCTCCGCCTCGTACGTGACGTCGGATCCCGGTGGCGCCAGCTCGTCCTTTGGCGGACGGATGATTTCCACGGGGATCTCTGCGCGATCGGGAGAGAAAAACACGACCGATTGTTGCCCGGTTTCCCGTGGGAGAACTGCGAAAGCAGTCGCTCAGCGATGCACTTCTGATGCCACGCGTTTTAATGGACGGTATTGCTGTGTTTTTATTTTTTTCCCGTGGATCGGACACTACGACGCTGCAATGTCCTGTGACTGCCGCCTCTGCCGATGATCTTGGGCTGTGGTTGTCCTTGCAAAAGAGCTGCTTCGCTCAATGGGCCTAACAAACTGAAATTAAGTCTGAGTGTGTGTAAATCCGATTGTGCTACTCGCACTCTATCGTGAGGTGAAGAGTCCACTCTGAATGCTCACAGAGCAGTGCATCACCCCGTGTTTAGAGAATGGCCTGCAGGAAAGTTCATCACAGAACTACTCCTGGGATCATCCACAGCAGGGACGTCGTACTCTCCCACGTGAACTGCTGTGGAGCATGGGTCCTTCACTTATAACTGAGAAACGCGTTTGATGCCAGGTGACTGAAACTCAGATTACAACCCAGGATCTCGGCAGAACCAGCTGAGTGTCGCTGACCCCTGAACCACGTTGAGTGACCCAGCGACCTCAAATGGACCATCATTTAATGGTGATACGTGGGTACTAAACTACAATGCCATCCATGCACCCGCCAGCCTATTTGTTTGTCACTGAATATCTCTGGTACATCTCAATGCATTCTCTGCTGCCGATTGAACGGAACTTTCACTCTTACAGTTCAAGTGATGGGATGCGTGGGAAGTTTGATTCACTGACCGTCTACGAACAGGCGAGCCCTTGAACGCTTCTCTTCGACTCCACATGCATATTCACATTCGTCCTCCATCCTACATTCCTTAACGATCAGTCGATGCAACTTTCCATCCTTTTCAATCGTGTATCTGAAAAACAAAGACATCCCGTGTTTAAGGAATCCTGGAACGAAACCGGCATACATATTGATCACTTGATGCAAAAAAAAAATCTCGAACGTTATTATTATCATTTCGATTATTTAAAGCATACCTGTCATTTTCTCTCATCTCGCGACCATTCTTATACCACTTTGCCAGGGCCTTCTCCTTCGAAAGTTCGCAAGTGAAAATCGCGTCTTCAAACTCCGTCACCGTCTGGTCCATAACGTGTGCGTTGAAGTCCGTGGGAGCCTCTGCAGAGTGATGTGAATAAATAAAAAAACACGCACAATTGTGTAATTAAACATTACGGGAGGATTGTGAAATTGTTTCACGTCGGACAGCTGCGTAAAATACAGCAGTGATTGGCGCTCGGATTTTTTGAAACCCCATAAACCCGTCTTTTTTTTCCATCTTTTTTTTTTGCTTTGATCATAACAAAACGCGGGCACGTTACAGCCCGTTGCAAGACTCACTAAATCGGGTGTCACAATTCGTGAGCAACAATCCCGGCGCAACTGAACCATATTAAAGACGGGGGGGGGGGGGGTAAGATTGGGAAAGGAGCCCGCTTGCCTCAACCAAGTGGGGAAATCACGTCGGGGAGAGGATGTACATTTAAACGGAGGGGTGGGAGATGGGGGGTAATATCAAATAACCTTGAAATCAAATAACATAGAGGCGGCCAAGCCCCATAAACCCATCTTAAAAGTCTGAACATCGTAACCATCATTATTACCATCCTCATTTTTATTCACATTGCCCCCGGATTGCAATTGCCGGAGGATCGCACCTGAGATGATGAGCTCTGCCACGGACTTGTCGTCGCCAGCGATGACGGTGTACTCGCCCTCGTCGGACAGAAGGCAATCCCGGATCACCAGCGAGTGGCGTTTCTTGTCCACCTTGTACTGCACGCGCTTGTCATCGAACGGCAGCTCCTGCCCGTTCTTGAGCCACTTCAGCGTCACGTTCTCCAGGTTCACCTTGCACGTGAAGGTCACCAGCTTCTTCTCCATCGACTCCCGGTCCTCCAGGGGCTCGATGATCCTCAGGTCCTCCTCTGCACGATGCAAGGCACGCGAGGGGGACACTTAGTAAACGATGCTGTCTGATGGCCAACAGATTTCAACTAGAGTACGAAGCATTGTTACACTCATACACTTTATAACAATTATTTTGTGTACCGATATAATGTCACGTATCATGTCGGATAATTAAAAAAAAACATAATTAAGCATGATAACAAAAATGATCATAACACAATTGTCTATGTGTATCGTGTAAAATAAAAAAACAAGCAGAAATAAATCCACGTTTCAAAGACGTTCAAAAATTATGTGAATATTTTTTGGGCGTAAACCTCACCTTGAACTTCAAGGTTGGCGTTGCACTTGACTTGCTCTCCTCGGCTGTTGGTGACCACGATGGAGAATTCACCTTTGTCTTCCATAACAGCGTCTCTCACCCTCAGGGTGAACACCTGGTCTCTCTGGATGATGATGTACTTAGGACCATCGAAGATGGTGTCGCCACCCTTCATCCACTTGGCCTTGGTGCCTTCGTTGTTCACCTCGCAGTTGAAAACGCCCTCCTGGCCCTCTTTCACCTGCTGGTCCTTGATTGGCGTAATGATCCTCAATTTCTCTGTGGGCACACGACAAGAGGAGACGCGTCGTTAAGGTTGCTTGTCGTCGTGACGTTTGAAAGAAAACATGTTTCCGCGATAACAGCTCATCTCCGACAAAATACAACGGTGCATACCGGTCAAGGCAAATGTTTAAAAGACAAAACGTTTATTTTGTTGTAATACATGCATGTCTCCGATCTGTCGACGAGCAAGGTTGGCTATGTACGGTGCAAAAGCACTCCAACATACATACATACATATGTATATTTTACAAAAATTGGCGCCATAACAGCTCGTTTCCGACAAAGTACAGCGGCATATTTTTTTTATAAATGTTTATTTTGTAATATGTGCACATCTCTATCTGTCGTTGTTTTTGTGTGCTGAAGGGAAGTGAAGACAAGTCCATGACATGAGGCTCAAACACGCGGGAAACGTTAAAACAAATCGGTGCCAAGTAAAAGTCCATAATTTGCCGTAATTTTTTGGTACGCTGGAGGGAATTCTCTCGAGCTTTCTCTCTCACGGTCATCCTTCTGCCAGCTGTGGCAGGTGCAAGCAGTTGCCGGGCTCTACTGGCACCTAACGCGTTTTACTGTTAAGGAGCAGCGGGTGCGAAGCGAACTCACCGATCACCGTGAGCTCGGCGGAGGCGCGGGATGTCCCCACGACGGCGGAGTAGGGGCCCTCGTCCTTCACCTCGCTGTCCTTGATGGCGAGGCAGCGCTTCTTGCCGTCGACGAAGACGCCGTACTTGTCGCCGTCGTGCAGTTCCACGTCCCCGCGGAACCACGTCACCTCGTAGGCCTCCTTGGACACGGAGCAGGTGAACTCGGCACCATCTCCCTCCACCACTTCCTGGTTGGTCGGCCTCGATATGAACTCCGCCGCCAGCTCTGTGTAATGCGGCAAGGGGCAGGCAGGGGCCGTGGATTAACAACGGGTAGATTTTTCCCCAACCTGCCAGCCAAGTCACGGTTTTAAGGGGAGGCAATTACGTGCGGCCACTGCCACGCATGTGTCTTTTTAAACTGAACATTTCGCTGCTTAGGTGCGCTGTTTCAATAGCGCTGCGTGTTGCGAGCCGTTTGGCTCTTTAGGCCTACGGGGCTACGCTCGGCAACCCGGTTTCAAACGTTGTTCACAGGAAGCTGCATTTTATGCAAACGTGAATTAGAAGTGTTTAACTTATTTTCACTCAAATACTGCCTGCCATGCACTCATAAACCCGTGACCAAAGTCAACTACTCTGCGAACAACAGCGGGATTTAGCAGAAAGAAGTCAGGACGTGGCGCAACGATTTAGACCCAAAAAGAAAATCACTCTTCGCGGAGTAAACCAATATCGAAAGTGGCCCACCGTTGATCTTGAGCCCTGCGGATGTCTCTTTGGTTGGCAGCTTGCAGGTGTACTGCCCCACGTCCTCCGGCTTGGCGTCGTGGATGACGAGGATGCGCTTGCGCGCGTCGTAGATCTGCTCGTAGCGGCCGACCTCCGGCAGCTCCTCGTCACCCTTGAACCACTTCACGTCGGCCTGAGGCTTGGAGACCTCGCACACCAGCTTCACTGTGTCCGACTCAGTCGCCTCCTGGTTCATGAGGTTCTTGGTGAACACGACCTCCTCCTCTGTGGGTTCACGAGGAGGCGATAGGGGGTCAGGAGAGCCATACGCACACTGCAGAATGGAGCTGGAGTACTGATTTTAAATATATATGTAATATTGACAATGGCCTTTAGTTTGTCCAGTGAAGTTTCAGGACTCTTGTGCGGGAGGATCCTGCCTCGCGGTGGTTTGGTCAATTCCATCGAAGTGCGTTTGACATGCGGGAGGTAACCAGAGTGCCCAAAAGAAAAGCCACAGATTCCAGGGGATAACACTCAAAAGCTCTGCACAAATTAATTGAATACATTATAACTGCACTCTCGTATCTTGGCTACCTACCAGCAAAAGCCTACAATACTGGGTATTTCCAGCGCTAACCAGGCCAAATTCTGATAAGCTTCAGAGATCTAATGAGATTGGGAAATTTGTCGGAGATAAATAATATTGACTGCAATATGGCCCTATAGAGGGCCCATATGAATTAGACAAGAAAAATATTAACAAAGTGAAATTTGATTTAGCCAAGTTACTACATGTTATATGGAGCAAGTCTACACAATTATAAACATTTAACTGGCATTATACAAAAAATGTAGAATGCTAAAGCACAAATGAAATGTGGCATGAGAATATCAATGCAACATGGCAAAAACAAATTCATAAAATGTGTTAATTTATTTTAAATAGCTAACTCATAGGGAACTATTTTATTTTTATTTTTCCGTATCTAAGCTCAGTGACGGGATGAGAAAATATGGAAATTCAAGGCCCGGTCCCTGAACAATATGCTTGGACAGGGTTCTGCAGTGAGGAGGACTCTCGATAACAGCCGAAACTAACGTCCCATGAGTTAACACACAGGACTATGAGATGAAGAAGGAAGACAAGAAACACATCCTCATTCTTTACAACTGCCACCTGGATCAAACTAGATCGTTGGACGGTCCCATCTCACGGCCAACCCTTCGGTCGAGCACGGCCGGATTGAAGGATACCGCTGGATGAGGGAAAATTTACATCTTAACACCTGTTTGTTGCCAGAGAAAAGGGGAAAACCTATTCTCATGATAGACAACGTTTTGGGCCATGGCCCTTCTTCATATCATCTCTCTTGATATAATATTTCTGCTCTGAAGATGGGCTACACATTTTCCGCAATGTTGTCGATTAAATATCGCACCTCAGATTAGCACATTTGCCTACATACGGTGTGTAAAAGAAGTCCAACATCTCGATTTAAAGCTTTCGTGACTGCAGGGATTCATCTTCTTGGTTCTTTCGGTAAAGTCCCGTAGAAGGGAAATAATAAAATAATAAAAATTAAACATAATAAAATAATTATCACGACGTTTTGGCCACAACGCAAGCAGCCGTCCTCAGGTGAAGACCATGTCTGTCAGGGAGACAGCGTCTGAATACTGTCTCCTCGACAGACCTGGTCTTCACCTGAGGACGGCTGCTTGCGTTGTGGCCGAAACGTCGTGAGAATTATTTTATTATGTTTTATTTTTATTATTTTATTACTTCCCTTCTACGTGACTTTACCGAAAGAACCAAGAAGAAGTCCAACATCGTTTGATCATTGTTTTTTTTTAACCCTTTTATCTGGCAACAAAACTGACACCTTTTTTTACAAGGAGTTCATGTTTGCATTGACCACAATTACTCACCGATGACGGTGAGCATTCCTGAGGTCTTGGCCGTCCTGGCATCGCACTCGTACTCGGCCTCGTCGTCGAAGGAGCACTTGTGGACGACGAGCAAGCGCTTGGCTCCCTTGGCGACCATCTCGTACTTCTTGCCCTTTCTGATTTCCATGCCGTCTCTGAACCAGCGAACCTACAAGCGGGAGAAGATTAATCGAAATCGATTGGAGATTTTTTTTCATTGTTTCTTTAATTGCGACCCCGGGCGTAAGGGTGTTCAAACTGAGATGGATGGTTACATAGCGGGGACTTTGATCGAATTACACAAACCGTGTGTGCTTCTGGTACGGGTGCTGCTCGCCCCAATTAACCGTGTCATTAGTCGGCTTCGCTTAAGCTTTTCAAAGCAGCAAAGAAAATAGCAAAAAAACACATCAAAGTGGTTTTCAGCTTGACCGAGCTTGTCAGTGGGGGGTGGTGCTCACTCCCTTAAATATGGCTCTGAGCCAGTGGTGGAAATGCCACATTATTATGATTGCGATGAGTCTTTGCATACCACAACCACCGTTGATAATTATCCGCCAAATAATGGCACTCATCTTTTCGGCCTCAGAGTGAGGAAGGGCCGAGTTGACGCCCTGTGCCGGATGTAAACTCGCCACCATTATCTTGCAGGCTGTGCACTCTCCCCACTGTGCCATCCAGTCCGTTTGCAGGTTATTGAGGAAAGGTGACAGTTTAAATGGTAAAGGTGCAGCCCTGCAATTGCCCGCTCACACCACTGCAGGCAGAAGAAAGGCCTCCACTGGAGGGACCTCTAGACAGCCCTTCATAGAGGGTATTTGGTCTAATCCTCCACGCTAAAGCATATGTCTTGGAAGATGCAAAAGGTGTGTATGAACAACAAAATATGTTGAAAATCGAAACAAATCCTTGCTGAAGGCATCTGATAGAGGCTGATCAACGACCCATTGTCTTCAATTTCCTGAACTCTAACGCTCAGCATTGCATTTTAGATTTTGCTCGTGCCGTACCTTTGCATTTTCACGTGAGAGCTCGCATTCGAATTTGGCAGTCTCCTTCTCAATGACCTCCTGGTCGGACAACGGCTTCAAAAACTCCACATGTGGGGCTGGAATACACAAGCGATAATTGTAATGAATATTAATATAATTAAACAAACTGTACATTAGTGTATGTTTCTTAACATATCTGCGTATAGACTATATATATGTGAAATCATAATAATACTGTACTCACGCTCCACGATGAGGGAAGCTGTGGTCTTGAAGTCTTTTGAGTCGCAAGTGTAGTTCTTAGCATCTTCTGGCATGCAGTCATGAATGACCAGCTTGCGGACTCTGCCCTCAGAAATGATGTCATACTTCTTGGACTTGTGCAGTTCCTTTCCATCCTTGTACCACTTCACCTCCGCATTTTCTCGCGAAATCTCGCATTCGAAAGTGGCCGTGGCCTCTTCCTCAACTGTCTGGTCCTCCAGGGGCTTGGTGAACTCAGCAGGTGGTTCTGAATACGAACACCGAATCATTGCACCTCCGATTAGCACAGTTGGCAACGTACGGTTTGAAAGAAGTTCAACATACATACAACAATCGATCGCAATTTTCAATGATGAAGATCATTTTAGCGAACGAGCAAAATAGATGCAACGCATCAAGTGAAGAAGTTCCAATGTCAGCTTAACGAAATAAAATGTTAAAAAAGAGCACTGATTTGTTTTGGGGTTGTACCACGTGAAGTTTGGCATTATGTCTGACGTTTCGCTCCACGTGCCAGACAGCAGTCAAGAATGTCCCAGCGCGTGGAAGCGAAACGTCGGACATTCTACCGAACGGCACATGGCACGACCCCACAAAAACACATCGGACACCTACACAGCACAACGGCAAACACCCACCGAGTAGAATCAGAAAGCATTACCAAGGGCACGGGAGGTTCACGAAAGGGTAGGCACATTATGTTGCCGACACGCACAGAGCCAGGGTTGTGGAAACAATGCGGACATTAATTGCACTGAAACATACCGAGCACGATGAGCTTGGCCGACACGCCAAAGTCTTTGGCTGTGATTTTGACGTCGCCAGCCTCCTCGAGCTGCACATCCCTGAGGATGAGCGTGTGCACCCGTCCGTCGGCACGCGGCACAACCTGGGCACATCCAAAAACAGTTTGTTTAAATGTCAGGCAATTTGTAGTGCAAACCAAACTGCGCGAAGAACTTCATTGTCTTCTGGTTCCACAGCGTGTAAAGTATAAGCTCTGCCTGACCGTATATAAGTGCCTATGCATGGTATGAAAGGCAACCCCAGTTATTTGTTAGATTTATGCACAGCCTGTTGCCAACGATCAGACATGACAACACCGCAGGTCTGCTACTGCTTGTGGTGATCTCGTCGTTGTTGTTACATGAACCCCGCCTAGAGATGTATTGGGAACCCCGCGCTTTTCAGAAGGCGCGCCCCCTGGTCTGTCGCATTGAACTCTCTACCCGTCAAACTCAAGAACAAAAAACCTTGAGTTCAACCACTTCAAAGAGAGATCTTACAATGTATTTAATGAACACGGCGTGACGAGACAGCAGTGCGCATCGGAGATGCTATTGGCATGAATTTGCGTTTCTTAAATGACTATTTGCATAACATTTACATTACATTGCAAAAGGATGCAAATACAGACAAAGATCCCCCCATGTAGCCTTTAACAGACTGTTGGGGCAAGTAGTGTTTGCGAGAATCTCTTGTTTGCGAGCACCGATGAAGGGCGGGCACAACACACGAGTGGCTGAGAGGCAAACACCACACCCGGCTGCCTTTGTCTTCCTAGTGGCTATGTTTACACTTCGCACCAAGTACCCATGTAATGCTCAGTCGACTTCTGGAGGCCCGTAACAGATTCACATATTCGCCACTGTTATTGGTCGAACCCGGATCGCCGGGTTTGTAGCGCAGTGCGCAAAACCGACAGCACCACCGCTCCCCATCAAACACACACGCACGCACGCACTGTGGATGAGATAAAAATGTCGTCGTTTGACATGTTCATTTGTGTTCACCCTTCCTTATATTTGAATACAAAAATGAAATGAGTGTGTGCTTTACAGATTGAATCGATTATACTGTATGAAGCGGGATTTTCCGTGCTTTGTGTGAGCTTTTAGTATCACGTAACATGGGAAGAAACTCAGTTGATATAGATTTAAAATTACACTTTTAGAATTTGCGGATGACCCTGCCCTCTTCGAGTAAAACCAATCAACTTTCAGCAATGTAATTTTTGGGGTCAAAATTAAGGATAATGTAAATGTTCTGATATTTTTCATTAAAAACACAGTTGAGCTATGTTTGTGCCAAATTTCAGCTTTCTAGTCCGAGAAGATCATTCAAATAAAAATCACTCACGATGTTGTCCAGTCCCAATTGTATCAACGTAAAATAAAACGAATATCATTTAACTAATAACGTTATAATATAACTAATAACGTTGGATCTTCTTTCACACGTTCACACATAAGTTGCTGCGGTCATCGCAATCACATTTGGCATCATTTTATGATGTTATAAGGTTCGTAACTTCCTTTCTTTGCAAAAGTAAGCATACACTCGGAGTGACCGATATATTATATTTATCACGCATGCTTTCACGACCTATATTACGATTCAAGATGTGTTTTTTTTGGGTCAGATTTTGTAAGTACCACATTTGTGTTAAGTTTTGGACTCCTCCAACACACCGGTTGGTCCTGCTAAAGCTGGAATAAATGTGCACGTTTGATTCACGTGACAACGTTATTAAATGTCTGTGTGGGGTGGAGGAGGGTTTACGACACACATTTTACTCACGCGATCTGACCCAAAATCGATTATCAATCAGGGACCGACAGCCGAACGGTAAATGCACGTCCCAGAGAGTGCGTTTATCATACATCACACATATCTATATAAAGACAACGTCCAATTGTCTTTTACTGCAGCACAAATGTGTACATTGAATGGGAACGCGAAATAAATTAGTTGAAGCTGCGTCGATGAATTGTTTTAGGAAACAAGTCTCATGCTGCAAAGTGGCATCACCTGCCTTATTGCGCACATATATGGGGCTCCGCTTAGAAAAGAATGTAGTTTTAAATAAACACTTGTTTGCTCTCAAGCACTTCGCTGTGTCGATGGAAAGCCTTTGCCGGGGCGAATGCTGAGAAAGTGGGTTTAAAAATAGCGCCCATCAACTGTTGCTGTACATAGCCGGAATAGTTCAGATATACTATCTGTGTTAAGTACTTAAGTGGCTTAAGCCTGCTTGCTTGCACAAGCATAATACATTCACCCGCCACAACTAAGTTTAAATGTGTTCATACATTATTGGATAAAACTCCCACGACTATAAAAATAAGTAATTTAAATGACATGCCCGAATGAAATATGCACACTATACTTCGCGGGCAAATCATTATGAAATACCAGTATTCGGTAAATGCAGAAAGAGTAAAAAAAACATGACAGAAGTTTTGTTTTAATTAACATGTTATTCATAACGTTTTACATTTGTAACCGTGGCAACGTTTTTGCCGTGAAACATTTACTATTTTAAACGCCGATGTAAAGTTAAACTTAGAGCAAGATTTAAACCACGGCGTGATTTATCTCCGTTCGTTTTACACTTACGAGTTCCGATAACTTAAAAGAAGCAAATGTACCTACTAGCGTGCATGATGATTTTAGTAAATAATTTATGTGGAATAAAGTTAAATAATAGTTTTAATACCAATGATTAAACTTCTACGACGATGAAAGCAATTAAAATAATAACTTTTAGACTTAAATTTTGCTCAACATTCATAAAATTACAAAGCACACCTATCTGGCAAATGCATTTAATAAAATACACAATTTACAAAAATGTCTACAATAAAATAAATATACCAAAGCCATTTCCTTTCGACAAAATCACACATAGAGCAGAGTGGCTCACAAATGCCGCAATTATAACACCTGCTCAGCAACGACCATTCAACGAAATATTGTTTTAAAATCAAATGAGATCAAATGAGAAACGTGCACACTCACCCTGTCACTCGGCTCCAGCTGATGGTCTCCAAGGAACCAAACCACCTCGACCCCTTCGAAGGTAAGCTCACAGTCAAACGTGGCGGTTTCTCCGGCCGTCACGGTCACGTCCCTCAGCGGCTTCAGCAGGCTCACCACCCGTGCTGTGGGGTCGGGAGACATTGTTTAATCCAATGGAAATCAGTAGACTTGAGGTCCCAACAAAAGCGATCACGGTTCCATTGCGGCACGCGGCACGTGCAACTTGGCCGAGCGAGAACGTTGGCACGGCGGCTATCGGCTGCCAACGACAGGAACCACCCCCCCCTCCTCCTGCGAGCTGCTGAAGCGTGAGTGGACGTCCGTGCCAGGAGCACCCGTGTGTCCTGCCCGTCGCCATAGCTCCAATTTCATCACCGTTAACAGGGGCGAGGGCTAAATATAAAAAGGTCATCAGCCTGGTCCTGCCAATCACACCGAAGGAAGCCCCCTCATGGACCTAAGCGCGTAGGCCTGACGCGCTGCCATCACTCAAAGACCGACGCCAGTCGAAAATAATGGGGATGCTTGACATAGCGGAGCAGCTGCCAATCCCATACATGGTCACAGACACCTTTGCTGGCATTGCTGCTTGACGGTTGCTCAAGTGATGGACGCAGTGGGCGCGTAAAAAAAAATCGCCTGGTCCGTAATACATGCCGAGGGTTACTTAACAAGCTACGGTTGGCATAAGCTAATATGCTTTCACTTTAGCAGGGTGCAAGGCGAGATCTTGTCAGCAAGCTCGTACGTTTGCAACGTGCCTGTCGTGTTTGAGAATTACAGAGGCACCGCGTGCCTGCGCTCGACACGATACCGATACCAACAGGATGTACAGCTAATTCTCGACTGTGCGTAGGTGGGTTACACAGGCTGTGAGCTCGCCATGCTCATTCATGCCTCTCACGTGTGTGGAGGTTCTACCAGGAGGTGCTCCTCACTCGTTGAAGGGACAGGGACTCGGTGCTCATGCGACCCGCGACGCGCGTCGGCAAGTGAACTGAAAACGTTCAAATTGAAATGTTTTTTTCCGTGATTTTTGTATTGGCAGTGGTGCATATGCGCCAACTCTAATCACTGAACGCATTTTAAATAACACTGCCCTCATATTAAAACATTTATGTGCACATATATATGATAGACAACGTACGCCTTTTGGCATCCTCTGGTCTAACACCGTTTTGAAACGAGGCTCAAAAGAAAGCTGTCTCTGGTGTGAACCAATCAGTTTCAAGGACAATGCATATATTATCAGTGTGTTTTTTGCTTGCATTCTGACCACAGGTATTATGGTTAATGCAGACATGACTCCTTGTAAAAGGTTTCAGTTTGGTGTTTTAACATCTTAACACCTGTTTGTTGCCAGAGAAAAGGGCAAAACCTATTCTCATTCTTGATAGAATCTTTCTGTTCTGAAGATGGGCTACACATTTCCCGCAATGTTGTCGATTAAATATCGCACCTCCGATTAGCACATTTGGCTACATACGGTGTGTAAAAGAAGTTCAACATCGTTTGATCGTTGTTTTTTTTACCCTTTTATCTGCCAACAAAACTGACACCTTTTTTACAAGGAGTCATGTTTGCATTGACCACAATACCTGCGGTCGGAATGCAAACAAAATAATCTATGTACTGTCCTTAAAATTGATTGGTCCGCAGGTATTGTGGTCAATGCAAACATGACTCCTTGTAAAAAAGGTGTCAGTTTTGTTGCCAGATAAAAGGATAAAAAAAACAATTATCATATTTTGCTACTGGCAAAGGACGTTCCGAAGTTCAACATGCATACATAAATATTATATATTCTCTTAAGACCGTGTTATTTGATGGATTTGTTACGTTTTTTTTTCCTTTACACAGGTTGACAATCATGGCAGTTCGCAGAAGCACAATTTTCGTGCGTTTTACATTATCCTTCTTTTTGTTGTATCCGGGCCACCCCCACGATCCCACGACCCCAGATAACCGAGAGCTACCTGTAAGCGTAACGGGTCGAAGTTTTGAAGAACAACAAAACGTGAGCGGAGTAGCGCGATGCTGACCTTTCACCCGGAGCTGAGCGTCAGACTTGGCGTTGGCAGCCTGGATGCTGACCTCTCCAGCTTGGCCCAGCAGCACATTGTAGAGGATGAGGAAGTGCTTCGTCCCCTCTTGTTTGATTTCACAGTCCTGTGGGATAAGTCACATGAATGACAGTTATATTTGTAGTCTCAAACAGGTCCCTGCGGGGTGGGCTGGTAGGAACGAACAAATGAATGGCTATAATAAAATGAAATGGCGGGGGTACGATACGAAGGGAGAGTTTGAGGCCTAGTTCTAGGCTTTAGGCCTAGCTGTAGGCTTTAGGCCGCTGTGAGTTAATTTTGAATTTAAATGTTTAAATAAAAAACTATCTCCGGGAATTATAAGGGAATGTTACACCTGTTTAGCCAGGAAAGCCTCACTGAGTCTAAAGGTTTTTGTAGGGTCCTGCCAAGTGTTTGCAGTAGGGGGCGATGTTGCTACACCTAATCGGACATCGGACGGACGGACGATATAATCTATTGTAGGCTGGTTCACTTCGTTCCTACCAGTATAACGCACTTATAATATCAAAGCAGGTGAAAGCCCAGTGACACTGACAAATAATACTTCAGGGGGAAGCATGTGTCAAAAATTACTGACTTTGAAGAAGCGAGGTGTTTTTGAATGTCCCAAAGTTGACATTCACTTACACCTCCGATTAACACGGTTGGCGACGTACGGCGCTAAATAATTTCCGCACGCACGCAAAGGTGACCCATTGTGATGCTCACCACAGAGGGGTGAAGAACTTCTCCCTTGAGTTTCCACTGAGCGTGGACATCCTCCTCTGAGATCTCACACTCGAATCGTGCCGTCTCCAACTCCGTTACCTCCACGCTGTACAGGGGCTTCGTCATCTTGATGTCCCTCTCTGCAAAGTGTCCACACAGACACGGCATGTTTACAACTCATCAAGAGGAATCGTTGGTCTCCTTTCATTACAGCCTATTTAACACTCATAATAATACTAGAGCTTAACGAGTGTTTGGAATGTGGGAGGATAGCGAGAAGCTGGAAAAAACCCACGTATACAAGAAACCGACACTCAAAGCTCTGCAGTTCGTATTCAATACAATTCCTCTGCTGCCATTGCCTGGTGAACTCCAAAGTGGCTCACAGTTGTTGTTTTTTTACTTCGTTGTTTAAAGAACATTGCAGAACTTGAGGTGAACATAATTCCGAATAGTAGTTATCTATTTTTTGTAATTCCCAGGCAAAAACGTTAAAACTAACATTTATCTCATGGGTCTATTGCAACCACCCCCCCCCACTTCAAGTGTGAAAGCAAGACTCGCACACAATTAACATCGGATGGTGAAAACCTGCCTTCGATGTTGAGCTTAGCCGAGGTTTTGTCAGAGGTGCAGTCGCAGGAGTATTCTCCTTCGTCGCTGCGGGCCGCTCGCTTGATGGTCAAGACGCGCAGCTTGCCGTCGGCGATCATCTGCACGTTCTTGGAAGCCGAAATCTCCTGGCCGTCCTTGTACCATTTGACGGGGGCAGACGCCTTGCTGATCTCGCACTTGAAGGTCACCTCGTCCTTCTCGAGGGACGTGTAGTCCTGGAGCTTGCGGGTGAAGTACGGTTCGCCCTCTGTACATGTTCGATTCATAGGAGGGCGTTCAAGCCATCGTCGTCATAAGCTCAACTTACTTTACCCTACTGATGACCTGAGAGTCCCATCAGATCTTGGGCAAGGGGCAAGCGTATACGAAGAAGTAACGTGACCGATGGAATGAAAATGAACAAGGAGGAACTCGAAGAATCATTCACAAGTCAGTTCCACTTTGGGGTAACTGAAATGTTACATTGGGATGTGTGAGGCATGAAAGAAAACGGTGACTGGATACGGGTTAAATGACTGTGATTTCAACATGGTATTAAAACAACAACAAAAATAATGGTAAACACATGGTCGATGGCATGAATAAAAATACATTTTAAGAAGAAATATGCCCTTGGTTTGGTATGCAAGGGCTTATCGAAACACACAAGGATATGATTAGTGATGACAGAGCACTTGAATCAACTTTGACCAGTTGAACAAAGCTGCCCAGTCAACGACTAAATGGAAGCACAGTGCAAAGATTCAAGGCACGTAAGAAACTTAAGAACGTGGGTGACAAGAGAGAAAGCAAAAGCAAACCAAGACCTTACCCAAAACGGTCAGTTTGGCCTCAGAGCTTTTGCCCATGGCCTCAACTTTGATGAGAGAAGTGTCATCGATCGAGACGTTCTGGAAGGTCACCGAGTGCTTCTTGCCGTCGTCCGTCAGCAGCACGGCCTTGCTCGGGTGAATCCTGGCATCATTGCGGTACCAGATCACCGGGACGTTGTCGTGCGAGAGTTCGATGGTGAACTCGGCCGTCTCGCGTTCCTTGACCGTCAGGTCCTTCAGGGGAGTGACGAACTCCAGGCGAATGCCTTCATTTTTGGGTAAAAAAAAAAAACTTCGTTACGGAGAATTTGGATAAAGGATTTTAATTTATATGGCGCTTAAATGCCTCGGCAAAAACAAAGCGCCTTAAGTCGCATCTCATCTCCACAAATCAAATGTCCTGGATCCCAGTGGCAGCTGTCCCTGTGTAGCAGTACTGGCCTGCAAATGGCCAACAGTCTGCTAGCAGGTGAGTGATGATAAAAAAAAATATCTTTTATGGAAACCATTATTTCCTGTTGATAGCATAATAAATACGTACGCCATGTGGACTTTATATAAAATAAATCAAGTATTTTTATGGGGTACATTAAGCGGCCCTCAAACTAAGGGACATCTAGAGGTCAAATTATATTTAAGAGAGGATTAACTGTAGGGTCTTAAACAGTATAAGACCCAGGCCTGTAATTTCATGCTCATGCCAATGCTGGAAAAATAACCTTCATGAGAGGGAGAGAGCTATAGAACTCCACGGAGAGCTCTGGTTGTGCCTTCATTAACTTAAATATCTATGACATATCACAAAACAAGTCTCTGCTAAAAATATAACTTGTACTTTCAGTGTAGATGTTTTTATTTACGGAGCCACTCTGTCGTAACGCATTACATTGGTAACATCAATAGAATGAAAAGTGGACTTGATTAAATTATAATACGTTTTATAACAGATTGTGTGCATCAGTTTAAGGGCATGACTTAGAAGCAGGTGAGATTGGGTGGGTTCAACCATTTTCCATTGCGGTTATCTCTCCATTACCTTGAATGATCAGCTTGGCAGTCGTATGTTTGTCTTCGGCTTCGAATGTATATCGCGCTTCATCGTCAAAGGTTGCCGATTTAATGATGAGGGAGTGCATCTTGCCATCAGTGAGGATTTCGTACTTGTCATCAGACGAAATTTCCTGAGTTCCCCTAAGCCAGCGGAATGATTTCAGCGGTCTTGAAACCTCGCATTCAAACTTGCCTTCATCCTTCTCATAGACCTTGACGTCTTGCAGTGGTGTGAGGAAGGTGAGAGGGATCTCTGCAACGTGGGATGACATTGAAGGTGAACCGATCGTAATGGCAAGTACACGTGCAACAACTCACGATTGATATTTTTGATTGTGGGATAAGTGGCTGCTGCTTAAATCTGTTCGGTATCTGACAATTATACCGCTTTTCCACTGGCACATCCTCGCCATGCCAGCATGAGGCCCTCAAAATGCAGATCAAATCACAAAACTCTGGCCGCATAAGACCTCTGAATTTGGCTCAGGGCTAAGCAGAGCCAAGCAGTGGGTTAATTGACTCTTTCATTAAATGGCACTTCAGAGTATCGGCTTTTGAAAGTGGCACCTCTGGAGCCATGCTGGGCTAACTTGGCACAGCTCGGTTATGCAGTGGAAAAAAAAGATGCCTTATGCAACACATGCAACGAATAGACGCGTACCTTTCACCCTAAGATTAGCTGCCGATTTAGCGTTCGCTGCCTGGATAGAGACTTCTCCAGTTTGGTCCAGGTGGCAGTTGTAAAGAATGAGGATGTGTTTCTTGCCTTCCTCCTTCATCTCACAGTCCTGTGTGTTAACGCATGGGACGTTAGTTTTGCACGCACCTCTGCCGCGTAATCCCGGCGGAATCATTCAAGGGGTAAGTGACAAAGATTTCCCACAGAGTGCGAGTGATTTTGTACTTACGGGAGACTGTGTGAGAACTTCTCCTTTCAGCTTCCACTGCGCATGTACGTCGTCTTCCGAAATCTCCACCTCAAAACGTGCCATTTCCTTCTCAAATATCTCCACTCCGTACAGCGGACGGACCACCTTGATGTCGCGATCTGGATATTTCCAACAGTTACGAGGTTAAGCACTATAGCCGCCGCCACACCTCGAAGGTGCATGAGCACAGCTTTCAGATTAAATGAGCGCGAAATGAAAAAGAATGAAATATGGTTGTACATATACAAATGATCGTACGGTATATACAAATATACAAATGTGATTGTATATTCAGAAATATGATTGTATATACGTGGAAAATGGTACGATCTGAAAAGGATCGTCAGACAAGAAAGAGTTGAAACAATTTTACTGGCCTCTCAAGTTTGATGGCAGCAAATAAATTGTTCAACTTTGTGGAATGATGTTGTTTACATTTTTTTTTACAAAGACACATTGCTCTCTGACATGCTTTCGGTTATACCGCGCGTTGCTCAGCATGACGACCGACATTTTGTCCTGGACGCTTTTTAAGCCAAGAGTGGCGCAATTTTAATTCCCGTAAGAAGTTCAAGTTTATTTTGTTTAACCATTGGGAAAACTCAAGAGACCAGGATGGGTCTTGTTTTCAAGAGTGACCGAGGGCATTAGTCTACCAGTAGGGGGGCGAGGAGTGCGATGATTGAAACGTATAATCCCAAATTGAGTCAATTTGCCAGTTGATTTTCGAAATATGGCAAATCTGGAACACGCGGAGCTCGAAGCCAGCGGAGAGAAACTCTTGACATCGTGCTGCACGACACATCAGAGAGCTATGGAGCAAAACTGCGAAAAAGCATTCGCTGTATTTGCACGCGTTCTTAAGATGGAACGAGTTTGAAATGATTGATGGAGAGAAATGTAGCAGGGCAACATGAGTGAGAGTGATCTACGAGTGGCACCTTCAATGTTGACCGCGGCCTTTGTGCTGTCCGTTTTACAGTCACAGACGTACTCTCCCTTGTCCTTCTTCTCTATCTTCCTGATGGTAAGTATGCGCCTCAATCCATCTGACCGAATGGCGATGTTCTTGGAGGCTTTGATCTCAACGCCGTCTTTGGTCCACTTGACGGGCACGTCCTTGTTCAGCTCACACTCGAGCGTGACCTCGTCCTTCTCTGTGGCTGTGAAGTCCTGTATCTTCTGAGTGAAGAACGGATCACCCTCTGCGCAGGGGCGAAGCCACCGCGGTGGAATTGTAGTCAGATTTTTCGGCGGCAGTTTCGTTCGATGTTATTCGCACCGGTTTAACTTTTTTTTACACATATATCTATTATGTTTCGTGAACGTAACAATGGTGTTTTGTTTTTGTCACGGAGGCAGGAGTGCCTTTCAAGAGGGGTGATTAATGTGTTCAATCAACAGATGACAACACATTTTAAAGAGCATACAAAAAAGGCAGAAATACACTTTTGCATTTTTTTACAAAACAACGTACAGTGGAATTAATGAAAAAAAAGTATTCCTGTTACGAATACTGCTTTAAGCAGTATATGAACTGAAATTGATTGAACGTGCGACATGAAATGGAGAAAACGTAAGCACAGACAACAAATTATATGAAGACTGAGGATGTCCTATAAAGAAAACAAGCCAAATGAACATTCGACAGCAACGTAACGAGAAACTTGAAATGTACAAAAGCGGCCATACCCAGGACAATAAGCTGAGCTTTGGTGGACTTGTCAATGGCCGTGGCCTTGACCTCACACGTGTCATCCAAGGTGACCTCCTTGAACTCCACGCTGTGGTTCTTGCCGTCGACCTGAATGACCACGACGCGGCTCGGGTGGAGCTTGACGTCGTTGCGGAACCACGTCACCGGTATGTTCTCGTGCGACAGCTCAAGGGCGAAGCGTGCGGTCTCGCGCTCCTTCACCGTCTGGTCCTTGAGCGGCGTCAAAAATTGAAGCCTGATGCCTGATGATTTATACGTCGGGAGAAAAATCACGCGGCCATTAATGGGAGGCGAAGTCCTAGTCGCAATGTTCTTTCTGTCGCACCGAACGCACGGAATGCGACGGCGCGGAAAGTGTAAAGGTGCAGCGGTGGCTTCGAAGCCCTTGCGACTCAAACCGAAGGGCTGGTACGAGAAGTCGAAAGAACACATTTAATTAAAATGAGCGTCATGAGCACCACTTGGTGAATGTTCATAAGGAGCCGTACAATGAAAAACAATGGAAACAAAAAGAAAGATTTAAGAAGGCTCTGCAGTAAAAGAACAGCAGTTCAGCCATGTCAGCAAGCAAGCTAGAAGACAGACACAAGACGAACAATTATGCCAGGACATTGGTCGAGGTGCAGCTGTCCAAGGTACCTTCAACGGTGAGCTTGGCAGTGGACGTCTTATCTTCCACCTTGATGGTGTAGCTGTCTTCATCGTCGAACGTGGCGCTGTTGATGACCAGAATGTGCTTCTTGCCCTCGGTGATGGTGTCATACTTATCGCCGCTCTTGATCAGCTCGGAGCCGCGCATCCAAAGCGCCAGAGGCACCTCCTTCGTGAGCTCGCACTGGAAGCGTGCCTGCCTCTTCTCCGGAACGGTCACATCCTCCAGGGGGCTCTTGAAGTCGAGCTCGATTTCTGGATGGCCGAGCAGTCGGGGGGGATGAAACGGAGGGGGTCCAGCCATGGCAGTGATTTTTTATCAATGGACCAATCAGGAAATGTCAGCCAGCTGCGATGGTCTGTTGCAAACTTACCTGCATGAGAATGTAGCGTTTGTTTTAAATTGTAAAGTAGTGCCAGTGTTAAAATCTTAAATTATTTTCACTAAGTACACGTATTTAAATACGACTCCTTGGATTTGAAAGGTGAGGTTCCCACACCTTTGTTATTTAAGTACAATGTGAGATGCCGGTATTGAATACAGCAAGGTCATTTGGTGAGATCACAAACCTTTAACTCTCAACCCAGCGCTAGCCTTGGCGTTGGCAGCCTGGAAGGTAACCTCTCCAGTCTGGTCCAGCCGAACGTTGTACAGCATCAGTACATGCTGCTTGCCTTCTTCCTTAATATCTACATCCTGGGGAACAAACAGGGGCAGAGCTCTTACCAATAACATCAGGTAAACCAATGGCATTTGATCACAAGCATGTCTCTACCGATAAGACCGAGAAGATTTAAACTAGACCAGAGTCGAAACAAATGCCACTTGTTGGTAAAACTCCCAGAAGACCAATAGGCTGAGGTGACATTTAAATTGTTTTCGAGAAATGTAAAGAAAGTCAATTTATATAAAGGGTGTCTTTCGAAGTATCTTCCATTATTAAGAAGTTATACTTTGCAGTTGGTAGTTGCGTGGTTGAAATGTTTGGCAACATATTTCCCCGTAAGCTGTTGTTTTTTTTATGGAACATTTCGATAGATCTTCCAACGGGCACTCTAAAATCTCTCTTATCGACAAGTGTCGCCAATGGCATTGGAGACACGTCAAGGTGTCAGGGAAAGAGACTCATACGATCACATCTTCCTGCTATAGTTGTACCTACCTAGCTATAATTGCTGCCTCAATGAGCGTACATTTTTTGTAAAATATTATTTTTAGTTTCAACTTGTAACACACAGATACGATTAGGTAACTCTTCATATGCCATGACTAACATAAAAAAATGGAATTGCCATCAGGCCCCATAGTGTTAAGTGCATTCTCCATATCTTATCATCCAGCCTACAGTATCTATTAATGGGCTATGAAATTCGGGCTATTGCCAGAAACGTCACCTGTTATATATTTAAATCCTTTATATTAAGTTCACTTGCTTGCTTGCTTGCGCGCTTACGACCGTGCAAATCTTTCGGTCGTCTTTTAACCCACTTCCCGTGATCCAATCGAGCTGACATTTTGCACACAGACTCGTTGTGCGTGACAATTCATATTCGTGAAAAATGTTTTCCAAAATGTTACACTTTTTAGGAAAAAATAAATTATATTTAATTACCAATTGCTTAATGGTGGCAGGCAATCATCTGACCCATAGGTGGCAGCCATCTCAAGCCAGAGGACGAGAGGACTCTAGCCGCCACGCATATAAAGGATTTATAGTGAAAAACTTTGTTTTTACGGGTTAATTTTTTTTCCTTTTAAGGCCACAGTGTTGCTGACGAATGTGTTGATGAAAATATATATATACATAAAATTCACGTGATATAATACAGAGAACACTGTGGTTTTATGATCCGGTGGAAGTAATGTATAGAGATACTTACAGCGGATTGGTGAAGCACTTCACCCTTCAGTTTCCACTGAGCATGGACGTCGCCTTCCGAAATTTCCGTCTCAAAACGTGCCGTTTCCTTCTCATACACTTCCACGCTCTGCAAGTTCCTGATGATTTTGATATCGCGCTCTGTTTGAAAATTAAGAGGAGAAAATTTAATGTCATCGAAATGTGGGGTTTTACGCAGTGGCGTCATTCGTTCAATTTGAATCTCACAATCCCCGTGGGACTTCAGATGAGCTGGAAGGAAGCACTACAAATAATTGCCAATGCTCTGCAGTACCCTATCTATGATAATGTTTTCAGCCGATTATTGAGTGTTTCTACACTCAGATGTCGTAGTATATAAAATCACATTTAGTAAGAAGAGTATACGACGTTAATAACCAGTTGCAGACTTTACTCTGAATTGGCTTAGCATCACACTCCATGAGAGTGAATTATTTAGGTCTTATACTATGAGGGTATGTTGTAAGCATTCAGCATCAAAACTAAGACATTTTGAACGTGAGGCAGACTCTGCTCCATGAAACCAATTCACATCTTTGGAGGCCAAAAATATTTTGTGAAAAAATGCTTTTCTGTAGCTTACAGTCTATTTCACTAGTTTCTCGAGTTAGTAGAATCCATGATATTTTTGCACATTTGCAGCTTTCCACCGTTGCAGTAAATTAATTCGAATTTACATCAGTCAATCACGGTCATCTCTGTAAGCTTGAACACATATTTCATGGTACCAAATTATAATATTTAATTAAATTTACAAAGACATTGCTGCTTGCCTAGCCAGTAACACTAAGAATTACCGGATGGTTTTATTTATTCCACACTTCACACTCAACATGCCTCATCTGTTTATCCCATCAACATTAAACACTGCACATGAGGTGGACTAGCTTGCCTTCAATGTCAAGCGGTCCTGTGGTCTTCTCAGCCTCGCAGTCGCAGGTGTAGTCTCCCATGTCCTTCTTGGAGACCTGCTTGATGACAAGGATGTGTCGCGGCCCATCGACGACGATGGAGATGTTCTTCGATGGCCTTATCTCTTTGCCGTCCTTGAACCACTTTACCGGGACGCCAGGCTTATTCAGCTCGCATTCCAGCTTCACCTCATCCTTCTCCGTGGCCGTGAAGCCCTGCAGCTTCTTCACGAAGTACGGCGGGCCCTCTGCGCGTAACAATGGTACGTGCGTGTCGATCAGAGGTATTGGCAACATTGTAAATATGTATACGTGGGGAGGAAAAAAGTCAATGCAAATGAATTCCTGTCACCAGTAGGCAATGGAATATTTAGACACTTTGGAGAAGTCCGGTCTGCCAAAATATCGAGATATTCCTTTCCTCACAGTGACACCGAACTAACCTGTCATTATTTTATACCTTTATTTTGTATGAAGGTTCAGGAAGGCAATATACTGCTACAATACATCTACATTGTCTTTTCATGGAAGGTGGATAAACGTGAATGTTTCAGTGTAAAGAAATATCATAACTCCCTTTGGAGGCTGCTGCGGTGCAATGGTTAGCACACGGGACATGCAATCTTGCAAATCTGGAGGATGATGGTTCGAACTGCCCACCCGACCGTGGAACGAATGGGCCACGTTTCTTAACGCCCCTCCCCCCACCTCTGTTCACTCAGTTACCCAGCAGTCCGTTTTGTCAGTTAACAGCAATGAAACACGGTAAAAATGCCTTCTTTCTGGAAAACCATGTCCTCATAACTACATCCGTGAAACGACACCACGTTTAAAATACAATGCACGAACATCAGATCGCGAAATAGTGCTATACATCGGCGCAGCAGATGTAAACATAGGACAAGCTACTACTGGGGCCAAGGCACTCACCAACTACGGTAAGCTTGGCCTCGGTGGACTTCTCCAGGGCCACGGCCTTGATCTGGGACGTGTCGTCCATCGTGAGGTCCTTGAGCTCCAGCGTGTGCTTGGTGCCCTCGTGGGTGATGTGCACCTTGGGGCCCGGGATCAGCTCGACTCCGTCCTTGTACCAGGTGACGGGCACGTCGGGTGGCACCACCTCAAGCTCGAAGACCACCGACTCGCGCTCCCGTGCCGTCTTGTCGCCAAGCGGCTTCACGAAGTTCACGCGAACGCCTGCGTGGAAACGTCGTTGCCGGTGGTCAATTTCCGCACGCAATACCGTGCAAGCGTTCACCACGTCGTTTAAATTGTACCCTTCGATTTTATTCAGTTCCACGAGAAGCTCCCAGCACGTGGAGTAAAATGTCAGACATCAATGCTGTGCAACAGGGGGTACCCTCGGAAAGCTGCGTCCCCGTATTTCAGAAAACGGATCAAGCAAAGTGCAATTCTCCACACAAATGTACGAAGCCTGGAAAAGATGCAACAATAGTGTGCCATTGGAGACACAGCACACACCTTCGACGATGAGTTTGGCCGTCGACTTCTTGCCGTCAACCTCGATGCTGAACTCTCCCTCGTCGTCAAAGACGGTGTCATTGATGATGAGTCCCTGGATCTTGCCGTCCTGCTTGAAGGCGTATTTATCGCTTTGCTTGATCTCCTTGTTGCCACGGAGCCAGATAACCTTGTGTGGCGCCTTGTTCAACTCCACCTCGAAGATGGCCTGAGCCTTCTCAGGAACCACCTGGTCCCGCAGTGGGGTCACGAAGTCCACCGGCAGTTCTGAAATGTAAAATAGGTGCATTGCAATACCACACAACAACAAAAAATGCATACAATATAATATCGCGTATCTGTCGAAACCAACTGTGCAAACAAATATATTTGTAATACTGTGCATGTGCTTGGTCGCGTGAATGCTTTTTTCATGGAGTGATAGGGTAAGCAATATAGTAATCCATAACATAGCATGGAAAAAGAGTGTTGTAGATACGGGCAGGAAAAGGAGGTTATGATGGATGGGATAGGTGTGCAGAACAGAAGAGGGCAGATTCCTGAGATAGGCATTGGAGTGTGTGCTCATCGGTCAGTCGTCAAGAGCAGGACCAACAAACAACCAGATGATGGGATATCGACCTTTAAGGCAGGGTGTTAATTTGACAACAACTATGGGATGTAGCCGAAGGAAGGATGTCATGACAATGTTTAGTGACATCAAGAGCATTTGCTTTGATGACCACTTGACACTGACCTTGCCTATAATCAAATACTCAAACTAACTGAGTGCATTGACAGTGATCTACAAGTAAAAAAAAAACCTCTAAATTTACAATTGACACTGCATGATGCCAGAAAACAAAGGCATACGCTTATGTTTTGGCAAATGTCCTTATTCAGAGTATCTTAAACAAGGGTTATGCCATGGAATTATCACTGGAGGCAGACTTCAGATGGATAGTGCCACCCAAAGGTCATTTAACACGAGACAAAGCACAGCACCGATTAGCACGGTTGGCTATGTATGGTGTGAAAGAAGTTCAAAATACATACGTATGTACACAGTGAAGTGAGCCGTAGCCAGCAATCTCAGTGGTGCATTTAACCCTGGAGCCCAAGTGGTTCAGCTACACAGTGTCGGTATTTAATGGCTTTATGAATTATCAATGTGCTTACGTAGCCTGCCTAGCGCATGTGTTTGTTATTGGACTGCAAAATATCACTCACCTTTGACCTTGAGCTGAGCCTGAGATTTAGCATTGGCGGCATGGAAGGTGACCTCACCGGCCTGCTCCAAGGGCACATTGTACAGCACAAGGAAGTGCTTCTTCCCTTCAATCTTCATCTCACAGTTCTGAAAAAGCACATGCCGATTCGCACCATTGTGGGTTGTGTTGTGCTTTTGGTGTCCTCTTCGTTTTGAATCAAATTACTTGAGCTCTTCAACTGAAGTTCACTTTAACATAAACCTGCCATGCCTTTTTTAATCATCGCTTCTTTGAGAACGCAATAATATTCACACTGCACATGTTGTCAGTTACATGAACATTTGATAAATTAACCTGGAAAATTAGGACATCCTATAATTGTCGTCACGTAAACTTATCTTGATAATATTTTGCAATGCACCAGTGCGTGCAATGGATAATATATATATAAATGTTACTTTAATTAATGATTTTGATATTTCATAGATCATTTGTCGGGAAAGAGAATATTCAGGAAATATGAAATGAGCAACGGTAATGGTGATTTTATAGTCGAAATATAAACCTTATGGCGGGACCACGGGGTCCCATAAGCCCCCGGCTCTCGCATAAACTGCGTTGCGATGTCATTTTATGTTTGTTGAAGGCGAACGATTTGGCAATCTATTCTTCTCGACGAGCTCTACACGATGGACTAATCAAAGTTTTGTTTCTTCTGCGCATTCGTCCTCACTGCTGTGCTTGGACATGACACGACAACAGAATGATCCGCGCCAGGTGGGTCGCGGCGTTTGTGTGCGCGGTGGGATGAAGTCACTAAAAACAAATTAATTAATTAGGATTTAGACTTCCGTTTATTCGGGACCCCGGGGTCCCGCCATACGGTTCATATGATGATACAAAAAATTCAGGTGTAAATGCAGACACAAGACCCGGAAGAAACAGAGGAATACTTACTGGTGATTCACTCAGAATTTCACCATTCAACTTCCACTGAGATCCCACGTCCTCATCTGAAATTTCAACCTCGAATCTGGCCGTCTCATTCTCAAATATTTCTGCGCTAAACAGAGGCTTCACCACCTTGATGTCACGCTCTGCATAAAAAAAAAAACAACAACAAAATATAGTAAATCGATAATTAAGTCATAATTGCGGTTGATGTTAGTGGGATATATAGCATTTAAACATATTCATTGTTAAATATACGAAACCATTGCAACAACAACTAAAATATAATTATCATCATTGTTTACAAAAAATCCATATACTTCTTTATTTAACATTGGAAATTCATATGGATTGCCTCTCTTATAGACGAATATATATATATAATGATAGATTGAATAAATTATCTTTAAAATATCTTTCACAATCCATTGTTAAACACACTGGTGGATGAAGGCCTCCCCATGCCATTGTTGGTCATGGAGGTTGTGGGGAGCGATAGTGTAGCGGTTAGCGCGCTGCGCTATGAACCCGGCGACCCGAGTTCGATTCCCGCTCACGGCCAACACCAGTGACGATTATCTGAACCGATCCCGGGCCTCCCCTAGGTCGACTCAGCCTAAAATGCGTACATAGTGCAATGTGTAAACATCGCCGCTAGGGAAACAAAGGCGGCCGGGCGTGGTGTTGGCCACCCACCCCCTAGTGTGCCGTGCCAGCCTTCATAGGTGCTCGCTAACAACACTTGCCCCTACAGTCTGTTAAGGCTATACGGGGCATCTTTATCTTTATCAACCACACCTCACTCGGCTGGCCAACGTCGCTGGCCAGTGCGAGTTGCTGAAGGAGAGGAGGTCAGGACCCGTTCAGACATCACTCCCCACTGCTTGTTAGTCACAACCAAGAATCAAACTCTGGTCATCGGGTTCGTAGGGCAGAGTGCTAACCACTGCACAGTCACTCTCCACCAATATGACGGTACAATTACTTTCCCTAACCACTGCTGGTAGAAAGTACCACCACTTGAGGAAGCTGTAATTGGCGTGCAAAGGCGGTATTTATGTGACCAAAGGCTGCTTTGTCGACGATGAATTTGACTTGTTTCTTTAGTGACGGTCACGCAAGTCCGCTGCAGCTCACCTTCGATTTCGAGCGCAGCAGAGGTCTGGTCGGTGCCAATGTCGCACGTGTACGTCCCCTTGTCCTTCTTCTCCACCTTCTTGATCAAGAGGATGTGGCGGCAGCCTTCCGCTTTCACCGTCACGTTGCGCGACGGCTTGAGCGGCTGTCCGTCCTTCAGCCACTTGGCGGGCACATCGGGCAGGTTGGTCTCACACTCCAGCGTCACGGGCTGCTTCTCGGTGCACGAGTAATCCTTCAGCTTGGCTGTGAAGTATGGTCCTGTGAAGTTTGAGAGTGGGGGGGGGGGGGGAAACGCAATTCGTGAAAAGCCATTCAACAACAACCGAGTGTAACACTGGATTTCTATATGCATAGATAGCAAAGCAATATTATTATTTTTTGTCTACGATGCGTTTTTGGGATGTCGTTAATCCGTGTTGCGCGGCGTGATGTGCCGACGTTTGAAGGCACGTGCTGGAAGCTCCTGGCATCAAATTAAAATTAATTTGTTGAAGATGCTTCCAGCACATGGAGCCAAAACGTCGACATCATGCCCAACAGAACGCTGTACAACCCGGAAACACATCGGACAACTGTGCAGCACAACTGTGAAAACCTACGCAGTTGTATTTGTCTTTATACTGAAAATGTATTCCACCACCAGGGTCACCAACAATGCGAAAGCATACACAGGTGCTCGCAGAAGATGAGACTTATGTGTTTAAACTTACTTTCAATATCCAGGTTGCCACTGGATTTCTGTCCATTCACAACCACAGCATATTCGCCCAGATCCGCCGGTGTGACTTTCTTGATGATCAACTTCAGCTTGTTGCCCTCTTTCTGAATTTCATACTTGTCGTTGGGCTTGATTTCCTCATCGCCCTTGAACCACTTGATGTCTGGCGTGTCCTTGGCGAGGACACACTCAAACACCGCGTCGTGGTTCTCCGGCACCTTCTGATCGGAGAGCCGTCTGACGAACCATTCCCTGCTCACCACTGCAAACACCCAAGGAGAGCAACAACCCATGTGAGACTAGGCTCTAAGGAAAGCTGTCTCGGGTGTGGACCAATCAACTTCAAGGACAGTGCACATTATCAGAGTTATGTCTTTTGTTTGTATTATGACTGCAGGTATTGCGGTCTATGCAAACATGACTCCTTGTAAAAAGGTGTCAGTTTTGTTGCCAGATAGAAGGGTAAAAAACCAATTATCATATTTTTACTGGCAAATGAGGTTCCCATAGTGAATTAAAATCTCATTGCCGATTCTAGGATTGTCGCTCATTTTGCCAAATTTGGAAGGGAAGGTTCGCATATCTCCAAAATAAATGTTGCACATTTTCATCAAAACAACATATATTTTTGTGTTAATTGTGTTTTTTTTTCCTTCCAAATTTTAAGTTGCATAAAGGTTTGGAACATAATAATTGAGTCCAAATGTTACATTAAAACAAAACATTTTCACGCGAGGCACGAATGAAGCTGAGCCAATTTTCGTTGTAACGCGGCAAAATTTAAAGTGTGTATGTATATTGAACTTCTTTAGCGCCGCCCGTAGCCAACCCTGCTAATCGAAATAAAATACTATTCAAAGAAACATTTCTACACTTAAAAAATTAAGGCAATTGATGATTCTTATTAAGTTTATAAAACTCGTGAATAGCTCACGGCGTGAGTTGATTCCACAAACGGCGAAATCATTTCGGGAGAAACAATTGCGTTACGTAAACGTCGTGTGTCAGAACGCCACGAATGCATGACGATTGCGATCGCAACAAACGACGAACGTTCACTTACACTCGACATTGACAGTCGTGGTGGACTTGAGGTGTTCCACCTCGACGGTGTAAACGCCCGCGTCCTCCTTCTTCGCTCCTTGGATGGTGATGTAATGCTGCAAGCCGATGGTGGTGACACTGAGCTTTCCCGGAACGACCTTGACCTTTTCCCCATCCTTGCGCCAAACCATGTCGCGCTCCTTCGTGATCTCGACGTTGAGCATGAGCGGCTGTCCTTCAAACACGGTGATATCTTCCTCCAGCTCCTTACGGAAGGCCACGGGCAGCTCTGAAGTTGGTCGTGGTGCACAGAGGAGGAATTAAAGGTAGGGTTTTTTGGGGCTCATTTGTTGTGTTTTTTTACCCAACAACAATTTTTTATTAAAGTGCACACATCATGCACTTCAATGATATAAAATTATCAATTATAAACACGATTAATTTACGCAGTAGCATATATAGTTAATGGATGTTCTGTTGTTGAAATAGCTACAAAACGTTGCGTATATGTACGTATAAAACTTGCATATTACATTAACAAGTGTATATTCTCTAAATGCTTATTATTTAACAAAATTATCCACAAAGGTAAACATCACCCAAGTTTAATTTCAGTGATATGTAAGTCAAATCGTACCAAAAACTCAATTCAACAGAACATTGCATTGGTTACCGCATACAGTAAAAAAAGAAATCAGTATCTTGTAAATGAAATACATGCATGCATGTATAAATATATTTGAGGAATATAATACAATACGGTACCTTCAACAATGAGTTTGGCTGTTGACGTCTTTTCATTTTTACCGAGGCGAGCTACACAGGTATATTCACCCGCGTCCGAGAGCTGCACGTCAATAATGTTGAGCTTACGATCTTTGCTGTCTGACACAAACTTATGCTTTGGGCTCTCGCGAAGGGTGGTGCCATCCTTAAGCCAATGTGTGATGGCTGTGGACGGTGACACTTGGCATTCGAATGTGGCAGAGGTGCCTATGGATTCGGCTTCGGTGAGCTTAATTTCCTGGACATTCTTGATAAATTTCAGCGGGACGGCCTTCAGCTGGAAGCCAGCGAAGGACGGCTCTTCAGGCGGTGGCTTTCCTGTCCCGGGTTTCAGTTTACTCTTGTCGTCATCTTTGGGCGATGGGGTCTTTCTCACTAAAAAAAACCAAAAAGGTGCGGCAAAAAAGATCGTAGCCGTATTCTCGTGATCAGGAGGAAAGGCGTCTCGTCGACAGATGAACGAGCATGAGGAAGTTTGCAATAAGCCAAGCAGTGCGGGGGTTAAGACATGCACGGATGACGAATAACGGTTATAGGAATGGGCGGGCAGAGTGAAAATGTTGCAGATGAATAACATGCAGCGATTACTTTTTGTTAATGTGAGTGTTAGAAGAGGAACAGTTGCTCAAATAAATATTTTTTTCGGTAATGAATTTGGCATTTCTGTTTCATTCTATATCACAATTAGTTGAACAATTACTGTTTATCAGACTGATGGATGAGCAAATAAGTCAGGAAGAAAAACATGGCTGGCTTTGGGAAGTTGCAGGTTAGTTCTTCAAGCAAAACGTGGGGGTCACTCTATTGAGATTCTTAACTGCTTGGTCATGCACTATCCCTTGATGCCATTTCAAGAAGCTGAAATGTGTGAGAGAATGTGCACTTCACATATACCCCATAGAAACCCTAAGGATAACGATGCAGCTTGCAATGTATAGCTGCATACCATAGATAATAAAAATAGCAAAGGGTAAAGAAGAATTTTGATTGGGGGGGTCAAGTGGTGAAAACAGAAATGGAATGGGATGTAAGCATGCTGGAGTGCTAAGCAATGCTGAGCAGGATGAAAGATGACTGTGGGATTGTGACGGTGGGATCAGGCAAGCAAGACAACTTTAAGATTATGACAAAAAGTTGAGACAAATTAGATTGTACAACAGACACACCAAAGCAAAATGCGCAACACATTAAACGGAACACACATTTTGTTTCCAGCAATTACTGCAAAAGAAAATAAATCCAAGGAAACCCCTTGGAAAACAACACCACGAGCGTAGTGGTGTAATCGTCTTCTTTTTAAAACTAATCTTATCGTTGAATAATCTATTTTACCAATGTGATAAACATCAACATGAACAATCGCACGTTTTGTAGCTCTACACATTTGATAGGTGTCGGAATCGGTGTCCTTTGATTTCCTGTACCAGCTTTTGGAATTTCGGGCCTCGAGTTAAGTTTGATTAAATGTATAGCCCATTTCAAGGCTTCCCCACACTTGTCGGGATACGTTCTACCATACTTCACCACACCGGTGTTAGCCGTGGTCAGAAAACGAACTCAAATTGTTGGTTTCACACTACACATTGCATTGAACGTATGACCTCTTTGCAAAACGAACCCTAAAACTTTGCAAACTCGATGTTTAGCATTGGTAAACTTAACACACATTAGTACCGATGATGTAAATCATACCATTAAAATTAGTGCTGTAACGTAGCTTAAACAAAAACCTTCAGCATAATACGGCTTCCAATCTAATATGGCTTCTAATCTAAATGAATCTATAGCTGTAGACGTAGGCTAATCACAGAAACAGTGGGGCTTGTACTGCCCTGGGAGGTGTTGCTCCAAGGACATTTACCTGTCGAAGGTCTCCTTGGTTTCCCAGGTAAGTCTACTGATGCCGGTGATCCTTCTGCAGTTACCACGAATGAAAATTAGGGTTGCAACAGTCATTTCAAAGGTTTACAGTCATACGGGTCATTGTAATCAATGAGCTACATTTTACGAGAGAAGGCAAAGTCACCAAATATAGCTATACTGTGTAACAACGCATCGATTCGTTGTCGGAAGTCTCTTGTTGTGCTCAAAACACCTGAATTGAATTTTACGTGCCAGAATGAATTGTTTGAGATCCATGCCAAGCATATGCTAATGGTACATTTAGGTCAATGGCGTCAACAAAACTTCACAGCTACAACAGGAAATGAGAGAAACTCACACGTGCTATGAAGAAGGACCATTGCCCAAATGTCACCATAATATTTAAATATTTGTAAACGTGTTGTTGACGTGTGTTGAGATTTTTTTTTCTTTCACAAACCGACTGGTGTTTAAAAATGAATATAGTAATGCACAATTTAAAAAAAACGAGCCTTGACATTGGGTATAACTGGCACACCAAATTATTTATGATTGCCTCTACACGTGTTCGGTAGAGGTCGTGATTTTTGAAGAACTTCATTTAGCACGGTAACATCCGTGTATTAGAGACCTCTGTTTAAGGACACCGCCGCTCAATTGCACTTGTGCCAGATTAAATACCTTTCTGACGAGAAACAAATGCAAATTGTATCAAGGTAATTCGCTCAGCCGACACGAAAATGTTTTTATTTGAAAAAGCCGAGTTATTCCTCCTATCCACTATAAAAAAAAAATAAAGCCCACGGCAATGCTCTTTACTATATTCAGTGACTTGCATTCCACACGTTGCAAATAAAGATATAAAACATTGGTAAGAAGATCAGGTGTTAATTGAAACGGGAAGCACACGTAACATTAGCAAAATCATAAACAACGAAGGTATACATATACACCTGTAAAAACATATGGTACAGGGACAAACAACTCAGAAAACACCGAAAGACAAAAAAATAATCGCGATTAACATTTCGATGAAATAACACGTGACAAAAATGTCACTTGAACACGACTGAGCATAACGTTACATTTGTTGCAATGATAGAAAAATACCTATCAACATAAGACACACAAACTATGAAGAACAATCAACATGAAAGGACGTTTAACAGCTAAGACAACACAAAAGACGGACTGCCAGTGCCTTTTTGCTTAAAGTCCACCGACTATACGGACAAACATGGTAGACAAAAGGTAGAAAAAGTAAAAGTAGATTTTTCTTTTTTCTTTGTTTGCATTCTTGATGGAAATTTAAGTAAGTCCAAGAAGAACACAGTCTGCCCTTTCAGAAGCAGACTGGAAAAACAAAGACACACAACCGGACAAGAGACAAGAAAAAGACACCAAACAAGGAGACAACAAGGAATTTTTTAAAAACACATATATGTGTACATTCTGCAACGGGTTCCGACGTGATTGTCCTCAGAAATATTTAATTTAGGAGGATAAATAAATAATGAGCTGACGAGCGATGTCGCAAAACGACATCATCGCCTTGGCCGGCGAGGCGAATAATTTTAAGAGTGGGTAAGTCGATAAAAGCAACGAAACTTTACCCTCAAATAATCTTTATATTCGACCATCTTAATAACACTTATTGTAAGCCCCCCACCCCCTCTCGTTACAGAGGGACGGCTAGAGCTAAATACGCAAAGCTTTCAACTTTAGTTGGAAAGCGTTAACGGACACGCACCAAACGATAGACAACCAAAAGACGCACAGCAAACACATGAGACAACAAGAAATACACAGCAAAGACAAATATCATCCATATAATCTTAATTTGGAGCTTTCGTGACTGCAGGAATTACTCTTTGGTTCTTTCGGTAAAGTCACGTAGAATGGAAATAAAACAAAATAAAACATAATAAAATTATTATTTTATATTATTTCATAAAGTTTTATTTTATTATTTTGTATTTTATTTTATTATTTCCATTCTACGTGACTTTACCGAAAGAAACAAAGAGTATCATCCATATAGCCTCAACAGACTTTTTGGGCAAGTGCTCTTAGTGAGCACATATAAAGGCCGACAAGGCACACGAGGTAGCAGGTGGCCAGCACTACGCCCCTGCCACCTTTGTCTCCCTAGTGGTGATGTTTATACACCTAGGAGAGGCCCAGGACCCGTTAATATAATTGTCATTAGTGTTGGCCGTGAGCTGGAAACAACCTTGGGTTGCCGGGTTCATAGCGCAGCCCACTAACCGCTGCACTACCGCTCGCCACAAAAAACACACAGAAACATACACACGCAAAGTCCAGACAACAACATAGAACCATAAGAGCCACACACCAGACGATAAACATATAGACAAAACAGACTGAGACGTAATTTTCAGACAAAAGCACACGCTTCAGAGATTCTACTGATCAGCTCCTTGTCACGGAGAGCCATCAGTAGCAGAGTAACAGCAGCAGCAGCAGCAACGGCAGGCCATACCTCGACTCTCTGACCACGACCTCCCAGGGGCTTCCACCTCATCTTCCGAACCTTCAAGCTCTGCGAGCTCCAGCTCCGATGGGCTAGGCGTCTCTTCCCTCGAAAGTGGCTCGCTCTCGTCAGGCACTTTTACGGGCACCCGCTTCAAATGCACTTCTTCCTCCTCTTCTTTCTCGGTCACCGGGATCTTGCCCTTCCCGATCTGAATCTTGGCCTTCTCCTCCGGCACCTCGGCTGGCTTGGCCTTCTTTTGAGGAGCAACCTTGGCGGGGCCGGACACCTCAACTTCGGTCGGCTTCAAAGCGGGCTTTTCCACCACCTTCTGCGGCACGGGAGAGGCCACTCCAGACCTCGATGGACGCCTAAGCTCGGTGACCTCGCGCCCAGGGGTTCCGGGTCTCTCCTTGGCCTCTTTTTCTTTTGGTGGAACAACGCGGCCTGGAACTTTCTTCAGCTGCACTGTCTCCACGCTCGCCTCTTCTGTGGGAATTTTGCCCTTGCCGATGCGCATCTTCAGGTCCTCTTTCTTCTCCTCCGTCTCTGGCTTCTTGCCTATTTTGTTACGATTTTATGGGATTGTTTTTTTTTATCAAGAAAGATAAAGCAGTCACCATCAATTATAAACAAGCAACACAAAACGAGACTCAGGGATGGTATTGTCACACTTTTGGGGAAAAGGTTTTTTGGTCAAAGTAGATTTTTGTACGTAAATTTGGGTTTCTTTGCTAATTGTAACCGACAACAAAACCGTTTTCTCCAAAAGCCAAGAGATAACTGTAACACTTTGTTCAACAAACTTCACACACGATGTAAGACAGACAAATGCTGATGTTAAAAATGAACGAATGACAAAATCAACAATTAGTCTTAAAATGAAAAACACAGCATAATGAAATTAAACGCAAGACAACAGAGAACACACAAGCACAGAACATGGTGTTTCACGTAAAAAAAACACGACTACTAAACACAGATGAAGGAGCCTTTCAGCATCAAAAATAAATGTAAAGTCTAAGACAGAGAAAACATGATTCAAAGACGGGTCAAAGAGCACTTGACTTTCAGTCAAAGCGGCATCTTTGCAAACAAACACTTTGTTACGGAGACACGTTGACAACGATGATTTCATGTATGGAAATTGGCACGACTTTGACAAAGAACACAGATGTGTAAATCTGCTTGCACGCCATGACACCCGGCTAACAATTTAAGGCGGTGTATTCGCTAAGTACCTTTATCGGGCTTCTTGAAAAATTTTCCGGGAGCTGCCACGGGCTCGGTCACTTCTTCGCCGGTCTTCGTCGGTGCTGCTACTGTCTCCGGAACATCTTTTACGCCCGCGGCATCAACTTGAAGTAAGCAAAGTTGTGGGCGGGTTTTTTTGTACGTGGAACACACACACAATGACAAATGAAATGACGTAAAGTAAGAATGGTGAATGTGACAGATAAATGAGGGCGATTATACACGCCAAAACAAACGGCTGTGAAGTGTTATTAAATGAAGGTGAATGAGACACTTACTGGACAATGAATAAATATTGAATAACAATTTCTGACAAAATCGTAATAACAATAATGAGGACTTGTTTGGGCAAAAACAAGAAACAAAACATTTGGTAAAGCTGCCCATGAATTAAAGGGTGGTGACATTCAACACGGAATATTAAAAAAGTATTACTTCATAATAGACATGTTGTACATAAGAATGAAAAGCTTGGTGGTATAATATACATCATTCTTGACATAGATGGAAACGCACATGTAGTGACATAGAAAAATAAATGCCACGAACACATTCACTGAATACATAACAACAAAAGTACGTCTTGGGTGAACCGATCCAGATGTCAATAAAAAAAAAAGTACATTTATGCATTTATGAAAAGAGAAGTAAAAAAATAATTGCCATCAGAAAAAAGGCAAAGACAAAGAACTAAAACAATAAAAAAAACATTCCATAAAAAAACGATTGAAGGTAAAAAACAGGGCACCTAAAAAATGGTAATTTTTCGTAAATTTCACGTAAAAAGGAACTATGAACGTGCAAATAGTTCCCAGCCATACTTTAAGACGTTCAAAGTAAAAGGCCTTGCGGGTATCCTGAGCTCTGATTTGTGGTGGAAAATGTACGTGAATATAGCAGGGATTCAATTATTTTACAGGTCACTCCAATGACAGCAGTGATAGTAGCAGGGGCAGACAAAAAAAACATTTCACTCGAAGACCTCGACACAGCCACAAATCAGAATACCCCAAGGCCACTGAAACTAAAGCTTTCACTGTCAAAAGGTGCATGCATGAATAAATAAAAAGCAATTAGACCATGAGCAATACTTTTGTTGAGTATTGCATGGCTCACCCTGTAGGTCTGATCTCACCTTTTGTAGGAGCTTTAGCTCCAAACTTAGGCACCTTTTCTTGCACGGCTAAATGGTTATCAAAAATTGTCAAAAAATATTAATTGAAAATCAATATTACATTTGTTGTAATATTATTGTATTACATTTTTATAAAATGTAATTTTTTGTATATAAAATGCGATATAAAAAAGATGATGGGGTAGATTTGGCACATATAGGAGAAAAAAAATGGTTTAAATGAACTAACATGAACAGAAAAAAAGATTTCACGTAAAAATATAATGTAAATGTTTAAATTCATTTCACCGGTGATGTTCAAAAACATATGAAGTATGCTCAGAAATGGCAGGCAATAATTTACAAAAGACTATGATTCTTGTTGCAAATTCGATCATAATTCAATATGAAGTCAACCACATCGTTCTGTACCTTCTTTCTTTGCAGGAACTTTGTCTTTGAGGGGTACAGGCACCTTCTTGGACACTTCAGGTTCTAAAATAGGAAGAATTATACAGCCGTTTTAACGTCACACTCAACTACAGAGCCTTTTTTATGAATACAAGGTCAAGGCTATGCCGTAACATTTAACAATGGAAACACATCGAAATGACGGCGATGATTTAATGAAACCATCGCCTTGTTGACAGAGAATATCATATTACTGTATTTTTTTTAACGACCACCCATTATTAACACATTCACAAAAGTAAGGGTCAAGGTCCATTTGCTCCCTGCCTCACACCACGACTGATGAAAAGGGCTTCCACAAGAGGGGGGGGGAGGCCCGAGAGGAAATCCTGCCCTAATCTTTCATTCACTTTAACGGTACCTTTTATTCTATGATAGTGCCTGAAAGATACCATTCAAAATAAGCCTCAAATAAATTTCAGAGTTCACCGTTTTAAATATGTAACACTCGAAATTGTCTGACCATGTCTTGGACAACTTTAGAAACTTTCAGAAAGAGGATAGCATAGTTTTAAGTAGAGACGCTGAATTTATGTACAAAACTTGCATGTAAAATAAAAGCTCCTGTGAGGCACAAATACCAATTAAAACAGCGCTTTTAAATGTTTGCACATTGCAAGTAAGCAATGGAAAAATTACTAAGCAACATATAAAAGAAAGAATGAATGATGAGATGAAGAGCTGCACAAATATACCCCACTTACAAAACATATTAAACAATATTTACAAGTCTTCAGATTTTTTAGGTTTTTTTTAAATAAAATACAAAGCAATAATTGTACACAATAGAGTTTGTTATCAACCTGCTGATAATGCTGAGCAATTCAATTGGCACATGTGATTCATTATTCATGCATTTCCTGATGCACACCATGGGGCCATTAACCCCACTACAAGATATGGGCTTGTGTTGGAAGAGAAATACCAACAAAAAACTCATATCTGCAATACCTACCTTCTGGCTTTGCCTTTGGTGCAACCTTTTTAAGCTCAATCTTCTCTTTCTCAGGTTCTAGAAGAATGATCCGATTGAACTTGATCAGATTGATGGCTTTAAGCACCAAATGTGATGGAATTCTTTTTTTTTATAATGTAACAGAAGCTGTGTGTGTTTAACCCAAGACAAGATATGGCGTTGCAATGGAAAGTCAATCCATAAACAAGCCCCATATCCACAACCCTCACCTCCTGGTTTAGCCTTTGCAGGAACCTTCGTGGGTGCAACTTTGTCCTTCTCAGGTTCTGACAATCAAACCAAACCAGATAATAATCATTGTATTGAGAGCAGAATCACACGTATACATATACCCAGTTTGCTTCTAGTATGTTAAAATTTAGACGGACCACGCAATTGGATCATTCATGTCGCATTTATATGCAAACATGACGGTTGAATGAAAAAAAAAGTTTCATCCAATAAAGAGCAATTCCCATCGCTTGTGGGCTTTGATTCCAAGCCATGCAAAAAAATTACCATGTGCAAATTTCCTCCGAGCAAATCTGCTCGATGCCCCATTGTTATTCACCCCATACCTGCAGGTTTGGCTTTAGGAGGAACCTTCTGGAGATCCACTTTCTCCTGAACTGGTTCTAATAGAAACAAGGCAAGAATGGTCATTTGCATCTAGCTACAGAAGATCACCATCGCCAGCTCCTTATATGGATACAAAGCGCAAGGACCTCCACGACTGTAAAAAAAGCATTCGATGGGAAAAGAAGAATGATTGAACCTGTAGACGTGAACACAAATATATGTTTGGGTATAGTAGTAAGCGCACAAGATAAGAATGTTTATTTCCAAAATACGGAAATTCTAAATGATGTCAGGTTTAAAATGAGATTATGATGGAAAAAGCCACCGTAACCCCACAAAAATGATCATTCAAATAATTTGGATTAAAAGTATTGAACAATAACAAATACACGAAACATAATATACACGACAAATTATCTGCAATGTGCACTCCAGGAATGGAAACCTACAACTCTTATGAACTTCACCAACATTACAAGGCACTGTTGATGATTGATTACAGAGCATGTAACATATGCTTGTGTTAGACAAAGACTCCAACACAAACACCATTTGAACGTCTGACTTGTATTCAGCTTTGATGGGCACTTTTCATGAATAGGATATATGTTAATCTCCAAGAAGAGATTCTAATATTAATTCAATGATATGAGTATAATATGGGTTTGCATTGTAAATCAGCAATGCAGGACCCATATCTAAACCCTCACCTTCCAGCTTAGGTTTGTCAGGAACAATAAGGTGTTCGATTGTGTCTTTAGCAGGTTCTAGCAACAAAAATAACATGAAAACAATTTGCTAGCTTTTACAAAGACAACGGCCAGAGAAGAACTCTCTCCAAAGAACACACAGACATTTAGGTGATTGAATAAAAATGCGGATACAAAGTGTACACAATTGCACAAGAGATATTTCATAGGCCGCTTGATAGGCCTAACAAAGTAAGAACCCAGCACCGAACGAGCATAAGCATCCAATAATGACCCAAATGAATGAAATAAAGAGACACGTTGAAATACATTGAATGGCAATCGGAATCTGCCTTACATGTCGAGAGATGCCACTTTAGAATTGAGTGACAACGAACAATGACGATTAGTTCACAAATGTATAAAATGAATCCAATGCTGAAGGTAGATAGGTTCAAATAAAATAACAAAAAACTACGACGTTTCGATCGCATTGACGTATCACCAAATATAATCAGTATTAGTTAAAATGTAATCTTATGTAAGCTTTGATGCGTCTCTTCAAATTTCTAAAAACCAAAAGCAGCAAGGTCTTGTCGATCAGTCTATGTGTGGTTAAGACACTACACTTTCTGAAACACGCGATTACATTGAGTATAAACACACCAGTGCTTAATCCAATACACAGGGCATGTATTGGCAATCAACACACCAACCTATTTCTCGTCAGGTTCTAGCAAACAGATATAATCTGTATATTAACACACATCCAAATTTAAGTATAGTTCCAAACCACACCGTGCCTAAGGGTAGATACGATTGCTAAACGTTTGAATGCACACCAATCAGTTGAGCGCAGATAAACTAGTGCTCAATCCAATACACACAAGAAGTGTATTGACCAAAAACATCACGATAAAAATAAAAACACCAACTCAATATCATGGGCCCTCTCACCTTCAGGCTTTGGCTTAGAAGGAACCTTTTCTATCTCAATCTTTTTCTTTTCTGGTTCTAGCAAAAATATATGTTCTGCACATTAATGTCCGTTTTGTCCAAATGCATAATTAAAGATAAGTGCAGCATGTTGGATTAAAAATAAACACTCATACGTGACTTATGACCATCACGATTGATTGCAAACACGCTCAGAAAATATTAAAATAGCCACACCATGTCTAAGTGTAGACAAAATAACTACACTTTCCAAAGCGAATCATACATGCATGATGGAGCATGCTGGATTCAAATGAAATGATTCAATTCTGCTACGCTTAGGCCGAGTTAAAACTGTAACCTTAAAAATACTGCACTCTTTCCAAAATGCCTCTTAAAACGCACAAAATCAACTGAACCACAGAGCAAAGTATTCCAATCACACAATGTCTAAGTGTAGTTCCAGTCACTACACTTTCCAAGAAACACTCTATCATTGAGCATACAACAACCTGTGCTCAATTCAATGCAGAGGGCTTGCATTGACAAAACTACACAACTAACATCAACACACCAACTAACATCATTATCTCTCTTACCTTCAAGCTTAGGTTTAGGAGAAACCTTGTCTATCTCAGCTTTTTTCTTTTCTGGTTCTAGCAAAAAATATATATATATATATTCTACACGTTAACGTCTGCTTTGTCCAACTAAATAATGAGATGTGTATACATCATGCAAAATTTTAAATGCAAATGAACTATCAATAAATGTCATCCTGTATATGCTGTTTTTTTTGTCGTGAACATGCTCATATAAAAAGAAGAGAAAACTGAACCACCAAGTCTAATATTCAAGCAACCAAAGGATGCCTTTGTGTAGTCACAGGCACTACACTTTCAAAGCACACTGCTAAATTGAGCAAAAATACGCCAGTGCTCAAACCAATACACAGGGCCATGTATTGACAACAACTATCAGAACACCAATTGAACGTCAATTTTCTCTCTAACCTTCATGCTTAGGCTTCGACGGAACCTTTTCTAGCTCAACTTTTTTCTTTTCTGATTCTAGCAAACACATATTCTGTAAATTGACAATTCATTTTGGCCAAATCGATAATAAATATGAATACATCATGCAGCATCAAAAATTGAGTGTCAAACCCAACCCAACCATATCTCAGTTTAGGACCAATTCTTAAACTTTCGAGAGCACACCATCGTATTGAGCGCAGATAAACTAGTGCTCAATCCAATACACACAAGAAGTGTATTGACCAAAAACATCACGATAAAAATAAAAATACCAACTCAATATCATGGGCCCTCTCACCTTCAGGCTTTGGTTTAGGACAGGGGTCGGCAACCTACGGCTCCGGAGCCGCATGCGGCTCTTTACGGGCTGCTTCTTGACAATATGTACTTATGTACTCAGATGCATTGCGGCTCTTGAAATACTGAATTTTGTACCGAATTGGAAAGAAATGGCTCTTCTTGTTATTTTGGTTGCCGACCCCTGGTTTAGGAGGAACCTTTTCTATCTCAATCTTTTTCTTTTCTGGTTCTAGCAAAAATATATATTACGTAAATTAACATAAATGTGGGCCAATTCGATCATATTAATACATCATGCAGCATCATGAACTAAATGCCAAACCCAAACCAACCGTATTTAAGTTCAGATATGATTCTTAAACTTCGAGAGCACACCATCGTATTGAGCGCAGAAAAACTCGTGCTCAATCCAATACGCATAAGCAGTGTATTGACAAAAAAAAATCACGATAAAAATGAAAACACCAACACAATAGCATGAGCTCTCACCTTCAGGCTTTGGCTTAGCAGTAACCTTCTCTAGCTCAACCTTTTTCTTTTCTGGTTCTAGCAGAAAGATATATTCTGCACTTTAATGTCTGCTTTGTCCAAATGTGTAATTAAAACATATATACAACTGTGCAGCATGTTTGAATAAAAATAACCACTCGTGCAAATCTTCTTACGATCATGATTGATCACAAACGGTGCTCTATTCAATGGTTCTCTCTCAAATATGGTTCTTGGAAAACCACAATCCACTCAAGTCAAAATAAAAAAAAATCCAGAGCATATGTTAGCAAAGTCACAAAAACTACACTATCGAAAACACATCATTAAAATTGTCAAAATGATGCTCGTCATAAAATTTACCCATAAATGCAACCTTAAAAATACTGCACTCTTCTCAAAATATCTCTCAAAACACATGTAACTGAACCACGAAGCATAATTTTCTAACAAGCACACGTCTAACTGCAGCTGCAGTCACTGCACTTTCCAAAACGCGCACTTTAATTGAGCATATATACATACCAGAGCTCAATTCAATACACATAATATGTATTGACAACAACCGTTGCGTATAAACAAAAAGCAACACGCCGACTGAATGTCAACATCAATTAACGCAAAAGAATATTTCATATTCTTTGGGTCATTCGGTAAAGTCACATAGATAGGTTAAAAATATGTATAAAAAAACTACGTCGTAGTTTTTTTATAAGTCACAAGATTATTTCTCACCTGCAGGTTTAGGCTTCGGAGGCATTTTCTCTGGCTCGACCTTTTTCTTTTCTGGTTCTAACAAATACAGATCATTTCTATGATGACCCATTCTATTCCACCTCGGTATTCATTAACGTTTAATATGATGCATAGTGACCCTCACCAGGATAAGCGGACTGAGGAATGAGCAAACGATAATGTTTCGCACATTCCAAAATCGTTGCTGTACTGCACGAGATGAACAAATCTCAACGCGATAATCATTTTGGGCTCAGGTTTGAAAGCCAGTTTTATCCAGCTATACATTTTCTCGTTCTGAGTGAACTATAAAATTACAATGTATTTAACGATAACAATAGAAACGCGAAGCTACCGCTGTCAATGTGTCAATGTTGACATTTCACGAGTGTTTGACATATGAACTTGTGTTGGGGAAAAATCCAACACAGAATTCATACGCACGACCCTCACCTTGAGGTTTAGGTTTCTCAGGAGCGATGCGCGGCTCTACTTTGTCTCTAGCAGGTTCTATCGGTAACAAAAGTATGTGGCAATTACCAAAGATGTATAAATAATCAGAGTGAATTTCCATTACCGTTTTTATTTTACATTCATGCTGCCGACATAGCTTTTACGTGGTAAATATAATTACGTTTCAGGACATAAATACGTCGGAATCTAGATCTCAGAGAACACAAACACCTTATTGATCAACCCCAATATTGATTGATCTCAGAGTTGACCACTCTCTATTAGTTCTAATTGTAATGCTGTATATATAAACTCTTAAAATACCTAGCCATAGCAATAAGAACGACAGTAACATCTTACTCGCATGGTAATGTTCTAAAATACCAATCCAATCCAAGAAACTGCATTATTATATTTAAGGCACACACTAATACATTGAGCAAAAATAACCTTTGCCCAACTGAATACACAAAATTAATTTTTATTTACAGAAAATGTAAAAAATTTAAATGCCAATTTCATATTAGCTCCTCTCACCTTCATACGACTTAGGTGGCACTTTGTCTATTTCAACCTTTTCTAGTTCTACGAGAAAAATTATGTTTTTTGTTACAACTGAAGCAATTAAACTTTACATATACTTGACATTGCACTGTGAGTAGGAATATGCATATTATATTCCTGACCTAATCTAAGTATCTATGTTACTGATCCTCCCTTTGAGTTTTTGTCTCACATATTTCATCAGGTTGGTACGAAATCTCTTTCAGGATTTAAATATATTTTTTATTTTACATTATAATTAGTCATGGCTCGTCCATGTGGTTTACTGGCTCGTTAATGTGGATTACCAGCTCGTTAATGTGGATTACCAGCTCGTTAATGTGGAAAATATTTTCGTGCATGGCTTGACTCTGACTCTCGACCTCTGACATGACTCAGCAGCTCAGACACGAGCCATTTGGTTTTTTCTAACGACACGAGTCAGCGACTCAGCGATGGCTTGGGTCAAGCTCAGCCTGCAGAAGTCCTGGCCATGGTACTAGCCAGTTAAGCTTGGCTTTGAGCCATGTGGCTCATTTGAGCCAGAGCCAAGCCTGAGCCGAGCTGTGACTAGGAAAATGGGTCTAAGTGCTAAACATGTCTCAGTGTAGATATCGCGTACACACAGGTACAAGTTCGGTTTGCGACAGAGCACGACAGCACACTTGCACGAGTCTCAACTTCCAGTTTGGGTTTTTCACAAGAGATGTGTAAGTAAGAAGTACATTACAAGAGTAAAACAAAAAAAACTTGCGTATAAAATATTGATTTTAAACAAAATATCTCACGATGTTCTCTGTAGCCTGGACAAGATTCTGAGGCCATGGGGTGTCACTGGAGCAATAGCAAACGTGGGATTTTGGCCAGAGCAATGCAAAATCGCCTTCGGTAAGTCCTCGTTTAACGCGTGTGCACGCTATAACGCGTTTTCGCTACAACGCGGTTCTTCCATTATGGAACACTTTTCACATAACGTGGTAGGTGCACCATTATAACGTGGAATGCTCCCCTTCTGAGCGGTCGGCAACGACCTACCTTCTTGAGCTGCATGGCTGAGAGGTAAGATACAGTACATGGAATGATACAGTAATGCGGCGGTGTACCCTCTGTTATTTGTCCCGCCATCTTACTGTGTGGTGCGCGTACATCGTATCTCGCCAAATGGTATCGTTACATTATTTATGGGGAATTTGTTTTCGCTTCATGCGTTTTTTGCTTAACGCTTAACTTTTTAGGAACGCATCCACCGCGTTACACGAGGACTTTACTGTATTTCTCTAGTGCCGAAGGTACCTTTTTACCTCTTTATCTCAACTTCAGTTGAGGTCACCTGTTATCTACGGTTACAACTTAAATTCATGGTTGTTGCGACTGCCTCGGATTCTTATATCCCATATATCACATCAATAGCATTAACTTAGTAGTAGTAATAGGTTTTTACCCTTTTATCTGGCACCAAAACTGACACCTTTATACAAGGGATCATGTTTGCAATAACCACAACACAAGCAGTCAAAATGCAAACAAAAAAAGACAACTCTGATAATGAAATGCACTGTCCTTGAAATTAATTGGTCCACACCCGAGAGGGCTTTTCTTAGAGCCTAGTCTCCACTGGTGTTGGACCAGATGACGCCAAAAGGCATTCACTTAATTAGAACAAATGTAAATAAATCACCACACCAAGACAATGACAACAAACCATTTCGACAATGGTTTTTCAAAAGGATAACCACAATAAAAAAGGCAAATGGTTCAAGACCTTCATGATCCTTTTCTAAACACACATCCATTGAGCAAAAAATGCATCATTGCTCAACCCAATACAGAGTGCTCGTGTATTGAATGAAAACGGAAATCGTCAACCGCATCAGCATCTCTCACCTTTCATCGGAGGTTTAGGAACCTTTTCTAATTCAACCTTTTTCTTTTCTGGTTCTATCAAAGAGACAACCTTCACATTAGCCAGCTGCATTTACGACTACCGGTACTATTACTATATCATTGTAATTAAAATGTAATTTTGTAGAAATGAGATTTTAGCCAAGTAAAACCATTTCTTATATCCCACCTTCAGGCTTAGGTTTCAAAGGAACTTTAGGAATCTGTACTTTTTCCTTTTCTGGTTCTAAAAGGAACAAAAAAAAAACACTTAAATTTTCATCCAGCTTTTAATGAAATTCCAGATGCAAATGCAGCAATGCCAACTCAGTTGAAGCGTGGGCTTGCATAGGAAGACCTCAAGAAAGAGTCTGTATGCACAACCCTCACCTTGAGGCTTTGGTTTTTCAGGAATCTTACGCTGCTGCTCTGGTTTTTCTTTCGTAGGTTCTAACAACAAAGCATTGTCAGTGCTGTGAGAAGCAGCTCAAAGTCTGTGTTTGTTTTCCCGCAATCTTATTGAGTGTCCACAAATGTGTTTCAGATCTCCGATGTGTTTTCGGGTTGTTCCACGCGACATTCGGCATGATGTCCGGTGTTTCACTCTACGTGCCAGGAGCTTCTTTAGGAAAATGTATTCAGTTTCTGAATTGTGTTTTTGTTATATTGATTTCGGTTTGTGGGGGGAAAAAACTCCCAGCGTGTGGAGAAAAATATCAGACATCATGGCGAACCACACGCAGTACAATCCGAAATAACTAAAAACACTGAACTCAATCAACACGACCACGGACACCTACACAGCAGTGTGAAATGTGTAATGATATATTGCTTCAATACAGTAAAAAAAAAGGCGCATCATATAAACCAACACAAATTAAATAAATACGATAAAATCAAAATACCGATTTTCATGCGATCTTGTCGACCAACACACAAATCAACATATCGCTTGACCGTTAGAAAAGCCACTTTCAATTTTCACTGATTTGTCAAGCAACGGCTAGTAAAGAACACCCATCGATGGCATACATTGCACATCAAATCGTCATGCCAATTTAAACATGACTGCCAAACCATTAAAGCAATGGTTCCATTAAAAGGATAACCATCCATCCAAAAATAAATGGAAATGGTTAGTGATTTCCAGCTCCTTTTTTTCCCACACACCGAGCAAAAAAAAAACCACCGTTTGCTCAATGCAATACACAGTGCTGTGTATTGACCAAACGTTGGCACACAGAAAAAACTGCCCAACAGAAGTGCTCACCTTCTGGTTTTAGCTTAGGGCGAACTTTTTCAAGTTCAACCTTTTTCTTTTGCAGTTCTATCAGAAGGAACACACATGATAAACACCTGCTCTCCTTTTGGGCCATTCTATGAATGCGAAGGAATTGTAAAACTGTATGAAAACAAACCCAAATCTAATATTCCTACCTGCAGGTTCGGGTATGAAAGGCACTCTTTCTTTCTCCGGCTCTACACAAACAAAACCCCCCCACCATTCACATTTCGGATTAAAAACCCGGAAAAAAAACATTTTCTGTGAGATGCATGTACACTTGCACAGAATTCCACGATGGAAATTTCAAAAACACAGCACCTCCACTGCACCTCCATTGCAGGACCCTCCTGAAAAAAAGTCATCAGTCTCGGCGGGAATTTCCGAGTAAAATAAATGGGTTTAAAATTAGAACGGGATATCGTTATGCACATCCCTTGGATTTTTTGTTTGAATATTTTTTCAAGAACTGTCAAGACCATGATCTACTTTGCGTTCCGTACGTTTTACGATAGCAGAAAGCCATCCAACTGTCGTAACCTCATTAAATTCAAATGCCGATTACATCACACAGTACGTGTTTTTACTTCAAGGAATGGTGATGTGACCAGTTTTTATTTACTGCCATCACTGAGTGTTTAATATAAATATGTTATTGTTAAATCTAGTTTATATTATTCCCTTACAAGAAAGAAGCTCTGCATACATTTCTGTTGTTATAAATATTGGTCGTTAAAATGATAAAAAACTGTACCTACTTCATGCTAGTGCTTAAAATGTAGCAGTCAGGATATAAATAACAATGCAGGGAAATTTCTCCTACGGTATGCGATGAGATGTGCATTCATTTGTTATCTTCCAGCACAAGCTTTCATCATACATACCATGAGTTTTCAAGTGGGCAGCAGAGGGCAGTGCCAAACAATCCATCGTTGTTCTGTACTCTCTCACTAATCTTCGCTAACCCACACCGACCGGCGTGTTGAAGTGTGGAAAATTATCCATCATGGCCTGCAAGATGTGGGGTGGCCCTCATCCAGCAGTAGATTGACAAAAATTGGCTCTACATACACCGTGAAACGGCATCATGAAGTGAAAACTTACCTGGACACGTGTACACTATTTAACAGGTAAATATGTAGTGAAGAACGCATGTAGTGAAGAACACGTAATTATTGAAGTGTATTTTTTTAGATCTAAATTTGAATACAACTGGTGAGTCTAACGCAGCGCACAGTATCGTTTGCATTCCAGCACCAAAATTCAAATATTCACCTTTGTTTGCCATGCCTTTTAAAAGAGTTACCAGAATTATAGTTCGAGGTCCATTCAAAAAGTTTTCAGAATTATTGTATTACAATTGACGGGATGCTCATGATTCAGGGCACTTTCAGAAAGCAAATTAACCTAATCTCAGTCTCGCTGCCTCCCAGATGCTGTGTACACTGTTACGAGGTTGAGCAGGCCGATCACAGAGCAGGCCCTGTCAGTACAAGTTCAGCCCCTGTTGAGTTGTTGTCGAAGAAAGAGCAATAATGGCAGATCTAATTCTGTGTAAAATTTGTTGTCGCCCTGGAAAACCATCACATTGTTACAACAGACCTACGTGGAGAATGCGTTGCTTTAAAAACACTTTGAGAGCGACCTGTTTTGAAGATACTGAGGCCGTTGGGGCAAATGTGATGAGACATTGCCCCAATGAGATCAACTGGCAAAATCTATATCGGTGGATATCTTGAAGCAGACTACTTTGAAAAGGGCCAAGATTCGGGAAGTAATAAATTAATTCTGTAAAGTTTTTTTACTGAACCTCTTTCTTATATATTCTTTGGAAGTATGCCTCACAGAACCAAACCATTGAACAAATGGTTTCTTCAAAAGGATAATCGTAACATCAAAAGATGGAAACGGATTCACTCGTCCTTTTCAAAACACACCATTTTAGTGCAAAGCAGCACTTTGCAACTCAATACACAGTGTGTGCGTGTATTAAAAAAAACAACCCATCAATCATGAACTGCATAACAACAGTGCTCACCTTCAGATTTTGGCTTAGATATAATTATCCCAAGTTCAACTCTTTCCCGTGTTGGTTCTAGAAGGAATAAACCATTCCCACGAATATCAATCGTAACCATTCAATTTATTTCGTCAATAAAATAGCCCTAATTGCAAAAAAGCATTTCTCTGGTTATCCACGAACGTACCTTTAATTAGGCTTCAATATGAAATTAAACTGCTCTTTTTGCATCTCCTACAGGTGCAGGCAGATAATGAAATATGGCAATCTGATGGGATTTGCCACTGTGATGAATGCACTTCCACTGAGTTAACCTCCTACCCAACCTCAGCAGCATTAAGGGGAAAAAGGGTTCCGGTGAAAACATTCATGAGGTCATTATGTCACCGGGTGCCCACAACAAAGCACACATTTATGTACACGAAAATTGACGACAGACACAAATGTTACAGAACATGAAAAGTGCACTAAGCAACATTCACGGGTGCTGCTCGCAAACAGCGCTTGCCCCAACGGTCATTTAAGGCTGCAAGGGGGATCTTTGTCTTTGTACTGCATGGTGTATTCTGGACCGCGTGGTGTTTTGGGTACTGTGTGTGCTGTATTGTGGAAGGTGCTGTTTAGTGTTTTGTAAGACTTACTACATCAGCTCTGTACAGGTATTGTGTACAACTGTATGTACGGTACTGTGATGTGTGATGTATGCACCGTGTAGTGTATTCTGTACTATGTGTGCTGTATAGTGTAAAGTTCCCTCTGTGTGTCCATGATTGAATAAGTCAGCTGTGTATTGTGGACTCCTATGTGTACTCATGTCTTTAAAATTGCCTTTAGTGTTTAGTTTATTGTCCTTCCCCCGCACCTCCGATTAGCACGGTTGGCTACGTACGGTGCAAATGAAGTTCAACATACGTACATACATACATGACAAAGGAATAAACTGGAAGAAGCGAACAGACAAGAAAATACATCACTGGAAAACGAAACAAAATTCTTAAGAAGATAAGTGTACAGCCCAAAAAAATGGAACTCGCCGGAAAGAATGAAGATAAAAAAAATGACAGTGGGTCGACAAAAATAGTGGCAAAAAATGAGGCAAGGGGTGCCACACGTGCATAAGAGAACGACCAACGATGGCAATTCCAGAAGGCATGCGATGGTGAACAGCGAGTTCAGCTGTGGAGGCCCACGGACAGAGACATCCACACAAAGGAGACCTCGATTCAGCTGTACATTGATCACGACTATTGTGTGTCTACGATTATCACAGTAAGCCAGCACAGAGGAAACGGGAGAGATATTTCGCGATGACAACAGTGATGAAACTATGAATTGAAATATCCAAACTATGTACGTCAGAGCAACGCCACACAATCCGATGCAACATGAATCAAACTTGATTTGAAGCTTTCGTGACTGCAGGAATCCATACTCTTTGGTTCTTTGGGTAAAGTTACGTAGGCATAAAATTAATAGATCACGACGTTTCGATCGCAGCACAAGCAACCGTCTTCAGGTGAAAGAGAGAAAGCAGCCTTCGAAACGTCGTGATCTATTAATTTTCTCTCTACGTGACTTTACCGAAAGAACCAAAGAGTATAAAGCAAACTCCGTACCCTGTGCTTCATCGTGCTGCTAAACAATCAAAATAAAATCTAAGTCTTCACTTTGATTGCTCATGCTATGAAAAGAACGCCCCTCAATTACACCTTAATTACATATATGGTGTTAGAATGAATGCATCCCGACACGATATAAAGAAGATGGCATGTTAAAATGAGAAATGGATATAACGCAGGCAAAACTCCGAGAGATGGAAATGGTTGAGGAGCGAATGATCCCATTCCAAACACAATGTAATTGAGCAAATAAGCCATTGCTCAACCCAATACACAATGAGCATGTATTGATAATTACAGGGGAAAAAACCAATTCCATACTCATGACTCTCACCTTCGGGCTTAGCCTTTGGAGGAACTTTCTCAAGCTCAACCTTTTCCAATGCTGGTTCTAGCGGAAATACATAACAACTATAAATTACCGTTCTGCCCCATTCACTTATTTTTGTATCCGAAATTAGACTTTAAAATACGGAAGTTTTGTTACATTTTTATCGAGCACGTGGCCTCGAATGTCACTGAATGCCACGTCCGTTGACTATGCTTATACGCAAAATCTCCGAAGCCGACCTTTAAAAATTTTTTTTAACAAGTTGTACCAAAGGAAAAAAAAAGATGTGTGGTTTTGTTACTCAAAAAACGAAGTAAAATATTTTAAGCATATTCAAATCCACAAAAGAGGTACAATGTTCCCTGTAGAATGTGGCCTATATAACACCAAGGCGGTGGTCATTATTCACCAAAAACGCAATCAACCAACCAACAACAATGCGTCTGCAACCTAGCTCCTCACCTTCATGGGGCTCTGGGATTGAGTGGAACTTGTCGATTTCAATATATTCTTGAGTACGCACTACCAAACAAAACCAACTGCATGAAAATCACTGGCAAAACACGACGGAAATATAAACAATATTTCAAATACCCGTGGTAACAGCAGTGCCGATAGATGGTATAGTAATGCGTTAAAAAGAAATCGTGTACTCCTCACCTTCATATTTATGTACAAAAGTTTCGTACTCTACACCTTCCATAGCCAGCTCTGACAAAGGCAACATGCAAATCTTTGATGAGACAGCACTAACCAATCACTCAACATTTGTTATATATATATAAAATTAACTATGCAATGTGGAATGACATACAGTAATTTCAAACTAACCATGACAGCTTTATGAAATAATGAAGAAAAAGCACGTGGAATTACAATTCTATTAAAAAAACTATTTTTTATTTTACCAGGTAAGGCCCACTGAGCTATTTCGCTCTTTTTCAGAAGCGACCTGGCCACAAATGATCGCTCAACAAAGTGGCTTATTACGTGGAAATGTAAAGCAACCAAATACTCTAAACGTGTGTTTCTAAATGTGGGGGAAAAACCCGGAGAACCCTGAGAAAAATCCACGCTACCACGGAGAGAACATGCAAACTCCAAATATGCATTTGTCAGGGTTAGGATCGAACCGACAACCTCGTGTATTCCAGGCGAGGTAGTAAACATATCGCCACCGCTTAAGAGTTTTATAGAATTACTGTGTTAACAAAAAAAGTTAATGAAATGGGATAAAGAATGGAATCCTCTCAATGTTCACTTGCAGACACATGATATATGCAATTGTGTTGACAAAGGCACCCAAAGCACACAATTTGCATTATCTGCAGGGCCTCACCTTCAGATTCGGGCTCAACAGAAACCTTCTGAGGTTCAACCTTTTTGAGAGCTTCCTCTGAAAAGATCAATTCAATTTTAGCCTCGGCATGTTGTTGAACATGTATATGTGTATGCGTGTATGTGGTATGGAAATAATACAATAAATTTTTTTTAAAACAAGCCAAAAATCTTAAAGCTTTCAAAAACAATGAGTGAGCGAATAATGGTTATAATAATGATAATGGTTATTTTATGGACTTAAGCATTGTTTTAGTTTGGGGACAAGCACAATTATCTGTATGTGTAAAATGGAAAAAAATCTCACGATGAAACTAAATTACATGAAAGGTTAAAAAAAATGTTAAATGGCTATAACACACACGGTGTCTAAATCAGAGATGGTCACATATTATGCAGTCTTTGAGCAATGTGACTGCCAAGACTATTGCAGAATACGTGGTGGTGGTGGTGTTAGAACATGGCACCTCATAGAGCATTCCATACTCCTCACCTTCTGGTTTAGGCTTTGGAGTAACCTTTTCAAGGATGATTTTTTCTACATCAGCTTCTGACAAAATGAATTCGCTAAGTCAATAACTTTAATTAAGAGGGCATGTTCACAAACATCGCATTGCATGTTACACTGCATTTTATAAATGGATAACTCCAGCGACTGAGCCGAGTGAATGGCAATTTCAAATCGTGGTAAAAAAAACTTACAAAAACAGTAAAGCAATGGCCAGTTATCGACAAAAAAATTGAAAGTATGCCCTCTGCAGTAAGTCTAGGTAATATTATAATTTTTATGTACAATAAGTAAACTTTTGTGAGTTCTGACAGGCATCACAACAGACAGGAATACAAAACATGTTTCCAGATGCCTAACATTACAAAACAGACTATCAGAACACAAAAAAAATGTCTTGCCAACAATTTGCAACAAAAAATGACAAGCAACAATGCACTCGTGCACGTGATAGGAAGGGTGACTTCAGACAGACATTGCCTTGTGTTGGATCTCTTACCAAACACAAGTATGTCTAGGAGCCAACCCACCTTTTGGTTTTGCCTTTGGTGGAACTCTTTTTAACTCCACTTTTTCTTTTATAGGTTCTATTATAAAAATGGGGATTTTTTTTCAAAATAAAGTATAAAATGTATTGATCATTTAAGCTACAAAGCATATACATTTCACTGGAAAAAAATATATATCACTCTTTAAAAAAAAGATGAACACAAAGGGTGGAGATGATCAATGGTGCAGTGAGAAATGATGCCGCGTGGCTTACAAGCCAACTTCTTTTTCCAAAAAATACCGACACGTTTACGTGTCGAGCTACATATCTGGGTTAAGGTTTCAGTGCAAACCTTCTAATGACCAACTCCTTCCCGAATAGGACCTCACTGATTGCTATAGTACAGCATTCTGGGTAACACATTGAAAAAAATCACCTCCTGATCCATATTTCGACGTCAACAATACGCATCTTTTTCTCGTATAACCGACTTCATGTTTTACAATGTTGTTTTTTTTTACAGAAACAACCCATCATTTAGAGAAGAGAATGCTATTAAAATCGGATAAAGAAGTATTCTTTATCAAGTTTGACTGCTGATGAGTCCGCAAAAAGTGAAACTGGTTTCAAGTTTAGATATGTACAAACATGCTGCTGGTTTTGCAGAAGTCTTGAAGGCCAATATGCCAACACTTGAAGATACATTTTTTTTTGATACAGGCATATAGAATGTAAGAGAATTCATTACATTCCTTGCCTCATCGGCCCCTGGCAGACAAAGCTGGTGAAATGAGTAAATCACATCGAAGGATGACCCCCACAAGATGCACACCGCCAGTACCTTTTAACTGAGCACGATTAAAATATTTCAGAAGACACAGACATTTCGCACCCAAATGTAGATGCGTGTAACAAAAAACTGAAAGTTACACCCGTGACCTGTTGTTAATCCAGTGTCGTCAAGCCCAGTGGCATGAGATGCACAGTGGAATGAAATGCTAGAATGAATACTCTTTGGTTCTTTCGGTAAAGTCACGTAGGTGAAAATAAAATTAAAATAACTAAATCACGACGTTTCGGAGGCAACACAAGTTTTCGTCATCAGGTGGAACAACCACAGCAACAAATATTTACTGTAGTGATTTTTATTCTTATATTCACGTACGTGACTTTACCGAAACAACCAAAGAGTATGGATCCTTGCAGTCACGAAAACTTCAAATGCAAGAATGAAAGTAAATCCGAAGCTATGTTACTCCGGTAAGCCAGGGCAATGATCTCCATGGGGCTAAAAACGACCCAAAATATGCATTTGCATTAGATAAGACAATCTAACACAAATGTCATATCTGTACTCCTTACCTTCAGGTTTAGGTTTAGCCTTGGATGGAACTTTACTAGGCACCTTCTGTGGCTCTACCACTTCCTTAGGGGGCTCTGACATACAAAGTGCAATGAGGGTATTTAGAGTCCATAAGCTCAGCTAATAATAATACAAACAAAATATATTTCAGCGATTCTCAATCCACCAAGGGACGAAGGCTTGCCCACACCATGTTGCGAGTTTTATTATTTGGAAATGATGTGCGTTTGTGCAGTGTGTTCGTTTTCTCATGTGAGACTGTTGTTTTTGTTCTGGTTTCTATATTTTTCATAGCTGTCCGGCACTTTGCTATTTCACTTGTTTTGCTTTAGCCGTTAATGCGACCCAGGCCACTGTTGCGAATGAGACTTTGCCTGGTCTCTCAATTTATTTCCTGGCTAAACAAAATAAACGTGGAACTGGGTGATTTTTTTATAATCGCCTCACGTCACCACATTATCTTCTTGGTTCTTTCGGTAAAGTCACGTAGAAGGGAAATAATAAAATAATAAAAATAAAACATAATAAAATAATTCTCACGACGTTTCGGCCACAACACAAGCAGCCGGGTTTAGGTGAAGAACAGGGCTGTCGGAAAGACAGCGTCTGAATGAGCTGAATGAGCTCATTCAGACGCTGTCTTTCCGACAGGCCGAAACGTCGTGAGAATTATCTTATTATGTTTGATTTTTATTATTTTATTATTTCCCTTCTACGTGACTTTACCGAAAGAACCAAGAAGATGAATCCCTGCAGTCACGAAAGCTTTAAATCGAAATTCAGCACATTAGTTAAGAGTGGATTGATGAAGAGGGGGCCAGGACCGGTCCAGATTTCACTTGGCACCGATATTTGCCGTGGTGGGTATTCTAACTCGTGCAGCACGCTAACCACTCTACCACCGCTCTACCCAACCGCTTGTAGGAGATGTATAATACTAGAGTGCATCGATTAGAAGAAGTTAAAACAATATAGCAAGGAATTGTATTTTACGTACACCCTTATAAAGTATTAATCCAATTCATGGATAAATATATATAACGAAGTAATGAATGAACCCACACTAAGAGGTAGCTGCTTTCTCCCAACACAAGACAGGCATTTGTAACGCAATATTTTTTTTCCCCATCTGGAGGTTTGGCTTTTGTAGGAACATTTTCAAGCACTGTTGCTTTCCTGCCAGGCTATATTAAAATAAATATATATTCATATTTAACTGAACTAAAACCTTTTATTGCTATGTTCATCAAACTACAGTGCAAGTAAACATCTGGTATTAGACTAATAATATGGGTTATCTAAACCAGTAAGACAACTGCCACTCTTTGACCAAGGCTATGTCTTTCACGTCAATGGAATCTGTATGTTTAATAACGTATAAGTATAGTATAACATGGCACGTAACAATCACCACTTAAATTCGAAAAAATATTCATTAGACAAGTGGAAATTCATCATCATAATCATCATCATTATAAGCATCAGTCATTGTCTATCCAATGTGGATGAAGGCCTTCTCACGCCATTGCCATCCGTCACAGTCATGCGACGCCACAATCCATCTCACTCCTGTACAATAACTCATCCAGTCGCTCCACCCCTGGCGTGGCCAATTGACAAGAGAGGTGATGGAATGGCAGCCAAACGAGAGAATGCACATCCACCGTGGAGATAGAGCGATGAAATCAGTTCACGTGCAGGATTGAGATCGACTTTTACAGGATTATTCGGGGTGGTGATAGGGAGGCCTTCATCCAGCAGTGGATAAACATGGTTGATACCTACGATGTCGCATTAAATTAAGCACCCAGCCGACTTGTGTTACAGATTATTCTGCATTCGTCATCTAAGACACAAGTGAGGGTAGCATTCTGAAAACTTGCTTCGGCAATTAGAGACAAAGAGTTGTGAATTATAGACACATCTACTTCCATCTTTAGAATAATCGACTTTATCCCCAAATAGTGATTATGATAATTCTAATAATAAAAAAGCACCTTTGCATTCATATTCAACACAAAGACCGTATCAAGAACCTTACTTTTGGGCATTTTGAATGAACATTATGAAGTTCAACGTTTTGTCCTTTTTGCTAAACTAAACAAACCTATTACATTATCTCTCTACGTGACAATTTTGTTTTAAGAACTGTGTTTCATTTAATAAATGAGGATATCTGATAAAGAAATATTCAATCTTGAAGAAAATATCGCTTTGTTTGGGAAAATACACCCCAAAACAAATGCAATATTCATATCCCTCACCTAAGGGCTCTGGTTTTGCAGATATTCTCTCAAGTTCAGCTTTTTTTCTAGCAGGCTCTGGTGAGACAATTTATTAAGAAATTTACAAGAAGGTCAAAAGTACCTCAATTGATCTCTTTGTATATATATATTCATATATAACATAGTTAATCACCTCGTAATTGTATATCATGTGCATTATTTTAAAACAGACATTAAATACGCAAATGCGAGAATGTCTCAATGTCACCATGAACATGTGTATTTGTGTTGTGTAAAAACAACAACACAAAACATATGTTAACCCTCACCTTCAGCCTTAGTTTTTGGAGGAACTTTGGCGGGTTCCACTTTATCCTCAGCGAGCACTGTGAGAAGGTTTGGGCACGATTATATTATAGAAGACTATTTGTGGGAAAAATAAGACTGAGGTGAGTAAAAAATGCGTCGATAAATTAGTAAAAAATTATCACTTATTTAAGCCTCACAATACATGGATGAAATCATACATATTAAAATGCATTATTTAAAGATTATGAAAATTAATTATTTCTTTGTTATATTTGGGCTTAATGGAGTAAACAAAATGACAAATGAGAAAGAAAGAAATTAGAAATCATACAAATGAGATGTGTTTTTTTTATACAAGTAATAATAATGGGTTATTGAATAGAATCATAAACCTGAGCCATGACAATTAATACCATCATTACATGCCTACTTCACAGCGAGCTAGATGGCCCGAATGGCCCCCTCACATTAATAACACTGGTCAACAACAAAAAGTTTTTCTGGCCTGGACTTTTGCAGCTGTTTTAGACTAATTTCAGGGTGCTGATTGCAAATATGATCTCAGATTTGCTCTATCACATCTCATTTTTATGCTATCGGCATACCCCATTTTCATTTATTTTACCCGAAATTAACTCTGTCACTTATGATTGCAAGTTGTTGCGAGTCAGTGACTGCTTTAGTGTTAAAATATGGTGCTGTATTTTTAGGATAGTGTATTTATAATATCATTTTATGCAGATATCCACATTTATTTAATATTTTTCTTCTGAAGTTTTTATTGAAAATGTAATATTTGATATCTCAAAAACCTGATGTGATAGACAAAAACTGATGCCAGATTTGGAATCAGCACCCAAAAATTACCTTAAAACCGTTGGAATACCTTATGCCAGAAAAAGTGTGTTGACCAGTGTAATCTTTCTTTTGCTCTTATTATGTATTTATATTTCTAATAATATCTCACACTTGTGGACAACTTGGCTAAAACCCAATACGTGATGAATTTCAGGTGATTAAAATGTAATTTGTGTTCATTTGTGATTGTGTGCTGAGAACAAGATTGTGCACAATTTCAGATTTACATAGACACCAACTGTAAAAACACGCGTGTTTTTACTACGCAAGTAAAATACATGTATAATATTCATATATACCATGAGAACATATATAGAATATTAATACACACACAGAAACTTGCGTGTGTGTGTGTGTGCGCACATTAGCACACTCAGAAATTTCAGACTTAAAATATACGTAACAGTAATTATTTCGATAATATCGTGATAAGCGATTAAAAGGTGATCAATCAAATGATGAATGAAGTTAAGTGAAGTTTCAGTGGTAATGGGATGATATGTCCAAAGGTTTGCGACACTCATTACACACTTGGTATATTTCTGTTGGGTACATTGTCGGCTTCTTTTACCCAACGCAAAGATATGTCTTTGTGTTTGAAACTATGGTATAGTTTTTTCAACACAAACAACATATCAACCCTCACCTTCTGTTTTAGGCTTTGGTGGAACCTGATCAAGTTGCACTCTTTCAACCTCTGGTTCTGCTAAATAAAACATTGAGACCAGTAGCTACTATTGTCACCAGCAATGGTGTGTTTCATCAATGATAAATGTGTTGTTTAATTCCAATTGATCACACATTGTGTTAGAAAACAAATTCTAGCAAGTGTGTTCGGTGTACCTTCTGTTCTCAATTTAACCGGAACCTTCTTAAGTTCAACCTTTTCAGCAGGGAGTTCTGATGGAGGAAATTGGCCAAATGACCAATTAATATACGTACAAAGTACTGTAATGTATCTGGATACCAAAGTCACGTGGTACACAGAGCCCTATATCGTAAAAAAAAAGTGTGAATTAACTTACTACACGATCCATTTATAGATACCCCACTTATTTATAACAACCATAAAATCTAATGACCTCGGCTTATGCATTATTGACTTTTGCATGCAACTCACACTGGCTATGTTGGACAAAAGTTGTCACGGAGAAGGTTAAGAATAAGTGTTTTGAGATTTATGGGGCGACATGAAAAAAAGTATGTATTCTATAATTATCCTACATCATTTAAGTAGGGTATCTGAATATGGATCATTCTATATTTCATATAAAAAAGTAAAGAAAAACTGTGATTAAACGGACATTTCTTTCCCATGTAATGCTCACTGTACTGCATGAAATCGGACTAGTTATAGTGCAAGTTGATTACTGCTGTGGTTTCATTTCTTGAGAAGGTTGACGAAAAATGGCGAGTACAGCATATTTGGTATCCTCCACAGCTTTAAACTGAATTCTTACAATGAAGCAATGCAGCCAACACATGATTTCTGCAGCTAAATGCGGGACACTGACGCATATCAAACGTGTATTCTTAAGGAACCCACAAATAAGATATGTGTTTGTTTGAAAAATAATTCCAAAGACAAACAGCATATCTGCAGCCCTCACCTTCCGGTCTAGCCTTTGCAGGGACCTTCTTAAGTTCTGGTTTTTCTTCAGCAGGTTCTAACGAACAAATAAAGACGTGAAAAAATTTCTCTCCCATTAAAATAAAAATACTCACAGTGGTCGTACTTAGACAAAAGGTAAGTTTGGTATTTTTTTAGTTGTCTGTCCCATGCAAAATTATTATATTCGAGCACGTTCCGATAGATTGTATTGCTTATCAGAGGTTTAGTTGGAGAAAATGGAACAAGCTCGTAACTTTTTTATACAAAATAAACACGCGCTGAGAATGTATTCTTACAATTTGATAATGACACGTTAACCTCAGCGCAGGTATCCATGACAACAGAATTTATGAATTATTTAACATTTTTATTTTCACTCATTGTAAAATATTGCATTGCATTTGTAAAGCATTACAAACACAAACACAATATCTGGAAATCTTTACCTTCTTTTTTAGCCTTGGGAGGAACCTTCTTAATTTGCACTTTTTCTTCAGCAGGTTCTAATAAAGCAAATAATTAGGGGTTACTTCTATCCAACTTGCTGCAGAGAAGAAAAATCATGTAGATGCTATTAAATATATTTCAATTAAAATGGTATTATATAAATAGAGAGCGAGAGCTATTTCCATTGGATGACAATGAGAAATGTATCACTTTGATGATATATTATAGGTGTCACATCCTTGGCCTAACTAAAATTATAATTGCATAAATCATACAAAAATAAAAGTTCACATTGTCACCAATATTAATGGCCAACGATAACCAATGTTCATGCCTGCCGTGTCATCATTCAATGTTTCACATCTCCTACGTACATTCAGAAATGTTGCCCACTAAAACAAGTACAATTGTAAAAATTAACACACGTAGGATATGTGTTTGGTTTGAACTTTATTTCAAACACAAACTCCATATCTTAGCTCTTCACCTTCTGCTCTCGCCTTGGGAGGGACCTTCTTAAGGTCAACTTTCTCTTCAGCAGGTTCTAATGGGCAAGATCGTTTTTTTTTCTTCAGAAAATGTAATTGTAAAGTAAAAAAAATGCTACGTGGATTTATAACTATAATTAAAGCTATACGTGAAGGCAGTGTGAAAGCAAACGGCATGAATATCCAAATGCATTTCTCAACGTTCAGTGTATCCAAGTGCTAAACACAATGGTTACAAATAAATTCTGAGTTGAGCTGGGGAATTGAACCAGTGTCGTCCTCAGGTGAAGAACAGGGTTGTCGGAAAGACAGCGTCCGACAGCCCTGTTGCGTTGTGGCCGAAACGTCGTGAGAATTGTATTTTATTGTTTTATTTTTATTATTTTATTATTTCCCTTCTACGTGACTTTACCGAAAGAACCAAGAAGATGAATCCCTGCAGTCACGAAAGCTTTAAATCGAAAAATTGAACCAGTGTCATTTGCACGTAAATTGAGGTTGCTTGGTGAGGTGTAATTCCCTTCTTGGCTACTGCTCCTCCACAGAATATATGCAAAAAAATATCCCAACTTAAAGGGACCACGGTGTCATGGAATCAGGTTGTAATTTGTAAAATGGTGGCACCATACTGACATCGCATTATCACTGAAAAATGGTGTTTTAAAGCACCCGTTATTTCAAGATACGTGTTTGCATTGAAGGTTACTCCAAACACAAACTTCATATCTTCTCACCTTCTGGTCTAGCCTTGGAAGGAACCTTCTTGAGTTCTACTCTTTCCTCACGAGGTTCTAATAAGTAAAATTGAAATACAGCTATAACAATTTGCTTCACGAAGCCCTCGTAAATCTATACACAAGACGCATGATTTCCTTTCAATCATTGTTCCCAAACAACTAAACGATTGCTGATTTGTAAACCACCTCTTCTAATTAACGGTGACTAAACAAAGCAACATTTAATGAAATTAAAGTCGCCTATAAAAGTAGTTTTGAGTCACCCACAATAAGATATGAGCTTGTTTTGAAAGTTACTTCAAACACAAAGTTATTTCAAACCCCAACTCCGTATCTGAAGTGTGCACTTTTCTGGTCTAGCCTCGTTATTTTTTCTCTTCAGTTGGTCGTAGTAAGCATAATCTTTGTTCCACAGAAATATTTTTTTAAATAATATCTATTTTCCAAAAATACGAATGTATTTGAATTGATGTGCTATCAATATCATACTTTGTTTTCACAATGAAATATGATGACACATTGTAGAGTTTCATAGCAAATACCGTGATCCATATTTGTTTTTCCGGATATGCCACGTGGTAGCTTCATGCCAAAATTCTTGTCATTAATCCCCCACCACCCAATCACATTGTCACATTTACAAAGGTATTATTTACACGTGCTAATGTATCGATCATATTTTCTGGCCAATAAAGCTCTGCACCGGTGCATTAAGACTTGTTATGACTGAATGTAACATCAACATATTACGTTTTTCTCAAACTGCTTTAAGTACTAAACTTGATCACCAAGAAAGTTCACAGCTGTACTTACATATTAACAAAGGGTAAAGGCACTGAACCTAATTTCTATCAACCTTTTCTCCAGCATTGCAGTATACCTTGTAACAGATCATCTACACATCACAGTTTACAAATCATATTGTAATTCACTCAAGATAAGATACAAGTTTGTTTTGATAAGTAAATCAAACACAAACTCCATATCTGAAACTCTCACCTTCTGCTCTCGCCTTGGGAGGAACCTTCTTAGGTGCTACTTTTTCTTCGGCAGGTTCTAACACGCAACAATTTGGGGTCGAAATGTCTTTTACTGCTAAATCATAATAACGTGTGCAGCCTTGGCATATGTAAAATAGTATTATACTCCAAAATGCATGTTCAAAGGGACGTGGCATATTTTTTAAAGTATAATATCCACACATTATCAACATGTCTGACAGATTTCCCAACGTCAACAATGTAAACTTAAAGCAAAGTTGAATACGTATATTCAATCACTATACAGTACATGCAGAAATTCTTAAAGGCTAAGGCATGCATAGCCAAAACTCAGTCAGCCGATAAGCTACGAAAATGATGTGACGTAACTATTGTACATAAGCACCCATTTCAAGATATGCGTTTGTTTTGAAGGTTACTCCAAAATACAAACTCCATATCCAACCTACTCACCTTCTGGTCTAGCCTTCGCAGGAACCTTTTTAAGTTCTGGTTTTTCTTCAGCAGGTTCTATTGAGCAAAAAAATTGCAGGATAGAATTGATTTTAGTTTTTCGTCCTTTTTTTTCTTATGAGATATATTTAAAAGACAGTTTGTGGGTACAATTCACACGTCAGCAGAATGCCACTTAAACCTCGTGGAATATTCTCGTCCGCATATTAATGCTTTCGAACAAAGATTGAAAGCATTCATCCATGAACTCTGTTCGTTCGAGTTTGTAGCATGGGTTCATGATAACTGTGATAAAAACGACCCAGTACGAATAACACTTTTAGTCTAAAGTTGTGTTACGATTCAGGTCTTCCCCTTTGAAAAATCAAACAAATTGATTCAAAGGTGGGCCAAAACTGTGCAGCAAAAAAAAAGAAATCAGCAATAATGGGTAAGGCTTTTTAGCGAAAGCGATGACGTTACACGGCATGCAAGTGATGTTCTCCCTATGATGCCATGACGTTACAATGTCATCTCGCAACGTCACACATCTTGCACTCTGTGACGTCATCTAATTTTGCGACTCAGATGGTAAAGTTAATATTGATAGTTAAACGCTGTACCTTTGAGGACAAGGCAAATGCATGCTTTTTCTTCCTCGTTTCCATTATGATCTGCCAGGTTTCAGTGGCCCGCAGCCAACATTCGAACTGTGTTTTTACTGAATCATTAATTGATGTGACGTCGGCGTATTTCACAGCGGCTATTCCCCGCGGTGTCACCGAACGACAAACTCACTTGGATTTGAACAAATGAAGTGGAATGACCTTTTTAAATCCTTTATATTAAGTTCGCTTGCTTGCTTAGGACCGTGCAAATCTTTCGGTCGTTTTTTAACCCACTTCCCGTGATCCAATCGAGCTGAAATTTTGCACACAGACTCGTTGTGCGTGACAAAATTTTACACTGTTTAGGGAAAAATGTTTAAATATTTAATTACCAATTGTTTAATGCTGCCAGACAATCATCTGACCCATAGGTGGCAGCCATCTCAAGCCAGAGGACGAGAGGACTCTAGCCACCCCGATGCCACGCATATAAAGGATTTATAGTGAAAAACTTTGTTTTTACGGGTTTACTTGTTCTCAGTGATACTTTCAGTATCACATTTGTATGTGTGTGTGTGTTGAACTTCTTTCGCACCGTACGTAGCCAACCATGCTATCGGAGGTGCCAATTTAGGAATGAGCAATTTCCTAAATGGCATAAAAGATGCTGTATTATCGGGCAAGTCACCTTAATATGAAAACCAAATGTCGTAATTTTAGAAATGAAAATGGAATTAAACAATTGTTAAATCCACGCAACTCTAAGATATGGATTGCTTTATGGAAGATATTCCAAAACAATATCATATCTGTGAGAGCCACCTTCTGGTTTTGGCTTGGTAGGAACCTTCTGAAGTTGTACTTTCTCTTCTGGTATTTCTAATGAGCAAAATTGACATCAATATGCTTCCCCTTCATAGCAATAGCAACCATTAATAAATGATTTTAGGAAAAATCGTTCATCAAAACAGATGGCAGTCTTGTTGGAAGTAAAAAAAATATACAATATTGTCGAATTATGACCGTACGAACATATTTGCAAGTCACGCCATTGCAACTCTGCTACTCCTGATGCTATGAGCTGGCTCAACCACTTCAATGTAAAACTATAGTCGTTGCTCTGCATCAACATCAGCCACGTGAAGAAAAAGAGTCCATTGCGAATGTTAACCCTGACCAAATAAAGTGTTGTTAAAAAATAACATTCTCGTTAAAATATTTGAATAGCCTACGTGTTAAACGAACAGTTGAATACTCAAGCATGCTCAATATGTGACCATACATCACCGGTCCTACGTCATTGAGATATTTGATCTATGTCGCCCTACCAGGAACTTTAGCTGAAACACAATCAGATATTGATTGCACCCACTGTAAGATATGTGTTTGTATTAAACTAATCAGATGGCTTACCATAATCACATTAAAATATCATATTTCACTGTATTAAGATACTCAGGACTTTCTATGATAACATCAAGACTGAAGGAGATAAAGTAGGTCAATAGAAGCCTCGTGTTTCCCATTAAACATTACTTGAAGCATAATCGTGAACACAATAAAGTAGGATACACCATTAAGATGTACTAATATTCACATACACGTAAAACCCCACCAATGTATATATGTGTTTGTTTTGAAAGTCACTTCAAACACAACCCACATATCTGAACTCTTTACCTTCTGGTTTAGGTTTGGAGGGAACCTTTTTGAATCCTACTTTTTCTTCAACAGGTTCTAACCAATGAAATTGAATGGAAGATGTTGCTTTTATTCTCAGACTGCCAGTCATAGTGCTATTGTGTTATCTTACACATACCATCCTGTGACAAGTTGTCTCGAAAACAATTTGACATTGAATATAAGGTGGTTTATTAACGTGAATGGAAGGTGGGCGCGGTGGTGCAGTGGTTAGCGCACTGAACCCAGCAAACCCGAGTCCAATTTCCTCCCATGGTCAGCACAATTGGCTCGTGATATCTCCACTGGTCCTGGGCCTCCACTTTATCCACCCACAGTGACCAACGTGGTGAAATATGGTTAAAACAACTCCCAGGAACAAACAGTTCATGAAATCCTTCATTTAGCAGCATGTTGACAAAAGGCCGCACATCATTAAGATGAACTTGCTGGATGTATATTAGGACTCTTTCCCGGTACAATATTGACGTTAACATGAAACAGAAAAAGTTGGCGATCAAATATTATATACAGTGCTGACATCCTATCGAATTGAATGCGGCTAAAATCGTATGAAATCTGACTTTTAGTTAAAATAATTACATTTTGATTCACTCATTGAAAGATATGGATTGCTGCATGGATGTAATTGCAAGGACAACTCCATATCTGCAATGTTCACCTTCTGGCTTAGGCTTGAGAGGAGCTTTCTTAAATTGTACTTTCTCTTCACGGGGTTCTAAACAAAAACTTTTTTATTCCAGTGCAATGACTACCAAATTTAGCATTGCAAAAAACCTTACATAAGAGTACACTTTGCATGACAGACAACACGAAAAAAGAATGTCAGCAGTTATCCCAAAGGCTTCAGTAGGAAAGGACAGGTTGGAATATATAGCTGCGATTTTGACCGATGAAAAGCTGATGTACATTGTAAACTTGACGCAGAGTTACTCTTTGGTGAACAACCACTTACCTTGTGGCTACTCCGTGCATCGTTCACATTGTTTCTCCACAACATGATAAACTACGTTAATGTGTATTGATTTTTGTAATTTCGGTCATCGACGTTACTCTCGCAAACGAGACTATGTTGTGGTCTCTTGAGTTATCACCTGGTTTAAAAAAAAGGAAACTTGAAGGTACTTTGGAACTTTTAAAAAACAACTGCATATTGGATGGCCCTACTGGAAAACGGGATTTTGATTTTAATGTGCCTCCAAACACCCGCCTCTTACCTTCTGCTTTAGGCTTGGCAGGCAACTTCTTAAGACCAACCTTTTCTTCAGCATGTTCTGAAGAACAACATTTGGAAGGTCATTTTTTTTTATTCAAAACATACTCACAAGCAGGTATAACGTTTTTTTTTGCATGTGGCGTCTTACATTTCAACGTATATCCTTGCAGTTGTAAAAACAATTCATAATTGATTTAGTCCACTTTTATATTGACAGAATAACTGCTAAAAATAGTTTGTTGAATTTAAAATAGCATTTATTTGCAATAAAAACGTATATTTTGTGAAAAGTAGTTCACAATTCACCCAATAAAAGATATGGTTTGGTTTGTGAAAGTTATTCCAAACTCAAAATCCATATCTGCAATGATCACCTTCAGGTTTAGCCTTAGGAGGAGCCTTCTTAAATGGTACTTTTTCTTCAGTGGGTTCTAAAGAAAATACCACAATTGGTTAATCATTGATACCTTCATCATATTATTATGAATCATAAGTTTGTATAATTTGTTACACGGATGATCCCATTTAGCAAGGTACCTGCCTATTTTACAAGGCAGACCCCATGGTGTGTGAGCACAGTAATAACAAAACAAAGACATCATATAAGAATAGGTTTTCCCCTTTTTTCTGGTAACAAAACAGGTGTTAAGATGTTAAAACACCAAACTGAAACCTTTTGCAAGGAATCATGTCTGCATTAACCACAATACTTGTGGTTGCCAGAAAAAAGAGGAAAACCTATTCTTATATTTTGACACTGGCAAAGGAGGTCCCAAGACATCAATATACCAATATAGCTGAGAACGAGTACAAACAAGGAATTCATCAGCCATAAACAAAACACGTACATCAAAAGCAATTAAAATAGTCATATTCTGGTCAATTAACACCTGTTTTCTGAAAAAGTGGAGGTCATTGAATGTACACGTCACTTGTTTGCTTTTATCAAGACACTTTGGCATAAACTATTTGATTCATAACTTCACCGCATCCCAAATATAACTCATGACAAGATATGCGTTTGATTTGAAGGCCACACTTCAAACGCAAACTCCATATCTCACAGAGCCTCACCTTCTGCTCTAGCTTTGGCAGGTACTTTCTTCCGGTCTACTTTTTCTTCAGCAGGTTCTAATTGTGCAAAATAGCAAAAAAATATATATAGGTGTATATTCTAAAAAAAATTACGAGTAAATGTGTTTCAATATCTAACCGAAAATTACGAGGCTATCGTGAAAAAGAGAATTAGTAGAACGTTTCAGAGATGCCGGTACCGGTGAAGCAAAAACTGTCCTGCCCCTCCATAGATAATCACTCATTATGTATAAACAATTATGTAGTTATAATAAAGATGTTAAATAATGCCATGCCATATGTTTTAAAACAACAGGAGCATGAAATTAGAATAATTCGACCATTAAACGTGTGTCATGTGATCTCCTCATGTCCACCAATGAAAGTGCTACCCTTGAATTTACATGCATTTTTATACATGCAATCGACGCTGTATAAACAGTATGTAATTGTTCAAAGGTTACTGATGAAATGCACATTTACACTCGTGGTAAAACTTCTTGCAGGATATGGATTTGTTAATGGAATTCATTCCAGAACAGGATATGGATTTGTTAATGGAATTCATTCCAGAACAGGATATGGATTTGTTAATGGAATTCATTCCAGAACAGGATATGGATTTGTTAATGGAATTCATTCCAGAACAGGATATGGATTTGTTCATGGAATTCATTCCAGAACAGGATATGGATTTGTTCATGGAATTAATTCCAAAATGCAAAGTCCACATCAGAAGTGTTCACCTTCTGATTTAGATTTGGGAGGAACCTTCTTAAGTTGTACTTTTTCCTCGGGGGGTTCTAACGAACAAAATGTATTCATTAAAGTGTTTTCCTTTTATTAGCTTGCCATACACATATAATACTCCCAATTTTGTGTGTTTTGCAATACCTAACATCTCGTGTTTTAATTCCACAAAAATCTCAAATTGACAAATTTTGCATTTCCACCCCCCCCCCCTCATAAAACAACATTAATTTTGACTTGTCCCATATTTGAAAATGAATGCACAAAAAGCTAAAATATGTGTTGTTTTGACAGTTACGTCAACAACAGACTTCATATTTTAGATGTTCACCTTCTGGCCTAGCTTTTGGAGGAGCCTTCTTAAGCTCAACTTTTTCTTCATGAGGTTCTAACAAGAATAAAATAATACAAGTTAATTGATTCCCAAACCATACAATATGAATAACTAGTATACATATGTACGTTTGGTTCCTTCTAGAGATAGACATCATCACACTCTGGGAGGCAATTGTAAATAAAACAGCAGACAAAACTTAATTCACACATTGTTAGATATTGGCATAGTTTTGGAAATAATTCCAAACCCAAATTCCATATCTTAACATATCACCTTCTGCTCTAGGCTTAGGAGAAACTTTCTTGATTTCCACTTTTTCTTCAAAGGTTTCTAACAATGAAATGTTAAAACATGAATAAGCTCATATTTCAAACTAATGTATTATAATTGTGTATCACAGTTGTTTAAATTAAAGTAATATTACAAATGTATATTATGGTCTAAATGATCATAATATTCAATTTCAAACCTTTTAAAACAGTCTGCCTCAGCAGCAGACCATGCTTTCCCACCTGATGATGGACGCTTGTGTTGCGCCCAAAACGTCGTGATTTACTTTATATTATAGCTACGTGACTTTACCGAAAGAACCAAAGAGTATGCATATCTAAACTTCTAACCTTCTGGCTTAGGCTTAGAAGGAACCTTCTAAATATAAATTTGAACTCGATCTTCAAATAATTTTAACAATCAAGGGTAAATCAATATATGAATACAAACACAAATCCCACGTGTATATGAAATTACATGAAAACATATTTTAGATAAGTGAACCTTTAATACTGGTAGGAACCTCCTGGTTACACCAGCCCACAGGGGATTATTGTGTCCATCCGTCCGTCGTGCATCCAAAAATGGGAGGGGTGGGGCTGGGTGGGGAGGGTGGGGCCGGGTGGGGGGTGGGAGGGGTGGGGCTGGGTAGGGAGGGGCTGCTCACTCCGTGGTGCCCTTATAAAACTCAACGTTTAACCTACTCACGCCGGCTTGTGCCCGCCCTCACAGTCGGGCATATTTGCGGAATACACCACGCCGCCGTTGACCCTGGCCATTGACCGAGCAACTCAACGTTCCTACCAGCTCCCTCCGCAGGAATGTGTTAAATGCAACTGAGGAGATATCCTGTGTGATGTCTTGCCTGCTGTGGTGCTCGTTGTAATGTGTATACAATGACCACGTGACCTATGTTATATTAAAAACCTTAAATTTACAATCAACTACTTTTGGGAGGTATATTACTCAGGCCCCCTTAAACATGACAGCTGCCCCACATCCTGTCTCCTGAATGTGAGAAATACCCTCTATGCCACGCCCACAAATATGTGGCTATTTTCATATGATCTGATTAGCCAAATAATCGAACCACCAATGAGTAGAGTAATTGATTACCTAAATAATTATCAGAGAGCCCAGCCTAAAGTGAACACTCACTTTATAATGGACACCTCTTCTATAGGTCTGAGTAAAATTATATTGACTACATTTATTTGATCGCCAATTTTAAACAATCTGTTCGACAACAAATGCATGTTTTCGGTTATCTTACCTTCGGCTTTTCCTCTTGCAGGAACCTTCTTAATCTCCACAAATTCTTCATACGTTTCTAAATGAAAAATAATCAACACATTAAGCAGTGTTCCAAATGGATATACTCATGTTATAACGAATGCAGTAAGCGCTGATCAAGATATGGGTTTGTTTTGAAAGCCGTTCCAAACACAAGTACCATATCTGACAAGCTAACCTTCTCGTTTAGCTTTGGGAGGCACCTTCTTAACTTCCACATATTCTTCATAATGTTCTAAAGAGTAATAGAATGTATTTTACAACACGAAGGTTTACATTGAAATAATAAACAAACTAAGTGCCACCTTTTTATTAGACGATAAGACAATATTTCACGTATTCATTGACCCAAAGAATATGAATTCCTGCAGTCACGAAAGCTTTAAGTCAAGATTTAATATTTCACGTGTTAAATTATTTCACAGCCTTTCTTTGTAAGTGGACCAACACTGAATAAGTTAAGGTATGTCTTCAACATATCTGGGTCTCGTTACATGAACACCTTGAATTTTACTTTAACCTGGGTACAAGTGGCACAACCCTGCAAATGCTTGCTCGCATCACTGCTGGCAGAAGGGCCTCCACTAGAGGGAGCTCGACATAGTCTCTCTGGAGCGTACTTTGGTCTACTCTTCCATGCTGGCCAAACATCTCGGAAGAAGTGAGAGTACCAAACACTTTGCACCACTACACGCAACCTGCCAATATACAGAATGTGATGCCGCTATTTATTCTGGCATGTCCATTTACTTTAACCTATATTGATCTAAACGTAAAAATAAAGGTAAGTTATGTCTTTTTTTTTTACAAGTGCCCATTAATGTAATGCTCATTAATTTGTCAAAAAACAGCAATTCCCCTGACTGTACTAATTGGAAAGCTTACTGAGCTAATGCAGACTTCAATCAAATTGGCCTTCCAGGATAATCTCATGTAGTTGGAAATGTAAACAATGAGCACACGTAAGAAACACAATCCTTTGAAAGATATGCGTTTGTTTTGAAAGTTGCACCAAAGACAAACAACATATCTGAATTCCTGACCTTCAGTTTTAGCCTGGGTAGTAACTTTCCTTATCTCCACTTCTTCGTAAAATTCTAACAAAAAAGTCAGCGTATTAGAGGACTAACCCATAAACAGAAACATTCAAAATATTTGGTGATTGTAAGTTCTAAGTTGTTTTAATTATGAAAATGAGATACAATTTTAACAGTTGAATGAAGAAGTTGCAAATTTCATGGGAATGTTGAAGAAGATATGGGTTTGGTTCGGAAGCTTTTCCAAACACAAGCACCATATCTCACACGCTAACCTTCTCGTTTAGCTTTGGGAGGAACTTTCTTAATCTCCACAGTTTCTTCATAATGTTCTAAAAATTAACACGGCAAGATTTTTTTACAACTAGAAACACGTGAGATGTCTAAAAGTATTTGCATGAAAAGACAATATATTGCTGTGATAAAGTACACGAAGGTGTTTCGATAATAGCATCAAGACTGAAGGCGACTAGGTAGGTTAATAGAAGGCATCATTCATTGTCCATTAAATATAACTTAGAGCATAATTATGAATACGAACACAATAAGGATGGGTACACCGTAAAGATTGACAAACTGTTATATATGGAAAGAAACCCAACAATTATATGATATGTGCTTGTTTTGAAAGTCCCTTCAAACACAAACCACATATTTGAATTTCTAACCTTCTGGCTTAGGCTTGGCAGGGACTTTCCTTATCTCCAATTTTTCTTCGTGAATTTCTAACAATAAAATCAAATGTTCGATTATTATCCATTAAAATATTAATCAAATGTGCTAAATGTATAAAATTACATAAATAAACATGTACATCAGATATAAAAAGACAGGAATTTGCAATTGCATGGCAATCATTTGCGAAGATATGGGTTTGGTTTGAAAGCCTTTCCAAGCACAAGCACCATATCTCACACGCTAACCTTCTCGTTTAACTTTGGGAGGAACTTTCTTAATCTCCACAGTTTCTTCATAATGTTCTAAAAATATGAATAACGGGATTTTTTACAACTGTAAACTCATTTGATTCCTTACCATAACAACATTAAAAGATAACATTTCACTGTATTAAGATACGAAGATAAGGTAGGTCTATGGAGACCTCGTGTGTTTCCCAGGAAACATAACTTAGAGAATAATCATGAACACAATAAAGTAAGATACACCATGATCATTGGCTAACATTCACATAGACCTGAAATCCCATAAATTTAATGATATGTGTTTGGTTTGAAAATCCCTTCAAACACAAAACACATATATGAATTCCTAACCTTCTGGTCTAGGCTTGGCAGGAACTTTCCTTATCTCCACTTTTTCTTCATAAAGTTCTAACAATAAAATCAACATATTAGACGACTACGAATATCCATTGCAGTATTATTAATACGTGATAAATGTATCAGTTTAGGTAAATAAGCATGAGCATGAGATTTAAGAGCTAAACCACAATGATTAGAAGATAGGAATTTGGAATTTCATGTCAATATTCACAGAGATATGGGTGTGTTTCTAAAGCTTTTCCAAACGCAAGCCCCACATCTCACACTCTAACCTCGTTGGGGAGAACTTTTATAGTCGCCACTTTTATTGTAATATTCTAACAGATAATACAAGTCTTTTTTTTACAAAAAAAATCCCATCAGATGCCTTTCCATCATTGTTAAACAAGCTATTTCATCTTTCAACCTGGCAAAGTGTTTCCATGCGAGGATCAACACGGAATAAGATTAGTCAGGTTTTGTAGAAGGCCTCACGAATTGTCAATTCAACATAACTTGGAGCCAGTCATACGCATAAAAACAATGAGGTTTGGTATACCATAAATAGTGCACTTCACTTATAAGTAACACACCAGAGTTCAAACACTTATTGCGCTAATGTAGTCTTCTTAATTTATTGTTATCCCTTAATCAAGCAATGATATTGTTATTATTATTTTTTATTTCATTATTTCTATCTACGTGGCTTTACTGAAAGACACAAAGAATATGAACAATGAAATACACTTTTCATTTCTAATCAGGTGAGAACCCATTGTGACTGAGTCTCTTTTTTAAAGATAAATATGGACCACAGAATAAATTGCGGTAATAATAATTATTAAAATATCAAATCTGCACAGACAAATAAAGAATTGTGTTGAAACCATAACAGCACCAAGCAGAGATACATTTATCAAAACAGATAAAAACATTACGATGTATATAATATCATGTATTGATACATATTAACTGCGATAATGTGTAAACATAACTTAGAAAATAATAAAAATAAATACCATGCAGAAGCATATAACATGATACGTTGTTAGTGAACATATACAAGGCATTAAAAGCCAATCAATCCTAAGATATGGGTTTTGTTTGAAAGCCTTTCCAAACACAAGAACCATATTTCACTTGCTAACCTTCTAGTTTAGCTTTGGGGGGAACTTTCTTAATCTCCACAGTTTCTTCGTAATGTTCTAAAAAGAATATATAACAAGATGCTTTCACAACTAGAACTCATCAGATGCCTTGTCATAATTGCATGAAAAGAATATTATTTCACTGAATTAAGAAATTCGAAGGTGTTTCTATTATAACATAAAGACTGAAGGAGATAAGGTAGGCCTATAGAAGACTCGTGTGTTTCCTATTAAACTTAACACGAAGCATAATCATGAACATAATAAGGTAGGATAAACCATGAAGATTGGCAAACCTTCACATAGACCTGAAACCCATGAATTATATGATATGTGTTTGGTTTGAAAATCACTTCAAACACAAACAGATATATGAATTCCTAACCTTCTGGCTTAGGCTTGGCAGGAACTTTTCTTATCTCCACTTTTTCTTCATAAAGTTCTAACAATAGAATCAGCACGTTAGATGACTATCCATTAAAGCGTTACTAATATGTGCTAAATGTATCAGTTCAGCATGAACATGGGATTTAACAGCTAAACCACAATGATTCGAAGATTGGAATTTGGAATTTCATGTCAATGTTCACAAAGATATGAGTGTGTTTTTAAAGCATTTCCAAATGCAAGCCCCACATCCCACAAGCTAACCTTCTCATTTAGCTTTGGGAGGAACCTTTTTAATCTACACTTTTTGTTTGTAATATTCTAATAAATAAAAACAGTTGTTTATATTTTGTTATCATAGAATCACACCAGATGCCTTGCCATCATTGTGTTAAACAAGGTATTTCACCTGTTAAATAAATATTTTAACCTGACTAAGTGTTTCCATGAGAGGATCAAACACGGAATAAGATTAGTCAGGTCTTGTAGAAGGCCTCAGGCCTTGTCAATTCAACTTAACTTGCAGCGAATCATAAGCATAAAAACTACGAGGGAGGGTTTACCATTAACAGTGCGCTTAACTCAGAAGCAATACACCAGAGTTCAAACATTCATTGAGTAGCTAACTGCGTTGTATATAGACTTCTTAATTTATTGTTAGCCCTACATTCAGCAATATAATAAACGTTTCATTTCTAATCAGGTGCGAGCGCATTGTGATTGAGGGTCTGTTGAAAAGATAAATATGAGCCAAAGAAAAAAATACAACAGAAAAAAAGTGCAGTACAAAAAAATAAAAGATACACAGAAAAACTAAAAAAATTGTTAAAACCATAACAACACCAAGCAGAGACTAATTGTTCGAAACAGATTAAAAAAGAACATTATGATGTATAATAATAAATCGAAATGTATAATATGATGCAGTGATACATATTAACCGGTACAATGTGTAAGCATAATCAAATACACAAACGCCATGTGGAAGGTTGAAACCATGATGGATTAATTAACATATAAATAGAAGTAAAAGCCAATCAATCCTAAGATATGGGTTTGGTTCGGAAGGCTTTCCCAACACAAGCACCATATCTCACAAGCTAACCTTCTCGTTTAGCTTTAGGAGGAACTTTCTTAATCTCCACAGTTTCTTCATAATGTTCTAAAAAGTACATATAACAAGCTGTTTTTAACAACTATAAACTCATCAGATGCCTTACCATATTTGCATTGAAATATAATATTTCACTGTATTAAGATACTCAAAGTTGTTTCTATGATAACATCAAGACTGAAGGAGATAAGGTAGGTCGATAGAGGCCTCGCGTGTTTCTCAGGAAACATAACTTAGAGCATAATCATGAACACAATAAGGTAGGATACAGCATAAAGATTGACTAACTTTCACATACACGTGAAACCACACCAATTATATGATAATGGTTTGTTTTGAAAGTAATTTCAAACACAAACCAAATATATGAATTCCTAACCTTGTGGCTTAGGCTTGGCAGGAACTTTCCTTATCTCCACTTTTTCTTCATAAAGTTCTAACAATAAAATCAACACATTAGACGACTATCCATGACATCATTATTCATGTGCTAAATGTACAAGATTACATAATTAATAATTTACATGGGATTCAACAGCTAAACCACTGTTTAGAAGATAGGAATTTGGAATTTCAATTTTTACAAACATGGGTTTGTTTAGAAAGTATTTCCAAACGAAAACCCCACATCTCACACGCTAACCTTCTCCCTTAACTTTGGGAGGAACTTTCTTAATCTCTACAGTTTCTTCATAATGTTCTAAAAATACATATAACAAGCTATTTTAACAACTATAAACGCATCAGATGCCTTACCATAGTTGAATTAAAGATAATATTATCACTGTATTAAAATACTCAAAGGTCTTTCTATGATAACATGAAGACTGAAGGAGATAAAGTAGGTCTAAAGTGGCCTCGTGTGTTTCCCATTGAACATAACTTAGAGCATAATCATGAACACAATGAAGTAAGATACACCATAAAGATTGACTAACATTTACATAGATCTGAAATCCACAAAAATGTATTATATGTGATTGGTTTGAAAATCACTTCAAACACAAAACACATATACTGTATGGATTCCTAACCTTCTGGTTTAGGCTTGGCAGGAACTTTCCTTATCTCCACTTTTTCTTCATAAAGTTCTAACAATAAAATCAACACGTTAGACGACTATCCATTGCAGCATTATTATTAAGATGTGTTAATGTAACAGTTGAGGTAATCAAGCATGAACATGGGATTTTAACAGCTAAACCACAATGATTAGAAGACAATAATTTTGAATTTCATTCTAGATTTGGAATTTCATGTTAATCTTCACAACGATATGGGTGTGTTTCAAAAGTCTTTCCAAACGCAAGTCCCCGCATCTCACACGTTAACTTTCTCGTTTAGCTTTGGGGATAACTTTTTTAATCTCCACTTTTTCTTCATAATATTCAAAAAAATAATACAAGTGTTTATTTAAAAATGTACAAATAAAAGCCCATCAGATGCCTTTCAATCTTCGTGTTTCACAACCTATTTCACCAGTTAAATAAATATTTAAACCTGACTAAGTGTTTCTATGAGAGGATCAACACGGAATAAGATGAGTCAAGCCTTGTAGAAGGCCTCAGGCATTGTCCATTCAGCATATCTTGTAGCTAACCATGAGTATAAACACAATGATGTTTGGCATGTCATTAGTAGTACGCTTAACTCATAAACAATATACCAGAGTTCAAATACTCATTGGGTAGCTAACTGCGCTAATGTGGTCTTCTTAATTTATTTGTTAGCTGTACATCGGTAAAGTGACGACGGCCGCTTGTGTTACGATCAAAACGTCGTGATATTTTTATTCACTTCGTTATTATTTTGTCTATCTACGTGACTTTACCAAAAGAACCAAAAAATAATAATTCCTGCAAGTCATGAAAGTTTTGAGTCAAAATTTCATTTCTAATCAGGTGAGAGCCTATTGTGACTGAGTCTTTTTTTTTAAACAGAGATACGGACGACAAAAAAACACGGTGATAAAATAATACTGTAAAAAATTAACTAGATAAAATATGAAATTTACAGACAAAAAAATCTGTTAAAACCATATCAACACCAAGCAGAGAATAGTTCTCCAAAATAGATATGAAAAACCATATGATGTATAATATTATGTATATAAAAATATTAACCGCTACGATGTGTAAACAGAACTTAGAGCATAATCGTATAAATAAATACCATGTGGAAGCATGTAATATGATGCATTGTTCACGAACATTTAAATGGAAGACAAAGCCAATCAAGCCAAAGATATGGGTTTGGTTTGGAAGACTTTCCAAACACAAGCACCATATCTCACACGCTAACCTTCTCGTTTAACTTTGGCAGGAACCTTCTTAATCTCCACAGTTTCTTCATAATGTTCTGAAAATACATATAACAGGATGTTTTTACACCGATAAACTAATCAGATGCATTACCATAATTGCATTAAGAGATAATATTTCACTGTATTAAGATATTCAAAGGTGTTTCTATGATAACATGAAGACTGAAGGAGATAAGGCAGGTCTATAGAGACCTCGAGTGTTTCCCAGGAAACATAACATAGAGCATAATCATGAACAAAATAAGGTATGATACACCATAAACATTGACTAACCTTCACATACACGTGAAACCACACCAATGATAGGATATGTGTTTGTTTTGAAAGTTACTTCAAACACAAACCACATATCTGAATTCCTAACCTTCTGGCTGAGGCTTGGCAGGAACTTTCCTTATCTCCACTTTTTCTTCATAAAGTTCTAACAATAAAATCAACACGTTAGACGACTATCCATTACAGCATTATTAATACGTGCTAAATGTATCAGATTACGTAATTAAGAATGTATATGGGATTTACCAGCTAAACCACATAGATTCGAAAATAGGAATTTGGAATTGCATGTTAATGTTCACAACGATATGGGTTTGTTTCGAAAGCCGTTCCAAACAAAAGCCCCACATCTCACACGCTAACCTTCTCGTTTAGTTTTGGGAGGAACCTTTTTAATCTCCACTTTTTCTTCATAATGTTCTAACAAATAAAACAAGTTGTTTATATTTTTTACAAATAGAATCACACCAGGGTCTACCATTAATAGTGCTCTTAACTGATAAGTAACACACCGCTGTTCAAACACTCACTAGCTACCAGCGCTAATGTAGTCTTCTTAATGTATTGTTAGCCCCACATCAAGCCATGAAAGCCACTTTTCATTTCTCATCAGGTGAGAGCCCATTGTGACTGAGTCTCTTTTTTAAAGAGAAATATCGACCACAGAATAAAATACAACAGCGAAACAATGCAAGAAAAAAACAATAATAATAAAAATATAAAATCTATACAGACGAATAAAATAATTGTGTTGAAACCATAACAACACCAAGCAGGGAATAATTTTTCAAAAAAAATGAAAGAAATATTACGATGTATAATATTACGTAGTGATACAAATTAACCACGATAATGTGTAAACATGAATTAGATCATGATCATATAAATAAACACCATGCGGAATGATATTACATGATGATTTGTTAATGAACATGTACATGGCAGTACCTAAGATATGGGTTTAGTTTGAACGCCTTTCCAAACACAAGAACCATATGTCACTCGCTAACCTTCTCGTTTAGCTTTGGTAGGTACTTTCTTAATCTCAATAGTTTCTTCATAAAGTTCTAAAACAATATATAACAAGATTTTTTTTACAAATAGAAACTAATCAGATGGCTTACCATAATCACATTACAATATAATATTTCACTGTATTAAGATACTTAGGTATTTCTATGATAACATCAAGACTGAAGGAGATAAAGCAGGTCAATAGAGGCCTCGAGTTTCCCATTAAACATTACTTGGAGAATAATCATGAACACAACAAGGTAGGATACACCATAAAAATTAACTAATCTTGACATACACGTGAAACCCCACCAAATTATATAATATGTGTTTGTTTTGAAAGTCACTTCAAACACAAACCACATATCTGAATTCCGAACCTTCTGGCTTAGGCTTGGCAGGAACTTTCCTTATCTCCACTTTTTCTTCATAAAGTTCTAACGATAAAAGCAACGCATTAGACGACTATCCATGAAAGTGTTATTAATAAATACTAAATGTATCAGATTACGTAATTCAGCATGAACATAATATTGTTTAAAGAGCCAAACCGCAATGCTTATAAGACAAGAATTTGGGATTGTATGGCATTTTTTGCGAAGATATGGGTTTGGTTTGAAAGCCTTTCCAAATGCAAGCCCCACATCTCTCACGCTAACCTTCTCGTTTAGCTTTGGGAGGAACCTTTTTAATCTCCACTTTTTCTTCAAAATGTTCTAGCAAATAAAACAAGTTGTTTATATTTTTGTTACAAATAGAATCACACAAGATGCCTTGCCATCATTGTGTTAAACGAGGTATTTCACCTGTTAAAGAAATATTTCAATCTGACAAAGTGTTTCCATGAGAGGATCAACACGGAATAAGATTAGTCCGGTTTTGTAGAAGGCATCAGGCCTTGTCAATTCAACTTAACTTGCAGCGAATCATAAGCATACAACTACGAGGGAGGATAAACCATTAATAGTGTGCTGAACTCAGAGGCAATATACCAGAGTTGAAACATTCATTGAGTAGCTTACTGCGTGGTATATAGTCTTCTTAATTTATAGTTAGCCCTACATTCAGCAATATAATAAACGTTTCATTTCTAATCAGGTGCGAGCGCATTGTGACTGAGTGTCTTTTGAATAGAAAAATACGGGCCACAGAATAAAATACAACAGCAAAAAATGCAGTACAAAAAAAATCTAAGATACACAGACACCACTAGGACATTTGTTAGAACCATAACAACACCAAGCAGAGACTAATTATCCTAAATATATATTAAAAGATCATGATGTATAATAGTATGTATTGATACATCATAACCGCTATAGTGTGTCAATACAACTTAGAGCATAATCGTACACGTAAACACTGTGCAGTAGGATATAACATGATTATTTTCTAATGAACATATAAAGGTAGGTGAAAGCCAATCGATCCGATGATATGGGTTTGTTTTAGAAGACTTTCCAAACACAAGCACCATATCTCGCACGCTAACCTTCTCGTTTCGTTTTAGGAAGAACTTTCTTAATCTCCACAGTTTCTTCATAATGTTCTGAAAATATAAATAGCAAGTTTTTTCACAACTAGAAGCACCATAATTACATTAAATATATTTCCCTGTAGTAAGATAGTCGAAGATATTTGTATAATAACAAAGGAGGTTAGGTTTGTCGAAAGTGGCCTCATGTGTTTCCCCTTAAACATAACTTAGAGCATAATCATGACCACATTAAGGCAGCATACACCATAAAGATTGGCGAACCTTCACATACACGTGAAACCCCACCAATGCTATGATATGTGTTTGTTTTGAAAGTCACTTCAAACACAAACCACATATCTGAATTCCTAACCTTCTGGCTTAGGCTTGGCAGGAACTTTCCTCATCTCCACTTTTTCTTCATAAAGTTCTAACAATAAGAGCAACACATTAGACGACTATCTATGAAAGTGCCATTAATAAATACTAAATGTATCAGATTACGTAACTCAGCAAGAACATAATATAAAAAATCCAAACTGCAATGCTTATAAGACATGAATTTGGGATTATATGGTGATATTTTGCAAAGATATGGGTTTGGTTTGAAAGTCTTTCCAAACGCAAGCCCCACATCTCTCACATCTCTCACGCTAACCTTCTCGTTTAGCTTTGGGAGGAACCTTTTTAATCTCCACTTTTTCTTCAAAATGTTCTAACAAATAAAACAAGTTGTTTATATTTTTGTTACAAATAGAATCACACAAGATGCCTTGCCATCATTGTGTTAAACGAGGTATTTCACCTGTTAAAGAAATATTTCAATCTGACAAAGTGTTTCCATGAGAGGATCAACACGGAATAAGATTAGTCCGGTCTTGTAGAAGGCCTCAGGCCTTGTCAATTCAACTTAACTTGCAGCGAATCATAAGCATGAAACTATGAGGGAGGATATACCAATAATAGTGTGCTTAACTCAGAGGCAATATACCAGAGTTCAAACATTCATTGAGTAGCTAACTGCGTTGTATATAGTCTTCTTAATTTATTGTTAGCCCTATAATTCAGCAATATAATAAACGTTTCATTTCTAATCAGGTGAGAGCCCATTGTGACTGAGTGTCTTTTGAAAAGAAAAATACGGGCCACAGAATAAAATACAACAGCAAAAAATGCAGTACAAAAAAAATCAAAGATACACAGACAATAATAAAAATAAAACATAATAAAATAAAATAATACATAGTGTTATATTAAAATGTATAAGGTATAGGGTGGTTTATAGCAATACAGTATATAATTTAATGTTGGGTTCATCTATGGCAGTATATAGTACGGTGTATGCTCGTGTGATGTAAGAGAATAAAGTTTAGATGGAAGCATATTATATAATTTTTACGACGTAGAATTGTAATGTATTACTTGCTGTTAGTAACTCAGCTTATTGTAGAGTATAGTAAGTATACTGATGGTGCTATGCAGTTTATACTTTAGTTTTTTATGTAGTTTATACTTTAGTTTTCTACGTGGTTGTTTAGTAACTGCAGCTACATATCATTAACATTCCTTTCCATTGTTAATGCTACTCCCTGCACCCCCCCTTGGTGCTGCTGATCCTGCATAATGCATGGGCATAATATGACTTTGAAAGCCCCCCACCCACCTCCTACGCATTTACCATGAATATGCTAAATTCCTCTTCATATGCACATTCTTTTTGTTAAGGCGCTCTTCCACCTCCAACCCAGCTTATATATAAGCTCCTAGCTTGGTAGTGTCTCATTCTTCACCTGAAGACGGCTGCTTGCGTTGTAGCCGAAACCTCGTGAGAATTATTTTATTTTATTATGTTTTATTTTTATTATTTTTTCATATTTTATTACTTCCCTTCTACGTGACTTTATCGAAAGAACCAAGAAGATGAATCCCTGCAGTCACGAAAGCTTTAAATCGAAATTTATACACAGACAAACTAAGACATTTGTTAGAACCATAACAACACCAAGCAGAGACTAATTATCCGAAATAGATATTAAAACATTATGATGTATAATAGTATGTATTGATACATCATAACCGCTATAGTGTGTCAATACAACTTAGAACATAATCGTACACGTAAACACTGTGCAGTAGGATATAACATGATTATTTTCGAATGAACATATGAAGGTAGGTGAAAGCCAATCGATCCGATGATATGGGTTTGGTTTAGAAGACTTTCCAAACACAAGCACCATATCTCGCACGCTAACCTTCTCGTTTCGTTTTAGGAGGAACTTTCTTAATCGCCACAGTTTCTTCATAATGTTCTGAAAATATAAATGGCAACTTTTTCACAAATAGAAACACCATAATTACATTAAATATTTTTCCCTGTAGCAAGATAGTCGAAGATATTTTTAGAATAACATCAAGACCAAAGGAGGTTAGGTTTGTCGAAAGTGGCCTCATGTGTTTCCCCTTAAACATAGCATAATCATGACCACATTAAGGCAGCATACACCATAAAGATTGGCGAACCTTCACATACACGTGAAACCCCACCAATGCAATGATATGTGTTTGTTTTGAAAGTCACTTCAAACACAAACCACATATATTAATTCCTAACCTTCTGGCTTAGGTTTGGCAGGAGCTTTCCTTATTTCTACTTTTTCTTCATAAAGTTCTAACAATAAAAGCAAGCATTAGACGACTATCCATGAAAGTGTTATTAATAAATACTAAATGTATCAGATTACGTAACTCAGCATGAACATAATATAAAAAAGCCAAACTGCAATGCTTATAAGACGTGAATTTGGGATTATATGGCGATATTTAGCAAAGATATGGGTTTGGTTTGAAAGCCTTTCCAAATGCAAGCCCCACATCTCTCACGCTAACCTTCTCGTTTAGCTTTGGGAGGAACCTTTTTAATCTCCACTTTTTCTTCAAAATGTTCTAACAAATAAAACAAATTGTTTATATTTTTGTTACAAATAGAATCACACAAGATGCCTTGCCATCATTGTGTTAAACAAGGTATTTCACCTGTTAAAGAAATATTTCAATCTGACAAAGTGTTTCCATGAGAGGATCAACACGGAATAAGATTAGTCCGGTCTTGTAGAAGGCCTCAGGCCTTGTCAATTCAACTTAACTTGCAGCGAATCATAAGCATACAACTACGAGGGAGGATATACCATTAATAGTGTGCTTAACTCAGAGGCAATATACCAGAGTTCAAACATTCATTGAGTAGCTAACTGCGTTGTATATAGTCTTCTTAATTTATTGTTAGCCCTACATTCAGCAATATAATAAACGTTTCATTTCTAACCAGGTGAGAGTCCATTGTGACTGAGTGTCTTTTGAATAGAAAAATACGGTCCACAGAATAAAATACAACAGCAAAAACTGCAGTACAAAAAAAATCAAAGATACACAGACAAACTAAAACATTTGTTAGAACCATAACAACACCAAGCAGAGACTAATTATCCGAAATAGATATTAAAACATTATGATGTATAATAGTATGTATTGATACATCATAACCGCTATAGTGTGTCAATACAACTTAGAGCATAATCGTACACGTAAACACTGTGCAGTAGGATATAACATGATTATTTTCGAATGAACATATAAAGGTAGGTGAAAGCCAATCGATCCGACGATATGGGTTTGGTTTAGAAGACTTTCCAAACACAAGCACCATATCTCGCACGCTAACCTTCTCGTTTCGTTTTAGGAAGAACTTTCTTAATCTCCACAGTTTCTTCATAATGTTCTGAAAATATAAATGGCAACTTTTTCACAAATAGAAACACCATAATTACATTAAATATATTTCCCTGTAGTAAAATAGTCGAAAATGGTCTCATGTGTTTCCCCTTAAACATAACTTAGAGCATAATCATGACCACATCAAGGCAGCATACACCATAAAGATTGGCGAACCTTCACATACACGTGAAATCCCACCAATGCTATGATATGTGTTTGTTTTGAAAGTCACTTCAAACACAAACCACATATCTGAATTTCTAACCTTCTGGCTTAGGCTTGGCAGGAACTTTCCTTATTTCTACTTTTTCTTCATAAAGTTCTAACAATAAAATCAACACATTAGACGACTATACATTACAGCGTTAGTAATATGTGCTAAATGTATCAATTCAGCATGAACATGGGATTTAACAGCTAAACCACAATAATTAGAAGATATGAATTTGGAACTTCATGATTATGTCGACAAAGATATGGGTTTGTTTTGAAAGCTTTTCCAAACGCAAGCCCCACATCTCACGCGCTAACCTTCTCGTTTAGCTTTCGGAGGAACCCTTTTAACCTCCACTTTTTCTTCGTAATGTTCTAATCAACAGTATAGATTTTAAAAAAAATAGCCTTATAAACAAGAACAAATAATAAGCACTGCTTTCTGAGACAAACATACTGATAGTGAAATGTTATTAATGTAGTTGGACATTTGAAATTCGGTATCTAAACAAAGTACCAGTCTCACATTTAAATAATGCAATGAAATACATCACAATCACCACACAGAGTAAAAATATTGGCTTGTTTTGAAAGTCGATCCAAACACAAGCACCATATTTCGCACGCTAACCTTCGTGTTTAACTTTTGTTGGAACCTTTTTAACCTCCACTACTTCTTCGTAATGTTCTGAGAAGCAACACAAGTTTTATACGTATAAATAATCTTTGTAATTGAAACACAAACCTCACACATTGGTGTTAAAACTAAATTTCACATTACAGTATAAATTATATATATACTGATTCAAAGCCATAACAGCATCACGCTGGATGGGAAAGAGGTCAGTGTCATGCCCAATGTCTTGAACCCATGAGTACATTGTGCAATGATCACCAATTATGGTAAACACCTAATGAGTAGTTAATCCAGTGTAGCCTTTGATTCAAATTTGACTAGCAATAATGAAGTTTGGTTTGCAGTACTTACAATAAATGAGAAAACCTATCTCATGTAAAATATTACGTTGACAAAACCCAAAATGTCAATACCAGTCCAGAATATACTTGCTTAAAAAATACTGCCGGATAATATTGCTTTGGAAAGCTATTAGGCAGTTGGATTAAACATATTGTTATTTGGAGGTTCAGAACATTGTTATGATTATACTGTACATGTATTCGTAGATATGTGTTTGCTTTGAAAGTCGCTTCAAACACAAACCACATATCTGAATTCCCTAACCTTCTGCCTTAGGCTTGACAGAAAATTTCCTGATCTCCACTTTTTCTTCATACATTTCTAACAATAAAATCGAAGCATTAGATGACTATCCATTACAACATGTCTACATTTTTTCATGAAAATTGTCATTTTTAATAAGACAGCCTAAAAGTTTAAACAATGTCATGGCAATTTTGGAGTATATTTTACAGAGGTATGGGTTTGTTTTTGAAAGTCTTTCCAAACACAACCCCATATTTCAAACGCTAACCTTCTCGTTTAGCTTTGGGAGGAAGCTTTTTAATCTCCACTTTTTCTTCAGAATGTTCTAAGAAACAATACGAATTGCAATCAATTGTAAATAATACCATCAAAATTGAGATAAATCGGGCACTGCCATTCAGATTTTTACAAAGATGATATTTACACGACAAATCAAATACCCTAGCAGATGTCTTGTGCTCAGAGATGCAGTTAATTAATATAGTTTAATGTTTAAGGTCACTACCTACGAAATATGTATTTTACTTGCAAAGTTATTCCAAACACAAATGTGATATCTGAAAACTAACCTGCAGGCCTAGCCTTGGCAGGCATCTTCATAATTGATACTTTCATTTCTGAAGGCTCCAACAACCAAACATTTAAGATTTAAGTTGTGTTCATCATCATCATCATCAGTCACGTTCTTTCCACTGCTGGATGAAGGCTTCATTCACTTTTAAATAAAATGCAAACATATCTATGGGATCCTTCTGCCAGTATCGAGATTGAAAACCTTTGCATTTTCTTCCCACAAGAATGTGTGGTTGATCTAGACTCGATGCCTTGTAATCGGTGTCTATTTGGTGTTTAAACATCGTAACACCTGTTTGTATCATTCAAGAAAGGGGAAAGCCTTTTTATCATTCAAAATGCTATAATTTTTCTTGATTAAATTGCATTCGGATGACTTCAAATACACTATAAAGAATATATCCCATTCAATTGTGCATTCAAAACACATGAGCAACCAATTGTACATTCGAACAATGTTCCATTAAATCATATAACTTAGTAACATTACTGAAAGTATTGCTTCTGCAAACGATTCCATCAATAAAGGTGCAAATCATGAAGCTGATTATCTGTGATGATGTTACACTCTCCGGTGAGGGAATGCATAGTCAACTGTTTCCCACAAGCTCACTGTAGAATATATCACCGAAATTTTTTTTCTAAATCCCAAACAAACACTAAAATATGCACAATGTGTTTTGAAAGTGACCCCAAACACAAATTACATATTTCAATCGCTCACCTTCTGGTTTACCCTTTGCAGGAACCTTTCTCGCTCCCACTTTTTCTTCAGCTGGTTCTGAAACAAAGTCACATTAGAAGACGTTACTGATGACATGTTTTGTCGATGCATAAACGGGCACAGTATACCTGCTGTCATTATGAAGAGCAGAGTTAAGTTGTGCTTTGCAGCTTCTTGGCAAAATTGACACAATTGCAAAACGCAAAGAGATTGTCGAGATACGTGTTTGTTTTGAAATGCGATCCAAACACAAACACCGTTATCTGAAATCCTAACCTTCTCGTCTAGTTTTAGGGGGCACCTTCTTAATTTCTACTCTTTCTTGAGCCGATTCTAATGGGGACAAATGTAAGGGGTTCACTTTTATTTCCCACGCAAACCACTGGAACACAGTGTTCACATTGACACACCTGTGAAAACACTTTACACAAAAGTAATTACTTGATGCCGTGTTCATTAAAACACAATTATAATGCTCAAATCACCAGAGTTCAGTTTTGTGAGTTCAGCCCAGGTAATGCATTCCAACATGCGTTGCGTTCACTTTGTTTGCTCATAGGTATATTAATGTTGACACGTTGTTTTTTTCATGAATCAGGGCAATGACTAATTTTTGTTGGAATAGTTTGAAATAAACTCGACAGATTACTGTAAAAAGGCACATTCGACATTCATGATGAACCACTGACCACACGATGGCAAGTTTAAAGGAAACATGATACAACCACGCATAAATAACAATCTTACCATGTAGCTTGGCAAATTTCAAATGGTTAATAAACCAAACAGTCAACATAGCGCCATATATGGATTCCTTACCTGGTTTACCCTTGGAAATTGTCTTCCTAATTTCCACTCTTTCTTCATGCGGTTCTAATTACAGAGGCAAGATTAGATACATGTATTATTATCCAAAATGTAAATGTGCTAAATGGCACATTAATGTTTGTATGCACACTTTATAACGTAAACACATTGCGTAAAGTTACATCATTATCAAACAATGTCAAACATACACTGACTACTGACGATCTCTACTGACATCTGTGAAGGAGAGCGTCACATCTCATCAGATTTCTCCACGATCAATAAAAAATCAGATTTTGACAAAGGGTGATCAGATCAGGTTCAAAATCGATGTCGTTGCCTGATGGTCGATGTAAATCAATACTTATTTAATGTACTTGCTTTCCAATTTCACGGAACTGAACCTTAAACTCAAAATGCAACAATTATACAAGGGATTTGAATCTTTCGTGACTGCAGGAATCCATACTCTTTGGTTCTTTCGGTAAAGTCACGTAGGTCTAAAATAAAATAAATCACGACGTTTCGGGCGCAACACAAGCGTCCATCATCAGGTGGGAAAGCATGGTCTGCTGCTGAGGCAGACTGTTTTAAAAGGTTTGAAATGGGTGTATCCCAAGGGTCATAAAGAAGTGGCCGGGGCTAGTGATTAGGGATTAGCATGATGTTAACACACATTAACACAGCCACTTCCGTGCCCTAGTCGAGGAGGCCGCTCTCCTATCTTACAGTTACAAGCTAATTTCTCACATTAACATCACTAGCTCCAGCCACTTCTTTATGACCCTTGAGCTACACCCATTTCAAACCTTTTAAAACAGTCTGCCTCAGCAGCAGACCATGCTTTCCCACCCGATGATGGACGCTTGTGTTGCGCCCGAAACGTCGTGATTTATTTTATTTTATAACCTACGTGACTTTACTGAAAGAACCAAAGAGTAATTATACAAGGGCATCACTAAATATTTAGGAGTACCTGAGAAAAATCTGTCATAATCCTGCAACACAGCTTTAAAATGCATTTGAGCCACAACACAACCACGTTACGAGAATGAATAGCGGCTAAACACCCGAGGCATTCGTGCCCTACGCTCGAAACTCCCTGAGAATGACACCGATAAATACGTGCACATTTTGAGACGCCGTGATAAGTGTAAAAAAAAAAGTCACTAAAATGAAACAGCCTTCCCTTTATGACAACGGCTCGGCTTATATAGTATTGTACGCCATGGGGTGATGAGAGGCATGTTCACGGCATTTCCAGATTTCCCTCCAAATACATTTTTTTACAAAAATATATTGATTTAATATAGCATCTTAAAATACACCACTTCCTGCTCATTAAAACAGGAGGCTCTTCTTGTATATCAATACTTCAAATGTAATGTCACATCTTGGCATATTTGGAAAGGTTCGCAAGTATTGATTCAACACACAGATTACTGGTATATGTGTTTGCGCTCAGAACGCAAGACACATATAGCCATGTCTCACCTTCATCTTTAGTTACGATGCGAACTGTTTTTACTTCTACGACTCTCTGCACGTATTCTGATGGATGAAATATACCATATCAGCACATGCACTGCCCTGCCCTGCCGAGTTTAAAGCCCCAGTTAATAGGGCTGGTCCGTCTGAACTCACAAACGACGTATGCTGCAGACGAAAGTCGAGGTTGATTGGCTGCTGTGAGCGTGAGGGAACTCATTTGGCTCTTTCACAAGTACGTCACGTTTGAATAAACGTATTTTCAAGCAATGTTAATGTGTCACTTTTTTTATTACACACTTTTGCATTAACTTTGATTTTTCTGAGGTATTTTTAATTATTTTTTCTAGATTTGAAGCTTTCGTGACTGCAAGGATTCATATTCTTAGGTTTTTTGGGTAAAGTCACGTAGGTAAAAAACTTAAAATTAAAGTGTGTTGCCTCCGAAACGTCGTGATTTTTATTTGATTTTTATTTTACTTTTATTAATTTTAATTAAAAAATTTTACCTACGTGACTTTACTGAAAAAACCTAAGAATAAGTATATATTTTTCTCAGTGAGAAAGATCATTTTCACCAGATGGTGGACGGTATGCCTTGGCTCGACCTTTATATTTCACTTGATACGTATCACAATAGAGATAGGTAGATTTGACAACCAAAAAGTCCACTTTTTTCAGACACAGGCTCGCAACACTAAAGCACCCCACCATCTTCTCTAAGTGTAAGAATAGTGGTCATCATCATCATCATGCATATACATTGTATACACTGGGGATATGTGAACAATTATTGTGGTAAGAAGCAATAACATTGATAGCCAAACAACCAATCACCCACCGAACTGAACCTCATTGTTACCCTACTTAAACCCGAGAAGATTGCAAGAGACGTTTGATTATGATATCATTTTTGTCATTAACCTGTCGCAAATGTTAAATAAAAGGCTCCCATGTGTCTTAAAAGATTAATCTAACATAAACAATTTAGGAAAAACGATACATACGCATGAATTCTGTAATGCTGTCCATTATGCAGACTTTCTCTTTAGACATTATTTATTTCACAATATGGAAGCCAAAAAGTATCTCTCAGTGCATTTGATAGTTGCATATTGTACTTCTTTTCTCAGGTTTACCTCTCCACGTTTTGGGAAACCCTTTCAACAATTTGGCCAGTCATGAAACAGAACAACTTCAGACTAAAGCTGCGTTCGTATCAGATCATCTAAACGAGAGTTATAGTGCCCTCCAGTTACAAACAGACATGGCTGATGCATGAACGCGTTCAACGTTAGTTGGACAGCATTACAAAAATAAAAAGCCACGAATGAGATTTAAGATCTCTAACCTTGATTTGAAGTTTTCGTGATTGCAGGAATCCATACTTTTTGGTTCTTTCGGTAAAGTCAAGTAGGTAGAAAAATACCCACGTGACTTTACCGAAAGAACCAAAGAGTTCAGATCTATAATCAAGTAAGTCGATTCTTACCTCCTTCCTCGTCGTCAGGTTCACCCTTTGCCGGGACTCTTCCTTCGACAGCATCGGCTGTAGAAAGTGAATTTAAGGAGATGCATTCAATCGTTTAATCACACGATCCTCTTTTGATTTCCACATTGCCTGTACAATCACAAGGTCACCATACATATTTTCCAAAAAGAGTGCACACACATATCCATTTGGCATATTCTGCGGGTCACTTTCAAATCCTGTTTTGGGAACACAACAACACCGGGGAAAAAAAATATATATATACAACCCAGCATGTAACCTATTATAAAAACACAATTTGCACGAACAATTGCTTGAAAACAATCGCAAAATTCAGAGGTCATAATCCAGTTTTCACCGCTGGAAAGAAAATGACAATACTGTAAAATACAGCGTCGCATATCCGACAGTCACATATCCACCATAATTAATTAAACAGCCCATATCCAAGTTAGTATTTGAGCACGGTGTATGGTCATTTTCTATCAATGTTTACAAATATGACCTTTATCACACGTGGTAAACCGTGTACATATCGCGTACTTTCACTTTCCGTGTTCAAAGAGGCTTGTGCTTTATTTCATTTCAATAACTTGTGTGCGGTATAACTGTCATTTTCTATTTTTTTTATTTGATGTCCATGTATCTGCCTACGCCTCAACCCTCAGCAAAATCGGATATGCGATGAAGTACTGTACACAAACATCACGGGGCAATTTCAACCTCACCTTCTTGCACAATTTTAGGAAAAACTCTCTTCACCTCAACAGTGTCTGTGACAGGCTCTGGAAATATTCGTTACGTGCATTCAGAGACAATTTTACACAGATAGATATACACCATACATGGAGCACTTGTCAGCAAATATCACCAAATAACTGCAAACAGTGAAACTTACACCAAAAGTGCAAACACTGAAAGTGCATTAACTTTTTACAAACACGCTCCTAAGAAAAACTGGGTTTGCATTTGTAAATGAAACCAAAGTTTTATTTTTGTTTAATTTCACTTGAAACAAAAAAGACCAAGATGAAACAATATAAAGTGAACACCTGCAAGATTACTAAATTGGAACAGTTATGGATAAGGGCTTGCTAGTATTCATTTTTTTATTTGATGAATTTGTTTTGCTGACATTTTTACTAATCGGTAAAACGTTCCCACCTGGTATGTATAGGTTAATCAAATTTTTAATATTGTGGGATAAGTGATTTCAATGTTATTGCTTTTTTTTTCTTTCTATGGGGCCTACTTAAAAAAAAAAGCCTAGAGCAGTAGAACCCTGGCAAGCCAATTAAACAAATGAGACAGAATCATAATAAATGTGCAATAAAAACACACGAATCTCAAAAACGCACAGGCGGTGAATCAGTATCATTGTAGTGATGTGAAAAATATATATTTTACTGGTAAAACACCCACCTCATTGAACGTTTGATTTAAAAATGGTTGAGAAATACAGGCATACCTGCTTATCTGGAAGTACATTTGCTTGAAGTACAATTTTTTTCAACCGCTTATTCAAGGGAGGTGATGTTTTACGCTGGTAAAAATGTGTTTTTATTATCACAAAAAATACCATTTTCACATCAATACATACCACATTCAAGTCGTCGCAAATTCACGCGACCAAAATTTAACCACACGTATTTCATAACCACACTTCATTTTGTAAACACAAACCTTGTGATCATTTGTATTATGTTTTCCAAAAGTGGGAAACCAAACTTTATTCTTCGTGGAACCATTTACCATTGATAAATCAAATATATATATTTTCAATCATGTATATGCTATAAATATGTTTTAGCAAGATAATTTTAAACCGATTTAGATGTGTACTCTTAAAACACTAATTAAGTACGTAATTACATTTGGAATAACAACGTTAAATAGTTCCAGACATTATCCTCACCTGCCACAACAGGTTTAAACCTAGTGGGCCACTCTTCTTCCTCATAATCTGTGTAATATATTATTTTCAGAAAATAAACGAATACGTAAGTTAATTAAAATAATCACGAATTGCATTTTATTTTCATTTAAGTTAAGTTTACAGTACACGAGCAAATTTACTTTTTGCACTTATAGTCTCTTGCACATCTGACAACACTGCCAGAGAATTACAGCATTGTGTCCTCATATTAAATATACATTACTTAAACTGTTTATTTTTTTATAATAAGGATGAGAATATATTTTAATTAAATGCCTCAACTACTCAAAACCACCTTACATCACATCACATCTCAGCCATTCCAATGCCCCATTGTATAGTCGAACCAAGGGCACCCCAGGTGACAGCTGTCCCTGTGCGGAACAAGGCAAGCCACAGCACTGGCCTGCAAGTGGACATTAGCCTGCCATTATGATGAAATGGCCATTGTTAAAATTACGTTCACCCCTCTCGGCTGCAGAATTGTTTCCAATAAATGCAACGTTGAGTCCCAATACCTGTAAAGTCCAAACGTTAGCATGGTTCATCAGGTCACCCCGCCCCCCCCCCCCCCGATATTGCGGACATACACAAGTACACTACAACTACAACAACAACAGACCATCACAATTACACAGGAATGTGGTAAAAAAACGGACCTCTGCTGCTGCAAACACAGTTCGAAAGCAGACCCTGACACCCAACTCATGCAATTGTATTAGACGTTTCTAACACAATATACATGCTGCAATCTCACCTCCTCCCCTGTATCGCGGTACGGCCTTCTTGACCTCAACTTCCTCTGTTACATGCTCTGATGAAGAAAAAGGGCCCATTTACCATAGCGTACCTATGAGTGGCATTAAAAAAGTAACCCGCAAAGAATATACTTACAACCCAATGTGTGTTGTCACAATTGGAATGTTTATGCACGTGTATGTACATTTATATTTATGATAAAAAAATGTGTGACGCTCTCACCTGCAGCTTTGAATTTTGGTTTAACTTTCCTGACTTCAAATTCTTCTGCCAAATATTCTACCAAAATAATTAAATGTACCTTCAGTGACGACGTCAATACTTCGTTCACACAAACTAATTATTGATTGAGCAATTAATTGAAATTACTGTATATTAAATTACTGTGAATTGAAATAATGTGATTGTAACAGGCTAATAAAAGTTTAAGCGCACATTTAAAGCAACACGAATATTTCAAACGAATATTGCAAAGTCCATTCCAGTCATTTGTGCTTCGAGTTACGCAAATGAGGAATAATCCTGACCTTCGAATGCTAGTTTCGGAGAGACTTGGATGACCTCCGCCGTTTCGGTTATCATTTCTAACGAAGAGATTGACTCGTTGAAATAAAAATGTAAAAAAACTAAACACATTCGTCAATAACGCGGTCGCCTTAAAAGGGAAACATGGAATAGGTGACGTTTTGGGCTATGGCCCTTCTTCATAGCACATTAAAATACACGTGACGAATGAGTTTAATTTGTATTGTTGCTGGTTGTACTTGTGCACACCATCACCAGATGTCATGAGTGCATTTAACGCAAATGAGTCAACGAGAGCAGTGCACAGACAGTACTCTGGATTCCACGTGAAATTATACTCATAATTTACAGAAATATAGAACATGTGCAGTTATAAAAATGTTTAATATTAAAAATAATGTTTTTTTAAGTCACTATATTTGATATTTTTCTTTACTATGTATTAATGTATTCAACTATGTAATGCAACAACAACATCACCCGATGTTCACATGCAGTTTGTATTAGATGCCTCTATGACAAGCAGCATGGATGTTTATGTTGTTCTCACCTTCGCGTGTATATTTGGGTGAGATTGGTTTTGGTTCCGGCTCTTCAAATATAAGTTCTAATAAAGAAAAATAGGTCTCGTAATCTAATCGCACGAGTATAGTTGTGCATGTAAGTTCCTCAAATACAGACGTGCACAAACACGATGAAGATCGTGTCGATGTAAATCGGAAAAACTTCATGATTGTGTATTTTTGACAAATACACTCATGCCACAAAAGTATTTCCACACACTGGAATTTGCAAATAACTACGTTACTTGCAAATGTGTAAATTACTCCAAACAAAAACATATATACATTTGTTTACGTAATACACGGGTTAAAGACGTAATTATATTTTTTTATGAATAGCAAGAGGGTTTCGCTAAGACTTGAAAGAATGTTGGCGTGTGATGAAGAATAATAATGGAGTTGCAACCGAGTAATGGGAGGCGTCTGATAGTACGGCTACCGTGGAGATGGAATTAAAAACTCAGTTTGTGTGCAGGTACTGGGTGGTTCATTATATCGAAGGACCGTAAGAGATGGCAGCAGCTTGGATTGACCATGGCTGACGATGATGAACGCCGGTGAAAGCCAACTCGTGACTTGTGTGAAAGTTGAACGCACATTTTTAAAGGTCATTTTGCAACAGAGTCAAAACATTAAAACAAAAAACCCCGATAAATAATTATACCGTAATAATTGATGACACTGCAGATTACACAATCACCACACTCTATAGTAGCCTCCTTCTGCTTTTCAATGGAAAAGAGAGGACAGTTGGATTCCACTCTGAGACCAAGTTTCTGCAAAGTTGAAAATCCAACTAGTTTTAATCACTCGTTAAAATTGATTACTTTATGATGCCCTTACCTTCTGTTTTGTGTGTGTATATTACATCTCTGACTTCAAGCTCCTCGATTGTGCATTCTGACAAGTAAAAGTTCACGCTGCTGTTTAAATCGATATTCTGCAGGGACTACTATTTCGGTAAAAAAAAATGTGGGTCAATGTATGACGCAAAAGCAGTGGTGGACGCAACACACATAAACACATTGTTAAAATGCATTGGCTTTACGGACAATGCATTTTAAATTAAGGCATCGAGCCTCTTCTCACCTTCGTGTACATCTGGTTCAGGTTTACGTGGCACCACGGCTACTTTCTCACCCACTGTGACGGACAAAACAGCTGATTTAGCCGAGCCTTGTTTACAGAATTCCGAGTTTATACATAACAGAGGCACTATTTAGTATAGCTGCAAATGTTAAGTCAACTTTGCCCAACAGAGCACGTTAAAATAAGTTGACTGATATTGGTAAAATAAAAAAACTTAATTACTCTAGGCTTCTATTGTATATATTTATACACACATGTGCAATGCATTTTCATCGGTGAAAATACATAGTCTTATTTACCACGCCTGACCGCTTCATCTTTCTTTACGGTAATCTCCACTGTGGGCTCTTTAGTTTTCACAACCACAGCTGTTGAATGAGCATTGCAAATCAGCGTATGGAGTTTGTCAATTAAAAAAAAACGAAAACAAAATGAAACAATAACAGTGAGCAACAACGAACAACAATTACGTATCTTACAGGGCCTTAATTGCAGCAAAAAAACACAGGAGCGTGGTTATTTTTAAATCGTGTACGACACAAGCGAGGCAATACGTCCAGCAGACTACCCCCATCGTATTCGGGTCACACAAGGGAGACACGTGTTTGTGTGTTAGAGAGGTTCTAACACACACACGTGCATTGTCTCTCTACCTTTGCCGATTTTAGGCTTTTGTGATGGTTGTCTTAATATCAGTTGTTTCTGATAAATACATGACCATTGTCACAACATTCCCCATTTAATAGTAAAGGTTTATCGGTTAGATCGCGTTATTTATAAATGTTTCGCAACCCTCCACCACCAGACACGGCCAATCAGTAAAAAATGTGTCACGTTGACAAAAGACAAATAGTTCACTACTTTAGCCCATCGGTGTTTATAAGAGTTAATGCACAACATTTACAATTTTTGAGTACGACGTTTCGCTGGTAATTACATCCAGCATCATCGAGAAATTTGCTACAATAGTGAAGCCCTCCACCTGCTCCCGGTCTTAAAAAGAGCAGCAGGGTGACGTCATCATTTAACCCAACCCATTTGCCGAGTTGTACTAGTTGGCATGAATACAAGAAACAATGGTACGTGTTTCTGTAATTTGTTCTATAAATATGTGCATGAGATAATGAGTTATTCTAAGACAAATGTTTGCCATCTACATTTAAATTTTGGAGGCTTTATTTTGAATTCAACCTCTATTTTGTCCCAAGTTATTTCTGATAAATACAAACCACGGTCACAAATTGCCCATTGCATAATCGTACTTGGGAGTGGATATAAAACGATAATGTGAGTGTATGTGGAGTGCGTTTTAAATGCCAATGCATTTTAGGCTCTAGTTTGGAGGTTTCCCTTCTAATATGAACTTCTGTTTTCTCCTGAGCGATGTCTGATAAATACACACCACGGATATATTATTCCCATTCTCCCCATCGATAAACTTTTGTATGGCTGTAAAATTGGAATTTGTGTCGATGCAATTTTTTCGAGACACATGTTTGCATTTGAGAATGGGTTCCAACACAAACATGTTGCCATCTACCTTTAGGCTTTGGTTTTGGAGGCTCTCTCTTAATCTCAACTTCTGTTTTCTCCCAAATAGCTTCTGATAAATATAAACCACGGTAACAAATTGTACATTGGCTAATCATTCACTTTGGTGTGGATATAAAACCATAATGTGAGTTTGTATATGAAATGTGTTTTAAATACAGATGTAACACACAGACACAGAAGTCAATTCGGCACATGGAAATGTAACTTTAAGTATATTTTTGCAGATGTCTGTTTGTATTAGAAAACAGTCTCTAACACAAACAGATCTGTCATCTACCTTTCGGCTGCGGCTTTGGCGGCTCCCTTTTAATTTCAACCTCTGTTTTCTCCCAAGCGATTTCTAAATAAAATAAACATCACGTTCACAATCTTTGTTGCCACTGTAAATCACACAAGTTGGTGTGAATCCAACATAATTTGTACTTTTTGTTCTAGAGCCGGGATTAGAAAACGTTTTTCTTCTTCACGAGGGCCAAATAAGACTCACCAAAAAAACTTAAGGGGGGGGGGGGTGTTCAACACCTTAAGACACCTCAGTCACTTAAATTAGAAACACGCTGCTGTTGCTAGGTCAATAATATTCGGTTTGCGTGGATGCCAAAAACTGTAATTTGTTGGCCATTTCCAAGCGGGATTTTTTATGTGACTGCTGGCCATCTACAATTAAGTCGTGGGCCAGATATGTATGGCCTCTGCATGCTTGGCCTCCCAACCTTGTTCTACAGACATGAACACATTATCTGGAGATACTGCGTTGGCAGTTGTGCACAAGCACAAATAACGAAACAATCAATGTATGTATCAATACAACAGCTATAAAATGATATATATGTAAAACAGGTTAAGTGTTGCGTAATGTCGCTTCTTCACGTATTTGCTATGAAGAAGGGCTATTGCTCATAATGTCTCCTATTACACGTATGTTTTCGTCGAAGGCAGTGTTATTAATGAACGTGTTGAGTTTTTTGTTCTGCAGACATGTTTGTATCAGAGATTGGGATCTCACACAAACATTCTTGCCTTCTACCTTTAGGCGTTGGTTTTGGAGGCTCTCTCTTAATCTCAACTTCTGTTTTCTCCCAGAGAGTTTCTGATAAACGCAATCCACGGTCACAAATGCCCCATGTTGCAAATCGTTCACTTTGTTGTGGGTATAAAATGATAATGCGTGTGTACTATATGGATTGCGTTTGTAACAAATATGTAATGCACTCACAGGATGTCAAATTATGCATGTTTGAGGTTTTTCTTAGACATCTGTTTATATTAGAAAATAGTCTCGAATACAAACAAGACTGCCATCTACCTGTAGGCTCTGATTTGAGAGGTCCTCTTCTAATATGAACTTCTGTTTTCTCTTGAGTGATTTCTAATAAATACATACCACGGATATAATTTTCCCATGTTTACCCAATCGATACATTTTGGTATGGCTATAACATTGGAATCTGCGTTGATACAATTTGTTTGAGACACATGTTTGCATTTGAGAATGAGTTCCAACACAAACATGTTCCCATCTACCTTTAGGCTTTGGTTTTGGAGGCTCTCTCTTAATCTCAACTTCTGTTTTCTCCCAAATAGCTTCTGATAAATACAAACCACGGTCACACATTCCCCATGTTCCCAATCATTCACTTTGGTGTGGATATAAAATTATGCGTGTGCACGATATGGAACTTGTTCTAAAAATATGTGTAAAATACACACAAGTCAATTTACGTACAAAAAAAACGTATTTTTAAACAGACATTTGTTTGTATTAGAGAATGAGTTCTAACACAAACATGTTTGCCATCTACCTTGAGGCTCTGGTTTTGGTGGCTCCCTTATAATTTCAACTTCTGTTTTCTGGCGGGCGGTTTCTGATAAATACAAACCACGGTCACAAGTGCACCGTTTTGCTGAACGTTCACTTAGGTGTGGATATAATAAAATAATTTGGTGGTGTGCAACTTGTTCCAGACACATTGTGGGGATGGAAGAACATGTTGTAAAACATGGCCATCATATACCTTGCTTGACTTTAGGCTTTCGTTGTGCTCTATCAATTCCAACTTCTCTTTTCTCCCAAGTTTCTGATGAATACAAAACACATTCGGGATGTTCACCACTTGCATATCATTCACTATGATATGGATATGAAGTGAGAAATTGTTAATTGTTCCAGAAATGCATTTTCGTTGTTCAGCAGTAAAACATTAATTTTGTCATTGGCTACATTATCTTACCTTCTACGTAATGTCTTTCTTCCACTGAAATTGACAAAAAAAAGAATGCAGACATGTTTAGAATTTATCCATTAAGTTAACAAACGCATTATTAACAATTATGTAAAAAAAAGCATTTTCCAATTAATGATGTAAGTTTTTTTAACAAAACTAAACATTTAATATAATTTCATAGTTATCATCCCACATATATAAAAGTCTTGTTGCATAGATGGCTACAAGTGGCTGCACATACGACGAGTGTTGTTCAAGGCATAACATGAGAACAAGTTCAACAAATGTGAACATAGTTTCAAAGGAAACATAATTAAACGTAAGCACATTTTGCAATTTAATATACTTCAATTGCTTAAAATATATTCACCCTAACTAGGGTTAAATGTACCAAAATATTCTTAGTTTGAGGAATACACACAACATAATCTAAAGCCTAAATGAACATACTGTTATCATTATTAATGACATATTTTAGTTTGTTTTACATTTCATCACAACTCCCCAATATAAATCCAAAATGTATTGTACTTTATACAATACCTTGCTAATCTCGTCAAAGAGCATAAACCATCACGCAAACTCACTGCATAATGCGCTTTCAGATACCCTTCTGCGGCCGTCTGGAATGCTCTTCCTTCCGATATTAGGAAGCCACTGGTGCTATGCACTTTCAAATCATCTAGATTGAAATCAAATTTATTTACAACTGCTTTTTGTACTTAGTTTGTGTTCCTTCCCCCACACCTCAAATTAGCACAATTGGATAAGTACGGTGTGAAAGAAGTTCAACATACATATATACAATGAGCCAAATGGAACAACACATTGATTTTTTTTTCTGAATAAAAAGTAGCATCTGACCGATTTCCCCTTCTTCTTCTTCCTCCTCCTCTTCCTCTTCAGCTCCAGGCTTTTCACCTAAAATAGGTGACAATTATAATAAAACACCACGGAAAATATTGTAAATTGCAGTGAAAACTATAATATACAGATAAGGTGTTTGCGAGTAATAATTTTTCACATTGCCATCAGTGGATGGAGAAGCTTTAATGAAATGTACCTTTGCGATAATCTCGTCTCCCTGTACGCAAAAAATCAACAACACAAAGACAAAAGCATACATTAGTGCACCACAAAATATACGAAGATTGTCTAAAAAGTTCACGGAATGCCAGATAGTTAAAGTGTTGTATAAAGCACAACAGAAGATACATTCCTAAAACCATACATACCTCTGCCCTCCATAGCACGATCCTTCTTTGAGATAAAAGCTTGTTCGTCAACTGGCTTGCGTTTCTTGGGCACTGCACAAGACACATTTCACTTAAGTTTAACACAGATTCAACATTCCAAATACATTTTCTGATTGTCCTACTAGCATCACGCAAAGAGAACGGTTCACGGAAGCAGATATTACAGAGCTACCTCTGACATACTTTCAAGTGACGTTTGGCTCACGCTTTCAAGGGGATCACTTTCCCACTCACTCTGCCAAACAGAGTAGTCTTAATAACATGACAGAGCCGGTCTATTGCCGTATTATGCGAAGAACCAAATTTCACATGTTTTTTATTGTGCAGTTTGCTTGCGATCATGCTGAAACCATCAATCCATGATACTTGAGGACCGAGTTTAATCAGTTTCACGCTTTGATTCAAAACCAGTATTTTCAGCCATGCCAGCTTGAGCACACAGAGCTCTGAATAACAATGTGTTAGTCATGAGATCTATATCCCCATACCTTCAGGCGTGAGGAATAGATCGGCAAAGCTTTTGACCTCTCCTCTATCTTCTTTGCGTGCAATAACAGCATAAGATCCTGGAAATACATTACAAAAAACTTCAAACGACTCTATCTTAAAACAATGAGATTTGATTACAGTGTATCCTCGTTATTTACGAACTTTCTATTCACGATGTTGGCTTTCCGCGAATAGCATCTGGAACTCTACAACGACTGCATCGAGAGAGAAAGAAATTGATGAGAAAAATTGATTAGATAAAGTTATGAGATAAATTGATGAGATAAATTAATGAGATAAATTGTTCAGATACATTTATGAGATAAATTGATGAGATAAATCGATGAGATAAATCGATGAGATAAATTGATGAGATAAATTGATGAGATAAATTGATGAGATAAATCGATGAGATAAATCGATGAGATAAATTGATGAGATAAATTGTTGAGATACATTTATGAGATAAATTGATGAGATAAATCGATGAGATAAATCGATGAGATAAATTGATGAGATAAATTGTTGAGGTACATTTATGAGATAAATTGATGAGATAAATAGATGAGATAAATTGTTGAGATACATTTATGAGATAAATTGATGAGATAAATCGATGAGATAAATCGATGAGATAAATTGATGAGATAAATTGTTGAGATACATTTATGAGATAAATTGATGAGATAAATCGATGAGATAAATCGATGAGATAAATTGATGAGATAAATTGTTGAGATACATTTATGAGATAAATCGATGAGATAAATTGATGAGATAAATTGATGAGATAAATTAATGAGATAAATTGTTGAGATACATTTATGAGATAAATTGATGAGATAAATCGATGAGATAAATCGATGAGATAAATTGATGAGATAAATTGATGAGATAAATTGATTAGATACATTGATGAGATAAATCGATGAGATAAATCGATGAGATAAATTGATGAGATACATTGTTGAGATACATTTATGAGATAAATTGATGAGATAAATTGATGAGATAAATTGTTGAGATACATTTATGAGATAAATCGATGAGATAAATTGATGAGATAAATTGATGAGATACATTGATGAGATAAATTGATGAGATAAATTGAACAGATAAATTGATGAGATAAATTAATGAGATAAATTGAAGAGATAAATTGATGAGATAAATTAATAAGATTTATTATCTTATATATTTATTTAAGGTAATTCATTAAAAATAAAGGGTTTCATAGGCCAATATCATTATACCGCGAAATTTGCTCTTCACGAGCTTCTCCGGAACGTATCCCTCTCGAGTAACGAGGGATTACTGTACACGTGATATCATGACCATTATGCCTGCAAGGGGAGTTAAATATTTACCCTATGAGGAAAGTGACAGAACAACACCATTCTATCATCCCATGTACGAATGACAACTTTGCAATTCAACCACTCGTGGCAAAAAAAGCATAACTAGAGAACACCTACAGCTGCATTTGCATTTGTTTCAGTGCTTTATGTAACAAATGCCAATCATGCAAATACCTATGACTATAAATGCCCTTAAATTTTCCCATGAAAACCTAAATTGAGTCTCAAAATACATTGTGCAGTTTGTAAAATGCCATTAATGAGTGTCTGGCGTGTAGGAGGAAACCAGAGTACCCAGGGAGAACAAATGCTGAGCTGACGACCTCTGGCTAACCTTGCAGCCCAAGCCTACAACAGCTGGTATTCAGTGGATGTCTGCCATCCACTGACCAAAGTCAACCCTGCTTAGCTTCCAAGAACCGACGAGATAGGGCACGTTCACAGTGATACATTTACGATATTTTTTGTTTGTTGTCCTTCCCCCGCACCTCCGATTAGCACGGTTGGCTACGTACTGTGCGACAGAAGTTCAACATACATGCATATAAATAAATGAATGATTAATTAACAACCAATTGATAATTGGTTTTTTTACCCTTCTATCTGGCACCAAAACTGACACCTTTTTACAAGGAGTCATGTTTGCATAGACCACAATACCTGCAGTCATAATGCAAACAAAAAACACAACTCTGATAATGTGCACTGTCCTTGAAGTTGATTGGTCCACACCAATTATCATATTTTTACTGGCAAATGAGGTTCCCATGGTAACAACCAATTTTCTGACTTCTGAACACACCTTCGTCTTCAGGGGTGACGTCCTTGATGGTGAGGTAGTGTGCACACCCTTCGCTCGACAAGCTGTATTTGGGCCCTTCCTGCAGCTCTTCGTCGTTTTTGTACCAGGAGACATCTGCATCATCGAAGGTCACCTCGCACTCCAGTGTGTGAGTCTCATTCTCACGCACCTCCTCCGTCTGGATGACCTTGGTGAACTCCAGTGGCTTTGCTGCATAGGCAATGCAACAAATAAACATTAGACTCGCGGTTCGATATAAAAAACAAAAAGCTCAATTATAAAATAAACAAAATTATGGGTGGCCAGTGTTCAGGGCGCTGAGGTGGCACCAAAGAGATTGTGGGTTCGATCCAGGTGAGAGGGATTGGGGTTTGCATATTGTCAAATTGGACAGCGTAGTGATGGAAGTTCTATATTAAAGAACATTTTGGGGAAAGGCCAAGAGGAATGAAGTTCGTTCTCTGAAATAAAAAGGCCCACGATCAGAGATGGAATTAACTTGTCCAGTAAACCTGCTCTTAGGCAAAGAACTCGAGATACTCAAGCGGGACAACTGGATGCCGTTTGGTGGCAAATGTATGTTGTTACATATATAATCAAAGCCAAAAGGTATGTGCGTGCACCATCAGCAGCAACTTGGCAGGCCATGCATACCTTCAACAGTGAGTTCGGCAGGTGCCTCAATGTCCTCGTAGCGGCAGGTGTATTGCCCGGCGTCTTCGAGGTTGGTGTTGTGAATGACGAGGCGGTGTTGCTTTTCAGAGACCTCCAACGTGTACTTCTGGGACGGCTGGATGAGCTTGCTGTCGCGGAACCACTGAACGGTGAGGTTAGGCACTGAGAACGTACAGGTCAGCTCCACCGTCTCTCCCTCGGTCGTTTGTTTATCCTCCAGGGACTGGTCCAAGCGCAGTTCTGAAAGGGATAAGCAGACAGTTGGCATCGTTTAGCTCTTCTTTCACAGACAACTTTGTCTTTTCACCCCAATCCATTCGGAACTCTTGCAGAGCAGCGTAATCCTGTGCATTACAGTTGGCCCGCAGATGGTGATTTCACGTAACTATCTCGGAGATCCCTTAAAAGTCATGTTTTTTTTTTATCTGTACACCAGGGGTGCACTATCCCACGTTGCCCACTGTGGGAAATTGTTGTTGCATGGCAGGCTGGTTATTTTAATCCACACACCTGGAGTTTAGCTGAATTGCGGTAAAACACTAATTCAACGTGACAGGGGTTTTTGTGCTGTCATTGGTAATCAGGCTGAAACCATCAACTTGAGAACCTGGTTTAATCACCGGTGGTTTGCACCCCCTGACAACGATCCCAGGATTTCAGCGATGCAGGATCAGGAGGTACCCGGCCATCTCAATATCGTCAGATCTCAACACTCACCGTAAACTTCCAGCTTGGCGCTGGAAATGTGAGGGCCACAGACCACGCGGTAGTTGCCGCGATCCTGCAGAGTGCAGTTGGTGACGACTAGACGGTGGAGGTCGCCCTCCTGGAAAATGTTGTACTTGTTGGAGGACTCCAATTTCTGCGTGCCGCGGTACCAGGACAGCTTGATCTCGGGGTAGTTGATCTTAACCTCGACCTCAAAGGTGACGTCGTTGCCCACCAGAGCCTGTCGGTCTTCAACACTTTTCACCAGTGTTATCGGCTGCAGTGAGTCGTTATAGAAAGAAAACAAGTTAGAACTTTGTATGTATGTGTGTTGAACTTCTTTCGCACTATACGTAGCCAACTTTGAGAGTGAACAACATGAGTCATGTACGAGTAGGGGTGCAACAATTTGCCTCCCTCATAATTCAAATAATTTTGATGACTCGGGGTCATGGTTTGATTAAATGGGTGGGGGGGGGGGTGTGACAATGTGGCGAAAGCATTGTAAAAATCATGCATAATTTTAACTTGTAACCCGTTGCACAGTATTCCTTTAGTCTCACAGAGAGAGACCGACTCAGAGGTGCGAGGAACCACAGACAAGCATGAAGGCAGCATAGTGAGCTGGGGCCCACAAATATCCAAGCTCTGTGGTTCTCTATCTATGAATGTGTTCACGGTAAAATAGTCAGTGTGTATTGCTCCGAGTGGTTACTGAGCCCACATGAACCAATTACACGCGAAATATATGTGGGAAACAAACTATATTTTTACGTGCTTCGTTCGACGTCTTTAAACACAACAATCTATTTTAAATCACTTAATCGATGCATATTTACATGCTCGTCTGTTACATTATGGGAAAAAAACTGGCAGAAATGAACTTAATTAGGATAATAAAAACTGAAATTGACATAGACTTTAAACGTGGTATGTGCTTCGTTTTTCCCCCCAATGGGAATGCACAGCAACCTCACAACGAAAAGAGTATTCCCGCATACCTCAACATGTGCCAGTCTCGCTTGAATCAACTGCATCATCTCCTCATATTCCTTTTCCTCGGCAGTGGGTTCAGCACCTTCTTCCAATTCCTTAAGATACAAAAACAAAAGGAATAATCACTGAATTCAAAATGTCCAGTATGTGGTTTATTTATGGATAACTCCACACGGAAATTTCCGGCCGGTAGTGGAAAATGGCGCACTACTGTAAATTATTTGGCATGTTGGCTGGGCACTTTGATCAGTAGACTAACCAATCGCACACACACATATAGTACCCCATCGATGTATCTAAATAAGCTGAAGCCTCCCACCCCCCACTGAATTCCTCCCTTCTCGCCGCCCGCTGCGAAAACAGACGCTGCTCCATGGAGCAGCGTCGAGGCCCTTACGTAGCCTCTTCCTCCCGATCCTCAAACCTTCTGACCATTTGGCTCTCTGTATCCGTTCCTTTTCTATCATCTTTCTCTTATTTCCCATTCTGTCTCTTCCCTCCTCCCTTTCCCATTCTTTTATCTTTTATTTTCCATACGTTAAATCCTTGACACTACTCCCTTTCTCCGTGGTGTTCCACTCGTTAAAAAAAGTTGCGAGTACACATGACGCGGTGAATCAATTGAAAGGCACAACATGAACATGTTTTTTTGGAGCCACGCACCATGCCCTCGGCCTCCTCTTGCTTGGCAGCCTTCAGCAACTCCAAAGCCTGCAGGAGGCCTCGATAGTCTGTGATGCCGTAGAGGCGAGCATATTTCTCATATTCCTTCGGATCCACGTTCTTCAACAGCTCCAGGATATCGACCTCCTCTTCCTTCTCCTTCTCCTTAGTGGGAGCTCTGAAATTTAAGGAGGCGAACATTTAAGAAAGAGCACATTTACATTTGTAAAAATGCATTTACTTTGCTGGCAGATATCAGATGTAAAGCCGCTCATGACTACTGCGATTTGAATATCAGGTCAATATGTCACCATGGCCAAAGCGACTGATGCCATCGAATATTAATTGCCCAAATGTTTTTACGATACAATTCGCATATCTGATTCGCTGGATTGTGAGGTGTAGGCAGATAAGTGAAAAGGTTGGATATGTGGACATTTATAAAAAATGACAGTTACACCTTGCACAAAGAGGTCATTGGATAAAAATAAATGACAAATTGTACGAAACATTGTGATATATATGTATTATGTTGATCTTCTTTCGCACCGTACGTAGCCAACCATGCTAATCGGAGGTGCGGGGGAAGGACATAAAACTAAACACAAAAAGCAGTTCTAAAGAAAAGAGCTCTAAATCTAGATTTAAAAGTTCACAGCTCTAGTGATGTTTGGAAGCGAATATAAGCGACATTAAGAATAACGCATAGTACACTACTGCATGCGAAAAGTTCAAATTTGTGAAAATCTAAAAAAAATGACATTTACACTCTGGCGAATTGCTCAGGGCGGATATGTAATGGTCACTTATGTGACGTTGTATTGTATATTCTATGACGAAGAGATACATCAACAGAAGGATGGATGGAAGCATAATCGTACGAATGAAAAAGTTTTTAAAAGCAAAAAAGCTCACTTCTTGAGTTTGGCCCTGAAGCCTTCCTCCTCAACGGCAGGCGCCTTCTTCTCTTCCACGTCCAGGGAGACGCCGGACTCGATTTCGCCGTGCCTGTTGTTGGCGACGCAGCGGTACGGGCCAGCGTCGGTCTTCGTTGCCTCGCGGATTTCCAGGAGAGCATCGGCGCCCTTCTGCTGGACCGTGAGGCGCCCTCCGTGGTTCAGCTGCCGCCACTTGCCCTTGATCCACTTCACCGTCGGGATGGGTTCTCCGGCCACCTTGGCCGTGAATTTCACCGTGCCCTCTGCAAGTGACCACGGGATGAAGAGGTTGCAAATGAGCCGCGATTGCTTTGATATTTTTAGGGTAATATTTAGAGAGGTGTTTAAATGTCCAAGCAACTCAAGGTGCCATTGCAATGCCCTACTATATTCTAGCCACATATTCTGGCCAAGGGAACCCCCCCCACCCTTCCCCTCGGTGGCAGCTGTCCCTAAGCGGCACTGGTCTGCCATTAGGGGACAACGTTGTTATATGTGGCTGGTTTTTCTCATGAAAGCAATTTGCACGTTAATAATCAAAGATGGTACATTTGGGTCGTGACGATGGCACACATGGCCTGCTATTTTTTGCACAAACAACATCACGTGGATGGCTGAACAAAATCAAACACGTATTTGAGTCACTTTATTTTTTTCACACCCTACTGGAATGACTTACTCTCTTCAACTTTAGCATTCTTTGGCTCTTCGACGAAGAAAATCTTTCCGTCGACAACAACTGGAGCAGGAGCGGCAGTCGGGGCAGCCACTGGGGCCGCAGGTTTCCTGACTGGTTTTCCCGCTTCAGGAGCTGCAGAAGAAGAATACAAAGAAAATACAGTGATCCATTTATAGACACCCCAATAACACAAGAGGGAAAATGACAGAGAAAAGCACATTGTCTGTCAAAGCCTTAACACGTCCCCCACTAATATCAACGCACATGCTAGATCATCAAACACTTTCCCCTGTAAGATACGGAGGCATTGCTTTCCATAATATTCGATTGGCTGTTGAGAAGAGGGTAGGAGAGTCACTAGAAATCAATGGGGTTATCTACAAATTAATTACCCTGTTTAAGTGTCTTATGGCATTCTAGATTTGAAGCTTTCATGACTGCAAGGATTCATACTCTTAGTTTTGTCGGTAAAAAATGAAATTATTTTTTATTAATTTTAATTATTTTTTTTTTCCTAAAAAAATGAAATTATTTTTTTATTAATTTTAATTAAATTTTTTTACCTACGTGACTTTACCCAAAAAACTAAGAGTATGTCTTATGACAACTGTTCACTTTACAGGCAGGATGAAAACACCAATTGTTTTCTCAGGAAAGCCTCACCGAGTTTCAGGATGATTTTTCGCAGGCATATCCCGCATCGGCAAATTAAGCCAATGCCATTAATGACTGTTTGGTTTCTCGTAGTATGAAAGTGGAGTATACGGGAAACATATCCATACCCATAAAAGGGTTATACTCAAGGCTGACTATGGCACAAGCCCATGCTTACAAGATCTGGTAAGTTCTGGTGGACATCCGTCCACGTACTATCCAGGCTAAACTCTGCTTAGATTATGAGAACTGAAGAGATTGGTCACGTTCATGGCAATTTGTTCACAGTACATAGCTCCCCAATGCAATAGCCTTGGAGTACAATGGGTGCCCTAGTTTAAGAGACTTGAAGATGGATGTTGCTTGACCACCTCCATATTTTTACATTAATCTCATGCCCTCTAATTCCCCCCCCCCCCAAGAAAATCATCCCATTTGTAATATCACAGCAGCAATCCGTCACGCTTGTTTGGCAGAGATGGATGACAAGACAATGGTGATCAATCACATCTGCACATGCATATTCTATTAACGAAACACCATCATCTGTAAAGACTGCTGGTATTTGTCACGATAATATATCAATTGATTTTTAAATATATGTAACGGTTTTGCAGTGGTGTAAAAGCACAAATACAGTAACAAAAACGTAACACGTCGTCAATAGCACCGCCCTAATTAGAAAATCACTTAATTGGGAAGTGCAAAGCGATCGGCACCACCCTACGACAAAAACTTGGCAGGACCCTCCTGAAAAAAAGTCTTGAGGCTCAGTGAGGCATTTCCTGGATAAACCAGCAGAGTAATAAGAGTAATACATTGCAATGGTCCGTCTGCTATAAAGGAGAGCCATTGCCCAAAACTTTGCCTATTATATAGTTTCCTTTTAGAGAATTGCTATTCATGAACATGTTGACGACCTTCTATCATTTAGATTTCTGTTCTGTTGCCCTGCGTTCTGATCAAATCCGCGCGGACGGAACGGCCATTATAATCACGACCAGGCCAACACAAAGTAGGCCGCCTTACCTTTCGTAGTAACTTTAACCTTGCTGACGTCCGAGCCGGCCTCATTGACGGCCTTGCAGGTGTACTCGCCGGCATCTGCCTTGGTGACCTGCGAAATCTCCAGCGTGCAGTCCCCTTCGCTGTAGGCGATGGACACCTTTCCGAAGGGCTGCACCTCCTTCCTGTCCTTCAGCCACATGATCTGCAGCGGCTCCGATCCGCTCACACGGCACGAGGCGGACAGCGTGTCGCCCTCCACTACGGTCAGCGACTGCACTTTCTTGTCGAAGTTTGGCGCGTGCTTGCGTTCTACCGAGGACAAAGAGGTGGCTTTTAAAACCCACCCGGTTAGCAACCCTGCGCCATGTAAACTCAAAAACAATCGTTCGTTCGTTCGTTCGTCATTCGGACGCACAAAGTTTCACTGAATGGCTATTATAAATTAGGGTGCTCGTTTATTGTTGGACCAAATGTATTCGCTAGATACAACGTTTTATTATATCACCGGATTGTGAGAGATGGTGGTGGATCGGGAGGCCTTAAGCCAGGCTGATAATGATGAAGTATTACAACATTTGTGACCCAGTTTTAACGAGTTTTTGTCAAACCTTTCTTGTTTTTTTGCATTTTAAAAGGAATATAAAAAAGGATTACGATATTCTCCAAATTATAAGACACTCCGTGAAGTAAGACACATCCCACACTTGTCACCGGTGTCTAGAAAGTTATGCGAATCTCATCAGAGACACACACACACCGACTGTATTATAAGACACACCTCCAACTTTTGCTGTTATAGCGGGGGGAGTGCACATTATAATCCAGAGAATACAGTCGAGCTGAAATTAATAACGTATATATATAAGGAATAATGTATTAACATAATTGACCTATGCTGCGAGTAGCATTTAAAGTGTGACAGGCAGTGTGGCATTTAAAGTGTGACGGTGTTCACAAGCAAGCTCGGCCCAACGCTCCGTGCTGCCGACGCCGCCGTTGTATTTGTAACCAGAATCCAGCACGAGGATCGGGCAACAACGAACCTTTGATGTTCAGCGTCACTTTGAAGGTGGCAGTGCCAGCCTCGTTCTCCGCCTTGCAGACGTAGAGGCCGCTGTCGCTCACTTTGGTGCTCTTTAGGCTCATAAGCGCAACGTTGTTCTTGAAGGAGAGCTCGCGGCCCGGGTGAGCGTGGAGGTCCTTGTCGTCCTTTGTCCAGGTGATGGCGATCGGCTGAGAGCCGGACACTCTGCAGTCCAGCTTCACGCCTTTGCCCTCCTCCTCGTCCATTATTTCCAGCGGCTTCTTGGTGAACATCGGCGCTACCTTGCGCTCTGCGATGGCGGTGTCGCGCGTGCAGGAGTTCAAAGAGGAAGAAAGGCATTGGAAGGAAGTATAACGAGCTCAAGAAAGAATCCCGTGTTGGGGGGGATTGTTTTGTGATGTGGAAAGTTTTTTTGTCACATTAAAGCGTCAGACCAGCTTTATGAAAGCTAAATTGGAGCCTTCACGATCAGTTGCCTCGTGTAGTTTGTTGGCCATATCTAATGAGGGAAATTTTTATTCCAAAGCTAGAGTACATTTAATACAGTTTTGAAAATGTAAAACGATCAAAAATAAACTTTGTCTTTACTTTCTCAGGAGTTTTTTTTTTTTACATCCTAATAAAATACAGCATACGATCATGTATCACCATCACCTCATATTTAAACCGTGCATTTCAAGGACTGCATCTATAGGTGCCCTGTGGCAGGGGACTCTCTGGCAGCAGCTGTCCCTGTGCTGCACAAGGTGAACGCAGGACCGGCCTGCTGGTTAGTCTACCAGTGGGCATGCTATGTTGCTCCATGGCTTCACAATTAATTTACAAGTAATTTATCAAATTGGGAAAATTTAGAAATGGCACAGATGGCACAAATGGCCTATAAGGTTGTTTTTTTCCAACAAAAATAACGTCATGAGATCTTTGACGTGAAGCAAAAAAGGGCGTATCTTATGGTGAACACACGTGCGCTATTTACCCGGGCAGTCGCTAGGATCGAACCAAAAACCTCCGCAATAATCGGCAAACGTAGTACCTCTCACTTGATACAGCTATCGTGCTGTGACGGTTCCACCTGAAGACGGAGGCTTGTGTTGCGCCTCCGAAACGTCGTGATTTTATTTTTTTTATTTTATTTTTATTTTACTTTTATTAATTTTAATTTTTTACCTACGTGACTTTACCGAAAAAAACCCTAAGAATATGAAAACGCAGTACCGTTTGAGCAACGTCACCCACCCTCGCTCTCATCTTGAAGCGTCGGGTATCGGATATTGCACGAGTTTACAATGGATTACAAAAGGGTGTCGCACCTTTAGCCGTCAGCTGCATGCTGCACACGTCACTTCCGATGTCATTGAGCGCCTTGCACGTGTACTCCCCAGAGTCGCTCTTGTCCAGCTTGTAGAAAGTCAGGTGAGGTGTGTTGTCAAAGAAGGTCATCTTGCAGTTGGGACCAGGGCGGATGTCCTTCTTGTCCTTCATCCAGAAGATCTTGATGGGCAGTGAGCCGGTGAGGTGGCACTCCAGTTCGGCCGGGTCACCCACCACGGCCTCCACGGGCTCGAGCTTCTGGTCGAAGGTCGGTTTCGTTTTGCGCTCTGCGTCGGTGAATAGAGTGCAAGCAAAATTATCATGAGTGCAAAGCAGATAAGTGTTCTGTACCTCTATTGTATCAATATATGGCCTAGACTGGTATTACAAATGTAAAGTATTCGAGTAGTACTTGTACATTTTCGGCTTACGAACTGTAGGCGAAAAATATGAGGTTAACTGATGTAAATATCCATATATATAAAGAACTTAACATAAGCAAAAGCTGACATGCATAGGTTAGTCAGGCAATAACACGACGCAGACTTTATAATTTGATAACGTTCTACACTTGGCGAGGATGTATTCCACACATGCGGCTGAAGTCTTGACGACGTTTCTCAATGACAAGAATCATTCTCAGCAGAGACCGGCAAGTCAGTGATGTGTTGAGGCAAGCCACTTTTACAATGTGCCAACAAAAATAAAACTGAGGACAAATGATATACTCACTCGTGCATGCTTCCAGTGGAAGCAAAAAAAACTGAAGCAAGAAAGCACTTAATGAAACGTAGCATCGGGGCTGATTAAAAATGTTTGAACCTTCAAAGTCAGTGATGTCTTGAGGCAGCCACTTTTATAATGCGCCAAAAAAATTATCGAGGAGAAATGATTTACTCACTCATGCATTTTTCCCGTGGAAGCGAAGACAAACCAAAAGCAAGAAGGCATTCCACGAGACATAGCATTGGCCCTGATTAAAAATGTTTGAACATTCAAAGAGCATTGGTTAATTCTGTCGCATTATTTCATTTTTTACGAATGCAAACCAAATCTCATTTGAAGTCCCGCAAACATTTCTCTGCCTTTGAGCCAATGCAAAAGAGCGAAGCGGGAAAGCCAGCGGCACCTCCCCCTGCCACAAACCTGTCACGTCAAGTTTTGCCGAGCAGGCGATGGACCCATCCTCGTTCGTGACCTTGCAGGTGTATTCCCCTGCATCTGATACTTTCAGACTATAAATGCTGAGAGAAGCAATGTTGTCCTCAAAGGAGATGACGTGCTTATCGCTATAGGACAACTCGGAATCACCGAGGAACCAAGAGACTTGGAATGGCGGTGTGCCTGTAACACGAGTGTCGAATTTCGCGCAGTCCCCGATGACTTGCTGCAAATTCTTCAGCTTTCTTGAGAAACTAGGTGGGTGTTTGCGTTCTGTAACAAACGTTTGTTTGATTAAAAACATGTTATTCAACTGGATACAAATATTTTAGTTTTTTCCCCCCTCCTTGGAAATCAAGATTTTCAAGTCCTGCACACCTCAAACTCTTCGAGGCAAAAAATGCACACTCTATCTCTTAAAAGTCCATGGAGTACAACCACATGCTAAAATGTATATACCATGGTTCTATCAAAGCCATGTGAATCCGTAAAAAGTGTGCATATGAGGAGTAACACTAAAGGATATAACAAAGCACGTTTGGTGATCGTTGGTATATCCCCATTTGCAAAAAAAGTAAATATTTTTGAACAAGGACACAAAATCCTGCATATGTTGGATACCATTACAGCCACAGAGCAGTTTCACATGGGAGGTCTACAGCATCTAGAGAAGCAGGAAAAAATATCCCTCACGTAAAGGTTTTCGCGGTTGTGCAGTAGGCTCTCCGATGTGTGTTTCGGCTTGTGCCGCGTGCTGCCCGGAGTGATGTCCGTTTCACGCGGAGAGGACATCTACAACCCGAAACCACATCGGAGAGCCATCGCGCGGCACGGTGCTCCGTTCGGCGCGTGTACCTTTTCCCGCGAGGGAAGCCGACGTTTTGGCACTTCCGAGGCTGTTCTCCGCCTCGCAGGAGTACGTTCCAACGTCGGTCTTCTCAAAGTTCTTCACCTCCAGCACCGCAGTGTTGTGCTGGAGCATGGTCTTGTACTTGGCACCGGAGAGCTTTTGACTCCCCTTGTACCACGTGACCCTGATCTCGGGGGCGCCGGCCACTTGGCACTCAAAGTACACGGAGGTTCCGAAGGTGCCTTCCAGAGGCTCCAAGGATTTCACAAAGTAAGGAGGATCTACGGAGTAAAATGTATCGCAGCGTTTAGTGAAAACGCAAAACACCAATACAGAGGAGGAAGGTAATCCGAGGATAGAAAGTAAATTGCAAAGTAAAGCATGTTATTGTTACGAATATAAAATGCTTTTTTTGCATTGTCAATGTTCAAACAGACAGCGGCGACAATGCAAACATTTCAATTCGGCAACACTGTAAATCAACTAACCTAGAACCTTCAACAAAGCAGTACAATTATCCTGTCCAGAGTCATTCTGGATTTTGCAAGTGTAGTTCCCGCTGTCGGAATTTTCGGTGGCGAGGATGTCCAGGGTGGACTGCCCCTCCACAGTCGTCACTTGGAACTTGTGGCCTGCGACAATCTGGTTATCTTCCTTGTACCAGTTGACCGCGATTTTCGGTGTGCCGACGAAGCTGCAGATGAAGCTTGTCGAGTCGCCTGCCTTGACGTCCAAGTCCGACGGCTTGGAGAAAAACTTTGCGGGTTCTGGGAGAAAGTTTTGTCGATAATCACAAGGGGAGCCAACTTAAAAAGAACACTACTTCAAGCATGCAATTGCTGTGCAAGAAGAAGAAGCAATTGCATGCCGCACGGTAAGTGTAGGTACAACGCAGTTGAGAATGAACCTCATGCAAAATGAACGTGGTATTCATTCACTTGCTTTGGTACACACCTTTGACAAACAAGCTGGCTGAGCAAGACGTCTTTCCAGCCGAATTAGAAACCTGACAAGAGTATTCGCCTGCAAACGCAAGCTGAACCTTCTCAACGATTAATAAGGCAACGGAATCTCGGAAGCTGATACTGTGGCTGATATCAGTTCTGAGTTCTTGGTTGCCCTTGTACCACTTGACCAAGAGTGGCTCTGTTCCTGATACAGCGCACTGAAACGTGGCCCGTGATCCCGATAGCACCTCCTGTGGCTCCATTTTCATTAGGAATGATGGGGGTTCTGCAATTGATTAGACAATGGGATTGAGGCAGTTAGTAACAAATGTACCATTCACAGTTCAGAATGTTCAAATGAGAATGAAAATGTGTGGAATAAAAACGACTCTGATTTTAAGTAGTGTTGTATTAGAGGACAGTTGTGGTCGTTTGTAACTTGGAACAGACATGAAAACATTTATATGACGTACATTTAGAGTAATTGGATTTTATATTACTGAAAGATGGATAAGGGCAAGTGTATGGACATCGAATTGCAAACGGGTTATACACAATGAAGGTTTTTTTTACACGATGCTTGTCAGACATAGAGTTCTTTGTTTTTTTAGTTTTGCCAATGGCAGCATTTGACACGCGACAGGTGAATATGGTTAACTGCAGGCGACGTGGAAACGGTGGCTCCCGAGTTGGATTCGAGGGAAGAAAGGGCTGTCGAGCAATATAGCGAGAACAAATCTGAAGCAATCGCCTCAGCTTTATGACTGACGGGGATTTGCCCACATTTGTTTTGTCACCATTTGCTACTACGAACCGATGATGCTCAGCGTGGTGGAGCAGGAATCTTTTCCCGCGACATTCGTCGCTGTGCAGGTGTAGCTCCCGTCATCGGACTTGTCGACCTTCAGGATTTCCAAGCTCGCGGTGTTCTCCTCGAAGAGGCACCTGTACTTGTCGCCGTCGACAATTTCCACATCGTTCTTAAACCACGCGACCAGTATAGGCACTGTGCCAGCAACCCTGCAGTCCATCTGGGCTGTCGAGTGCAAGATGGCATCGGTTTTCTTCAGCTTTCGCACGAAGCTCGGAGGAACAGCTTGGTCTGCGCAAATGAAAAATGCAACAGGTGAGTCGCCGAGCTCGGTTACGCGTGCACGTTGTGTAAATTTATTCGGCGAAGACGAAAAACTGTTTGCGCCGATGTTTCCACTAATAAAAGCTGAAGTGTAATACCTTTCACCGTAATTTCCGTGCTGGTCACATCGCTACCGACATCGTTTGACGCTGCACAGGTATAAATCCCGCTGTCAAGCTTGCCTACTTTGAGAATTGTCAAGCGAGCTATGTTTTCCATGAATATCATTCTGTAATTGCCGGCGGCCCTGATCTCCCGGTTGTCCTTGGCCCACGTGACCTTGATGGGCACGGAGCCCGTCACGTGGCACTCAAGCTCGGCACGCTCGCCTGTCGTCACGTTGAGGCTCTCCAGCTTCTGGTCGAAGGTCGGCGCCACTCTGCGCTCTATAAAGAGGTAATTACACATTTTAGTAATGAGATTTTTTTTTTTACAAAAAATGTACACTTACATGTAAAGAATGTATTAACTGATTAATATCACAGGTGAATAAACACCGAAAGTGACAGTATGGCTACACAACGAACCTTTGACTTCGAGTTTGGCGCTACAGCTCACGCTACCGACTTCGTTGGCTGCCTTGCAGGTGTACGCTGCGCTGTCAGACAGCCGAGCGTCATGAATCTCCAGCGTGGCAACGTTGTCCACGAACGAGATGACAAAGTCTTCTCCACTGGCCAAGGGGACGTTGTTTTTCAACCACGTGGTGGAAAGTGGAGGTGACCCTTGCACACAGCATTCCAGCTTGACCATGAATTCTTCGGTGATCTCAATGTCTTTGAGCTTTTTGGTGAACAACGGCGGGATTTTGCGTTCTAAAAATAAAACAAATTTAATAATCATGACGAGTTTGGTAAATAGACGAACAACACAGAAATGTGTTTATAAAAGTACGTGTATATATTTCTGTAGTTGGAAAAATGTAAATTGAAGAAAAAAAATGCTGCCATTTGTTATTTTTATACCTTTAACAGTGACTGGAGCACAAGAGGTGTCGTAGCCCGCTTCGTTCGCCGCTCTACACACGTACACACCGCTGTCTGTCTTGTCTGTTTTCAGAATGGTTAGGAGAGGAGTATTGTCGACAAAGGAAAACTTATAGTTGGTGCCGGGCCTGATTTCCTTATTGTCTTTAAGCCACGATATTTTGAAAGGTGGCGAGCCTGTCACGTGGCACCCAAGGTCGGCTGGTTCACCGGCCGTTACTGACGCGGGTGCCAGTTGCTGGTCGAACGATGGTGGGTTTTTACGTTCTAGGAGAGTGGAGGAACAAAGAAAAAAAATAACCCGACGCAAAAAAAGGTCAACCGATTTCATTTCACCTGCCACTGTCTCAAACATTAGCCCATCAGACTGTTTACTTCGGTTTCAAGTCGCTCCAAAAGGAGGCAAGATTAGCAGGGGAGTGCCGGTTCTTGGCAGTAAAGCCTGATTGACAATTTAACCTTATTCGGACAACAATCAAAATCGCCGTAGTGAATAACAACTTGCTGCAGTTCACTTTGCAATCAAACTAATGCCAAGAAGCCAAGCCGGCATCTTTAACAAAATCATTGCACCCAAGGATACAGCCTATGGGAGGTATTTTAATTATTAAAAAAACTAGGTAAAAAATAACGTTTATCAAAAGGGTAAAATGAAATGTTTATGTTTACGAGTGAAGGTGTCCACAAGGACAAACCTTTGACTTCAAGGCTGGCCGCGCATGAGATCTTCCCTACGTCGTTCGACACGGTGCACGAGTACTCCTCTTCGTCGTTTGTGGCGAGGTTTAAAATTTCGAGGAAAACCACATTTTCCTCGAAAGACATCCTGTACTTCTCTCCGGGCGTTATCTCCTTTCCGTGCTTGAACCAGGCCACCGCAAACGGCGGGGTGCCAGTTGCTCGGCAATCAAACATTGCCGCCCCTCCTTCTACACCCTGCACGTCTTTCAGCTTCCTCGTGAACACGGGGGGATTTTTCCTCTCTGTAAGATATAGTTCGCAGGTCAACAAATTCTCCTCCGGGATTGAAGGAAACTCGACTGTCAGATTTTGAGCTTAAAGAAATACTCTTCGAAAATATATATATGTGTATAGTAATGATAGACCAATAGCTATATATATTTTTTAATAACTCATGCAAGAAATCAGTTAGAGTAGGCCATGAATAGCATGCCATGGAAAATATTACCGTAACTAATGGAAAACTGTGCACATTACTAATGGCTTTGTGTTTTTGTTCTATCTGGTATTAAAATCATAAAGTGTCTAAAGAGAGCTTAAAATAGAGCCATGCAGTGGGAATAACATTTCCTGTATCGGTCTATCAATGAATGTAAACACTCTTATAATTATTATTGATATTCTACACTTGTTCAATATACAAAAGAAAAAGATGCCATCACCTGTCACTGTCAGCATGGCAACAGATGTTGCACTTCCAATGTCATTTTCCGCTTTGCATACGTATTCACCAGACTCTGAATACTGCACGTTTCTGAGTTCCAGAATGGCTAGATTAAGCTTTTGCACCGGTTTGCGGTTTAAGCCAGACGTTATGAGGACATCGTCCTTAAACCACGAAGTTTTAATCACTGGCGTGCCAGCAACTTCACACTCTAAACGAACCGATCCTCCAAACACGGCCTCCACTTGTCCCAGTTTCGTCACGAAATAAGGCGGTTCTAGAAGAAGAATAACGAAGACACATTAAAGAAAAATCTCCCGCCGCTGAAAGATAACATCTACATTTATTAAAAATATATAAAATTAAAGCTCACACTCAATTTTAAAATAAGGTAAAAAAAAAATAATACTAACCCAGGACAGACAACGTGGCAACGCATTCATCGTGGCCGTACTGATTAAAGATTTTGCACGTGTACGATCCTGCGTCTCGTTTCTCTCCGGAGAGAACCTCCAGGGTGCAAGTGCTAGCCGTTTTCATGATCCTATACTTGTTGCTCGTTTCAATGGCGGCGTTGTCCTTAAACCACATGACGGTGATTTCAGGCGTGCCCAAGAAAGCACAGTAAAAGACCGCAGGTTCTCCAGCCTTGGGGTTTATGTCTCTTATTCTCTTTTTGAACTTAGCCGGTTCTGAAAATAAAAAAAATATTGGAAACATGTATTAAATCCACGTTTTCGATTTACGTTCTGTTTTATACAAAAAAAAATGTATTTAAATATTGTTTGTGGCAAGCCGTCGTGAATTTTCTTCTCTGCGCGCACCTTTTACAAAGAGCTTGGCCGAGCACGTTTCTATCCCGGCGGCGTTGGCCACCTGGCACGTGAACTCGCCGGCCGACGCGGAGTCCACTTGGCTCAGCTCGAGCAGCGCCCTGTTACCCCGGAAACTGATGGAGCAATTGTCGGTGGGCTTGAGCTCCTTGCTGTCAGCGAACCACTTGACGGCGAGCGGCTCCGTTCCCGTGACGACGCTCTGGAAGCGAACGTACTCGCCGAGGAGCACCTCTTGGTATTCCAGCGTCTTGGAGAATCCCGGTGGCTCTACGATGGTCGATAAACAACGGGTTGCACGACAATTGGCACTCGTGCGTACGCCGGACAAAAGTGGCGCCTCCTTCTCGAGAATAGCTTCACGAGATTAAGAAAGCAAGCAAGCAAGGTGTCGTTCATTGTACACGGTGTCCATGAATGTATCGTCCGATGTTGTGGCATTATCATAAGATGGCAAGTCCCCGGTGTTCACGAGCATCGAGGCTAATGTGGATTCGAATTCTTCACTTAAGCGCCACAATTTAAACCGGACGGTTATTATGGACACCCTTGTACAAGCACGTCTTAAGCTTAAAGGAAATGTGAACACAAATACATGAGTATATATATAGTATGAATCAGCTTTACGACTGATCCAACATATATATGTATTTGTCTGATCACACCGTGCGATACTGACCGACCACCCTGAGGACTGCTGAACAGGACTCTTTTCCAGCAACGTTGTTCAGTTTGCAGGTGTAGTTCCCACCGTCGGCAATCCCCAGCTCAAGAATCTCCAGGTTGACAGTGTGGTCGCTGGTTGTGAGTTTGTACTTTTGGCTATCGAAGAGCTCCTCTTGGTCTTTGTACCAGGATACCGATATGGGCATCGTGCCGGAAATTTTGCACTCCAGTGAGACGGGGGCATTCAGTATGCCATCGGTCTCCTTCAGTCGCCGAACGAACGTCGGCGGAACTGCGTGATCTGCGCAAAAAAATGAATAAATCTCCGATCATGTCTAATTATGTAATTATTTTTAATTAATCTGGATTTAAAATATACATATATAAATCAGAAGTTTTTAATTAATCTAGATTCAGAGCACCCGGCAAACTAAACCGCTGCCCCTGGATTTTTATTAACTTAATTTTTTAAATCACTTTTCAAATACGCGTGAAATTAGTAAATGTGTGAATGCTCCATAGATATAATGGAATTTAAAATTATACCTTTCACTATGACCTGGGCGTTGGTACTGTCGCTCCCAGCATCGTTGGAGGCTTTACAGGAATAAACACCCGAGTAGGTTTTCTCTGCTGATAAAATTGCCAGCCGAGCCCTGCTGTCGGCGAAAGATATTTTGTAGATCCCTCCCGACCTGATCTCCCTGCCGTCTTTGAACCAGGAAATCTTTATCGGCAAAGAGCCCATGACGTGGCACTCAAGTTCGGTGTGATCTCCTGCGGTCACCTCCTGTGGCTGCAGCTTCTGGTCAAACGTCGGTGGCAATCTACGTTCTACATGTGAACATCACAAGAGACACCGTCATTGTCACATCCACCTCATTCTGCACTCATTCAGAATGTAAATTTACTGCGGATCTCTTAAGGTTAAAAAAGTACTACGATACGAATTATGTACGATTGTAAAATTGTATTGCATAGTTTACTTCCATAGACCCGGTTATTACAAACGTTTCCGTTCAATCTGTGACATGGTCCATCGATTGAAAGAAAACTAGCTTAATGGACAAACTTTTTTTTAAAGATGACGTCATTCCTAAAGGCGCTTCAACATTTTCTTGAACGCACCTTTCACGGTAACTTTGGCTTGGTTGCTGACACTGGCCACGGCATTTGAGACTGTGCATTTGTATTCGCCAGCATCAGCCACGGTGATGTTGGACAATTCGAGGCACACGACGTTGTCCTCAAAGGACGTGGAGAAGGTTTCCCCGGCAGAAATCGCCAAGCCATTGTGGAACCAGGTCACGTCAAAGGGCGGTGTGCCGGCTATCCGGCAATCCAGCTTGGTGGTGGACCCTTCGACTGCCTGGATATCGACTAACTTTCTCGTAAAGGACGGTGGAAGCTTTTGCTCTGGGGAGGGAAAAAACAACAGTCGTGTAAAATAATTGAACCTTCAGCTAAAATGTTTGTTATATTACACTGGTCAACAACAAACATTTTTTTTTTCTGGCCTGGACTTTTGCAGCTGTTTTAGACTAATTTCAGGGTGCTGATTCCAAATCTAATCTCAGATTTGCTCTATCACATCTCATTTTATGCTCTCGCCATACCCCATCTTTATTGATTTTACCAGAAATTAACTCTGTCACTTATGATTGCAAGTTGTTGCGAGTCAGTGACTGCTTTAGTGTTAAAATACGGTGCTGTATTTTTAGGATAGTGTGTTTATAATATCATTTTATGTAGATATCCACATTTATTTAATATTTTTCTTCTGCAGTTTTTATTGAAAATGCAATATTTGATATCTCAAAAACCTGATTTGATAGACAAAGACTGATGCCAGGATTTGGAATCATCACCCCAAAATTACCTTAAAACCGTTGGAATACCTTATGCTGGAAAAAGTGTGTTGACCAGTGTTATTATACTATGGCAAGGTATTAAATTGGTTGAGGCGCATGGCAAAAAATGTTGCGATGATACCTTTCACGGTCGCTTGGGCACTGCACGTGTCACTTCCGACTTCGTTGACGGCCTTGCAAACGTACGCACCGCTGTCCTCTTTGCCCGCCTTCAGGACGGTGAGGCGAGCGGCGTTGTCATAGAAGAACAATTTGTAATTTCCCACCGACCTGATCTCCCTGTTGTTTTTGAGCCATGAGATTCTGATCGGACGGGAGCCGGCGATGAGGCACTCCAGCTCGAACGACTCGCCTGCGGTAACTTCAACTGGGTCGGGCTTCTTTTCAAACGATGGTGGCACTTTCTTGTCTAAGGAATAACACGTACCGTTGTTAATTATCCATGGCCGTAAGGTAATATGATTGTAATTTTGCGCTGTGTGCTGAAATGCATTAAAATTGCAAAGTCATTTGTGTAATTTTACTTTAGAATAATGTTTTATTATGAAAGCAATTTTGATTTTTAAAAAACCCTTCAGGAAATAAACGAACCTTTTGCTTCCAGTTTGGCGCTGCAAGAGGCACTGTCTACGTCATTGAAAACCCTGCAGGTGTATTCTCCAGCATGAGTCAGCTTGACGTTATGAATGTCTAAAGTTGCCACGTTTTCCTCAGCGGATATCACGTAGTCTTCACCGCTGCTAATCTCCACCCCATGCTTGTACCAGATGAAAGAGAACGGAGGAGTTCCCGTGACGCGGCAGTCAAACGTCGCCGATGTGCCCTCGACAGCTTGCCAGTCTTTCAACTTCCTCGTGAAATACGGAGGGTTTTTGCGTTCTGAAAGATAATCGGTCATTTGGCATGTGCTGCTGACAACAGTGCGGCAAGGATGATGAAGAACAACGAAGCGCAAGCTATTGTCACAATCTTAAGAAATATTGTGACAACTTTTAATGCTGTTAAAATGCGATGAAACCAAGCAAGAAGAGACCCGTGTAAAGAAAGTAAGAAAGAAAGGAAGGAAGGACGAAGAAGAATGAAAACAAAACGATTGTACAACTGCGGTCGTACAATGTTATTGTTTCCACCTGGCATGCACAGTTTACAGTTCACCTGAGACGGACAGAGACGCAAGTGAAGTTGCACTCCCAAAGTCGTTTTCCGCCTTGCACGAATAGTCTCCAGTGTCAGCTTTTGTGAGGCTCCTCAGCTCCAGCGTGGCGAGGTTGTTCTTGAACGCCATCTTGCACTTGTCACCTGACTTAAGCTTCTGGCTGCCTTTGTACCAAGACACCCTAATCTGCGGCGTCCCAGCCACTTGGCACTCCAGATGAACTGTGCTGCCCACTACAATTTCCGTGGGCTCCAGACCCTTGATGAAGTTTGGAGGTTCTAAAACAATTGACACATCCATTACAAATACGCTTCCAAAGTACTGCTTTGCTCTCCCCCCCCCCCCTAATTCTTCAACACCCTCAGAGACAGATACACATTCTTGAAGCCGACGACAAATTGCCTTTTTAAATGAGCCTGTTTATCTCACTGGCCAAGTTATACGAACAAACCCCCAGATTGGCCTTGATACAGTCTTGTTGGAATATTATCAAATACGCCAAATGTTCTCTGCAGGAGTCGTAGATGCTACCTTTTAAAATATGGAATAAGGATACAAGCCTGAGATCGAATGACTTGTATTCAAATAATTGCTTTTCAATTCATATAAGTTGTGAGTAATGGGTTTATGTGACTCCTGCAACCACTAGAGAAGCTTCAACCCACCACATGAAAATAATTAGTTAATTGTGAAAATAATATGAAGTTAGAAATTTTATCAGTGTGGCAAACAGTATCGGGGTAATGGTTCAATATCGCTTTAGTCTTCGCATAATTCGTCATATTTTTAGTATCTGTTGTGCTCATGTAAAAAGGCGGTTGCTGTAAACGTACCTTGGCAAACCTTAACGTTAATATATCAACACGTGTATTCAGTACATTTGCATCTATAAGCAACAAATATTACCTAAAATGAGCAAGTCAAACATTTGACACTCAAAAACATCCATCCAATGGTGTAATTCGTCAAAACGTTTTGTCCTTTGTTCACAATTTTATATATATACAGCACACTATCAGGCAATGTCATAAACTAGAGTATGTTTTAAATGTGTGAAGAATTCGATAAAAGTGTCATTGCCATGCACATAAATATGTTACCTTTGTGCGATGTCAACGCCTTGAACAGTTTGCTGTGCGATGAAGATCTAACAGTCAGTATGCTACCACTCGCGTACATTCCTATTTTAATTTAACAATATGCAAGGAAGACTCTACATACTGTTATTACATCTTTCCTGCCATGTGAAATAACAACAACAACATCAACATGTGCATGAGGTAGATTGAAGCAAAATCAGGCTACTTAGCCTCACCAACACACTACTCCTTAGAACGGAGGGCTAACGTTGAACCAATGGGTTCCAACCTCGTGCCAAACGTGGGCCTCAACGTTGGCATGTTTACCGGGGAAGTGCGCAGTGAACAGGAACACCGGTTGGGACGTGGGGAGGAGGGGGGGGGGATATTATTGTCACGTGTGATAAAATACCAACCTAGAGTTGCCAAGGTGGCCAGACATGAATCTTCTCCGGCTTCGTTCTGGATTTTGCAGGTGTATATTCCCTCATCGGACTTGTCGACGTTGAGCACCTCCATTGTGGACTCACCCTCTGAGATGGCTACCCTGTACTTATCGCTCTCCTCTATGAGGTTATTCTGCTTGTACCAAAACACCACGATTTCTGGCGTGCCGGAGAAACTCGTGCTAAAGACGGCCGTTTCGCCATTGGAAACTTGCGAGTCTTTTACCCTCCTACGGAAGTTTGCACGTTCTGTTAAAAAAAAAAAGATGTAAAAAAAACTCGTTAATAAAAAATTGTGTTTCCACGAGAACGATGAGGAAATTAAGCGAATCGTATTATGATTCACATTGCGCGCGAGAAAAGTAATTCGCTGTTTGCCGCAAAGTACCGAAATGATCTGCATCTGTTTTTTGCCCTACATTTGCAACACCGGTGGCCTGTACACACCTTTCACGGTTAAGTTGGCAGAGCAGGTCTCCGATGCGGCTGCATTGGAGACCTGGCACGAGTAAATTCCGGCAGATGCCGCATCCACATCGTCCAGCTTCAGCGTGGCGACGCCGTTCGAGAAGGTGATTTTGCAGCGTCTCCCGGACATCAGCTCATTGTCATCCCTGAACCACTTGACAGTGAGAGGCTCAGTGCCAGACACAGAGCTTTTGAATTCAACGGAGGCACCCGGCACCACGTGCTGTGATTCCACCGTCTTGGTGAACGACGGTGGCTCTGCACCAAGTAAGAAAGAAAACACAGATTTAACGGGGTCTGCACGTCACACGCCATCGATGACATCCATGCCACAAGTCAAGAAAAGCAAGTCCCTCGATGGGTAGATGGAGAAGAGTCAAGCAAGCAAGGTTTACGATTCATGCACGAGGATGACGTTTCTTATTAAAATCGATGTGGAAGTAAGTTGTTAATCGTATGTGCTTAAAATTAAGTGGCTGAATCGTATCATCGTATGTGTGTCAAAGTTGTAATTCAAAGTAACACCAGGGAGATGTTTTAAAGACAACAGTAGCGTTCAAAGCAAAAAAAAAGTCTGCAAGATTTAGATGCAAAAATCTTCGCAGCGTTCTTTTTTTCCTCTCAAAGAACAATGCGACGTCATTATAGCTTCACGTGCCAATGCAATCACTTGAGCGCTACCCGAGATTGATGTAGCATGCAAAACATTTTCCAAGCAAGACCAGCGGGATGCCGGAATCGGGGTGTCAGTTTTAAACGCGGATGCACTGTTCTGGCTCTTGATCTCACACACAAGGGAGCCCCTACTGACCAATGACTTTAAGGTCCGCTGTGCTGGCTTCACTTCCAGAAACGTTGGTCGCCTTGCAAGTGTAGCTGAACGCGTCCGACACGACCACCTTGTGGATCTCCAGCGTCGCGACGTTTTCAACGAAGGTCATCTTGTGCCTCTCCCCCTGGGCGATCTCTTCGCTGCCCTTGAACCAGGCGACGGATATCGGCACAGAGCCGGACAACTTGCACTCCAAGTGAGCGGTGGACGAGAGGGCTACGTCTGTTGTCTTGAGTTTCCTCACAAATGATGGAGCAACGGGACGATCTAAATACAATAAATCGGGGGGGGCGAGGGGGGGCATCGTTCATTGGCGTCAGTCGTATGTCCTCGAGTTATTTTCTTCCGTTCACATGTTTTTAATTGGATACCTCATCGAATGAGCTATGATGTGTACGATATTTGCCAATACAACAAAAAGTATATCCTGGTTAATGATGCCATTATTAAGTATATTATTATGAAAACGCGATGCAATTTGCGAATAATTATTTCAAGGGGGCTACGCACGAGAGCGTGGGTGGTACGCATTTTTTTTGGCGAGCGGCGTCTAAAATTTGCGTGCTACGGGACGATTGTGTGTGTGTGCAGTTGAATGTTACCTTTCACGGACAAATCAGCTGTGCAAGCGGCTGAGCCAGCAGCGTTCGCTGCTTTGCACGTGTACGTCCCAATGTCCCCCTTGTCGGCTTTGAGAATCGTCAGGTGCGCCGTGTTGTCCAGGAACGTAAACTTGTAGTTTCCCCCAGACCTGATGTCCCGATTGTCTCTGGTCCATGTGACTCTGAAAGGTGCCGAGCCTGTGACGTGGCACTCAAAGTCTGCTGAGAGGCCAGCGGTGACTTCTAGGGACTCCAGCTTCTCATCAAAGTCCGGTGGAATTGTACGTTCTACAGAGGGAAGTAAAAAAGATATGTTTTACCTCTAAACTTGCAATATTCCAAGTACTGTCCATGTGTGGCCAATGAGTACGTGGGAAAGAGTTTGAATAATAAAAGTATCGGCATACTTTGCATGTTCAAGACTGAACAATACGAAAAAAAATACCTTTTAAAAATATATTTGATTATTTTCAACCTTGTGCTGCCATTGCAACACGTAACGTTATCGTCTATATAGCTCAACTAATTATCGTAATAATTTTAGACGGTGACTTGGTTCAGAGGATTCTGAAGTGAGTGTCCTGCAAAATTTAAACGGACCTTTAATTTGAAGCCTGGAACTGCATGAGATACTGCCCACTTCATTCGTGGCTGTGCAGGTGTATTCGCCAGCATCGGACAACTGGACGTTGCTGAGCTCTAGCACCATGACATTTTCCTCCACGTAGATGTTGTACTTCTCTCCGGAGACCACCTCAGTGCCATTGCAGCGCCACACAGTTTCAAACGGCGGCGAGCCGGCCACTTTGCAGTCAAGCCGAGCGCCATCTCCTTCAGTTGCCTGGAGGTCCTTTGTCTTCCTGATGAATGACGGCGGGACCTTACGATCTATGGGGGATAGCAGTGTTTTGTTAACTTTGGCGGGCACGTTCTAGATTTGTGTTTGTGATACCACCGCTGCATTGGACATAACGTGGATATTTCGATAGGAAATCCAATTTTCAAGATGATTTTTTTTTGGGAAAGAAATGTCAAAAAACTATTGGTGCTATATTTAGCATTTCCGTTATATAATAGTTTTTTGTAGAGGTTTTAGCGACCAAAAAATGTATGTACTTGTTTTGCCGGTTACTAATTTAGAACATAAGACTTCATGATGTAAAGATGTTGTTATTAACGAAGCAGCGCTCGATAAAATTATTGTTTAAACTTGTAATTTCAAACACATTACCTTTCACTTCCAGTTGAGTGCTGCACTGATCACTGCCTGTCTCATTCGTGGCCTTACAAGTATAGACACCACCCTCGGACCGGTCTGTCTTCATGACGATGAGACGCGGCGTGTTATCAAGGAAAGTGATTCTGTAATTTCCGCCAGATCTAATCTCCTTGTTGTTCTTGGACCACGTGATTTTGATGGGCAAGGAGCCTGTCACGTGGCATTCAAACTCCGATGGGTCCCCGGCCGTGACTTCCACGGGCTGCAACTTCTGGTCGAAAGTTGGGGGCACTTTACGTTCTGAATGTTTTTGAAGAGGGGAAAAACGGAGGTTAGTTGGTTTGTAAACTGGCTGCTGCCCATAAAAAGCAGCACTATTGGGAAAAGGATGTGCAGGGTTATTATTAAATAACATATAAAAGGGTGATGTTGAATTTCTTTTTTTTATGACTATGCGTTGAACTAACCTTTCACGATAAGATTGGCATTGCAAGAGGATGTGCCCGCTTCGTTGGCTGCGGTGCACACGTACTCCCCTGCGTCCGATTGATTGAGCTTTGCTATCTCTAGGACGGCAACGTTGTCGTCAAAAGAAATCGCGTGGTTCTCGTCGCCGGTCAGCTCAACGCCATTGCGAGACCAAGAAATCTCGAATTGCGGAGTTCCGGCGACGCGGCAGTCAAACTTGACGGTTCCGTCTTCCGTCTCTTGCAGGTTCTTGAGTTTCCTCGTGAACGAAGGTGGGATTTTACGCTCTGAAAAATGGAACATTTAAAAAAGAATCCTAAATTACAATACAGGTCGTTTCAAGCCCAGGACCCCCAAAAAGGGAGAAAGTAAAATTGTAAGAAGGTCAAGAAAAAGCAAAGGCAATCTACAGTGCAAGCAAAACAAGATAACAAATATTGACTCTTAAAAAAAAGTAGTCAGATATATTTATCTTGTTTGCCTCCATTCGCTTGAGATCACCTTTAACTGCAATTGAAGCAACCGATGTGACACTGCCAAAGCTGTTCTCAGCCTTGCAGCTGTATTCGCCGGAATCAGCTTTGGTAATGCCTTTCATTTCGAGCACGGCGATGTTGTGCTTCATCGTAATCTTGCAGTTGGCGCTTGGCCTCAGCTTGGCGTCGCCCCGGTACCAGGAAACCGTGATCTCGGGCGTCCCGGTCACCTCGCAGTCTAACCGCGCCGAGCCACCCACTACGACATCCGTGGGCTCCAGCACCTTGATGAAAGAAGGTGGTTCTACGGAGGAGAATTTTTCAGTCGACAGGTTCAAGAGCAACATTTACGAGGCACATCGAAAACGTTTCAGTCGCGGTTTTCGGTTAAACTTATAACGAACGCTGCCAGTGCAACGCACGTGAACATCTGCAATAAATTACACCACGACACAACGCAGTATTATTTATTCGTTATGAAACAGCAAATCGAATGCTGCCGAGTCACGGCCATTGCACCGTAACTCCACGATGGCGCTTACCCTGAACCGAGAGGGAGTTGATGCACGAATCCTCCCCGGCCTCATTGCTGATCCGGCAGGAGTAGGGCTTCACGTCGTCACTCGTGATGTTGAGCACCTCCAGTGAGGAGCTCGTGGCAGTGGTGGCGATCTTGAACTTGTCGCTGTCCTGGAGCTCCTCGTCCTTTCGGAACCAGCGCACCGTGATCTCCGGCGTGCCCGTAAACGTGCAGTTGAAGGAGGCCGTGTCGCCCAGGTTGACGTTGGTGCTCTGGAGTTTAGTCTCGAATTTGGCCGGTTCTACGAAAAAATGATAATCAGCCGGCGGGAATAAGGGCCTGAAAATAATATATGCAGCGTCTATGGGCAAATAACATGGCGGGTGCCCCCATCTTGTCCGTTCTCAGAAGATAAGGAGTGCTGAGCCTGGGTAGTGCTCAGAAGGGCAACCGCCATGTATAAAACAGTTGTAGGATACTGTGGGGCTAGAATTTCAGCTGAAGGCAGCAGAGCAATATCAGTTTGTTGTACTGCACTATGCTCCAATGTCTATGCTTCCAGCCTCTACCAACCAGCACTGACGAGCATGGTGAAGTATGGTCAAATAACCTCCATGACCAGCATGATGTGGGGATGCCCTCATCCAGCGGCAGTTTGAAAAAAAAGGTGTTTTCAAGTAAAAACAATATAAGGTGTATGCGATGGACAATCGGTGTTATTGTTAATTCGTAACATTTTCCTTGGTGATATCCGCAAATTTGTTGTTTTTACTGTCATAAAAATAACTACTTGACATGAAGATATGCGATGTAAAGAAATACTCTTGCAAAAGCTGATTGCAAAAAGGTGATACTGCCTCTGAATCTGCCTCGACTTGCTCCTGCCACAAATAAAATGCCTGCCTTTGTACGTGCGTTCACACACTGACCCTTAACGGCACAATGCTGCAGGACAATTACAAACTTAGGCACTTCGTTTGTGCGTTGAGCATAATAGAATCACAGTTTATCGTCATGCAAGACGTAAAGAAAGTAGCAAGTTGGAATACAGTAGGTATTGGGTATGATGGGAACATCAAAGGTAGGAATGTACATTCATCGCGGCGATGTACCGTTATTCGCTATCACAAAGATAAACCTGTGAAAAAAAGTAAGACATTTGCTGTAATAGGTTCGACATCTCGTGTGCATCGCAGATGGTGACACACCTTTGACGAACAAGGTAGCACTGCAGGTCTGAGTTCCGACGGCGTTGGACACCTGACACGAGTATTCTCCCGCGGCTGTGGAATCGACTTTGTCCAGCTCGATGACTGCGGTGAGATTCTTCAAGCTGATTCTGGAGTTCCTGCTTGGCAGCAGCTCCGTGCCGTCTTTGAACCACTTGACGCTCAGGGGATCGGTGCCCGAGACTACGCTCGTGAAAGAGACTACGGCCCCAGGCAGGGCCTCCTGCGGTTCTATGACCTCCTTAAAGGAGGGTGGTTCTGAATAAATCCAAAAAATGAAGGGAAATGTCAACACGGACAATGTGAGGAGGATTCCAAGACCTTGAAATCACTTTTAAAGATGACTTTTAAAAGCACACCGACGAATAAGGAAAAATCCAAAGGACTGCACGTGGGTGTTTTTTTGTCATTACAGAATTGTGCCGTGAAATACATGAAGGCTATAAGGCACTGTAGAGGTGCGAATGTGAAGGCTGAGCTCGTGCGCTTGTCACACACACACGGTAATGCAGCCTTATAAGAAAACAAATTCACAAGACACTTCAAAAGCAATCAGTAAGAGACCGCATTTGATAGTGTTGAGAGTGAGATTGTGTCATCTTAAAAATATATACGCCGATCAAAGTCACAATTAACCTATAGACAAGCTAAGACTTAAGTTGACAACCTAAAAATCTGCATAATGGTAATGTTAAAGGTTTTTGTTATCACATGGCAAAAGTTTTAAGAACATGCCATTTCAGGTATGCATATATGCACACGAATTGATGTTAAGTCACCCTTGTGTGGCTTCAAATAAAGGGAAAGTTAGGCCACGGTGATGTTTTTAACATCACTTTTTGAAAACAAAACATTGTTGTTGGCAATCATCCGTTCATAAGCAAGCCATGTACTGACCCATGACTTTAACTTTGGCCCAACAGGATTCTGTCCCGGCGGCATTGACAGCCTTGCAGGTGTAGGTCCCTTCGTCGGCTTGGCTTGCGTTCAGGATCTCCACCTTGGCCGTGTTGTCCTCGAAGCTTATTTTGAACTTGTCGCTATTAGAGATCTCCTCGACCCCTTTGAACCAGGATAGCGTCAATGGCGAGCTGCCGGCCAGCTTGCACTCTAGCGTGGCTGTGGCGTGCAGCACACAGTCGCCATTCTTCAATTTCCTCACGAACGTCGGCGGAACGATGCGATCTGTACAAGCCGTAGTAGTAAGACAAAAAAGAAGGGGTGATTCTAAATGACGCCGAGTCAACCGACCGTGTAATGGATCAAAATGAAAACAATCGAAAGTGAGATGTGCGTGCAAATGATAGCTTCAACGTAGGCTACTGCAATCGAGTTAAAATGCCTTATAGGCGTGCATTAAATTATTATCAAATTTCATCGATCTGCAGTTTGAAGATTTAGTAACATTCCGTTTTGAGCAGTCACGCAACTAATATAACCAATGTGCAGACACTGACCGAGGATGGTTAAAGTAGCATTGCAGATGCTGCTTCCACCGTCGTTTTGCACTTCACAGTAGTATTCCCCGGTGTCAAACTTGTCGGTGCTCATCAGCTTGAGGGATGCGACGTTGTTCGTGAAGGTCATCTTGAACTTCTTGCTCGACTTGAGCAGCTCGTGATCCTTCCGCCACCTCACCGTGATCGGCACCGAACCAGCCACGCGGCATTCGAAGAAAGCCACCTCCCCGACCGTCACGTTTACCGATTCCATTTTATCCACGAACGTGGCCGGCTCTGCGACAACAAACAATAAGACGTACCGCAATCAGGCGGCCACTTGCGACCATGTTTTTTCAAGGCATAAGCGACGCGGGACGTGAAAGCACTTTTGCCTCTCTCTCGTGGGAATGTACTCGTATTTTTCAGCCAGACAAAAAAATGTTGCCGCGTTATGCATGTGCATCAACTGGAGACTGGGTGGTGAAGAATGTTATCAAGTTTCTTCATGCATTTTGTGTGGATTTATTGAGTTGTCCATTTAACTGGTCGTCAGTTCTCTCTTGCAGGATACGTACGCGTATATTTTAATGCGCTCTGCACCTTCAGACTGTAATATATTCCAGCGTAATGACGGTGGAAATAATGCAACGCAAGCAATGCAGTCTAACCCCCCTCCCCTGGGGGTTAATTAAAACATATCACAAATGTGTTTCAGACTTTAATGTTCAATTAAATATCTCATTGTACGAAGATTAACACGAAATGAAAACTGATAACAAATTGCCCATTAAATTGAGTGGAGGGGGAAACCTTGACGGCGATAACTGAACGAGCTAAGAGCTCTCTCCGGGAACTGACCTTTCACTGACAGAACTGCAGAGCAGCTCTGGGCTCCGGCTTCGTTCTTGGCGTCACACGTGTACTCGCCAGCGTGGCTCTTCTCAGCCTTCACTATGGTGAGGATAGCGTGATTGTCTTTGTAGGATATGTTGTGATTCTCATCCTCGGCAATCTTCAGCTTGTCCTTGGACCAAGTTATTGTCATGGGCTGCGAGCCAATGAGCGTGGCGTTGAGTGTTGCAGAGCTGCCTTCCGAGACTTCGCTGTTGATGAACTTTTTGGTGAATTTCGGGGGCTCTTTGAAATTGAAAGCAAAGGAAAAATGTATTAGCTTTGTTATTTATCGAACGATGTTTTACGTAATTTTTATAAATTGAAAACAAATATATATATACTGTATAAGGTAAACAAGTTTACATATGTTTAACAAATTATATTCAGCAATTCTTTTTCAATTATACCACACCTTTCAGTTTGATGTTAGCGTGCGATTCGTCTTTTCCAACGTTGTTTTTGACCTTGCAAGAGTACTGGCCGACGTCGGCCGCGCTAAAGTTCCCAATGCGCAGTGTTGCGGTCGTGTTCTCCAACTTGGCTCGGTACTTGTCGATCTTGGGCAAGTCCCTGGCGTTTTTGACCCACTTGACATCAAACGGAGGGGAGCCATGGAACTCGACCTCCAGGGTCACATCAGAGTTACCGCGAACCTCCATGGAATCGAGGGGCTTCTTGAACGAAGGGATTTCTAAACAAGGAAGATGTGCGTTCACGTTCATGTAATCATTATCAGAACAGCAATAATGACGATGGCATACCTGTCAACCCATACGGTTTACCCGTATTCTTGTACAGGAAAATTGTCTTTTCAGGTCCATATGGCATACAGCCGTTTCAATACGGGCAAAAAATATTTTTTGTCTATTTGATTGTGTTTCTCCGTTGTGATGGGACTTTGTAGGATGAACGTTGAGATTTATAAGGGCACAGGGTGACCAATACGGTCTGTAATAAGGGAGGCACTGATAATGGGTTGACAGGTATGTGATGTCTTGATTTGAAGCTTTCGTGACTGCAGGAATCCATACTCTTTGGTTCTTTCGGTAAAGTCACGTAGGTATAAAATAAAATAAATCACGACGTTTCGGGCGCAACACAAGCGTCCGTCATCAGGTGATATGTGACTTTACCGAAAGAACCAAAGAGTATAGGTATGTGATGGTAACATAAATATGAAGTCAGCTTGCGCGCATGAAGAGAAGAGTGGCGTGTCGGAGACAAAATTAACATTCACTGAATGCAAATGTGGCAAACTTTAGACGTGTTAAAGAAGAAAGCAAGGTTTGAACATTGTATGCATTGAAGGAAAAAAAGCAAGGCTGGTATCGTGTATGAATTAAAGATTAAACAAAGTGTTTGCAATGAAGATTTAAAGAAGGTTGGCATAACGTATGCATTCACAATTAAAGGAATGTTTTCATATAGTGTGCATTGAAAGTTAAATGAAAGCTTGCACATTCATGTAGTGTGCATTCACGTCGTCTGCACTAAGGAGACATCTGTGAAAAAGAGCTTCACAGCTCATCGGATTTCTCCAGGATAAATAAAGATTCGGATTCGAAATAAGCTTCTGTGAAAATAACACGCATTATCTGTGCATCGCAGCAGTGTCCTTGGCAGGAATGGAACCCTGAATGGGAGAAAAAGGGGGAAGGCGACGTGCGATTCACATCGAACCTTTCACGGAAGCGGCGCACGTGCAGCTGACGGTACCAACTTCGTTCTGCGCCTCGCAAGTGTAATCCGCACTGTCCTCGGTCTCCGAGTCCCTGATTTCCAGGACCGCGACCATGTTGACGAATGAGAGCTGCACTCTCCCGTCGGCTTTGACTTCATTGTCATTTTTAAACCACGTGACCTTGATGTCCGGAGAGCCCTTGAGGGAGCAATCCAAGTGCACCAACCCCTTCGCCTTCACCAGCAGTGTGGGATTAAATTTCTTCGTAAATGATGGCGGTTCTGGGGGGGGGGGGGGGTAAAAGAAAAAAAAAATGTGACAAGGGTTCTGAGTTGTTTCGCACAGAACAACAGGAGCGAGTGCAACTCTCCCCCCTTGCCCCCCTCACCCTGGGTAAAATACAACTCAAGGAAGTAAAATAAGACGAGGTTCTTAGGCTTTAGAGCCCTTTAACACGATTGACGTATACGCATAGTTTACTATTCTTCGCGCGTGCAGCGAGAAGAAGAACGAAAACGTGAACAGGTGATATTTCAAACTTTCACGGAGACCACAAAGGAGGGTGCATTGTTTCGGCCGAAAACAATGGCGGTTTAGTTGGGCTGCCTACACGACCCTAAGGAGCGTTGTCTTCTCACCAAGACAGTCGATAACATTTGTAACCTCTGCCACAGTGTTGCCAATTCAAGAAAGGAGGCTGCGTTTCTTCGTAAGAAAGCAAAGCAAGACACTAAAACCACCAAACCGCGTGGCTTGAGTTCTTCTGTAGCTTTAACATCTTTGCAAGGTGCATGCCGGGAACGTCCAGAATTGTCTCATTGAGGGCAGTGGGTCACGTAAATAAAAAAATCTATGAGAGATATGTATGAAATATCAGAGTGATCTAGAGATGTATTCGGAAGAGCTATTGGACAGATGAGAATGGGCAAAGTATATGACAGATCTAATCAGATCTTATCAGACTTGGTATGCTATGAGAGGGGAGGGAGATATGCATTATTAGACATACTGATACGGCATTCATGCCATACCAAAGTCCTCATTCCCTTGGCCCAAAGCCCTATTGAACCCCAAGCCTGTGTCACTCCACGACAGAGCCATGTGGTGACCAAGATTGTTCACCGAATTATTTCACACACACGTTCATGTGTGTGTGTGTGTGAAACAATTAACTTCGTTCATTTAACTTCAAAGGTGTGGCGGGCCACGTTTGATCGTAATGGCCCTCAGAAGGAAGTTTGGACAGCCCTTGACGTCGGCCACAACTTACCTTTGACCTCCACGCTAGAAGCGGTCGATTCGCTTCCGGCCTCATTAGAAGCTGTGCACACGTAGTCACCCGTGTCGGCAAGCTCGGACTTGAATATCTCCAGCACGGCCAGCTTGTTCTTGAAGGTGAAGCTGAGTTTCCGGCTGGGACGAATCTCCTTGCCACCCTTGGTCCACGCGACGGTGACGCCCTTGTCGTCATCGACCTCACACTCGAGCCGTAGGGGCGTGCCCACGGCGGCCTTGACCGGCTGAAGGGCCTTTGAGAAGCTGGGCTTGTCGGTGACACTCAGCTGCGCGCTGCACGTGTCGCTGCCAAACTCGTTGGTGGCTTTGCACGCGTAGGTGCCTTGGTGGGTGCCGGTGACGTTGCCGATCGCCAGGATGCACTGGTTGTGCTCGCTGCGGATGGCGTAGCTGTCCCCTTCGCTGATGTCATCGCCGTCCTTTGACCAGACGATCGCGATGGGGTGCGTGCCACTCACTTCGGCGATTAGCTGCACAGCTTTTCCCGAAAATGACTTGATGGGTTCAAGCTTTTTCACAAAGCTCGGTGGACGCATTTCTAAAAGAAAAATGCCTTTGTAAGAACTTCAGATGAGGTTTTACCATCACTTGCTTTTGTAGTCAATATTTTAAGACTCTTAGGGAGGATAACAGGTACAATGGGAATTATTGTAATCCTCAAATGGTCAAAATGTCTCATTAACACAAATTAGTCGGTGATACTGCTTTAGCAGTTGTGCCCAAGCACGAGAAGCAAAGAAAATGTCAGCACAAGCATCGATAACACTGTGACCTTAAAGGAAATAATATACAAGAGGGGACGTTTAAAACAATGGCCCATGAAGAATGACCATTGCCCAAAATGTCGTCTGTTACATACATTTTCCCTTTGAAGGCGAATGTATTGAATTTTTCCACGTATATTATTGCAGTGAAAATTGCCGCAAAGGATTTACATTGTAGAAAATCACTAAAATTACAAAAGATTTAAATATTCACAGAAGAATGTTTTTCAACCGAATGAATAAACTACGTCTCTTTTTGGTTCCAGAATAAAGGCTTGAACGTGTTTATGTTTTGCACACAATGGATTTCATCGCTGAGAAATGAATGACATTTGATGGGCATAGTCACTAGAATGGCAAAGAGGAAGATGACAAATATTTGTTTTCATTTTCTTTGCCATAAAATATTTGCTGCACTAATCCACATGCTTTCAATGAACTTTTTTTCAATTGGAATTGCTGTTTTAAACCACCAAAAATGGTCAAAATTACCAAACGCAATGATCCAGCAATTCCCAAAATGAAAATGAAATGACTAAGGGATCTTTGGGCGGTGGTTTAATAACCAATTAAAGTACACCACCAAAGATTTGACTCCTGGCTACAGGAGAAGGCAGGTACCTTTAACCATAAGGATTGCTGAGCATTCATCAAAGCCAAAACGATTGAAGCATCTGGCTGTATATTTAGCCGCATCTCCGAGACCAACTGCTACGATTAACAACGTGTGCTTGCGATCTTCTGACAACATTTTAAACCGTCCGTTGTTAAGAATCTCCTTGTGGTCCCTGAACCAGGACACAGAGATGTCTTGCGTCCCTCGTATCACACAATCAAAGTACGCGTGAAGGCCAGCTATGGCCTTTTGGGTGACAATCCTCTCGGCAAACGAAGGGGGGACTGCCTCTGCAGTTAAGGTGAAAGAAACCAATACAGAAGTTTCGTCATAATGTGAGCAACGACGAGATATATCATGATGCGTCTGGTGAAACATCTTGGATCCTTGCATATTAGGTGAAAAACTGGCGTAATGGCGACGACCACGTTTAACTTTGTAATAAAATGTAACAGATCAGACAATGTTCTCAGGTTATAAGCTTAACGGTGTTCGAGAAATATGTATTAAAAATGCTGCCTCAGCTCTACTGGTGTGGTGGGCATTGTCGCTGCTGTTATTTTGCATGCATGCATGATCAGAAAGTACGTGTTCAAAATAAAGGTAGAGAGAATAACCCATATTGCAGTTTATTTTAATGGAAGCAATGATATTTGGAACAACTATATTGTATAATTGCACCTCTATATTCACAATAACAACAACAACTGCAATTACCACTCATTTTGCATTTTTGTAATAAAGACAGGAAGGAGGACTTACCTATAACTTTCAGATCAGCAGTGCAGCTCACAAACCCAGCAGGGTTGGTCGCCTTGCAGGTATACTCGCCAGCATCTACTGTCTGGGTGTCAACAATCTCCAGCTTGGAGATGAAGTTCTCCGTGGAAATCTTGTACTTGTTGGAGGTCTTGATGATCACCTCGCCCCTGAACCACTGGAAGTTCACCAGGGGAACTTCCTCAATTTGGCACTCAAAAAGCGCCGAGTCACCTTCGCGGACTTGTTGCGGTTCCAGTCTCTTAATTATGGACGGAGGATCTGAACGGTGGGACAGCGGACAACGGAGATTAATTCGTTTTCGAGAACGGAGGCTGCCGATTGTTGGGTTCTCATGCCATGCAGGTGGTGGTGAGGAGGGCGGGTGGGTGGGGGGGTGGCAATGACGGTGGGGTTGGGTCACGGGGATGGAAAAGCACACGACGATTCAGTGGAACAGGTGCTCCTTTGGAAGGCCGACCTGAATGGGGAGGCGAACAGGACAAGGTGGGGTTAGCAATGACCCAGCGGAGTGTGGCGACGGATGGCAGACAAGCAAAACACGGTGACCGTCAATGTGACGCGGCGAAACAACGGAACGGAGGACGAGCAAAACGGTGACCGTCAATGTGACACATCGAACAACGGCCACGTGTTGTGAAGTCCTTAACAACACGTAGAGCCATACAGACGAATGAAATGAAAGTAGGGGTTAATTGAACACAGTGACACATAACACAATGTTCGGGTGCTTGAACAAGAATGGCTAAAGCACATCAACTGGGGACAATGGATGTTTTGTTGTCGTTCCTTGTAGGTTAATGTCGGTGAAGTGACTCAAACTCCATGAGTGCATTGTTGCTGATTAAATGTGAGAGGCGAATGGAATGAATAAGCATTGTTGTCTGCAATAACCATAATGGTTGACACGGATATGGGGATGTGACACACCAATGTTGTTAGTATGGCATGCAGGTGAAATGTAAATGACTTAAAATACCAGTTTTATTTTTTATTATATCACACATGTTTATATTATATGTATTATTATCAGTATTCTTATTATTATTATTCAAAAGAATTAACATTTTGAAAGGGTACATATTAAAAGCATTGTCATTGTTAGTATTTTAGCAAATATAAATATACTATTCATGTACAGCTGATCTTCCCTTAATTTTCTCCATGATAAAAAAAAAACTAGACATTATATTCCCATAACGATCTAGATATATAAAAAAAAAACATGCATGCATTAAAATAACACTAATAATACTGCAATTGCAGTTGTTAGTATAGTAGTGTTCATCCCCATATTCCAACCTATGGGCTCCTCTTTGGTGATAGTCAGCTGAGCAGTACTTTGAAATTTTCCAGCAAAGTTGATGGCCTCACAAGCGTATTCGCCTTCGTGTTCTTCCTTGCTGGCTTTGGTGATGGTCAGAGAATTGTGGTCACCTTCCCTGAGGCACCTGACCTCGGCTGAAGCTACCACTGGCCTTCCACTGTGGTACCAATTGACCTGAGCTGCGTGTGTAATGCTGGCAGTGAAGGTGGCTTCGTCACCCTCAGCTACGGTAGCGTCTTGCAACTGTGTGATGAACACCGGGACGTTGTCTGCTGCCTTCTCTGCCACAACTTCGCTTTTCTCAACACTTTCGGGTATTTCCGTGGGTGTTTCCTGTGGGACAATTACCTCAGGGGATTCCAAAATCACGGCCTCCTTCTCTCGCTCTATCCGTGTGTTCATCGCTAAAGTGGTTACAGATACATCATCGGGTCTGGACATGCCTCCTTCTTCGGCGACGCTCGCACGCTCAGCCAAGGGAGGAGCAGCGATTTGGTCCGAATGTTCAGCAGTGAGAGTCGGGAATAAGCTCTGCAAGGTGGCGTGAAGAGCAGCTTTAACTTCCTTCGTGATAACTGCCCGCTGAGGTTCGTAGCCTTCAAGAGTCAATGTAAATTCAAATGGAGTAGCCGTCAAGTTCGTGACCTGATAAGTGTAGAGACTGAATCTGGATTCCTTTTTGTAATCTACCTCACTAACGGTAAAACCACCCAGAATTTCTACACTTTCGTGAGTCATCACTACCTGCTTCTGCACAATTATGGACGTTAAAATGTCCTGCACTTGAGTCCTTATATCTAAGGTGTACACTTTAGGTTCCTCATCCTTAAGCTGGTCTTCTTTGATCAACAAAGTAGTTTCTTTAGAGCTATGCAAGTGGAGGACAGACTGTGGCTGCTTTTCAATCACTAGGGTCTCTTCAGTTTTTACGGAAAATTCATTGGCATGTTCCTCGCTCGTTACCTGCCTCTCCTCTACAAGCAGTGGAAGTCCCACTCGCTGTCCTTCCTGAATCCCAGAAGCAAATTCAACCTCGGTAGCGCCAAGGGATTTCGTGCTTTCCAGAGTAAGCTCTGTCTTTTCCACTCTGATGGCTGTAACGGGAGGTTTCGGCTCTGTGGTAAAATCCGAAGTCATCGCTTCAACCTCCGCCAGGGAATCTGTATGACTCTCCTGCAACGATTTCACCTCAGTTGTTTCAGACGACAGTAATATGGTGTAGAGTGGTTGTTTGCGACCAACTGCCTGGAATTCGTCAGGCTTCACGGAACAAGTGCCCTCTTTCTGAAGGTGCATTGGCTTCGACACTGCTGTCAGGGACAACGGCGACTGCCGCTCGTTCAGAACATTGGGCTGAGCACTTTTGTAGCCCGAGTCCAGGACGGTAATGTGATCCGCAGGGATTTCTTGCCTGTCCTGCGAAACAACAGCCTGCTTATACGACTTTTCTACTTTGGACGGGGCTGTGTGGGAATCTGGTTTTACTGTTGCAATTATATCCTCCTTGGGGAGAACTGCCTCTCCACTGACAACATGGCTATGAAGGGTTGTACGAGCCTGCTTCTCACTTGGAATAATAACTGCTTGATCTGTTTTGTCAATATGACCTATCATTTCATGATATATAGTCCACTGGTCTTTCCCAGTGGTTGACTGCCTCACGGTTAAATCCTTGGATGATTCTGCCTTTTCCTCGACCGGTATTTCAAAGGCAAAACCGAGTTCTTTTGGAAGTGTATCTTGTCCTTTCACCACCATGGCATGTAAATCCTGCTTGCTTTCCTTCTTTGAGGAAATATTCACCGCACTCTCTACGCCCACTATTTCCTCCGTAGATTCGCTCTTGATCCCTTTCCTCTCTTCTGTAATAAGCAACGATTTGAGGGCAGTTTCTGTAACCAACTGCGCTTTCTCGGGCTTCGCTTGCTCTGTCTGGACAACCATTTCCTTCTGCAAAGAAGCCTGGTCTTGAACAACTGAGACCGCCAATGGCTTCGCAACCTCTTTCTGCGATTGCAGCTCCACGGCAGAATCCAGCACGTCAAAGGGCTTCGCTACATCGGCACCCATTGGCTGCCTCTCTTCCATCACCAACGAGTGGACCTCACGGACGCCTTCGACGCCAACGTGGCCCGTGTGCATCTCGGGAAGTTCGGCCACAAAAGAAACCTCTTTGGGCAGTGTCTCTACGCTCTCGACAAGGTGAGAGTGCACAACGGACCTTGGATGTGGCTGTGGAACCACCGACTCGGCCTCCACCTTACCCAGCTCACGGGACTCGTCACTTGATATCATGAGCCTCTCTTCAGCCACCACTGAGTGCACAACCTCCCTACCCTGAACCTTCGCAGTTGAGGTCGACACCTCTGACATGGTTTCTGCCTGCTCACTATGGACCGTCCGCTTGTCCTCCACAGTTTGCACAAACACAATTTTCTCTTCCTCCTGTTTTTTAGCCCTCTTCGGCATAGTCTTTTTCGCCTGCACTGGAGGCTTTTCCTTTATCTTCACCTTAAGGTAAGCGGTGCACTGCGTCTCTCCGTTGATGTTGTTGGCCACGCAGGAGTACTCTCCTTCGTCGCCTTCCAGGGCGCACGAAATAAAAAGCGTATATATGTCTCCATCATGTATGAGCCTGTGGTTTCCTGAAGGTGGAACCGGTTTCTGGTCACAGAACCACTGAACGGTGGGCACAGGATCGCCCAATACCGTTACACTCAGCCGAATCTTGTCTCCTTTGAACACCTCTGAATGGGTCATTTGCTTGGTGAAGACTGGCAGTGTGCCTTTCATTTTACCCTTAACTTTCTTAGGCCTCTTGATTTTGGAATCCCCCTCATCCCTTTTCTGAACTGACGGAATGCTTTCCTGTGCGGTGGGAAGCTCGTGTAGAACGGACTCTGGTGGTGTTGGTGATGGCCTGAACTCTAATGTGTTGGACAGTGTCAGTGGAGGTGAGGGCTCAGGCGTGAGTTCGGGTGTCTCGTGTTTCTGAGTAAAGATCATCTCGGTGGTGTAGGTAGGTTCTCGCTCCTCCTCCACGTAGCTTACAACAGTGCTGGAAAAAGAATCTGTGTAAAGAGTAATCATGTTAGACACTACACGCACACACAAACTCACACACTTCACTTCAAACACCACACACATAAACTTTAAATACCTTGTTTGCTGAAGTGTTATTTCAACATGTTTAAACACCACAACCAACTTTTACAGCCTTGTTTGTTGAAATGTTATTTTTTTTTAAATGTGTAAGTACGAATATTATTCATTAACGAAATCTGTATTAACTAATATGCATTAGTTTTGTATTGTATTTTATGTAGGGGGTTTTGTAATTATGAAATGTAGTGTTACTCAATTTCTGTTAACATGTGCTATACTGTGCTGCAAAAGAAAACAAAACGTGTCTACGTACATCACAACATTGGTTTTTATTAACCACAATAAACACAACACCGACAAAAAAATATACGTTTATTAAAAGACACACATCGCCTACATTGTCGCACGCGATTCCATACCCAACCTCTTTACTTAACTTCTACAACCAAATATTTGTGTTCCTCCGTCAAACCGAATATTAAGGTAATACCCATCCATTGCCTACATTCGCCAAAGACTGACGATGGGGAAAATACATATTTTCAGTTTATGCCTTTTTCGCTATTTTAAACTGTTCAATTGCCAATGAGTTAAACTTTGGATATTTGCGGTTTGTGAAACCATTTAGCCTACCGTTCTGTGAAAGGGGGAAAAAAAAGATTCTACAACATCGAACAAAAAAAATTCAACACAGAGCTGCTTCGAAAAATCAGACCATTCAATGCGCATGCAAATCCATTTAAAACTCCACAATGCCTGCCATGCTCAATGAACTACTAATCACTGACTAGACCTGTTACCGAGTTACCAAATTCAAGTACTCTAGCTTAAAAAGGTTCTGCAACATCGAACAACAACAAAAACAGAGCTGCTTCTAAAATCAGACGATTCAATGCGCATGCAAGTCCATTTAAAACTCCACAACGCCTGCTATGCTCAATGAACTACTAATTACTGACTAGTCCTGTTACCGAGTTACCAAATTTAAATACTCTAGTTGAAAAAGTTATTTAAAAAAAACCATTAAAAGCAGGCCAGAAACAACTATCAGGTGCTCACAAAAAGGTGCATTCAACAGCAAGACATTGTAGTGTTTCCCAGCATGATTTGCACGTCAAAATGACATTGCTGTTCTTTTGCATATATTCCGTACACAGCTGTGTGGCAGACGCCAGCTTAAAAAAGATCCAAGATTCTATCTCTTCGACTGGAGAATCTGCTTGAATTAAGCTGTTTCCCTCAGGTTGTTTCCAACGATTTACCCAGCGTGGGTAGACAGCTACGTTACCAAAGTCTCTAATAATTATGAAATTTGCATAAAGTTGTCCATTCTCCTTCTGCTCCATAAATATAATAAAAAATGCCACAAATATATCAGAAGATGTTCTACAGAATAGGTACAAGTATGGCAATGTCATCTTGACACGCAAAGGATGCTGGGATCTCTGTTATGTTGAGTTGTTGAAAACACAGTTTTTTTTGCCAGCCTATTTTCATGGCAATTTATACATACTCTTTGTTTTTTTCGGTAAAGTCACGTAGGTAAAATTAAATAAATGAAAAAACAACTACATTAAATCACGACGTTTCGGAGGCAACGCAAGCTTCCGTCTTCAGGTGGAACCGTTACAGCCAAATTCACTGTGATAAGATATCACAGTGAAGACAGAAGCTTGTGTTGCCTCCTAAACGTCGTGATTTAATTTAGTTGTTTTTTTCATTTATGTAATTTTTACCTCCGTGACTTTACCGAAAAAACCAAAGAGTATGAATCCTTGCAGTCACGAAAACTTCAAATCTAGAATTAATACTTAACCATTACTACATGATAATATTACTTCTATGAGACAAATACTTCGCAACAGCGATGCCACAGAAATAGATGACGTATTTATTTTTAAAGCTGTAATAATCATCTACAGAGCCCCTGCATATAATTGCAAGTACATATATATAACCAATAATGTCCAAGAAATTATCAATTGCTTGCATTATTCACTCGGGCGGGGATAATTCACCCCACCCAACCTTAGAAATTTAATGAAATGTCACAATTTAGCATCACAATTCATTTCAAGCATTGATCCTTTTTTATCGCAGTGAATGGTAGAACCTCTGGTGGTGGTAGGTGTTATGATAACTCATTAAATATTAATATAAAAAGAGTGATTCTTTACACATGCAATGAAATGCAGGTATCACGTACTTCATAATTGGAATCGACATCAATGGATACATCGTTAACGCTCTACCATCCAAATGCAGTTCATGAAACTGACGAGAGGGCTTTCTATAATTAATTATACCACTCAATCCTATCTCATTTGCAGTAAACGGGTCCAAATGTGAGTAAATATTGTGCAATTATTCCCATGACTATCAAGTGATGTATATATATATTATTTAAATTAATAAATGGCTCTTTTTCTCAGATCACAACACTTCCAACAAAGCAACTTGCAATAGAAATGAAACTGTCAATCAATACACGATAATACAATAACTATGATGTATATCTACCGCCTCAATAACATTTCCAGTGCATGGAATAAAGCAACCAGAACGAGCTAAACATTGTACATAATGGTTCTAAAACAAACATTAATTTCACAAAGCACCGAGCGCAACCACTAAACATCTAACTCCATTATACAAAAGTGGCTCTAAAAGCAGGAGAATAGCGACAGCATCCCTGAGCGTGTGCACCCTTAGCCAACGGAGAGAGTTGCTTCCGTCTGTGCAATGCCTGAGCTGTTTGATGCGGTACATTTGTACGAGCCTTCGTCGCATTTCGACACATTTTTCACCGTGAGGATTTGTCTCTTTCCCATTGATCGCACATCAAACTGACCTCCCCGCAATTCCACGTCGTTCCTAAACCACGCTATATCTGGGGCTGGTTCACCTATGACTTGACATTCAAGTGACACGTCGCATCCAGGCGCAGCGCGCTTTGTGCCGAGAGGCTGGGTGAACTTTGGCGGTGCTTCGGTGATTAAAAATTCAAAAGAGCATCCCTCAGGTGCGATAGATTGAAAGTGAATGTCACTTTCCTGCGACGCCTCTGCATACACATCAAAGTTGACGTTCACGCACTGCTCTCCGCCCCTGCCAGTTGCTTGTTGGGTGGCAGTGATCAGCTTCAAGCACTGCTCTGGCATTTGGGAGCCACTCTCAAACTCAAATTCCAGCTCTATCTCTGACATTTCATTCCCCCCCTTGTCCGCCACAAAGAAATCAAGCTCTTGAGAAGTGGCCGTCTGATCTAACGCCGACTCTCCTCCATCACCATAATCTGCAGATCCTTGTGAAATGCTCAGAGCGGCTCTGCAGCTGCTCTCACCAGCGCCATTAACCGCTTTGCAGAGATACATTCCCCTATCTAACAAAGAAACATGCTTTATTTCCAGAGAAACGTATCCAGACTTATTTGCGATCAAATAATGCCCATCCGTGCTTGAAATTTTCACGTCGTCTTTGTACCAGGCAACGCTGGCAGCAGGCGCAGCTATTATGCGGCTGGCAAAGACAGCCTTGGCTCCGAGAGGGGCCGTTACGTCTGCGATGCGGCCCTCAAATCGTGGCGGAGACTCAGATGGCCCGACGTCAATGTTAACTTGTTCAATTTCCCGACTTGCTAAGTCCACATTTTGTACCCCCAAAATAATTGGGAAAACATCCAATGAGATAACCATGCTCTTGTTGTCCTCCGCATATTCAGGAATAGTTATGATTTTGACTTGTTCAAAGTCACTGCCATCATTGTCATCCAGCTCAACCTCCAGGAGAATTTCCTGTGGGGATGGAGATCGCGACAGATCATCCTGGTCAACATCAAACTCAATAAAGTGATGCTGAGTCACAGGCGACGTGGCGATGTTCCTGTCGAACACTGGGAGCACCTCCACATTGGCCAAGCTCTTTGCTTCGCCAATGAAATTTGTGGCTTCACACATGTACACTCCCGCATCCGTCGGTTTGACATCCTTTATCTGCAGGATGTAATGACAGCCCTCTTGCTCCATGACCACATTCGACAGAGGCTGAATTAAGCGTCGATCTTTCATCCACAGAACTTCTGGAGGTGGCTTCCCTACGACCTCGCAGACGAAGATTAAGGTTCCATTTTCATAAACTTTCTTGCCCGTCAGCGGTTTTACGAACGCTGGAGGCGTTTCGCTTACTTTGTTGTCCACGCTTGATTCAGCCTGCCAGAGTGACTGCGAGTTTCTGTTTTCCTGGTCTTCCCGTATTTGTTGCAGAGTGAGTTTGAGAGCAGCCGGGCCATGTCCCTCGTCTGCTGAGCTCTCCCCGGAGCTCCTGAAGCTCTTTGGGGGAGTGTACAGACGATCGGTGGGTAAGAAAGGCGGAGGGGTGTGGTATTGCTCTGACGGTGTGGTCATTGACTCTGGGGGGGTTTTGTAGCCATCTGGAGAAGTTATTGGAGTGAAATAGCCCTCGATTTCGGACACATCCTCAGTACTTATGCTCATCATCCCGATCGACATTTCCGATTCGGGAGATAATGGGCGCTTTGCCTCATACGACTGCTGGTAATAATCGTACAGTGCCCCGAATGTGACATCTTCAACCTCACAAGAGGTAATGATCGGTTCGGCAAACGTGGCCTCGGATTTTGTATCGACCAGTTCATCTGATCCTTTTGGGATGCTTTCTGCCTGCTGCTCCTCAGTTGAACGCAGGTAGTCGCTCAGCGAAAACTCTTTCTCTTTTTCCGTCTGTTCCTCTGATATCTCACACGTAGTCTCACTTGCTGAGAATCCTGTATCTTCAGAACCTCGATAGGCACCGTCACCGCCAAACTGCAATTCATCGGCCAATGCCAATTCCTCAATGGAAAAAACATTTTCCGTTTCATAACGGATCAGCGGCTGGGGACTGCTGCGTCTGGCTTGAGTTTCGCCCCGTGTGGTGAACACAACAGAATTGTCTTGCTGCAATGAAAATTCTGTCTCTTTGCTCTCCAATTCGACAGCCTTAGTAGGAAGAGACTCTGCAAATATCATGCTATCTTCTCTCTGTGTAACAGGCTCATATATAACGTGGGAATCTTCATCACCTGCTTGCTTTATCTCATCCACCTCTGCTGTGGCTTTTGTTCTTGAAACTGCAATAACAACCTCAATGTTCTCCTGCTGCTGTGAAGGGAAGTAACTTTCCTGCATGAGTTTATCACCTTCCGAAATAACGTGCTCTCCCACAGTGCCCATTACATCAGACGCGGCGTGCGGACCCATTTCTAAAATTACATGTTTTTGGGAATCTGTAATATCTGCTGCTAGGGGTTGGCCTCGTTCCAGTTTTATCTCCACTCCACGATGTCCCGTCATCGCTGAAAAAGACATGTCTACAACTTGCTCGCTGATGTTCTCTACAACCCACTGACCTTCACCATCCTGCTTCTCTGATCCATCGCGTGGTTTATTCTCTTCCGCATACAGGCCCGCTGAGTCTCGGAACGACGATCCCACCTCTCCCTCAGTGGTTATTTCTGCACGTAGCTCTGTAACCGCGCTATACTGCTTCTCGAGAGATAAATTAGAATCGGAATGCGATAATATTTCCCCACTCACGTTAATATTTTCAGGAGAAATTGCTTTAATCTGTGACTCACTGTGTTCTCTATCGGTCACTGTGTTCAGAACAGCCATTGAAAAATCTGCATTTGAGAATGTGCCCTCTGGCTCTGATATAGAAATGCCCTCAATAGTCTCAATAATTCCAGAAGTGAAACAGCAAGCCGCAGTGTGATCATCAGTACGATCACCTTCAACCACTTGTCTGAATCCTTTAGCGGTAACTCCATCTGCCCCATGTTCTTTCTCGCCTTTAAGTACAACAGAAACACCATCATCTTGCTTATCAATGCTACCTGGAAACGTATCAATAGGCAGTGGACTTTCTGCATGCGTGTCAGGTAATTGCTGAGCAACGTCTCCCATAACTTCCTTTCCCATGGGTTCCACTCTGCTACACTCATCACCAACTGGCATGGACACAGCAGTCTGTTCTATCAGTTGTTCGGCTTTACGAACATCACTTTTTTCTGACTGTTGCTGTGTCTGCACAGACGACTTGCTGGACGCAATTACACCTCGTGACATATCTACACTGTGAATGGTTTCCATAAGTCTGTAGTCTCCAGTTGAATCAAGTAACCTTCTCTTCACATCATCAGCAAATGCTGCTGTGCCTTCATGTTCAACCCTTTCCACTGGCTTGTTCCTGTCTCCGACCTTAACACCTCCATGCTGCACATGCTTTACTGCAGCATGTTCACTCTCCGTCACGCCCACGTCTGCACTTACGGGTTCGCATTTACATTCTGACGCTGGCAAAGCGCTTTCTTCGGCAACGATACCACGGACAACCTTATCTTCCTCAAAGGCGTCAGTGCCAGGCAAAGTTAGTGGAATCTGTGCGTCTGATTGCATCTGTGTAGATGTTTCCACATACTCCTCGTGTGTGATTACAGGTGTTGTTGTGCCCAGAGTGTCTACTAACTCCACATGTCTATCTTCTGAAAATGCACTCATCCTTTCTACCTCCACGAGTTGTTTATGATCATCCTTGCAACTAGATTCGAATGGGACATCTACTATGTGTCTATCGTGCACTGGTACGTCGTGGATTATATCCTTAACAGTTGTCAATACTCTGGCACTTGCGTCAAATTCCTTATCAGTATCATCAACGATCCTTGATTCCATCTGGATATTCTCATCAAGTGAAGCCTCATGCAAACCAATCTCCATCAGCACATGCTTCTCTGTAGGCTTCCCTAGATATTCATCAGCTTTATCAGTCACCGCCTTAATCATGCCTTCATGTTGTGCACTTGTTTCTATAGCTGAAACCTTCTGCATCTCATCACTTACAATGATTTTGCTCTTATCCACCTTCTCACGATCTATGTAATCGCCATCAATGGCTTTAACTACTTCCTGCTGACTTTCTATCACCTTCTCTTCCCCTTTTTCACTTACGCCTTGCTGCATATCCACAACATAACTGGGGCCTTTTATCTCCAGCACAGCACTTGAGGGTTTCGGTTTCTGAAGGGCCTGAACTGGGCTCCAGCGATATACATCTTGACCAACAAGGGCCTGGTCAATAAACTGTGATTTGTCTCCAGACTTTACAATATAGCTCTCTGGTTCACTTGAAGCATCACTATCCTGAACCGCTGAAACTGTGGGCTGCTGTTCATTACCCTTTTCGCTTCGAAGTGGAGACCTTGAGGACTCAGTAGGAGAACTTTTATTTCCTTCAGCAAAATCTTCAGGATCTACAGTTTTAGTAGGTGCATTCTGTTCTAATGGCTCTGTTACAGACACGCCTGCCATCTCGGCTACAATTTTGCTAGTTTCTTTACCTGGTGAGTAAAACATTTCTTTTTGAATATTTTCTTCAGGGCCACTAGGCTTCCTTTCCCACCCGTCTGGTCTCTTTTCTGGAATATACTCATATTCCACCTGTTCAGATTGTGGTAATTTATCATCATGTATGACAGCCATATCCACAGTACTGACAATATCAACATGTTCTGTTTCTAAATATGAGCTGCTCAGACTGTCTTTTGTAAGACCTTCATACGGAACACTAGAGCTTGGAGAATAAACATGCTCACCATCTTTAGCAATACCAGACGACTCGGCTTCCACAAAAAATGCTGGATCCATTTGATGTTCAAGAACACCGCTACCTGCTGTCACAATGGACTCTGCTGTGGTTCCTTGAGCTTGTTTATCAACTGCACTAGGCCAGAGTTCGTCCTGTATGACAGCCCTACTGTAACCAACACGTGGCTTGCTGATCACTGGTTTGTTTCCCTGACTTATGACTTTAACTTGTGCTTTAACCGGTTCCCACTCCCGACGATCCTTAAAATCAGCGCTATACGTTTCTTTTAATATGCCTTGTAAGTATGTGGGCTTATCTTCAGGAGGACCCTTGATCCCCACTGACAAAACATTTGGTACTGTGCACTGAATTTGAAGTGGCGTTGCTATCTCTGTGGTTACTGGTATGATCTCTGATTTTTCTGTGCCACGGGCATCGATAATGTTTTCCGAAACAATCCGTGGGCTTACTTGTTTTACATCTTGAATTCTACAGCCGTCATCTGCACGCAGCTTTTCAATTTTTCCAACATTATCAGATTTTTCTGTATCTGAGACCTCAATCATTTCCACTTCTCTCCCCTCCACTACGGATTCCAGCAGCTGGGTTGGAACGGCAGGGCCACTTACTTCCTCCTCAGACAGCTTGGAACTTTCTCCAGGTGCCAACGTGACACCAACTTGCCCTGCACCGTAATGTGACGAAGGCAAGTCTGCGCCAAACCTTTGCTCTCTTCCCTGCAGCAGCACCTCTGCCTCGGTGTAATCCCCCTCAGTGTATGGCCTGTACCCCTCCAGTGAGCGTTCATCCAGAATGGCGCTGTCGTCCGTTTCCCCCCCACTTTCATACACGTACGGAGAATCGACTCTGGTTCTGAACATGTACTCCCTGCCACGACCCCTGGAACGATCGGCCTGCATAACAGTAGTTGGTGGAAACTTAGGCTGGACGTTCACTGCCTCGGATTGCTTCTCAAAGCGTATCGTGCTAACGTTTGGTGTAACTGGGGACTGTTCTTGTCCCGTTTGATCGAATCGAGACTGAAAATTCTCCTTTAGCCTGCGTAGAATTTTTGCACTTTCCGTCGACTCATACATATCCTCATCACTTGTAAAGAACTGCTCGTCCACATCCTTTAACTTTATTTCTGATGTTGTACCGCCGTACTGCCGCGTGCTTCCTACGCTCTGACTTTGTCTGGTCCCCGAGTAAAAAACTGATGATGTATGTAGTTTCTGATTTTCTGAATCCTCCGTGAAGGGCATTTCGATAAACAGAGCAGAGCAACACTCAACTTCTCCCACGACGTTTTTAGCCACGCAGCTATAATCCCCAGCATCGCTGCTCGTGACAGAGTAGATAACCAGCTGATATCGACCCCCGCCTTCATGAACATCGTACTTCTCCCCATCTATGCACAAAAACAGCATATCTTTAGCCCATGTCACCGATGGCTCTGGGTCGCCAAATACTAAGCATTCGAACATGGCATCGTCGCCTTCAATGCAAAACATGTCCTCGGTCGCTTTGATGATTTGAGGAGCCTCGTGCATTTCCCCAAACTTGAATTTGAACTTGTGCTTCATTTTTGTCGGCGAGACGCCTTCCGAGTCTGACGACGTGAACTCTGTCGAATGGAAACGCTCCCTGACTTCCTCCTCCTCTTCCTCCTCCTCCTCCTCTTCATTTTCTTCGGCATCTCTTTCTATGGTGGGAGTAGGTGCGGTCACCATGATCTCCACTGGCAGAGAGAGCCCGCTGGAGTGTGTCTGGGAGCGACTCTCACGGGGCAAATACTGCATTGAGAACGAGCCCATAATATCGGCGATCTCTGGATCAGACTCTTCGGATAAGCATATCATGGGTGGAATTTGATATTGATGTTCTTTCTTTACCATGGTCACCGTGGGTTTCTGTTTTGTACCTTCTTGCAAGGCATGGTGCTTTGGAGCAGGCGTTTCTGCAGTAGCTTCTCTCCCTTTCAGATCACCCGAAAGCTTAATCGATACCTTCTTCTCAGAAGTAAGAGGAGGTTTTGTGGTGGCAACGCTAGACTCGGGCAACGTGTCGAATACAGAGCCCCGTGGGAGGGTTCTGGTCTGTATTTCCGAAACCGTCTTAATTATGTCGTCACCGTGACTAGAAGCGTCTGCTCTCTGAATATCTTTTTTCTCAAGGGCACCCCCAGCAGGCTCTGACCTAATCCCACCTTTGCTTTCCTGCTGTTGAGCAATAGATTCTCCAAATGGTTCAAAATGTATTTCTGATGTTAAACTATTCTTTGAAAATGATGGCATTTCAGCAGACGGCAGTTGAGACAGGAGTTCTTCTTGCCAGGGCTTTTGTTTTAAAGGTGGCTTGTTGCTGATTTTAGAGGAAGTCTCGAACATTTCCTTGATCTTCATACGCTGTGGTGGTGGCTCTGAGGGCACATGAGCTTGCTTGTGTTCAGCTTGTTTCATGAATTTATCTCGAAGAGTTTTGATTCTTTCAAACGAATGGATAACCATGGGTTCTTTTTCTTCAAGTGGTTTTATTTGCACTTCGTCCGTATGTAACCCAAGGATCTTCTCCATCCTCACTTGAAAAGCCTTTGTTTTCTCTGCAACTGTTACGTGTGTATAGCCCTCATCACCTGGCACTACCTGCTTAGGTTTACCACGTATGTAAGTGACCATTTTATACTGAGAAAATGATTGTTTATCATCATCCATGGTTGCCAGTCGACCGGTCTCTGAAGACGAGGCCTCGGGTAAAGGCAGGCCTTCTTTTTCTGCTCTCCTTTTCTCCAAAACCCTCTTCTTAGCTTCCCGTAGGAGCTGAAGCTTGCGTTCAATTTCTTTGTCAAGAGACGTTTGAGCAACGAGTCTCCTCTCCTTCTTCACCGTTTTGAGAGGGGCTGCCTCTGGCAACTTTGATGCAGCAGGGCTGAAGGGCAGAAGAGCCACTCTGGGTGGAATTTTCTTCTTTGGCGGAAGTGCAGATTTCTTGATAACGATCACCTTTCCAGTTATCAGCCGCTCTGAGAACAGCGCTCGAGGAAAGATGTCAAAATGTTTATTTTGATAAGGAGACCCGACATGCCGCAGTTCCAACCTGCCAAGGTCTGCCTGCTTCTGCTCTAATGCCGAATCACCAGGACGGGTCCTACGCCCCCTCCTCAAAAGGGCCAGGTAATTCACATTGTGCTGATCATGCATTGCAATAATCAGAGAAGCGATGGACTCGGCTGACCCTTCCGAATTGATAGCAAACACTTTGTAGCTTCCAGAATCCTGCTGCCGAACAGCTTCGATCTCCAGGGAGGAGACATTATCGTGCATTTGGCTTTTAATTGTAACCTTGTATCGGGCATTTTTCTGAAGGGGCCTGTTATTAAGATACCACGTTACGCTGGGAGTGGGGTTTGCAAGAATTCTGCAGTGGAAAGCAGCAGGCTGACCTTCTTTTACTGAAACGAATTTCAGTGACTGTGTGAATGTAGGTGCTATGTTTTCTGTCCAAGGTCTATTGGAAGATGTAGTGGTGGTGTGAGCAGAAAGGATTTCATGATTCAGGTCTTCATCCATGTATGGTTGCATCCTTGTGATTCCTCCTCTGGGGATTGAATGTTCGCTTCCATCAATAAAGCCCCATTCTGTAAAAAAAAAGGAAAAATTACGTCTAAATTCAGGGAAGAAAAATTGCAATGCAAACTTCAAATGAATGAAAATGTTTAAAATTGAATGCGTAATTGTTTTATGTAATGCATGCAAACGTAGCAAGCAAGAAGGATGTTATAAGTGAAATAGAAAAACGTGAATAGTCCAACTCACCATATTTGTTCGAATAAACGTTAGACTTGTGACAATAAGCGTCACAGAATCTGGGTCGTTGGATCTTCAGATAGTGCTGCAATGTCTTCCTCTACGGACTTCTAAAAACAACTTTTCTCTCATAATAATAATTACTTGCAAATCGTTTGCAGAGTGAAACTCGGTTGCAGGAAAAAATAATAATCTAAGAATACGATTCCGCCATTGTAAAAAAAAAAATGGTAACCTCGCCTGACTTGCACACAGCAGAACGAATGCCCTCTCTGACCCTCGTGGTAAAGCGGCAAAAAGCTCAGTAAAAAAAACCAACATATCCGTTTTCTATGACAAGTATGCAGAATTAAAAATTTCGGCCACCAGCATTTGTTATTTTACGCAGAAATTGGCTGAAATTCACTGCTGTTCGGTGAACAGACGTTTATTCGAACCAATACAGCTTGGAGATTATGGGATGTTTAAATGACTTTTATGTCATGCAATGAAGCAGAGGCCTGAAGGCTAAAGAAGGAATGCTGTCTGCAAGCCAGGTCAGTTAAGGACTCCAAGTTTTATATTCTACGAATTAATACCCAATATATGTTGTCAGCTAGGACACCTTTTGCACAGTTCATATCACCATAAACGATCAACAATACCAATACATCATCACATCATATTCCACAATTTTGTGGACCACTGATAAAGAAAGATACTGTGCATGTGCGTACAAAAAGGAATGTGCAAAGTATGTATCGTGGGTGGAATTGTCAGAAAATATCAGTTGTGGGTATTTATTTGACTGTCAAGTCTCAAGGCCCTCAAGTGAACTGTTAGCGAGCTTGCTGGAACAGCGACCCTGCATGAATATTGTTTTGTAGAGAAGCTGGAATCATCAAGTTATAGTCACACAAACACCCACACAAACACCCACACGCATGTAAAATATGCACTCGGGTATTAAGCAAGCCACATGTCACCATAAAACAACACATTGTCATTTAAAAAAAAGATAAAACAACGAATTACATTACTTGAAGGGTGAATATGCCAACAGCATTAGCAATTGTTCAACGTAGTGTTTGGTCATTTTAACATTACTTGTATGTGTATATATAGTAAGACATATTCCCTGAATTATTGTAAGAAAGAAACCATGCCTACCTTTGACCTCTGGCTGAAGAGCTGCAAAATAAAAATAATAAAGAAAACACCGGTTAATGGCGAATCAACAGAAAATATCAGAAACGTTTAGCAATGATTCTCAACTTATATTCCACCATTTAACCACATACCTACACTGGCTCCTGATCTTAAGTAATGTAAAAATTAACTAAACACAATATTAAAGTCAGCTGTGCAAAACACAAGTATAGCATTAGACACCATTAGGTTGAGAATAACTTAAATAGTGTACACTGTGGAGGAAAACATTTACACAAGACCTTTTTTGTTGTTAAAAAAAACTTTGTTTACACAATGACATTCTCACCAATACTGACTTTGTAAATCAACACACATGGGTAATGTATGAAGAAGAGCAGTTTTAACGTGAACATTACAGACTGTGCCATGTCCAACACATAGCCATGTGAATGTTCTTTCATTGTTCTTTTCACGTATGGAGGATTGGACTCATACATGCTTGCTTATTGAAATCAGTCATTGTAAAAAATAAAAATTGTTAAATAAACCCGGGAGCAGAAAACAAACAAGTTTTTTTTTTATTGGAAGGACATTTCACAGTCTATAAAAAGTATATATATATCAGCTCGGGAAGATACTTCTTGAGGAAGTCAGCCTGTGTCATTGAGGGAAAACGGTAGGTAAATGGCTTGAGGTTTATGGGAGGTTATTGGAAAGACTCACAACAAGGAGGTGATGAAGTGTCTCATTGTGTTTTTTTTTATAAGTGGTAAAGGTTTGTTGATCAACAGCTGAACACGAAGTGAAAAGAGAAAAAAAGCCAACCACTGAAAAACAGGTCAAGGAGTGGAGTGGTTATAGCGATGATGTTAAAGAGGTACCGGAAAAGAGATGGCAACACTGTTTTATGCTTCGGGATTAATACATGGAATTGGTGGAAGAAGAAGAAAAAAATTTTTAGTTAAGCAGGTTCAGCCAACTCCATGCAGACAGTTTCCAACCTGACACTTTGAGTCGGGTGTTGCAGACTGCCTCTCCTTCACTGTTGAAGGCTCTGCAAGAATATGCGCCACTGTCTTCGTGCATAACTGTCATTAACTGCAAGCAGCAAATCCATCCGTTGTAAAACATGGACACGGCCGGAGAGTCCTCGATTTTGATCTCATCGTGCAGCCAAATGACTTCAGGGATGGGGTTCCCCTTGACGCGGCACACCAGAATGACACTGTCGCCTTCTTCCACGTGGGCCTCGGAGGGAAGCTCCTCTGTGAACTCGGGCGGGTACGGCGGGGTCATGACCAGGTCTTCGTAAGCGACGACGTCCGAGTACTCAGGAGCGGCAGTGCTCTGCCTCGGATGCACCGTTTCAGGCGTTTCCTGAGAATAATTTGGCTTTCCCCTCAAACCGGCTGGGTCGGCTGAACAAAAAAAAAAATGTAAGGGGACGATAAATACAATTGAGCGCTAGTTCAATCAGACAATTCGAGTTGGGTTTTTTTTTACTTTTACAAAGATAACAAGATTTAGGTTACGGTACGTAAATTCATTGTTGAGGAGTGAAGCGGCGATGCAGTGGTTTGCGAACACTGCGCTACACCACGCTGAGAACCCAACGACCCGAGTTTGATTCTCGGGCCATGGCCGATATTAGTGGAGAGAAAATTGCGATGTATGATCCTGTGCTGGGGCCTCCTCTTCACCAACCTGCGCTGACCAGCATGGTGAAGTATGGTCAAACGACACCAATGGCCAACATGGTGTGGGGGACACTTTCTTCCAGCACTGGATTGACAAATGGTATTATTTATATGATATTACACGACATTTTATTATAATGTTAAATTTGTTAATTTAGCTTACTTGAAATAGCTATGATCATCCATAGAATACATATTGCTGAAATAATATTTGGTTCTCAGAGATTATCCCACGTTTTGGGGGAGTATCGTTCTAGTAAAAGTTTCAGATGGAATGATCGAGTGATACCACAGAATGTATTATTTGATGTGCTCAATCATTGTAAACGATATAGCGTTATTTGATTTGTAATACATTGATGTGAATCATTATTGGGAGATGACTATCTAATGGGAAAATCACCTTCTACTGTCAAAACAGCTTCAGTCTTCTCCTCTCCGGCTTCGTCCGTCGCAATGCAGGTGTACAACCCATCATCCTCGGGGTCCACATCCAAGATGGTCATGAGAAAAACGCTGCCATTCTGAGCAAATTTAATCTTCTGGCTTTCTTCTATGGGGCTTCCTTGGTGACACCAAGTGACCATGGGAAACGGAGGCCCTCGAACCGAGCAAATAAACTGTGCTGGCTGACCCATCGTGACCTTCTGATCCGTCAGTCCAAGAGTGAACTTTGGCTTTTTAAGCTTGGCCGCCCGGGAAACAACGGACACCACGGACTCACAGAATGCCTCGCCAGCGGGGTTTATGGCCTTGCACGTGTATTTGCCAGAATCTTCCTTGCGTATGTCTTCTATGATTACGTGGGTTTCGGAGAATATGCCAGACTCGGTTGTTGTGGATATCCTGAGACCTCTTCTTTCCGTAACTTCGTTGTCATCTTTGAACCACGTAATCTGTGGCTCAGGAATGGCTAAAATCTGAAACTTTAGCCGAACCAGAGTTCCTTCTTCTATGGTGGCATCTCCGGGTTCATAAACAAACTTAGGGGCTTGCATCATCTTGTTTTCTGTCTCGATTGTTTCACTTAAAATGTGTTTTTCCCTTTCTTGTGTAACCTTCTCTGTTACAACTTCACTTGTCTTTACTGTTTGAACTGTGGCAGGGGTACTTGGAGTCGATGTTGCCAATACTTCTTCCTTATCTGAAGAGGTCTGGCTCTTAACTAGAATTTGCTGATTGATATCTAAGTAATAGGAAGAAGAGAAAAAAGCATTGCCGTCTTATTGCACTGCCTGGGAGCAGTAACCAGGTTTAGCAATATAGTTGCAAAAATAAAACATTCTCATTTTAGTTTCTTAAAGCAAAGCTTTTTGGCATGATAAGTTAAAGGCAACATTGTGAAGACACCTCTTGTATTTCAGCAAATGCATTTTTGTTATTGCCATGGCATAATTGTGCAGCTTATGCTGTATTTTAGAAGATGAGTTCTTAGTTGATTAAATATACAGAGGAGCAGCCGCATTATAAAATGATGGCAGTGGAAAATGGCCCGGCATGGACTTACCTGGTTAATACGGTTAAAACGGTGGCGTCAGAGCGATGATTCAAGCTGGTGTGCCGGAGGCGTGGCTTCAGGGAATTTGTGACGAATGTCGTTATATTTGTGAAAAAATATTTTGGTGAGTGATGAATTGTACTAGATTTTCAGTTAATAGGGAGAACGCAAGTTGATTGTGACGAGGGTTTAATTTTAATGTGTTAGGTGCAGTTATAACAATATTGGTATAGGACATGGCTTTGAAATGGAATTGTTTGTTTCCTTAAAGGTCTTGAAAAAGTGGGAAATAATCACAACTTCCCCAGCTGATACATAATACACAGTACAATATAGTGACTTAAACAACATGCTGGTTGGTACGTACTATTTTTTTTTGTTTCAAAATACAAAACAAAAACGACAAAATTACGATCAGCTCCGAGCATGGCGTGATGAAATTAGTAATATTACCCAGGCTTTCAAAGCTGGTACAACATAATGAAACGGTTAGCCTTATTAATGTGTGCAAAGCATTAACACACACACACTGTTGCATTGAGTGAATACCAATTACACCTTCAACTGTGTAAATACAACAAAAACTAAACTTTTCCAAAAAGATTCGCACTTTCAAAAAACACGTGGGATGAAAATTAAAGGGCGAAAATATGAGAACGCAAATTAGGTCGTGGGTAAGATACCTTCGAGGTTGAGAGTAGCGCTGCACATTGCTTCCCCCATGGAGTTCTTGGCTACGCACTTGTACTGGCCTTCGTCCTCCGGGAAGACCTCCATGATCTCCAGCTGATAGGTGTCCTCAAAGTTTGTCATTTTGAAGAACTTGGACGGCTTGATCTCTTTTTCATTGCAGTACCAGGTCACTTCAAGATCTGTAGTCAACAAAAACAAGAGCTGCAACTATAATTTGTGTCGCGCGTTTATCACGGTCGGCTCAAAATAGCTGCGCCGAAGATGAATGCAAAATTTCAGGTCATTCAGGCTATTCTAATGTATTCTTCGTGTGCTGCAAATTATCAACGCTAAATTATTTATACCAATGCGATACAGTAAAAGCGTCCATAATACAGGTTTTTTGGGTTAGATCGCGTAAATATATAAATCTTTCGTTAAACCCGCCACCACCCAACACACCATTGTGTTGGAGTGCTGTACTAGTAACGAATATGCATGTTCTGTTAAAGTGACAAACCTCACTAATTGGCTGTGTCGGATGGTGGCGGGTTTAACGACATGTTTATATATTTACGCGATCTATCCCAACAAACCTCTATTATAGATGATATTGATCGCGAAAGCATACGTGTTAAACAGTAAAAGCGGCCTACTCGAACTGCTGAGACCACGAGTTAGAATCGAGGCAATCGCCCATGATTAAAACCGGTCCCCAAGTGTGGATAAGAGGTCACTTGATGGGATCTTAGAAGTAGTTCTGTGTTATCCCCTTCCGTGGGCCGTTCCCCAAAGTGGGGGTTCTGAACCACTCTGTGAGAGCTCCAAATGATCGTTACTTCAAACCACGCCACGATGCCAACAGCATGAAACGTCACGGTATTCGAATTGTAAATGTTGTGGGTTCATTCTCCAACATACCGGTGTGCTGAACTCATAACGAATTGGCACGTTTTGTTTTACATGACAAACCATACTCTAATTGTCTGTGTCGGGTGGTGGCGGGTTTAATGACACATTTATATATTTACGTGATCTCACCCCAAAAAAAAAAAACTCTATTATCGAACATGAATACAATTGTAGAAAAAAAGTAATTGTATGACTAAGGTAAAAAATACATATCAGCACAATTCTTGGCGAGAAAGGGAGGACAACGTACCGGTGCCTGTGACTTGACACTGGAAGCTGGCGGGGTGGCCCTCCTGTGTGGACGTGCTTTGGATGGGCTCGAGGAGCACTGGAGGGTTGGCTGGGACGGCCTCCACCGGTGGAGACACGGGTTCTTTGACTGGAAAAGCACGCAGAGCAAACCAACAACCCACGGAGATGCGTTATAGGTTGCCGTGCCGCGATCGATTGCGGCGTCGAGGCAAGCTTAGCAACTTCACTCGCGCAATTCACATTATTGAAAACAAAAATTGTGCATTCAAAATAAGAGGGAACACTGAAGCATGTTTACGATAATTGCAAAGTTATGTGCATTGAAGAGAGTATCACTTTTGATATGCAAATTATTTTGTCAAGGCGCTCTCCTTCCCCCTCCAACCCAGCTTAAATATACGCTCCAAGCTTGGTGGTGTTTCATTCTTCACCTGAGGACGGCTGCTTGCGTTGTAGCCGAAACGTCGTGAGAATTATTTTATTATGTTTTATTTTTATTATTGTATTATTTCCCTTCTACGTGACTTTATCGAAAGAACCAAGAAGATGAATCCCTGCAGTCACGAAAGCTTTAAATCGAAATTTATGAGAGTATCACTGTTTAATGAAACACATTGTCAACATGGGTAACTGTTGGCAGAACAAATAAGGTAAAAGTTCAAAGCTAAAGAAAAGATTATGTAACCATTTCAAAATTGCATTCATTTGGAATCGAATCACTAACATACAGGATTGGAAGGTGGATGTGAGTGGGTGTTTGGGTCAGGTCGGGTTTGAGGGGGGGGGGGGGCAAGGAGAAACAGCCGTGGACCTATTGGGTAGAAAACCCAAGAGAGAGAGAGAGTCAGCCCCGTAGCATTAGTGGGGTGGCTAAATTGTTTCAGTCAAGTCAAAAATACGTTGATTACAAAAAATGACTACAATTAAGCAAAGCGCATTGCAGCCCCTTTCCTCGTGAACAAAGGATGGTGAGGGGGCTAGAGCAGAATTCATGATATGCAAAATGTTTTATAATATTGTGACTAAATCTGTTGCATGTTTGTAAGTATGTTTAACAATTGACTGTCATGCACCCCCCCCCCCCCCCTTGAGTTTTTGTAATGCCTCACTAAATTGGGGGGTTAGCCCACTGGGTGCCCAAAACACAACATAATTTTGGAAAGCCACCTTTAACTTCATACAATCCTTGCGAGATAACGTGCGAGATGTAAACAAGAGATACAGACTTAGTGAGATGAGAGAGGTATAGATAAGACATTGATGTTTAGTCAGATGACTGAAGAGACAGAAAGAAAATAGCGACATGAGAGAGATTATTCGGCTCTTTTATGTCAGTTATCGAGTCATGTTTATGAGGATTTGGGTGGGTATTTGATCCACCCATATCGTTTGCATGAATGCGAGGCCCCTTGAGTATTTTGAGGCCCGAAGCGTTTTGCTTGGTTTATTTATGCCGAGCGCTGCCGCGTCCGCCCTTTAAAACAGTGACTAACCCACACTCGAACACTGGTTAAATATGATGACTTGTTTTACTTTGGGCCCCTTTGTTAATTTGTGCCTGACTTGACCCTTGACACGCTCTCATCTTATCACCTGTTTCTCTACCATCTTCCTTTTAACGCTTTTGATATCCTCTCGTATACTTTCTCCCCTCTTTTTTTTTACTCTCTCTCTCCCTCGCACATGTTCTCACCATCCTAGATAACGGCAAGGGAAGGACTGTTATTTTAAACGTGCGCGTCAACCATTTTTCTGTCTCACGTGTACTCTGGCTCCGTCCTGCTTCTGTACTGTCGTAAAAATAAAAGGAAAAAGTGTGGGCGCCAAAGGGCCACGGGACGCTCACCTTCGACGGTGAGGGTGGCGGCACAGAACACGGAGCCGTAGTCGTTGGTGGCCTCGCACTTGTACACGCCGCTGTCCTCCGTGAAGGTCTCGATGAGCAGCAGGGTGTAGCTCTCCATGTCGTGCAGGATCTTGGCCTTGAAGCCCGACTGCAGCCGCTGCTCGTCCTTGTACCAGAACACGGTGGGGTCCGGCTTGCCCGTGATGCGGCACGACAGCCGCGCCGGCTCGCCGGCCTCCACTGTCTGGCCCTCGAACGCGCTCAGCAACCGCGGCGCCTCCGGGGCTATACACGTGGCGGGCGGGAGGGAGGGGAACGCAGTTTGCAAGAGAATAATTTTTTAGACCGGCCATTTTCACCCCGTGTACATTGCAAAGACAGAGATCCCCCATATAGCCTGAGCAGACTGTTGAAGGCCGGCACGGCACATGAGGGGGTGGGTGGCCAACAGCACGCCCGGACGCCTGTGTTTCTCCAGTGGTGATGTTTACACACCACGTCAGGGACTCATTTGAGGCTGAGTCGACCTAGGGGAGGCCCAGGACCAGTTCAGATAATCGTCACCGGTGTTGTCCGTGAGCGGGAATCGAACTTGGGTGGCTGGGTTCGTAGTGCAGCGCGCTAACCGCTACACTACCATGAACTACATTACAGGTCCACACACACAATCATGTGGGGACCCTAGACGTGGGAGCATAGCAGTAAAGTACAACAGTGGATTATACTGCACTGCCCTCTGCTGAGGACATAAAACCCCTGGAGCTAACCTATGACATCCTCATATTTGCCATCTCAACAGATGTAAGCGGCAGTCTGCCTATGTTTAAACCCCCTTACCACACACTGATTTTGAAAATGAAAAAAAAATTAATCGAAACGTGCATTTTTCACGTGAAACGTTTTAAAAAAGTGATGTGATTAGTATTGGACATTGGCGTGCGGTAAAATTGCTTTTTAAAATTATCGGCAGCCTGCCGCTTCAATCGGTGATAACATTTGGCAAGTAACGAGGTTGTCGCAGGTGGCTGTTGTCCTGTAGATCTATAGCCCCACGCCGACGCCCCCCCGCCTTCGCCAACCCACACTGACCAGCGTGGGGTGACACCCGTTCAAGTAGCCTCCCCCACGACCCGCACGGTGTGGGAGGAGGCCCTCAAATGCAGTGGTGGGATTGACGGGAAAATAACTAAAAAGTGACTGGAAATGTTCTAGATTTGAAGTTTTCGTGATTGCAAGGATCCATACTCTTTTGTTCTTTTGGTAAAGTCACGCAGATGAAAGTAAAAAAAAAAAGTTTTATATATAAGAAATAAATCAAATTACGACGTTTCGGGCGCAACACATGACGGGCGCTTATGTTGCACCCTAAACGTCGTGATTTAATTGGTTAATTATTAATTTTTTATTTTATTTTATTACATTACATTTTATTTCTTTATTTTATTTTTTCACCTACGTGACTTTACCGAAAGAACCAAAGAGCATGACTGGAAATGCGGTCCAGTTGGCCCGGGGTGCGAGGCCGTTTTAAAACGCGCCCTGACCGAACTCACCGTTCACGATGAGGGTGATCTCGCTGCGGGATTTCCCGGCGACAAAGGTGTACTTCCCGGAGTCGGTCAGCCAGGACTCGGTGATGACCATGCGGTGCACGTGGTGCTCGACCACGTATTCGTGCCGCTCTTCCACCGAGAAGTCGACCTGCACGCCGTCCTTCAGCCACAGCGCTTCCACGTCGTCTTCATTCACCACAAACTCCACGACCGCCCGCTTCTTCTCCATGACCTGTTGTCGAGACACGCCAGCACGATTGATCGATTGAAATGCGTCACATATATAGGTGTACTGTACATTGCAAACAAATTTAGAGCAATTTTTATTCTATAGATCTTTTTCAGAATTCGGCCTGGCAACAAATGACAGTTCAACAAGGTGGCTTATCATCTTGTGGAAAATGTATAGCAGCCAAACGCATGTTGATTCTAAGTGTGGAGGGAAAAACCGGAGGACCCAGAGAAAAATCAATGTGACCACAGGGAGAACATGCAAACTCAAAATATACAGGTGTCAGGGTCAGGATTGAACTCACGGCTTCCTGTATACCAGGCGAGGTAGTTAACATCTCGCCACCGTAGTTCCCAAATACATTTGCTCTTACAAAAATTTCAGAAGGCTAAATTCAGAAGGGTGTAGCGGTGGCGCAGTGTTTAGCGCACTATGTTGTGAACCTTGCGCGCTGAGTTTAATTCCTAGCCATGGTTAACATCAGTGGTAATGTTAGTCATCTAAACCGGTCATGGATACCTCCCCCCACTTCACCAACCCGCACTGACCAGCGTGATGAAGTACGGTCAAACAACGCCCCACCCTCCCCACTATGTCTGACAGACGGATGTAATCTGTGAGTAGCGAGATATGTTGCTGTGTGGTTTTACACAAATATATTTGTGGGTCACTTTCGACCGTGACGCCGGCAATCACATGGCCTAATTTGCGGTTAACACACTCAGGGCATTAACCAGGGTGGCCACCAAGCTCAAACCGCTCTCACCTGTGCAGCGAGTGCCAAAAACATGCTGCAGTTCGACAAAAAACGTCAGAGTCAGCGGTGGATTGATCGTGGCCGACGACGATAACGGCGCGAACGCTCAGCAACGCACACGAGCGACGTGTCGCGCCGAATTCCGCGGGCCGGCCCTAGCTCGGGGTCGGCTCTCACCTCGACGAACATGGACGAGGGCCTGGAGATCTCGATGTGGCGCGCCTCGATGAAGAGCGTTGCCGTCGAGACGTTGCTGCCCGCCACCACGCTGTACGTGCCCGCGTCCGACATGTTCACCCGCGGGATGACCAGCTTGTGCACGAACCGCTCGCTTACAAACTGAATCCTGCACGAGAGCGGATGACGGGAGCGACAGTCGCACGCATGAGCACCAGGTTAATCCGCATGGGGCCAAGCTGCTACGCAAGAAGCTGTTTGGCAAATGATTTTTAAGTATATGGTCATCATACAAGCCCGTAATTTTCATTACAGTGTCCTTGCAACTTAAAATGCAGTCTATTGTCGATATGTTTTATTTGTACGACTAATGTCGGTGGAGAGGAACAACCATAATTTAGGTGGTGGAGCGCGATAGTTGTGTTAGGAGTAGCGGAGTGTCGTATCACTCGTTGTGATGACACCTCATTCGTATTTGTGAATGGGGCATTGAGTCGTTATATGCTCCATGGTCCGTTCTAGGTGCACACTGGATATTTTATAGCTTTCCATTCGTCCTCTCGAATATCCAGGGTAATCAGGTGTCGATTTTTACCGCGTAAAACAAATCACGAATAATACTATACATATAAACATTAGGCTATGAACGTATTTATTGCCTATGTAGAATGGGGCTGAAAACGCAGAATGTGCTGTCAGGTTTGAATGTTTCTTAAACAAATCAGTTCACGTGCTGAACTGTTTTTCAGGCACATGCATTACTGAATTACTGACCTCCGATGAGTTAGGATCAGCGATATATTAAACCGGTGTGAACAAAGAAATTTCATTTATTTGGTCGCGAGCACAGTTAACCAACAGCCTGGATAATCCCGCTCATACAAAACTGAGAGTTAACTGTAGCTCATTATGAGATCGCTTGTCAAAAATATCCTCGGCATATAATTGACATTAAGTTATCTGTATGAATTCTAGATTTGAAGCTTTCGTGACTGCAAGGATTCATACTCTTAAGTTATTTTGGTAAAGTCACGTAGGTAAATTTTTTTTTACAAAAAAGCCAACACTGCCTTTAAATAAAAACACGTATATTTAGGCGTGGTTCTCACTATGACCTATCTTCATAGCACATCTTCACATCATGTGAATTAGGACGGTGATAAACGATACTTATATTCAATTGGCATAATAATTGAAATTTTAATGTCACATTTGTAGACAATTGTGACACTGGTCGTCATGGTAAAAGGGAGGGATCCATTCTTTTCCCGGATATGGTGTAAGTCGGAGTGTGCCATGCTTTGTGTTCGCTCGTGGTTTTTCATTATTATTAAAGAATTGTTTTGTTAAAAGAACATTCTGAGTACAATCATCTTTGACCACATTAGTCAGTAAGGTGCCGAATCAGAAAAGAGACTGCAACATTTAAGATATTGACTGAATGCTCCTTGATTATCCATGTGATTTTTTTTAGACCTGAGACTGCAACACAAGCAATCATCATCAGGTGTGGATTTCACACCTGATGATGACTGCTTGTGTTGCAGTCGAAACGTCGTGATAATTTTATTGTTTCATTTTTTGTATTATTTCCCTTCTACGTGACTTTACCGAAAGAACCAAGAATATGAATCCGTGCAGTCACGAAAACTTTAAATCAAAATGACAATTACCTGTCGCTTGCTTCCAACTGCTGGCCGTCCTTCAGCCACTGAACTTCAATGTTCGGCTCGGAGATCTCGCACGAAAAGGAAGCCTTTTTCTTCTCAATCACCTTGATGTCCTTAATCTGTTTCCTAAAGTCAATGTGTCGCGCTAAGGGGGGGAGAACACGTGGCAAACAGAAAGGTGACCGTTACATAACAACAACAACAACAACAACAAATCACTTTTGCAGTGCACGACACCCATCTCAAGTCTTGGGTGATAGCTGTTTTTTTTTACCGAGCAATTGTTACGAACAATGCTTGAGTCGGCACAATTAGTTGTGGTCAAGAGCTCATCACGGCTAATTTCATTGGTGCCATTGCACCTCGCCATCCCTTCCTTCTTTCGCTAGATCCCCGTGTCCTGGTGTGCTGGTCGTTGGCTGACGGCGCACTGAGAACTATCTACTCCTCTGCCAACGTCTGTCCTGCCACTGGTCTAATGGGGACACATCTGTGTTTGTCAATGGTATTATCACCGGGGGTTCCCACTTAACCTGCGGTGACGTCGCTGTCACTCCTGGAAGTTCGGTGATCATCGTGAAATGCCGACGTTACCCAGGGTCCCACTAACCTGCCGTGGGATGCCAATTGTCACTGCTGAGGGCGAACCTAACGTGTGTGGTCGCACTACACGAGGAGCGAGGAGTCCCGCAACCGCGGACCAAAGTTATGTTTGCCGACCACTCTCAAAACATATCCGGTTCGCGGTGACAAATCTCCTACGACGAGGACACGGGGTGGCGGGGGGGTGTATGCTTGTACGTTGAACTACATTCACGCCATACGTAGCCAACCATGGTAATCGGAGGTTCGGGGGAAGGACAACTAAAAAAACCTGCGCTAGAATCAGTTGCAAGAGTGACACCAGCAGATGAGATAACCGACCTTCGACAAACAGCGTCGACGTCGTGGAGGCTGAGCCGGCCACGAAGGTGTACTCTGCCGCGTCGGCAAAGTGCACGTTGCGCACAGTGAGCGAGTGGGTGATCGTCTTGGTGCGGACGACATAGCGGTCGGTCGACTTGACCTCGACGCCATTCTTCAGCCACTTGTAGGTAATGCCCTCGTAGTTCACGTTCACCTCGAAGGTGATGGTGTCCTTTTCCTCCGCCTTGATGTCCTTCATCATCGAGGTGATGAGGATCGCTGCAGTGGGGAACACGTGCGGATTCATGGCCCGGGTTGTAAGCGCATCGGTAAGCGGCAACGCACGAATTGGCCAAGTCAAAGCTATTTATTTGGGGCAAAAAATTGGTTAAGAATTTATCTGCTTTTCAAATAATAATAAAATGCTTTACTGTGATTTTTTTTTATGCATTGAAGTTAGTTTAGTACTCGTATCTACGTAATGTATGGCAACTAAATCACTAAGAATGAAAATATAATAAGAGCATATAATAACGTATTTTTTTAAGAGAGTGAAAATAATTATGTTTGATACATGCATGCAATTACGCGCGTGAGAATGTTATGATTTGACACTCATGCAAATCGCATGCAATGCTACGAGATGCTACTTTTACATTTTCACCTGAACGGAGCGAGCGCTGCAATTCAAACCGGAGCGAAAACGCGACCACAGGACAACGCGGTAACACACGCTGCGGAAACACAACTCGACTCTCAAATCAAACCACGACCCTGAATGCTGACGATTCGTCGAATCGCTCGAGAGAGGCCGACCATCACAAAGCCGATATTCACACTCGGCGTAACAAACCGACACGAGTCTGACGAGCGACAGTAAACTCCCCACTTAAACTTTCTTCTTTACTTCACCGGAGCTTCAAGGCCCACACCGCGGAAGCGCGAGACCCGCCTTCCCGCCGTGCCACTTACGGTTGACGGTGAGGGTGGCGCTGACCCTCTCGTTGCCGCACACGAAGGTGTACTCGGCCGCGTCCTCCTTGCCAGTGTTGACGATCACCAGCTGGTGCAGGCGGCCCTGCATGACGATGCGGAAGCGGTCCGTGACGTCGATCTCCACGCCGTCCTTGAGCCACGTCGCCGGGATGTTCACGTGCGACACCTCGCACTCGAACGTCGCCGTCTTGGTCTCCGGCACCTCGACGCTCTTCAACGTCTTGGTGATTTGCACGGCTGCGAGGAGGGTGGGGGCGGGGGTTGGTGTGGCAGGAGGGCCAGACGGCAGAGAGCGGACGCGGTGATTATTGCTGAATGTGCCAGCCAGTTGCGTTCGTTGGCAAACGCGTCTAAGCGGAGGACTGCGTGATTGGTTATTGCGCAGGTGCCACTTGGCTTAGTAGTGGAACGAGAAGCTCGTTATTGAAAGGTTACCAGTTTAATTTCCTGCTTGGGTGGTTGACTCAGCACCTAATCACTCCAGGGTTGATACAATCAATACCACTTTGTGCGGAAGTCAACAGTGGTTGTTCCAAGGTTTTAGACTCGCCACCATCATAGGAATTTGGACTTTCTACCCCTGGGCTGTAAACAGAAAATGAGCACCAATGCCTCAAGGCTCATTTGAACAGGAAATCGCTTTTCAATTTCCATACACTATGCTCCCACACCTCGGGTTATCACGGTTGGCCACGTGCGGTGCGAAAGAAGTTCAACATACATAAATACAGACTATAATAACATCTCCTGCAGAAGCTCCCAGCAGCAGCTGGAGCAAAACGTCGGGACATCATGCCAAACAACAAATGGGACAAACCAACAATTCATATCAGAGAGAGGGAGACTGATACACGGTTATAACAACTGACCGGCGGGACATGGTCAAGCGGTGTGACGAAGAGACCGACTTACACTCGACAAAGAGCTTTGCGGAGGTCTGCTGCTGAGACACGACTGCAGTGAGGTCTCCCACGTCCTCTCTGTTCAGGTCGAGGACGACGAGCTTGTGGATCTTTTTCTCCACCACAATCTTGTACTTCTTCCCTGCGGCGACGGGCTGGTTCTTGTGCAGCCATTTCACCTCGACGTCCTCGTGTGACAGGCCCAGTTCGAACGTGGCCTGCGAGTGCTCCAGTCCAGTCACATCCTTGAGCTTCTTCAGCACTTTGATGGCTGCAAGTTGGAAAATAAATACGACAAAAGCTGTACTTTAACTCTCGCTTTGACAACTACGACGCATTCGGCAATAACACTGTGGCGCTAAAAAGAAAGGTTATCATTGGTGATGTTTTGGGCAATGCTCCTATTTTCATAGCACATGAATAGAGAGCAGGGTGATGTTAATAAGAGTTGGAGACTGCCTTTAACACCATGGGGCCTGGTGAAAATGACAAATTTTTTAGTTTTCTGATTCGGCATATGATTAGTTACCTAATAGTAGCTATTGAGTACTAGACAAAAATCAATAATAATAAAAATACGACTAAATAAACTAATTTCTCCTACAAGTAAAATTAGAAAATGTTTCTGTGGAAATGTTTGTTATTCCTTCCACAGACAGCTGCAGTTTTGACAGAAAAAAAATATGCATGCACTATCTTCTTGGTTCTTTCGGTAAGTCACGTAGAAGGGAAATAATAAAATAATAAAAATTAAACATTATTTTATTACTTCCCTTCTACGTGACTTTACCGAAAGAACCAAGAAGATGAATCCCTGCAGTCACGAAAGCTTTAAATCGAAATGCATGCACTAATTAATAGAAATACTAATACGAGTATTGTTCTTTATCCAGGAAAGCCTCACTGAATCTCGAGAGTCTATTACGGTGGCGTCCTGCTGCACTGCGATGTTTGGCCAAATCGAATCGAATCTAAGTCATAGAACGCCTTCACTCCAAGGCGCTTGACGTAGCTAACAAAACGGTGACAGAATATGATGATTTAGAAGACAGGGGCGTAAAAGAATTGAGGAATGAGTGACAGTGATAGAGGGGTACTTAGGGATCACGAAAGGGTAGGGGAGGAACGTGAAGGAGTGGAGGGGCGAGGGGAGGGAAGAGAATGGGTAATAGAGAATGGGTGAGGCGTTAAGAGAGGAATGGAAGGAGGTTAATGTACAGGAGGAAGTTTATTCAATGAATACGAGCCACCGTAAGCTCCAGGTGTGCATGTTCAAGATCCCGTGACATTTTCCGAAAAAGGGGAGGCAATGTTGCAATAATGGCTCACATCTTTTGGATAAAACCCACAGTGCAATGTGACTACACTCATCCGTGAAACATAACACATTTTGTGATAGCCATGGACTATGGGAATTGCCCGTACACCAAACGGAGAATCATTGCGATGTGCTGTACTAATAACAAATTGGCATGCTCTGTTTAAGTGACAAACATTACTAATTGGCTGTGTGGGGTGGTGGCGGGTTTAACGACACATTTATAATTACGCGATCTAACCCAAAAAAAACCTCTATTATGGAGAATCATTGCTGTTCATTATAAACCTGGAAATAAACATAACCGTCATTTTGCTTTAATTTACCTTCCACGTGAAGGCGGGCATTGGCGTTAAGTTTCCCCAGCTTGAAGTTGTACACCGACTCGTCAGATGGATTGCAGTTGTGAACCCTCAGTGTGTGAACCGTGCCGTCCATGGAGACATCATACTTGTCCCCGGATGCCAGTTCCACTCCGTTTTTGATCCAAACTCCACCCTTGACGTCTGCCTGAGACAGCTCCAGTGTGAAGGTCGCAGTCTGAGTCTCAATAACCGTCTGGTTCTTCAGGGTCTTCTTGATTTTGACAGCTGAAAAAAGATCAATGTGGTCAGAATCGTGTCAGCTATTTTTTGCACGACTACCGCCTTGGAATTATATTGCTGGGAATCTTTATGCAGCATGCCATCAGATTTAATTACAGACCCTGAGTGAATCGATGGAAGCCACAAATAATCGTATTGTCTTCTAAATTTCGAAAATTGTTCATTGAATTATGTCAATCAGTTTCAGTTATTTAAAAGGGCAGCACAAGGTTGTTCAATACCTATAAAGCGTAGCGCTATTGTAGGAACATTAATTTAAAATGGCCCATTAACTTAGAGGGGCACCATTTGCAGATTTTAAAAAAGAAATAACTAAAATGTGGCCCATGCAATATAAGCAGATGGCAGACCACTTAAGTACGTAAAAAAATATCACGAAACAAGGAAGAAAAATCATGCATACGCATAGCATCTGAAACGATTTACAATGTGACGGGATGGAAGCAACCTCAATTCGAATGATGCAGCGCCCGACGCAGAGACGAGTGGAAAGAGCGCTGCCAGGGGACATCGGCGAAGGAGACCATCGCATCTCATCGGCCCAAGAGGCCAAAGGGGAAGCAATGGAGGCAAGTGACTCACCTTCGACCTTCAGCTTGGCGGCGGTTTTGGACGTGGCCACCTGGTAGCTGTACTCGGCCTGATCTGCCAGCGTGGTGGAGTCCACGATGAGACGACGCACTCGGCCATCGTCCTCACAGTGCACGCGGTTCGTGAGCGTCAGCTCCTTGCCGTCCCGCAGCCAGTGACCCAGAACATCGGGGTTCACGACCTCGCACTCGAACACGGCCACCTGCGACTCGGACACCGAGATGTCCTGCAGGGGCTTGCTGATGGCTCCACCTGTGCAGGAGGACAACGAGAGTGAACGCTTTGTCATGGTAGTAACCCTTTTCCGTTTCGATAACGTACACGTACGGAAGAAAAAATTAAAACAAAAATTACTTGATCAGCAACTGAGGCTCCCACAAGGCAGAGGTCGCAAACGGGCTTTGATTCCTTACCCGTACCTGGCCGCACCAGGGTCGCAAATGGGTACCCATACCCGTACCCGGCCGGGTACGGCTTCACGTTCCCTACCCGTACCCGTACCCTACCCGAAATGAGTGACAAACGGTTACTCACCAGTGACTCACGGCCTACCCGTACCCGTACCCGGCCGCACCAGGGTCGCAAACGGCTACCCGTACCCGTACCCGGACGGGTACGGGTAGCCGGGTATCGGGTAGGGTACGGGTATCGGGTACCCGGTTGCGACCTCTGCCACAAGGCCATGCGGAAGGGCGTGTGGGACAGTTTGGCGCCGGCTATCATGGAGTGCGGTTGTGTCGCTAAGGTTCTCTGCGGGCGAATAACAATGTCTTTAAAAACAACGGCGCTACGCCTCTCTAAATAAAATTAATGCAGAACCGCTTGCGCGTTCCGAGATTCAGCGATGAATGGGGCACCCCACCCTTGCAAACGTCTCGGAACAGGGAAATGTATACTGTACACGTGTATATTTTCGCTCAACGACTAATGATAATTCGCGTTGGCTGATGAGTCATTTTTTAATCCCCTTGAAGCTTTGATGATGTGAATGCAGAGACCAGTGAATTACAGCAGCTATGTAGCACTTTCATTGGGTAAAGCACACACGTGCATATGATAGGGTTTGGCCCAATCCATCTACTGTAGATGTCGCCTTAAACACATAAGCAGCGTTTTCACGTTCGAAATTAAGTGTAGAAATTGACACAAATCCAAAAACCAAACAACATGAACGCATTCAGTGCTCCCCCCCCCCCCCCCCATGGTTATTCGATAAACACAATCTGTTAAATGGCATGTGTCACAAGCAAGCAGAAAACGTATTTGTAGGCTGGCCCATTTAAGTGGAACAATTGGGTATAAGCCAACATATTCCTTGTTAACTCATAAATGCTCTTTCTCTTTTCAAATTTGTGAACATTAACGGTGGATGAATGCGTTCAAGCAGAGAAGATAGGGTGCACATCATTTTGACGGTTGGTTCACGTAGCTTAAGGCAACATGACTGGCGGCTTTGATGAAATGTTAGTTTCCCCTTAAAAGTGCCACCACACACATAGTATGTATGTATGTAGCCAACCATGCTAATTGGAGGTGTGGTAGAAAAACAACAAACTCAACACAACAGGCCGTTGTAAACAAATTAGTTTTCAATTGAAATTTGAAAGTGCATGGCTCCATAGTGGCTTCCTAATATCGGAAAGAAAAGCGTTTCAGACGTCCGCAGAAGCGCATCTGAAAAGCGCGCGATTCAGTGACCACCGTCTTTGTTCGGTGGCCAGCCAAAAGCCGCTGCCGCGAGGATGACCGAAGTTCGCGTGATGATGGTTTACGTTCCTTGACGAGATCAGCGAGGCATCGTGTTTCGTTTACGGCAAGCTCATTGTGTGTGATGGGCGCGACCTCGTGATGTATTATGAGGTGAGAGAGTTACCGGACACGCTGAGGACGCCGCTGGTCTTCTTCTCTCCCATGGAGAAAGTGTACTCGCCCTCGTTGTCCTTCATCACGTTGGACACGGTGAGTCTGTGCACCTTGCCCTTCACTTCGATCTTGCACTTGTCGTCCGATTTCACCTCCTGGCCTTTGAAGAGCCAGATGGTGTCCACCCCGGAATGAGACAGCTCCACCTCGAAAGTCAGATTCTCGGTCTCCATGCACGATTTGTCCTCCAGGCCACGGATAATTTTAACCTCTGTGTGCAAACAACAAAAAATGAGAACAAAAAATGAGCGCTTGAGCTTGATTTTAATTTTTGTTTTCAAGTTGACGATAAAATATGCTCCATTCATTATCAGTGAAAATTCTACGAGCCACACCTTTTCAATTGTTGTTCATTTACTCAATTAACAAGATTTTAAGATCACTCATTGCAGTGACGAATCTATTGAGCTATTAAAATGACCTTGACATACAAACCATTTTTTCAATGTTATATGACAACTTTATGCTATCACAGTGTTAACATATCTTATGACTTTGAAACCCGCCCACCTCCTACGCATTCCACAAGTAATGACTAATCCCATATCTGCATTTCCCATAAATATGCTAAATTCCTCTTGATATGCAAATTATTTTGTCAAGGCGCTCTTCCCCCTCCAACCCAGCTTAAATAGACGCTCCAAGCCTGGTGGTGTTTCATTCAGACGCTGTCTTTTCGAGAGACCTGTTCTTCACCTGAGGACGGCTGCTTGTGTTGTGGCCGAAACGTGGTGAGAATTATTTTATTATGTTTTATTTTTATTATTTCCCTTCTACGTGACTTTACCGAAAGAACCAAGAAGATGAATCCCTGCAGTCACGAAAGCTTTAAATCGAAAAATATCTTACAAGATGAGCTGGCCAAGACGACTTAGATGTCAGAGGATTGAACCAACACCACCGAGATCCTGGCATTGAATCCAGGTTTGAGTCGCAGGGCCACCAACAGGCTTCCCGTAAAAAGGCTTCACATTGAAATTGACATTTCACTTCATTTTGCCTAAATTCCAGCGCCGTTCATTTAAAAAATAAAAATAATACTGTCACGTGATGCAAGTGTCTGCCCATGGTAGTGCATGTAATAAAGTGTGCCCCCCTCTCAAACGTTGCACTCGAAGAATCTGTTTGAGTGGACCCCGTGAACAGAGCAGATCATCGCCATGCGCATCCCATCACGAGGCGATTCACAGCTCTGCTCGGAGTTCTGAACGGATAGCAACTCTCACGACACGATTGCCGCAAGCAGAATTGGACTAACATTTTGTGTGGTGGGGGGGGGGGCAGGGCAGGGGGAGAAAGTCTCTCACACAAACAAAATAACTTACCCTCGACGGTGAGCTTGCAGGTGCTCTCGGCACGACCGATAACGATCTTGTACTGCCCCTCGTCGGAGGCGAAGGCCGTGGTGAGCACGAGCCTCTGCTTGTTGCCCTTGGTAATGAACTGGACGCGGTCGCTGGCCTTCAGGAGCTCGCCGTTGTGGTACCACTTGGCCCCCGGCACCTCTGCCTGGGAGACCTTGCACTCCATCGAACCCTTGGTGCCCTCCACCACTGACACGTCTTTCAGTGGCTGCAGCAGCTCAACGGCTGAAGGAGAATGTTTGCGGGGGGGGGGGTGGAGGAGGACACAACAAAGAGGCACGCTTAAAACTGTCATCCCACTATTTTGTTTCGTTACGTTTTGTTGCCGTTTGCTAGCGTTGTCCGCCACGACCGATGATGACGCTGCTGGTGCTTACGTGACTCGTTTGTGTGTGTGTGACTGTGGCTGTAATAGTATCGTGACTAACAGTGTCGTGTTTAGTGTGTGTGTGTGACTGTGGCCGTGATGGTATCGTGACTGACAGTACCGTGACTCGTGTGCCGTACTGGCGTTCATAGGTGCTCGCAAACAGGACTTGCCTCAAAAGTCGGTTAAAGCTATATGGGTGATCTTTGTCTTGTAAAGACCCATTACATGAGTGCCAAATCTCTCCACCAATGGTCGCACAACAAACTTATGGAAAAATAAAATGTAAAACTTGAGATGTCGCATCATAAAAATATCAATGGTTTGTAACAAATGCTTCAATTGAAATTACTATGGTATGTCTCAAGAGTGGATACCATGATACACTGTTCACATAAAACATTAAGTGCATTTCCTTTAGGCCTAAAAATTGTTTCTGTAAAAGTTCTGTCAATGTTCATTGATGATAATGATGAAGTAATTTAGAATTATAGCTGATACCAATTTTGTGTATTTTCTTAAACTATTAAGTTGTATTTATATGCTACTGTTTCATTGCTATCAGTGCTGAATGTTTTAATACGAGTAAACTTTTTCCGACTTTTCTTAGCAAGTCTACGAAACATATACGTTCCATTTCATGAACAGAAATCAAGATTGCTTTTTAATTTACGCATTATTACAAGCCTAATTATCTAAATTAGGTGTTTAAAATACCATTGTTTTCAATAGCCGACATTGGAATAGTGTCCCATACAGGCTGAAAATCGTGGATCAGTTTTGTAAGTAAATTTATTTCTATTTTCTTTGGGTCTTTCAGTAAAGCCACGTAGATAGAAAAAAATAACAAAAATCAAAATCACGACGTTTAGATCGCAACACAAGCAATCATCTTCTTTTTTCTTCACCTGAACATGATTGCTCGTGTTGCGATCGAAACGTCGTGATTTTTTTTTTCTACGTGGCTTTCTCGAATGACCCAAAGAATATGAATTCCTGCAGTCACGAAAGCTTTAAGTCAAGATACATTTTATTGTATAATTGTTATTTAATTATCGTCCTGCATTCTTGAATACATGCAATTGTAGTTATATCGGCTAGTCAAATAAATATCCAAAGTCTGCGCTCTCTATGGTTTCCTGGGTGAAGAAGTGGGCCCCAATCCTGGCCCGCCGGCCGGGCTGAAAACCGCAGCAACAAAATTCGACGGGAGAAACGCTCCAATCAGAAGCCTCACATTTGACGTCGAGCTTTCCCGTCGACTTGATGTCCTGCTCGAACGCAACGAAGGAGTACTTCCCGCCGTCCTCCTTGTTCAGGTCCTCGATGAGCAGCTGCTGGGCCTGCTTGTCGATGACGATGTGCACCCGTTCGCTGGGCTGCACCTCCTCCGTTCCCTTGAGCCACTGGCCCTCGACGCCCGGGTGCGAGAAGCGCACCTCGAACTGGGCGATGTCGCCCTCACAGAGCGACAGGTCGCTCAGCCCCTGCATCAGGGTCACGGCTCGGGCTGCACGCAGACACACGCACGCAAAGTGCCAAGCGCAAAGTCAGCCGAAGTGTGAATTGCTGCTGTCACGTCTGTAGTGCTACGTCGCTTACACTTGATGGGAAAACAGTCGGGTTGATCGATGATCTGGCACTCGCCGATTCGTATGTATGTTTAACTTCTTTCGTACCGTACGTAGCCAACCGTGCGAGTCGGAGGTGCGATTAACTCCAGTCGCTCGCTCACCGGTGGTCAGTCGCCTCCTTGTCACTCGACTATCGCTCCTACCATGGTTACTCTTCACGCGAAATTCACTCATTTATGCCTGCAACTATGGTGAGGACTCGGTCTACCAGACTGACTGTTTCGTCTCATCCATCACACTGTGTCCATAATGACAACTCTGTCCAACCACCACTCTGCAGATCACGACAACGCTCTTACTGCACTGCTCGACTCTGGAGATCCCTCCCATCGTCTCCTTTCCCGAGCTCTTAAAAGGCTGGCTCAAGTCAAGAAACGTATCGGCTCTTTGTCTACAACAACCTTAATTGTGCTGTTTGTTGCTGGCAGCATAAAATGTTGATTTAAATAAATCAGAAATTATAATAATAACTATTTGGAAGTGGCCGGGAGGCTCAGAGGTGAGAAGATGTATAAGCTTATGAAGGTGGATTGTGGTGGGTCATGAGCATTGGCATTTGGGAAATGTGCCTGAAGGTGGTTTGTGCCACACGATGCATGAGTGTGTGATTAAAACCAATTCATATGAGAGAGCAACATGAAGCTACCTGTTTGTACTGCCGACAACTTTATACAAAAATATCGCCGATGTTTATTTCGACTTTCTCAATTCTAAATTCAAACCCGTGCTCTTATTTTGTTGCGTTCACATTGACGTCATAATTTAAGCGTCTGAAAATATGCGGCCAAATGTTTTCCCAAGGTCACATTTACTCACAAATAACCATGCAATTTTGCAACCTGATACTAGGGGGCAGTCTCGTCGTTATCTTAAGCTTTAACGTCTTGAAAACACCTAAAACGATTGCTTTTTTGCCAACCATCTAACGGTTACCTGCGCGTACGTCGAACTTCTTCCGCACCACCGTAAGTGGCAAAACTGCGCCAATCGGAGGCGTGGTGCGAAGGACGACAACGAACCAAACGCAAACAGTGGCAGTTCCGTAGAAAGCCATTACAAACAGCGGCGGGCAAGCGGGCGTGCACAAAACGTACGCTTCATCTTGAGGTGCCCGACGGTGGTCTTGCCCTCGACCTCGAAGGTGTACTCCCCCTGGTCCTCCTTGGCGACGTCGCGGATGAGCAGAGTGTGGCGGCCACGGCGGGAGGAAAACTGGTACTTGGCACCGGCCTGGATCTCCTTGCCCTTGTGGAACCACTTGCCGTCGGAGTCGTCGCGCGTCACCACGCACTCCAGCTCGCCGCCCAGAGACTCGGGCACCTCGATGTCCTCAAGCTCCTTTGTGAACTCCAGAGGAGCGGCTGCGAGGAAGAAAATGTAACAGTCGGGGCTCTGGTTGTAGGTACGTTTGCGCGCCGTACGTAGCGCCAAACTCGCACCAATCGGCGCCGTCTATTTATCGATATCCCACTGAAATAATCTCGGCCAGGTGGCTCGGCAGGTAAAGCGAGTGGCCTCAAAATTGGAAGGTTGTGAGTTCAACAACTGGTCAGCGTTTAACCCAGCACGTCATTCCTCTCTGGTCAACAGTGGCTGCCACATTAAATGGGGAAATTTCCATGGCAGAGGTTTTTGGGTTAGATCGCGTAAATATAAATGTGTCGTTAAACCTGCCACCAACCGACACAGCCAATGAGTAAGGTTTGTCACCTAAACAAAACGTGCCAATTCGTTACGAGTACACCACGCCGGTGTGTTGGAGAGTAAACCCACGACATTTACAATTCGAGTACGACGTTTCACCGGTAATTATAACTGGCATCATGAAGCGACAGCCAGATTTGTGGAGTAATCCTCTACCACTGGGTTAAGGCTCTAAATAGGAGATACACCCAGCCTCATTGCTCCATTTGAGCAAGAAATCGCCGAATATTTGTTTTGATACGGGGTGATACATTCAAAGATAACCCATTTAAATAATAGGGAGAAATTACAGATCCCAAAAAAACATACAATTCATTTTCAAGCCTCCGTATGTCACCTACCAATCTCAATCCACTTATTACATCTTTCGACACCCTCGATTGTAAGCGAATGGCTGTATGACTCCGACTGTGCTGGAGCGATTTGCTTACTACGATTTCGATGATAGATCAGCAGAGGTGATTTGAAATAAGAGGTCCATTTTGAATTGGTGACCGTGGCAAGCACTCAAGTCAGACGACCGCTCCATGTGGTGGCATTTCAACCACTCGCTCTGCCTCACCTGAAGCCGTTGAATGGATCGCTATAACCTCGACCTCAAACTGTATCTGCTTCCCCAGCCATAGGAAGTGGGGTATCTTATAAGTTGATTATGCTGAAATTTAAATAATATTAAACGGCCATTGTACTTCATATACAATTTAAATCTTATATTGAAAAAACAGAGACAGTTACCGCTACCTTCACCCGACTAATGCGCAACGTATGCACGAACTTCTTTCACACTGCACGTATCCAACTGTACAAATCGGAGGTGCGCGGGGGAGTGGGGGGTTAATAACAACCTACACACAAAAAGGTAGTTTTAAAAGACCAAGCACTTACTTTCCACGATCAGTCTTGCCGTGGACTTTGTTTCGGGCTCTTCGATGAGGGCGCAGCTGAAATCAGCATCGTCATACACCTCGATGGTGAGCACGGACAGCATGTGCACCTTGCGGTCCGAATGCATCCTGTACTTGTCGCCGGAGAAAATCTCCTGGTCGCCCTTGAACCACTTCACCTTCACGAACGGCTCCGAGAGCTCGCACTCAAAGGTGGCCATGGTGTCCTTCTCCTTGGCGGGCACGTCCGCAAGCGGCTGCGTGAAAGTGATCACCTGCTTGGCTGTTGGAAACAACAAGACAGAGAGAACAAACGTGTGTCATTTTTTTTGCGTGTAACACGAATGTCATGGAGAGCACGAGATAGAACGTGTCTTAAAATTATAATTTAAAAGCCTTTCGTCAAGCTTCTATTAAGACGTCTTCCCCATGCGTTTTGTCACATATCACGCGGGCTGTTTTCAATCTTAATTTTCAGTTTTGAGCATACGCTGGTCAATGCAGGCTGCTTACAAGGGGACCCGCTTTACCAGTTCAGAGAGCACCGACCACTGGTGTCAGTCATGGCCAGGAATCGAACTGAGCTTTCTGGATTGATTAGGACAGAGTGGCAACCGCTGCATGCCACCGCTCCCCACAGGCACACTGAGAAAGTAAAGTCATATCAAAATATCTGTTCGAATGAGGGAAGAAAAAAATAATAAGAACGTACAAATCGAACTCATTTGCCGCTATTTACCTTGGACAAGCAGGAAAGCGTGGCTTGAGGTTTCTCCAACGACATTAATGGCCTTGACCATGACACTTGCCGAATCCTCGGCGACCACGTCCCTGATGACCAGCTCGCAGACGTTGTCCTCCGGCCAGTACCAGTAGATCCTCTCGGACTTCTCCAGCTTGATGCCATTCTTGAACCACTGGCACTCCGGGTCCGGCTTGCCCACCACTCGCACGCGGAAGTGCGCTTCGCCAAACTGGGGGACGGTCTGACTCTGGATTCGCTCAAGAATCTTGGGCGCCTCCATGCTGGGGGTGAACTGGAGCTTTTCCGGCTTGATGGTCGGGATGGTGATCTTGCCCTCGGGAAGCGGCTCCTTCGTTTCCTCTTCCGGAGCCTCCTTGGACCAGTGAAGGAGCTCCTCGCGCCTCTTGCGGAGCATCTCCTGGTAGTCCTCGTCCTTCTTTCGGCTCTTGAGTTCCACGGCCGTGATGGCCTCATAGTAGCCCTCCTCCGTCCGGCGCTTGAACTTGCTGCGCAGCTCGTCGGTCTCCTCGGTCTGCTTCTCGTGAATATTCCTCTCCGTCCTCTTCAGTTTCACCACCTCCACAGGCTGGCCGGCTGCCTCCGCCTGCTCGCCCTTTACCTTGACGACCTCGAAGAAAGGTTTGCCGGGCTCGGCCAGGCCCTCCGGTTTGGGCTCGGGGGCTTTGCGCAGGAGGGTCCTAAAGTCCTCTCTCAGCTGCACCTCGATCTTCACCGTGTGCTCAGCCTTGCCCTCGGGGTTTTCCGCAATGAGCTTCACTTCGCCCGAATCGTACGACTTGCAGTCCACGATGTCCAGGTAGTAAATGCCGTCATAGCGGAGGCGATATCTCTTGCTCTTGTGAATGAGCTGACCGTTGAGGTACCAGGAAACCCTCGGCTGAGGGTAGCCCGTGACGCGGCAGCGGTAGCGCGCCGTCTCGCCTTCGAGCACGCGCGCCGGCTCGGGGAAGAGCACGATCTCCGGCTTCCCCTTCTCCAGGGTGCCCTCGGTCGAGACACTGATGATGCCTCCTTCCAGGGCCTGCCGCTCCATTTCTTGGATCCGCTGAATGCCCCTGCGGCCCTCTGGCAGCTGGCTCTCCTCCACTAGGCTCTTCTCGTCCTTGACGATCAGAGTGGCCGAGGTCTGGTCGGCACCGTACTTGTTGGTGGCGCGGCAGGTGATGATGCCGCTGTCTCTGGGATAGGCGACCTCGTAGTCGAGGCTGCAGTAGCCGAACTCGTTGACCATCCTGAAGCGGTTGGCGGCGTCGAGGGGCTTGCTGTCGTGCAGCCACTCGACGACCATGGTCGGGTCGCCGATGGGCGTCAGCCGGCATTCGAAGTGAACGGGGCCGAACTGCTTGAGGCGAACGGACGTCAGCTTCTTCTTGAAGAGCGGCTTCTGCTCCTTCTCTTTGTCGTAGAGGTCTCCTTCTTCCCACTGCTCCTGTCCGTAGCGAAGGTGAAGGGGCTCGAGCTCTGGAGCGGTGATCTCCTTGAGCTTGTAGGTTCCCTTGGAGATGACCATCTTCCGCTCGGGCTCCGGCTCGAAGGCCTCGGCCTCCACGTTCACCTTGCAGCGGGTGGTGTCACGGCCGGCCTTGTTGATGGCGGTGCTGGTGTACCACGCCGAGTCGTGTTGCGTGGTCGTCTCAATGCTGAGGGCGCTCTCGCCGGTCGCGCCCTCGATCCTGTGGTGGTGGTGGTGATGTGCGCAGCAATTAATGCATATCGTATGTTTTACGGAAAAACAGTCATATTACAATAATTCATTTTATTTTTCCGCTAAGCCTTCAACTGAGAGCCAAGCGATAGTCTTTTTGACGAGACTGTTTTGTCCCATCCATGCTGTTCAATCGCCAGAATTAAAATAAAAACACTGAAATTGTTTTATTCTTTCCTAGCACTGCTCAACATTAGAATTCCCTCCCATCGTCTATGTTCCCAAGTTCTTATAGCCTTGCTCAATTCAAGAAATGTATTGATTCTCATCTATTACACCGATTGATGATATTGGGCCTTTGGGTCTGTGCGCAGCAACCGTGATAACAAAATGCAAATAAAAACATAGAATAGGCCTGTAGCGGCGTAATAGGTTCATAGCGTTTCAAGGAGTGTTTACCACACATGATGGGAATAATAACTGACGAGGTGTCCACACAGGTGGGTGCCCAATTTATACCACCATCTCCTGTCCATTTAACAAATCTACGTGACTCTTTGGTTCTTTCGGCAATGTCACGTAGAAAGAGAAAATAATAAAATAAATAATAGCATACGACGTTTCGATTGCAACACAAGCAATCATCATTAATTGATCATCGATTGCTTGTGTTGCAATCGAAACGTCGTATGCTAGTATTTAATTTATTATTTTCTCTTTCTACGTGACTTTACCGAAAGAACCAAAGAGTAATTCCTGCTGTCACGAAAGCGCCAAATCAAATCTACGTGATCCGTCATGGAGAGTAAAACACCACGGAAACTCCTTACAGAAGCTTTCGGGTAACAACTGAAAAAAGACATTCACTGCATCGTGCTTTCAGATGCGCTTTTGTGGCCGTTTGGAACACTCGACCCTGATGATATTAGGAAATCAATGGAGCGATGCACTTTTAATCATCTACATTGAAAACTAATTTCTTTACAATCGTTTTTTGTGTTTAGTTTGTTGTCCTTCCACCGCACCTCAAATTAGCACGGTTGGCTATATATGGTGCGAACATACATACAATTTAAATCTGATCATGAATAGGCATTTTTGAAGTATCTACTTCGTACCAGCCCCCACGGTGTAAAGTATAGTTTTCAACTCTTATTATCCACTCCATCTCTCTGGCTTCTTTATTTATGCGCTGTGAAGAAAAGCCATTGCCTGAAACATTGCCTATTATATAGTTTCCCTTTTAATTCCACAGTGTTATTGACGAATGTGTTGAGTTTGTTTTGCTATACGATCCACACACTCTTGGCACCAAAAAGGCCGCGAAGATTTACAGACGTGTTGCCCCCATGCCCTGGCTTGGCGCTGCATCTCATCAAACGGAAAGCCCGCACGGTAGCACATGTACGTGTAGGGAAATACTTGCCTCATATTAGGAAACTTCTGTGAAGAAATTATCTCGCTGTTCTTGAGCCAGACAATGTCCGGAATGGGATTGCCCGCGGCTTTGACGGAAAGCTGCACAGGTGCACCCTCCTTCACACTGACGTTGCGTAACTTTTCAACAAAATGGGGTCTGGACAAATGTTCTTTGGCTGTGAACAGATACCAAAAACCATACACGTCAGATTGTTTTTTTTCAATAAAACAAAAAAAGTTTATACCGAGAGAAAGCTTGTTTTCTTCTGTTGTTGTTCAAACAATTAGTTTTTACAATTACAAAATGTTCTTAAAAATTGTTTTTTAAAAGTCAATCCTTACCATCCACGATCAGCTGGACGGTGATGGATGTTTTTCCAGCCCTGTTCTCGGCAATCACAGTCCATTCTCCGGTATCGGCCGGCATGGCTGGGATTATGATCAACGACTGTGTTCCATCCTCCTTAATCACAATCTTGTGTGTGTAGTCATTCACAACCTGGTGCCCTGCACATCGAAACCACACACGTTGTATGAAGAAATATATTATTTTCGCTCGACGTGTTAATTTACGTACAAATTCTTTAACACTTTGAAGTCACTGATTGATCCAGGTAAGCTAAGAAAAATATACTTGATGTCAAATAAATTATTACGTGGAAAACTAAACAAAAGTGCATCTAAAATGTATTATATCACTGCATAATAAACAATAAAAAAAAATATTTAAAATGTAATGTTATTTATGAATAAGAAAAAGTACAGTCCTGACATTGCATGCTCACGCCACTGCAGGCAGAAGGGCCACTTTGGGCAGAACATTTAGAAAGAGGTGGAAGTACCCACACTTTACCCCACCACACGTGAACTGCCAATCGACTCTAACTGTGGTGTACCCATCCATGCTGCTAGGGGTGGCATTTACCAAACGTGCACCCATTGTTTCAACTGCCATGCCAAGATATTGAATTGAACCGATGACCTCTAAATCACGAGACCAGCGTTGACAATTACACCACGTCTGCATCCCCACAACTATTATTTATTACATCATTAACGATAACCAAGACGGCTATGTGATTCGTTGATTACTTCGTTATAACAATAATAATCATAATACGTGATAAAAAAAAAATGCATTTAACGCGAAGGTTGCAACAAACGTTTGGACGATGTCGCACGCACGTACCGTTGTGGAACCAGACTGTGTCTGGCATTGGCCTGCCCACCACTTTCAGGTCAAAGCGAGCAGTCTGTCCTTCGGGCACTTGGACCGAGTTGGGTTTTTGTACAAAGACGGGTTTGTAGAGGCGCTCGATCACGCTCTCGTCTGTCTCGTCCAGCCGGCGCACTGGCGAGTGGCTGGGCGAGCGCGGTGACATGGAGCTATCGCGCGGACACGCAGACAGAGAGGGGAGCACGACGCGAGATGAAGAGCCGTGCCCCAATACACGTTCTACGAAAACATCGCCACGATCAGCCAATCCACTGGCGGATGAAGGCCTCTCCAAGCTGCGGCCACAACCCACGGTCCTGGCATCTAATAATCCGCCGAGCAGCTGCACATGAGCTGAATTCATTGTCTTTGGCTTGATACAGCAAAAAATTGCTTGATACAGCAATTTTGCTGTGACGGTTTCACCTAAAGACGGAAGCTGGTGTTGCCTCCGAAACGTCGTGATTTAATGTATTTGTTTTCTTTTAACCTACGTGACTTTACCGAAAAAACCAAAGAGTATGAATCCTTGCAGTCATGAAAGCTTCAAATCTAGAACTGAATTCATTGCTCCATCTGCCCAGCGGACTCTCTCTCGGACACGTTCCTTTCCAAGGTGCCACTCCATTATGATTCTTAACTGCCGACAATCGTGCCTTCTCGCGACGATTCCTGCCCAAGGCCCACTTACTTTGCTTAAATGTTCTGAACGATGTCATCAACCTGCATATTTTCTCGACTCTGTTCGTTCCTCTTTCTCTCAATGCCATTTCAAGCATGCAGAGTCTGTGTCATTTAATTTAATTTAACACATTGAAACTAGGTTATTGTAAAAAAAAAAATGTATTTAACACCCATAAATGTAAAATGCCAAATGGGAATTTAATGGATTCATGCAAATTCAAAATGGCCAGCAGTATGAATTGTATACTTCAGTAGGAGCTGTAATTGATATCCGTGTGTTGGATGATGGATTTGGCTGCCTTACACACCAGGTGTGTTCAATTCTGTTAATGGAATGATTGACTAATTGTCTTTCAACGCAAACACATAATGTAAGCACTGAAGAAATTTCTTAGAAAAACTTTTTTTTTTGGGGGGGGTGCCTTAATTTATGAAAACACAAGTTATGGAACATACACCAACGTAATAAATCAACTTGCAAAGATTTTAATAATTCTGGGTTTTTTTTTTTACACCCTCTAGCTTTTGTACGCTGCAGAAATTGGTTTGGTTTGTTATGAAAGTGTTGGTCAAAGGCGAAATAATCGGAATATTACGACTGCATTCATCATCATCATCTGTCCCTGCAATTAGCTCATTAGTGATGATGGCTACCCGAAATTGTATCCTCCACCGTCTTCTATCTTTGGGCCAGTTGTACTGCTTATGGTTAGAGACACACAGAACCATCATGGACATACATTTGGCTGAATTATAATGGTAATAACACCAGAGTTGAGTTTTCATCCAATTAGCAGTTCCAACAACAGTAACCAATGCGGGCTCGCATTTTTGTGGACGTTTTATTACAAAGCATATTTGTGCCATAAGCATATATGGCTCGGACAAAGCTTGCAATGTGAAGTCTACACTGCTTAGCTCGCATCACTTCCCCGTCTAATCCGCGCACCTTTGGGCCTCGGTTTACACTTGCGTGAAGCCTTGTGCGTGGCACGACGTCAAAAGAGAACAAATGATTGAATTTATTTTATACCTACGTGACTTTACCGAAAGAACCAAAGAGTACAGAACAAATGACCACGACGCTGCTTACTGCCGTCGATGCTACTGCTGCTGCAAAAAACACGTGATGGACTCACCGGAAGCGCTTGGCCACCTGCGGCGGCATTCCGATGCCAGTGTAGGCCTCCCGAGCTGCGGCGGGCTCCACGAAGAGTTTGGCGGAGCAGATGGCGTTGCCGCGAGCGTTGCTGGCGAGCACCGTGTAGACACCCTCGTGCTCGGCTTGCACCAAGGGGATGCGCAGGCTTTGCAGCCCCTCGCCGGAGCTCTCAATGTGGTTGCGCTCGCTGGCGCGGACGCGCTGGCCATTCTTATACCAGGTGATCTGCCAACGGGACGACGGACAATGGTGTGTCTCTCATGCGTGGTCCGTGCGGGGGCTGTACCGATTCGCGGGTTCGTTCACACGGCGATGATTGACCGACAGATCAAGTCGGATGATGGTGCGAGTCCAGATGGGTGAAGGGGGAGTGGGGGGGGGGGGAAATTTTGACTGCTCGGTAATTTATTTATCGCTCGTGCCAACCGTGACTCAAGCGAGTCCTGGGGATGGGTGTGAGTTTGTATTCCGCCTTCGATAGCCTCAATTTGCAACCATCTGGCATCAGGATTTAACAAATAGCGCAGGAGACAGCCCAACGTCCCTAAAGCCGACTCACACTTCGCCACAGATTTCATTAAACATCGTTGCAGGATTTATTGCTGAGAAAACTAATCAAATTCGCAGTGTGGGCCTGCAGGTTGCAATAGACCTGTCACGAACAAGATAGGATTACCGAGCACAAGGGAGCAAGCAACATAAGCTGGGATAAATTCATGCTGAGCTTTAACAATACTGACCTTGGGCAATGGGCTCCCAGACACTTTGCAGTGATAGGTGACCGTCATTCCCTCGAACACACGGTAGCTCTTGATCTTGGTCTCGAAGGCCGGCTGTGCAGCATCCTCATCGGGCACGTCCACAGCCATATCCTCGCCGTCCTCCTTGAGCAGCTCCTCCAGGGTCAAGTTGATGATTCGGTACTCGATCTCCCGGATGATGCGCTCCTCAAAGGAGGAGATGTGATATTCCTGACGCAGCGTGCCAAACGACGGCAGAGAGAACAGAGGTCTCGTCAAAACGGGGTACAATTTAACGGCACGCATTATGAATATCGAATCTTAAATTTAAAAAAAAATTCTTATGGCCCAATCTCCTCTCTCCTCTAAACCCAGGAGCACAAGGTTCGGGATGCGACCTATGCCCGCGGAGTTTGTGTACCCACCTCCCTGCATCGCGGTTCATACTTTGTATTGGGATCTTATTGAAATACAATTAAATATATATATATAAAATGTATACAGAGATATTGGACATTTACGTGACAACCATTTTGTGAAATAACCTGAGGCATGCGAGTCATGGGGGAGAATTTACCATAATTCGCCACTCTGCTCAATACAGATTGGGGAAGGCAGGGAGCACAGAAGTACAGTCCAACAATGGAATTTGCTGCTGTGCGCCTCTGTTGCCCACAACGCCTATAACACCTGTATTACGTATGGTGGTCGCCCATCCAAACTCTTTTCAGGCTCACCTCTGCCTAGCTCACCAATATCTGATGTGGTCAATCAGGGTGATATGGTCATACACAAAAGAGACAATTAGATAAATCTACGTATTTAGTTGTTTATCCTTTCGTAGACGTAACTGTAATTCAATGTAATGTAAAAAAGCTACATTTGAACCAACTGTCGTACACAGTTGTTAAAGTTCTGCTTGTTTTCGACATTCCAGTTTGCTTAAAAAACAAATCAATTGACTCTGCTGGGTGGTGGAGGGTTGTATGCATGTATGTTGAACTTATTTTGCAAGTACGTAGCCCAACCATGCAAATCGAAGGTGATGAGGAATGACAAGAAACTAAACACAAAGGCCAGTTCTAAAGAAATTAGTTTTCAATTTAAATCTACATGATCTAACCTAAAATTAACAAATGACGTTATCATACTTTCAGTCTCAATGTCAAATGTATAATGGTCAAAAGGTTAAGGTGTTGGTTAGGATAGATGCAGATTATTTATTTATTTATTGTTCTCTTTTTAAGTTTTACCTGATCCTCGGCAATAGCTGGACCCATCCTCTTGCGGATGATGGCATGTTCTTTCTCGTATTCGGTGGCTGTAACTTCAGGTGCAAATTCACCCTCCTTGGGTCCTCTGACAAGTTGCGTGGTGTAAGTGATGTCCTTAGTCGCCACGCTCTGATGTATCTGCTGCTGTTGCAGATACGCTTCATATTCAGCTGTCGGAGAAAAACAAATGTAAAGGACACGAATTGCTTTAAATCTAATCATCGTCTCAAAAATGGCTCCGGCTTCTTCGAATGTTGAGAGTGCTGAATCGTCAATAAACCCAACTGCTGCTTTACTTTGAATTATATCAGGTGCAGCGAGGTAGGAACTGAGCGCCCAACTCCAAATGTTAAAGCAGGATAATTTGTCCAGTTGTATTCAATTGTACGTTCAACTTCCTTCGCACCGTGTGTGCCAAACCGTGCAAAATTGGAGGTGCGGGGGAAAGACAACAAACTAAACACAAAAATCAGTTTTATAGAAATTAGTTTTCAATCTAGATGATTTAAAAGTGCATAGCTCTACTGGCTTCCTAACAATGGGAAGGGTCGAGCCTTCCATACGGCCGCAGAAGCGCATCTGAAAGCACCACGAGACGATCACAATTGACGGTCGACCGCCCCCCCCCCCAAACCTCCACCGCCCCCAACTCACAATCTTCCATGAGCCGGGCAGAGGCGGCGGCATCTCCTTGCTTGTTACGAACAACGCACGTGTACTCTCCCGCGTCGTCAGAAAACGTCATCGATATTTCCAGGCTGCACTCCCCGGTCTCCTTGTTGTAGTGCACCTTGTATCTGCGTCCGAAAGAGAAGCGATGGCGCTGTTGGTCAACCGCTGACTCGTCGTGTGAAAACAAACGCGACGGAGATCGAACCGGCGACGTCCGGGTTGCGAGCTCCAGTGGGCCTGCCGTAATGCCGCAGGCAGCCTCTCTCGGCCGTGGCAGCTGAAACAATGGTGCATGTTTCGATTTAAAGCTTTCGTGACTGCAGGGATTCATCTTCTTGGTTCTTTCGGTAAAGTCACGTAGAAGGGAAATAATAAAATAATACAAATAAAACGTAATAAAACATTTTTATCACATTATTTTATTATGTTTTATTTTTATTATTAGAAGGGAAATAATAAAATAATAAACCAATAAAAATAAAACAATCAATTTCTTTTATTATATTATTTTATTATGTTTTATTTTTATTATTTTATTATTTCCCTTCTACGTGACTTTACCGAAAGAACCAAGAAGAACAATGGTGCATGGTTTCTTAAATCACACCCCCCACCCCCCCCTCCCCCTGCAATCTATCCACCCAGAAGTGTGAATGGGTAACGTGACCGTTGAAAGTCAATCGGCAGGTTCACACGTGTCGGGTAGAGTGTGGGTGCTCACACCACTTCCGAGATGTTTGCCGAGCGTGGAAGAGTAGGCCAAAATATCCCACACAGGGGCTTTCTAGACCTCCCTCTAGTGGAGGCCCTTCTGCGAGCAGTGGCACGAGAAAGCAATTGCAGGGCTGCACCTTTGAATTTTTGTTTTTACCTCTTGCTGCTCGTTACCTTGCTTAGCCTATGAATCTCATCATACCAACGATCATCGGCACACCAGGCTTTTAGTGGCTTGTGAGGAGGCTGTTGTGGTTCTTCAATGAATGAATTAAATGTAATGATTGCTGACGTCTGGGGCTCTGTTGATGAGGTGTTGACGTATTGTGAACACATTTCTGCGAGTAATTTCAATTTGGGTGGAATTACTGGAATGCCCTAATATAGAAAAAAAAACAAATATATATACTGCACATATATATATCTGAGTGAAGTGGCATAACAAGGTTATTGCACTTCACTCTGAATATGATTCCCATAACCTGGATTTGATTTCTGGCTGTGGCTATCATCAATAGCAAGCGATATCTGAACCAGCTCTGAGCCATCCTCCATAACCCTTCCACCAACCCACAGTGACCAGCTTTGGTCAGAAGTATAATCATGGGACGGAGAGGCCTTCATCCAACAGCGGATTGACAAAGGAAAATAAACATATATATATACACACATACACCATATATAAGCATATACACACATCCAGTTGTAAATAAGAATGGCCTATATTAGCAGGGAATTCAGCTTGTGCATACCCAGATAAGTTTATACAATCAATTGCTGCACCCAAACATCTATTCAATTGCTGCCATAATTCCCCCGTTCATTGGCGCGTGAAGTGGTTCACCGATGAGGAGATCACTGCGGACGAAGCATTAATTGGTGTGCATTTGATAAACGTCTCACCAACCGACTTATTCGAATTAGCACCGCGTTTTTTTTTCTTGCAGCGAAACAATAAAGGAGCCCCACAGGGTTAAGGCGGCCTACCTGTAGCCCGTCGTAAGAGGGATGCCGGACTTCTTCCAATACACGTGGGGCTTCGGGCTGCCCTTAATCTGGCAGTGAAAGACAACGCTGCCTCCCTCCACCAGGTGCTGAGGCTGCGGCTTCTGGATAAAATATGGGGCGATGCCATCGCCACCCGTGTCCGTGCCACTGGCCTCAGAATCCTCCCTGCGAGAGAAACAAAAACAAACACAGAAGTGCGAGGCATTAAGTCGGGCACCCGGTTTAGGGGTCACGTGTTTCGCCGGTGCCATAGATTCGTTTTGAACACGTAAAATGCTCACGTGCGCGAGTATAAGCCGCATGCTTCCCGAGCATCTTGGCTGCGTGACGCAACGGCAAGAGCGGTCCGGTGCGTGCGTGTGCTCCATCGTACCTTTTGGTCTCTGAAGTGGAACGTTCTGGAATGGTGCTGATTTCGGTCTCTCTCATTTCAAGCTCTTCAGAAACTGTGGTGTAGAGAAGAAGCATTAACAATAAGAATCGTTATTATTGAGAACATTTTCATAGTGCGCGGCTGTCAGTGACGACAACGTGTTTCACAGACAAGCGTTATCTGCCATTGGGTAATGCGGCCATGCATGACTCAATGAAAGTCATTTGCAAGTAATTATTGCAATTTGGCAAATTTGGACAGTGACTACTCTCTTTGGAAGAAGACAAAAAGATGACGGAATCTTTAATATCCACATCCCATATTTTGCATTAACATGCGAGCGATATTAAAACAAGGTTCCTTTAACGTTTATACTTTTTATACAATTCATCGGTGACCAAGCTGAGACCATCAACTCTGGCTCAGTGCTCTGACTCATGAGCCACCCAACAATCTAAAAAAATATATATTCTTCACCTCACAATACGTGCTTGGAATTAAACATCTATAAATTATGCAAATCGTGTGCTAATTATATGCTAATATGCCTCGAGGTTAATGAAACAAATGAAACAGAACAACAAGACGGGACTAACGAGACAAACAAAACAGTAGCAATCAGACAAAGGGAATCAGTTCTTGAGTCAAATAATCACCGCGTATCATGACAATGGATCAAACTGCCGGGGGTCTTCCCGGGGCCAGTCCACGAATCATCGCATGCCTAGTCTGCTCCTTCCAGTAAAAGGTGGCAAAGTGTAGCTACCCTCCGATACTTGCTCACATCCCTGCTGACAGTAGGGCATCCAATAGAGGGAGATCAAGAGGACCCCTCCAGAGGGTACGGTATTGTGGCCGCCTCTCCCACGCTGGCCAGAAATCTTGTAAGATACCCACCCTTTGCCCCACCGCACCCGAATTGCCGATAAACTTCTTCTTCTTGGTTCTTTCGGTAAAGTCACGTAGAAGGGAAATAATAAAATAATAAAAATAAAACATAATAAAATAATTCTCACGACGTTTCGGCCACAAAGCAAGCAGCCATCCTCAGGTGAAGACGTGACTTTACCGAAAGAACCAAGAATGCCGATAAACTGTTGCGCACCCATTCATACTGCTGAGCGGACAGAGACAGTGGCGACGGCGGTGGCGGGGGGAATTTGTGAAATTTTAATCGAACCGGCGAACACCGCGTTTGCAAGTTCCGCTGCCTGCACCACGAACCCACGCTGGCGCCCCTTCACCTCCTGGTCCGAATGCGTTTGAAAGTGGATGCCGAGCGGACGGGTGGACGCACACACCTTGAACGAGCAGGTACGATGACGTGCTGACAGTGCCGGCCTCGTTGGTGGCCGTGCAGGTGAAGCGGCCGCTGTCCTCCGCGAAGGCCTCGCGGATCGTCAGGCTGGCCACGCCCGCCTGGAAGGCGATCTGAAAGTCGGCGGAGCGTTCGATGCGGTACTCCTCGCGGAACCACATGATTGCCGGCATGGGGAAACCCGCCACCTGGCACTCCATCCTCACGGACTCGCCTTCCACTACCGTGGTGTCCTTAAGACCCTATAAACACAAATATATATACACGTAAATAATTATTCATAATCAATGCAATTACCAGCGAAACGTCGTACTCAAAAATTGTATATGTTGTGGTTTCACGCTTCAACACACAGGTGGGCTAAAGCAGTGAACTATTTGTCTTTTGTCAAAGTGACAACTTTTTTGCTGATTGGCCGTGTCGGGTGGTGGAGGGTTACGACACATTTATAAATAACGCGATCTAATCCCAAAAACGTTGATTATGACGTAAATAATTATAAACACACCTTTATTGGGTGCAAGCTTATTTGTGTCTTCACGTAATTTTTTTCATTTAGCCCATGGGCACTCGGTTTTCCAGAACAATGCTCTCCAGCGGTGTTTGTTCAAGCAAGAAAACTTGCGGCAAGTTTCGACATTCTGGATCTCATCAGCAGGGTCTGACTTGTTAAACAAATGCAGCTGGGCTTACAGATGTTATTGGAAAAACCATTCCATGTAAAATATAGGGCCCTGTTTACAAAAATATATTTATTTTGCACTTAAATATATCCTTTATGAACTGTTGAAGCAAGTGATGTTATAAAGCACTTAAAGTCAGCAAATCACATAAGGGGAATGGTGTGGCCAGCACTGCACTCAGTCACTCTTTTCTCCCACTGTACCAGTGACTCAGTTAAATCGGAGTTGACCTAGAGGAGGCCCAGGACCAGTCTCACACATCACCAGCCATGGCGGAGAATTAAACTCAGCCCACTTGGGTTCATAGCGCACTGCACAAACCACTGTGCCACAGCTTCCCACAGACGCTAACAAGCATAGCATCAACAAACAAATGTGCCTCTGCAACACAACCACTGAAAATCTTGTACCGGAAACATTCCAATTAAATACAAAAATAATCCTAAGTGTCAGGAGTATACATATACGAGTTTGCCTTTTTCATACAAATTCAAACCGCCACTTGTTTGTTTAGGTATGAACCGTGCACGATGCCAAGTCGACAATATTGCAGTAATCAACATTGATTTAAATCACATAACCTAATTGCATTTTATTATTGTACACCATCTCACGAATCAAAGAGTGCTCATGTTGAACAACCCAAGCGACAGCCTAATGAGATAGCAAATCTATTTTTTTTTTTGGAAAGGGATACCTCGGGTAATAATAATGCAGAAACAGGCATTACAATTCAGCACGGTCCTATCATTACACAGACAGAGCTCAGATATAAATAATGCCACTTACAGCCACGAAGCTGGGTGGTGATGAAGCAGGCTGAGTAGGAACTGCTACAGCTTCTGGCGCTGTGACCTGCAAAGGGACACAAGAATTTAGATTTAAAGCTTCTTTCGTGACTGCAGGGATTCATCTTCTTGGTTCTTTCGGTAAAGTCACGTAGAATGGAAATAATAAAATAATAAAAATAAAACATAATAATATAAATATTATGTTATTATTTTTTGTATTAATAATAAAATAATAAATAAAAACATAATATAAAAAAAAAATATGTTTTCTTTTTATTATTTTATTATTTCCATTCTACGTGACTTTACCGAAAGAACCAAGAAGATGGACACAACAATATATGTTATTTTACAGATCTTTGTCAACCCACTGCTGGATGAAGGCCTCCCCCACGCCATGTCGTTTACGAGGGTTATTTGACCATATGTCACTACTGACGATGGCGCTCCCCAAATTTCACCAGGCTCACTGTTCATGAACTCTTGGAAGTGCTTGCACAAAGGATAGTAACATCTCATCCTGTGTTCTTGGAATCTCACCATGCTGGTCAGCCTGTGCTGAAAAAGCAGAGTGGGATCCCTTGGACTGGTTCAGATATGCCTCGGGCCTGATTATAGTCATGGCCGGGAATCGAACTCAGGTCGCCAGGCTCGCAACGGGCAAACTGATGCGCCACTGCTCCCCCCCATTAGTTATTTACCAAACCACTTAATTAATTCTTCTTTGATCGGAAACATAGGAGAAAATCCGTAACTGACACATACAGGAAATGAAGGAATTCGTCCCCGCTTTGAGGGATAAACACAATGAAATTCATGTTTTCTACTTGAAACGTAGACAACATCAGTCAAGCGGGGTTGAAAGATGTCATAAAAAAAATGCTCAGTGGGAAAAAAACTCTTAACAATGAATTTTTAAGCATCATGAATATAAATGGATATTTTAAAGTTCTGGTGCCGGAAGGGATCGTGGTAATAAATCGTCTTATTTCAGAGGATGGGTGATATATGACAGTCATTGAGATGTATTTCTATTAGTTCACAGGTTGAGGTGAAAAAAAAAGAATTGGCCGAGCCTACTGTGAGATGAAGATTGAGTGAAGGGACACTTTCACACCGTGGAATGGGAGTGATTTTCACACAGGTCTACCCAACACACCTCTTGGTGTCTCATATCAACAGCAGCCATGTGATCCTCCTTAAATTCAGCCACTCTCATGCCTGCCGCAACTTTTTTCTGCTGCTGCTGCTGCTGCGTTGTTGTAGTTGTTGTTGTTGTTTTGTACATATCCCAGCTTTCAGAAAACGACGGGCTGGGCACGTGAACCTCATGCGTAGGCAAGCGTGGCTCAGAGTGTGGTCGAGGAGAGGGGGCCTTCACGGGCTTGATGACCCTGACGGCCGACTGTGGATGAGTCAACTCTTGCTGGAGAGTCGAAATATCCCGAGCGGACGTGGACACCTGGTCGGTTTGCAAGGGGGGCAATGCCATAAAAAATATGTATACAGGCAAGGAGCCCAAAAAAGGCGTCATACATATAAACATGTTGCGCTTTGGGTTAGACGCCACACAGAATGGATTGGGAATGAGGAAGTGGGTAAAATTAAGCTGTTTCTCCAAGAGTTTCCAAGTTAGAAGGAATTGAAGCTGGGATTCCACGTGATGTTAAGCGGGGCTTTGGGATTGCAATTTGGAAGTTATACGATGAGGGGGGTGGGGATTCAATGGGTTAAAAGTAGATTTTTGTTTGTTTGTTACATCATGAGAGTGTGAAGGGAGTCATGGCCTAGCGTCGTCGTGGTGGGACTACCCTGGGCAGCGTAGCAGAAGAGTGTTTATTATCGAATTATTGTAGGAAAAAGGGAATTGCCACGGGAAAACGCAGTGAGGATGAAAATGAAAAAAGCGTAAATAAAAACGGCAGAAACACTGACGCCCATTATTTGTGCAAGTTAAGAAAGCAGCAGCACAGGGTTTGCAAATGATGTTAACAAGTTTGGTATCCGCAAGAGGATGTGTAATGACTGTGCTCATTTGCGATGCTTTACATGTTAATCTTGCGACGGGTTTTGTTTTTCCCCGTTAGGCACAGGATGTGATGGATGTGCATCATAAGTAGCTTTTTTTTTACGACCGCAGGACATACGAGTGTAACGATGTTACAGTCACAAAGTGTTCTTGGTCGGCAGAAACTCTCTCGGGTGAAGGTTAAATTAACAAACAAAAAACGGAAAACCAGCCAAAGCGGGTTAAAAAAAAAACGGACCAAAAGCCGAAAAAATACAACAACGACGGCTGAAACATTTTCGCTGACAAACAGCGATACAAATGCACAACTCCGACAATATATCACAAGATGATGTTTCAAGTTAGTACAAACTTAAAACAATGGAGGTAAAATGTAACACTTTGTGAAAAATAACTCATTAAACTTAATTCCCACGTAAAGTACTGGCAATTTTTTTTACAATGCTGCTCGCAATGCTATTTACCGCATTTCCGAACCACGGCAACACGTACTGAAAACTGTCATTTACGTGATGCGCCTGTGCAGCATATTCAAAGGCATCCGCCATACATGGCTTTGCGATGCTTAAAAGCTTAAGTCTGCGTAATCGGACTCTTCACACTTGTTGCTCTGTCCATTTTTTTTTCACTCTATTTTTTTAACCAGGCCCACATGCCTGGCATGTCTCCTAGGTCTAAAGTGGGGTGAGCCGCAATAAGACCGGTATCTCTCCACAGACACATTGCTGCAGCTCATATTTCCCATTCCCCAAGCAAGTGGGTGCCAATCTAATGACAAGGTGGTTACTTATATGGATCTCAAAGTCGGTTCGAATTCTCTCGACTATTTCGGTCGCGAATCTCTGATACATTTTTGTTGTTGTTGTTCTTTTATGAACATTACGGGGTTTTTTTCCCCAAAATGGACCGCAATGCCTGACCACACTGCCTGGTGCATTGAGCCCAGTGTGCTACTAATAAAATGTAATACATTAATTTAAAACGTTGCATTCTTGAAGTCTGTTATTTGTATAATTTTAAGATCTTGAATACGACACTTCTGAGTCAAGAAATAAGGGAAGTTCAAAGACATATTTGACATTAATAATAATTACTACATGTAACGATGAAATATACCTTAAGGTGGATCTAAAAACATAGCTATGTTATCCACATACAAACTGCATTTTTTCATATATATACATTTTCTATAAATTTTCAAAGACTTTAATGTCACTCTTTGCACTCATGTTTAGCATATTCAATAGGATTCTGTGATTGAACCCCACAGGGCACAATCACTGTGCTGTACGATAACTTTTAAAAAACCACGTCACTCAAAGCACCCATTAGCAAAATAACTCACAAAGGTGAATGGCTCTTACCTCCTCTGCCTCATGCTTAGGCACTGCTATCTTTGGAACGGTAAAGTGGGGCACAGGTTTGGACGATATTTTCTGGTCGAGATGCACAGTCGTTTCTGCTGCCCTGTGAATCTACAGTGGACCGATGGAATAAATGATGTAAAAAAAAAAATCAGTAACCCCCAGTGTTCAAACCGTAAAAAAAAAATTCTATTTTTTATATATATGTAAGAAGGCAAAAAATACATCCATTAAAATCATGGAGATAAAGTACGCTTTGTTACATTATGAAATAAAGCAAAAATCCTCAGAAAGAAAAATGAAAGAGGGTTCATGTGTTTAAAAAAAAGTCAGAGAATGGGGGGCTTCATTTATGTATTGGGAGAAAGGCAGTTTCTTTAGATATTCGGACATTTTTTGTTGAATTGCAAAAATTGCTTTTCTGCAAGCACACAACTCAATCAAGCAGAATTTTATACAATTCTAGCATTAAAAGCGCGTCCGTACTAACGAAGCTCCCAAAAAAATATATTTTAAAAAGGCTCCATTCATTGACACTCGTGTGCAAACAGAAGCGGACAAGAAAAAAAAAAGACGCATGAAGAAAAAAAGAAATGCCAGCACATCAGCAGCTCTGACCTCTGTAAAATGCACGGCCGGCTGCAGTTTGGGCTGCTGCGGCTGCGGCTGAGGACTCTTTGCAGCTACGGGGACAATCACTGTCTCGGTGCGGACGGTGTAAGCCCCGCCGCCCGCCACGTGCTCCGCGGAGACCCTCTGCGCAGCGGCGATGGACGACGACTGCGAAACGGTGGAAACGTGCACCGCGGCGGAGGCAGCGGCCTGTGGGGCGGCCGGAGTTTCCTCGGCCTGACCGGGGAAGCGCCCACGTGCCAGATCCACGGCCGCCACCACCGTGGCCACCGCATCGGCCTTTTTGCCCACGCCAGTCTGCGAATGATTGCCAATGATCATCGCAATTCGTCATAGGCGGCGGGGTGGGGGGGGTCGGTGAAAGGGCATTGGGAATAGAGGCATTATTGGCATGATTGCGACGATTGATGGTGCCCACTGAGCAGTGGGTACGCACGTATATATTGTGACAGGTGTACACAGGTGAGTAACGCACGTGTGCAGGTGTGCATGGGTTGAGAGAGAGAGCGACTTCCTCGTGCTTTCGTGACATTTCTTTACAAGCAGGTGAGAGCCAATTGAGACATCGGGGGTCTAAGTCGTGTGTTGACGGAAAGGGTGCCCTTGACATTTCGTGAAGCAACGTTTGTCTTCCGACAATTTTCGACAAGGAGCATATAAAAAAGTATTACCGTATATGTCTCATAGTCAAAGAGAGACTTGAGGTTAACAAAAAAAATCTGCAATTTGTAGGCCCATGGATAATCCAGTGAAACAAATGGTTCGTGAAAAGTGTAAAATGTGTCATCACAAAAATCGTGGATGAATAACATGCAAGCAATGTGACAAACATACCTCTTTTACAACAGTCGATGCACCGTAACCTCTGATGGTCTGCTGTTGCTGCGTCTGTATGGTCTGCTGCTGAATTTGTATGGTTTGTTGCTGCATTTGCAGGACCTGCTGTTGCTGCATTTGCTGTTGCTGCATTTGCTGTTGCTGTTGAATCTGTTGCTGCTTGATCTGTAGCTGGTGTTGCTGCTCCTGTTGCTGCTGTTGCTGCTTGATCTGCAGCTGGCGTTGCTGCTCCTGTTGTTGCTGTTGCTGCTTGATCAGTAGCTGGTGTTGCTGCTCTTGCTGTTGCTGCTTGATCAGCAGCTGGTGTTGCTGCTCTTGCTGTTGCTGCTTGATCAGTAGCTGGTGTTGCTGCTCTTGCTGTTGCTGCTTGATCAGTAGCTGGTGTTGCTGCTCCTGTTGTTGCTGCAGCTGTAGCAGTCGTTGCTGCTCCTGTTGTTGCTGTTGTTGCTTGAGCTGTAGTTGGCGCTGTTGTTCCTGCTGCTGCTGAATCTGTAGTTGGTGTTGCTGTTCTTGCTGTTGCTGCAGCTGCAGCTGACGATGCTGCTCTTGCTGCTGTTGCTGCAAAAGCATCTGCTGCTGCTGCTGTTGCTGATGTTGTATTTGGACTTGCTGCTGCGACTGCTGAATCACCGTGCGGGTCTCCTGGACCTGGTACTTAGTCGCTTTGCCTTGCAGTGTGTAGGCTTGAGCAGCAGCTGTGATGGCCGCAGCGGCGGCAGCGGCCTGCCTTGCCTCGGATACCCGGGTCTCCGTCGTGACAGCGAAGCTCTCTTGCTTCCAGGGTGGACGGGCCTCACCAGTGGCCGTCGCCTGCATCGTCGTCTTGCGCATCATCACCGGTGATCTCACCGAGCGGATGGGGGATGCAGAGGAGCCTCTCCCAGCCGGTGAGAGAGATCTGAAACCGAAGGCAAAAGGGTGCGTTCAGCCACTTTCGCGACGTTTTCCACTGCCACATCCGAGCCACGCTCAAGCGGGGGCTCTGGCTGTGCCAGGTGGGTTCCCACTGGCTGTCTGCTGAGCCAAGCCGATTAAAACATCCTGAATTTGGAGCAGGGCCAGGCATTGGCAGGGCAGGGGTTCAGAATTTTCATTGTATGTCGTGATAAAATTGATTAACCCTCCTGGCCTCACCTCTTTCAGCCAAGACATGAGGGCAGGAGGGAAAGTGTGCGAGGCTACAGCAGGCAATAGGAAATTAGGGTATGTTTTGTCGTGAAAATGCCCTCATGACCAGGGCACACCGTGAAGAGCAATACAGATAAGTGTCACGGCTAACATTATGAAAATATTTCAGAGGAAATGGATTGAGTTTTTAAATAAGTGGTGTAACAATGGAACTAAAATAAGCAAATATTCCCATTACCTACCAACTCCAGTGTAAAATTTGATAAAAACGTGGAAAAGCTAAAACCATGTAGATGTATCATGTGATTAAATTCCACAATGTCATTGGCTAAAATAGGTGTTTTTTCAGGGTTAATTATGGATGTCTTATGTCACAAAAATCACAGTTCCACTAATGACGTCTGGGCCAACACAACACTAAGATGATTAATCATGCAACCATTTATTGCACGATTTATAAGTGCTTCCACAGCTGGTTTATATGAGAGGATATCCACCATTAACTTCCAAGTAATGTCAAGAAAGGCAACTTTAATCAAGCCTTCATGTGAGGCTGCAACACAAATGTGAGGCAAAGTGACGTATGTAACAACAAAAACAACAACACAAATTAGCAGTATTATTTAAACGCATCATCTATAGGGAAACACTGGTGCTACGTTGAGACCACCAAGACCAATGCCTTATGCATCAGACATGATAGTGGTACTAAAAATAACTCAGTGCCTGTGACCCGAGACTAGCCAAATAGGGAAAGTGGCCCGGCCGTGGTCTACACGGGGACAAATGGGCACACAACACTGCCATGAAGTGGTGTGTCACACAGCGATGACATTGACTGCATTGCCGCTCTGAAATTAAATTGTGGTACAACAATGCCAGACCATGTTGAAAGTGCGGCGCTCATACTGCACTGCTCCGACTCGCTTTGGAGAAGAAACTGGTTGAGGGAAACGTAAATGTAGGTGGCACAATCATGCCAGTCGTAGTGAAACCATTTTGGTTCAGTATAAAAAATATCGGTGCAGTGTTAGTGGGCAATAGAGCAATAGACGGAGTCAATCTCTGTGGACCTTTGAGTGTCACGCGTTGTGTGCCTGGGTTTTATCCGAGCACTGGTTTCCACCCACATGCCAAACATGATTCAATGGAAGCCATGCGTATTAGTTACTGCTGCTATTTTCTTTAAACCCGATGCCTAAAGTCACTGGCGAGCTTCGGTGGTAATCCATCCAAGTACTAATCATGCTTGAGTCTACTTAACTTCAGAGATTTTTATGACACCAGGCATGTTTATGGATTTATGGTTATTTGGTCATAGGGAATTCTTTGTTAACTACTTGCTACTTTTACTGCATTTGTAAATTTGATATATGACTTGAACGTTGTTTTATTGGGAAAAAAGCAACATGACAACATGCACCCCTACTGGCAGACTAACACCCATTTTCCGGCTGGTGCTGTGTACAATCTTGGGCCGCACAGGGTCAGCTGCCATTGGGGGTGCGCTTGGCTAGACCGCAGCAGGGCATTAGAACAGTTGAGATAAGAGACGTGACGTCAGGCGCTTAGAGTTACCGTGGCATTTAAGTGCCCTATAAATGCTACTCCTCTACCTTACAAAAAATGTCCACAGTAATCATAAAGTGTTTGTTTTATAGAGCATCGTCGTTCGTGCAAATTGCATCTCACAATCACCGACGAACCACAACCAGGCTAGAAGGCAGCCAGGTAGTTAACCGGCGGCGACGATTGCCCAAGCTCTGCAAGTACCCTGTATATTAAGACGTACCTGACAGGAGAGGGCGATGGTGCCTTCACTGAGCGAACGGGGGAAGGCGATAGCTGTCTCACGGCCAGAACTTGCGGCGTCGGCGACGGAGGCTTGGGGATGATGCGCGGGGGCGTCTTGTGATGCAGCTCGCGTGTCACTGTTTTGCCCTCCATTACCATCTCCATGTGCCCCGAAGACTGGGCCTCAAATCTGGTCTCCACGCGCTGGATAAGGCCACACGGAAGCGGAGTTTGAAAATTATAACAATCGGAGTTAAACTTTCGCTAAATTTATCAAGGTGACAGCTAGGGCCAAATTCAGCCGGAGCTGTCAGGAAGTGAGGTTTCAAAATGTTTCTCCAGCTGCCCCCATCTGTCCCCTCCTTTAGGGGAGGGGGGGGGGCAGATGGGGACAGGTTCATGGAGAGTCGCTACATCATGGGACCTCCTTTGCCAGTATCAAAATATCATAATAGGTTTTTACCCTTTAAAACAGGTGTTAAGATAGTACACCTTTTGTCGTCCTATGGTCTAACACCATTTGAGATGAGGTTCAAAAAAAGCTGTCTCTGGTGTGGACCAATCAGTTTCAAGAACAATGCATATATTATCAGAGTATGTATTTTTTGCATGATTCCTAATTAAAAGGTTTCATACTCTTTGGTTCTTTCGGTAAAGTCACGTCGTTAGAAATAAAATAAAACAAATCACGACGTTTCGATCGTAACACAAGTGGTCGTTATCAGTCCTGATGACAGATAGTACGCCTTTTGGCGTCCTCTGGCCTGATGAAGTTCGCTTGTGTTGCGATCGAAACATCGTGATTTGTTTTATTTGATTTTATTTCTACCTACGTGACTTTACCGAAAGAACCAAGGAGTATGGATTCCTGCAGCCACGAAAGCTTCAAATAAAAAAAGGTTTCAGTTTGGTGTTTTAACAACTTAACACCTATTCTTGGTTTTTTCGGTAAAGTCACGTAGAAAGGAAACAATAAAACAATATAATATTTATATAAAACAATATCAAAAAATCTATTCTTATCGGTGTTAAGATGTTAAAACACCAAAACCCATTTTTGGTGTTTTAACATCCTAACACCTGTTGTATTGCCAGAAAGGGTAAAACCTATTCTTATAGGTTCAGGGAGTTGACAATTGGGGGTTGCTGGAAACTATTCGAAAGAAAATGTATCCCTGGTAAAAAGAAACATTGATAGACATATATCAACCTCTTTTTTAAAGACGCATACATCACGTAGTTGAGCTAAGTCAGGTCGGACTAAGGGTCTCTTTTTCAAGGTTAGACGTGGATCACAAAATGATCAAGTACAGTCGAAAACAAAATCACAATCCTCAAGTCAATATTGAAATGTTCAACAATTAATACCAAACAAGTAGTGCAATGTTCATTTAAGCAATTCATTTGCAGAATATAGCTACTCTACAAGGCACAGTAAAAAAAAAAATACATTCAAAATTGATGTAATGAGTGGATACCATTTTAAATTCTAGTTCTGAAGTTTTTGTGACTGCAAGGATCCATACTCTTTGTTTTTTTTCGGTAAAGTCACAGAGTATGGATCCTAGCAGCCACGAAAGCTTCAAATCTAGAAATAAAACCCTCTACGGGGAAGAATTTCGCTTATCTGTTAGAGTTTTTAACAGACAACGAGACAAGAAGTCACAGCTTATCGACTTAATAACTCTCTTCACACGCCACAGTAATTTTGCTGGAGCAGTCAACACCTGATGACGGTTGCTTGTGTTGCTTCCAAAACGTCGTGATTTAATTTATTTGTTTTCATTTTAATTTATTTCATATTTTTTACCTACGTGACTTTACCGAAAAAAAAAACATTTTAAATGTATCGTTTTGTCCATCACAGTGGTACATGCAATGGCATATCTTCGTGAATGCCATCACAGGATCTTTGACGATTACTTTACAGTCGATGGCAGTTGTGGTGATTTCCCAAAAGCATTCACTGTGTAGATTGTAGGGATGGAACGTGGCTAAGATGCAAGCGTGCTTCGCACGAGGCAGGCGAATCAGACCGATATAATTTGCTTATAAACAATATGTAGCCGGCAATATGAGAAATTGAGAGAGGCACATTCTCACGTACATTTAATATGCACTTTTAAATTTCCATACGTGTTTTGGAAATGCGCTTGCTTATTGTACTAAACCTCAGGAAAAAGCAAATATGTATGGCTGAGAGAATACGGTGCATTAATAAACACCTGTATTCTATTCCATATCTGCCAACTGGTATAATTTAAGCGGTAACCTGCTGATGGTGCAAACAATTAACTAATGATTACACTTTAAACCTTTTTTTTAAACGAAAATAGAAAATGCATTTTTTTTGCTTTGAAAATCGGTATGTAGTAACAGACCCATTAAAATATGCAGGCTACAAACTTAAATCTATTGGCCTAGTAAGTGTCATACTCACACAGGAGAACGTTTTATTTGGTTTAACACGTAGACTTTCGCGAACAATATTATACACAATAGAGGATTTTGGGTTATATCGCGTAAACATAAATGTTTTTGGCTAAGAAACAGGATTTCAACACAAATATGGCTCATATTCTTAGGTTTTTTCGGTAAAGTCACGTAGGTAAAACATCAAAATTAATGAAAATAAAATAAAATAAAAATGCAGCTAATCTGGCTGTGACGGTCCCACCTGATGACGGAGACTTGTGTTGCCTCCGAAACGTCGTGATTTTTTTTTTTTTCCATTAATTTTGATGTTTTACCTACGTGACTTTACCGAAAAAACCTAAGAATATGATTCCTTGCAGTCACGAAAGCTTCAAATCTAGAACAAATATGGCTGTCACCTCACGATGCTAGTTGTAATTACTGACGAAACGTCGTACTCGAATTGTAAATGTTGTGGGTTTACTCTCCAACACACCGGTGCCCTGTACGAGTGACGAATTTGCACGTTTTGTTAACGTGAGGAACTTGACTAATTGGCTGTGTCAAGTGGTGGTGGGTTTAACAACACATTTATATTTACGCGATCTAACCCATAAACCTCTATTATGGAAAGTTTTATTTACTATTAAAAAATCATGTTAATTTCCAAAAGGCTGCTGATATTCTTCTGTTTGGGTTCCAGAGGACAGCGTTATACTCGCCATTTCACATCTAACTCCATTGTAACTCCTGCAATCTCTCATTTACTTGATACAGCTGTCGTGGCTGTGACGGTACCACCTGAAGACGGAAGCTTGTGTTGCCTCCGAAACGTCGTGATTTTTATTTTTATTTTATTTTACTTTTTAATGTTTTTACCTACGTGACTTTACCGAAAAAACCTACGAATATGAATCATTGCAGTCACGAAAGCTTCAAATCTGGAATAAATGTACATAATTTACTCACACATACAATACCCTCAAGAAACTGCATCATTTAAAGCCAGCACACACCGCAAGTTATAAATACAACGTGAGATTTTTTTTTTAAAATATTTTTTTCAGTGACCTTTACCTTTTCAACACGTGCTTGTCGAGTCTGTGAAATAGTTGTTTCTCCACCAACTGAAACAATCGTTTTTGTCTTTTTAGCAGGAATGACTTCAGCAGCCTCTTCGCCTGATGAATAAATATGCACACACACACCACACGCACGCACGCACGCACGCACACACACACACACAGACACACACACAGACACACACACGCACACACCACACACACCCACGCACACGCACACACAGACACACACAGACACACACACACACACACACAGACACACACACACACACACACGCACACACAGACACACACACACACACCACACACACACACACATGCACACGCACACACACAGACACACACACACAGACACACACCACACACACACCACACGCACACACACACCACACACACACCACACACACACACACCACACACACACCACACACACACACACACCACACACACACCACACACACCACACACACACCACACACACACACACCCACACACACACACAGACACACACACACAGACGATAAGTTAATGCACTGCATTGTCTAGATCAGGGATTGGCAACCAAAATAACAAGGAGACTTTTTTTGTAAAAATTCAGTATAAAAAAAACTCGATATTTCAAAGCCGTAATGAACATCAAGACGAGACGGTGGTCCTTGATAAACGACGTCACGGAGCAGTTCTTAAAGAGCTGCATGCGGCTCTGTAGCCGCAGGTTGCTGACCCCTGGTCTATACCCGAGCTGATGCTCTGTGCACATACATTGCCATGCGCTGAGCTTACAAGATGCTGTGACCGTTTCCCGTAATGCTGTACAACCTCATTATGAATCAATGAATGAAATGTTTATTTGTTACACGGAGAGTCTAATTTATCCGAGTACCCAGAGAGTTTGCAAGGGAGATTTGTGGTGCATCAGAAGAGAACAACAGCATCAAGGTGACGTGTACAGAGGAACAGGCAACAATGGAACAGAACGCATCACAGGTGCAGGCACAAAAAGTGCTTGAAGAATAGAAATTAACAACATTAACAAAAATAAACAGGCATATTGCACCAAAAACGAAGACGAGGTAATGAACGGCATTCAAGCAATACAACCACAATCTCAAACAAAAATTCTACAACATTGCTGATGAACAAGAACCTGACACTAATCAACTATCCTTACAATAATACCCTAAGCATGTGGAAGTGCGACAACGCTAATAACCCTGATACGTGTGACTGTGGTGAAACACAGACCAAAGGACCATTGATCGATTGGTCTGTTGGCTGCTGGAGGAACCACGAACAGTGAAGGACCTTGCCAGAGCGACGAACCAGGGCCATATAAAGCGCCCGATACTGGCAACAACAAAAAACTTACGACTGTGGTTGCAAGACACTTCGTGCGCCGCTTGTCCCATTTAACAGCGAAAAAATCGTGCATGAGAACAAGACGTTTAAAAACAAAATGGCCGCACCGGTCACGAGGAGTTGCGCGGAGGAGGTCGCTCGCCCCACGTTGTTGCTCGCTGTGACGGAGTAGGTGCCGGAGTCTTGTGGATAAGCCTCTGCGATAATGAGGCTGTAGAGATCCCCATCCTGGACAAGTCTGAAGTCCTGGGAGCTGTGGATCTCTGCGCCTTCGCGAAAGAATTTTACGGTTGCCGCAGGGATTCCCGTCACGCGGACATCCAGACGCACCTCTTTGCCCTGGCTCACAGAAATGCTCTGGAGTCTCTGGGTAAAGTTTGGCGGTGCTGTTTGGGCTGCATAGTCACGAGTGGGTGGGGAGGAGCACATAGGAACACATTGTATGGTTAGGTTAATGATCACTGCTGCTTGGGCGATTTACTTTTCAAATATAATATAAGGTGGGATTAAACGACCTCTTTTGTCCTGTTGCAAACAGAAATTATGTGATCAGCCATAGTTCGAGGCGATTGGTGCACTTTAGATGCAACCGGCTAATAGTTATGCAGCTAAACAGACAACCCACACCTGAGCACCAGGACACAAAGGCTGTTAGCCCACTCTACTGTATTTCCATGTGGATGGGTACGCACCGCTAGGGCACAACGCATCCACGTGACAGCTTTTGTGGATATTTGTTATAAAGTAAGATGATAAATCAATTCCATCGACATTGCTCTACTGAAAATTACAATTCACAACTTCGATCTGTGGTCGATTACTTGGGCCCCTTTAAAAATGGCAGCCGTCCCCACATCGTGCCTGCTCCCTAAGGTGAGAAGCCTCCTGCAAGCCACGCCCAAGGATGGCATGGGTGACCATGACAATGACATTACCAAGTCCTCCTCACACCCCCCCCCCCCATACAGGGACACACGTGGGAAACAGAGGTGAAACTTTTTTGCAACTATTTTGGGCCCTATCTGATGAGTCGAGAAATCAAACCGGTAATTAATCGGAGAGCCCAACTTTAGTCAGGGAAGATGCTGTATTCGGAAGTTTGACCGATGTCCATTGATGGGTGCTTTTGGCGTGCCTGACGCATTGGTGCCCGTTACTCACCGGTGACAAGAAGCTCTGCAGTGCTAGTAGCCTGTCCAGATCCATTGGTAGCTCGTAAAGAGTACTTTCCACTCCGTGCAGCCGAGACGGCGGAGATCGTCAGCGTTGCGCGGCCGCTGCTGAACGAGATCTCCGCGCCTGGTGCGGAGGAAATTGCCTGGCCATCTCTGAACCAGCTCACCTCAGGAACTGGCAAACCTGCAAGGGAGCACGCGCAGCACCGGCGCACAATGAGTGCAATGCAACACACGTGAGAACGTCATGGGCACGGCCCTGCAATTGCCTGCTCAAGACAACCGGTGGTGGAAAAGCCTCCACTAAACAGAGCACTTAGAGAGCCCCTCTGGCATTGCCGTGAGGTGGCAAAGGTGGGATTACCCACACTTTACCCCACCGCACATGATCATCCGATTCACTGGCTGCAGCGTAACCATTTATACTGCTAGGTAGACAGAGCAGGATGGAGGGATTTAATTTATTTGCTGGTTGTTTCAACTGCCACGCTGGGAGGTCGAATCAAACTGACGACCTCTGGATTGCAAACCTACCGTTATGTAGCACCGTCCGTAGCCACCGTGCTAATCGGAGGTGCGGGGGAAGGACAACAAACTAAACCACAAAAACAATTCGGTGGCAATCCACAACGCATTCGCCAGCGAGTAACAATAAGACGACTAGAGCGGTGTATTTACAACAGCGAGATACATTACAGTTATTCTTAGAGGTTATTTTACACCTCGTGGTATACACGCCAGGAGAAGCTGATTTGTTAATGCAAATGAACGGCAAAAAACTTCACACGTAGCTATTTTGTAACGTGCGTGCATTCCACTTAATTTTATCTTACCAAGAGTACTTTCCCATTTGTAGAATTAACGACTCGATTTAAAATAGAGCATGGTGTTTTCAAGATGATGTTAGTTTCTAAATGCATATTCAAATGTGCAAGTAAAAATCAAAACAGAATGATAATAAATTGACAATCTTGTCAATTAACTGCTGGATGATGGTCTCCCCATGCAGGTTCGTAAAATTAAGGCTATTTGAGCATATTTTACCACACTGGTCAGAGCAGGTTTGAAAGAGGGGAGGTTGATAGCAACTTTGATCACTCACTACTCATATTAGCCACATGTGGGAATCAAACTTAGATCACCAAGTTCATACAGCAGCATGCTAACCACTGCCCTATGAACTCCCCAACAACATACTATGTATAAATATCACATATAAACGTAACGTGTATAGACTAGACAAGGTAGGTACGGTGTATACACTTGGAATAACTTACCACTAATTTCAGCCTCGAACGTTGCAGCACTACCCTCAAGTGCTACAACGCTCTGCAGAGGCTTTATAAATGATGGTGCTTTTTCAGTCATCCCTTTAGGCACTCTGCAGAACACACAAACGAGGAGCATGTACGCATTAATACACCACATTCATCATGAATGCAAATAACAAAAAATGTATAAAGCGCCCTTAAATAATCCTTATCGGAGTGCTATCAATTTGTGAATTTGCCTCCCAAAGGTGGGAAACCCCCTAGAAGCCACGTCCAGGGCAATTTTGGCTGATGATAACGATGGCGTCACTCAGACCCACCCATCACCTCTCGTCCAGCGACATACGTGAGAATGGAAGTGACACTTTTATCCCAATTCTTTTCACGTGACCTCTTTTGCTCGTCACAATGTTCCAATTTCCCGGTCCATTTCCAAATCAGTCATTGAGTCCAAACATGTCCCAAACAATTATTACATCACTGGTCAACAAAAAAAAAATTCTGGCCTGGACTTTTGCAGCTGTTTTAAGACTAATTTCAGGGTGCTGATTCCAAATCTGATCTCAGATTTGATCTATTACATCTCATTTTTATGCTATCGGCATACCCCATTTTAATTGATTTTACCTGAAATGTACTCTGTCACTTATGATTGCAAGTTGTTGCGAGTCAGTGACTGCTTTAGTGTTAAAATATGGTGCTGTATTTTTAGGATAGTGTGTTTATAATATCATTTTATGTAGATATCCACATTTATTTAATATTTTTCTTCTGCAGTTTTTATTGCAAATGCAATATTTGATATCTCAAAAACCTAATGTGATAGACAAAAACTGATGCCAGATTTGGAATCAGCACCCCAAAATTACTTTAAAACCGTTGGAATACCTTATGCCAGAAAAAGTGTGTTGACCAGGGTAATTATCGACGCGTTAATATCGCTCAAAAATGAACGCTGAACGAAATGTTACCGCCTTTGCGGAATTTTTATTCGGAAAATTTGAAACCAATATGTACTGACCCCAATATTAAACGTGTTAACGGCTTCATAAAATAATGCAATGGTTCTCCAACTTTTTTTGGCCCGCCAACGACTCAGCCGATGCAAAGATTTCCGCAGACCACCCAGGCCAGCCCCTCCCGGGTGACAAAACGCATTCACTTCTCTCTCTAAATACCAGTTAATGCTAAGTGATTAATATGAGCGGAACATAAAACGTATATTTTTGACACAGTTAAAAGTATTTTTTTTATAAGGGGGGTTATTTAGATATTATATTTAGGGTAGTTTAATCGGGGAAGTTTACCAAATTTTTTTTTTTATATGGTAAGAAAAATGTATTTTCGAAACAAAAGGTATAAACATAGTCATGATTTATTTTGTAGGCATATATGCCTACACACCCTACATACAATAAAGTCAGTAGTATCTACGATAGAGTCAGTAGAATCTGGCTACACACCCTACATACAACAGAGGCTTTAGTATCTACTATAGAGTCAGTAGTATCTACTATAGAGTCTGTAGTATCTGCACACATGGGGGGGAGAAGAGGACATCAGTGGGGGCGACGGGCAAGGTGCGACGCGTCGAGAAGCACTCTGCAGGAGCTAGAATGAGGTTGCAGCAGGCCGCCGAAATTCTAGTTGCAATAAAAAAGCATAGCTGGACACATAGCTGCTACTTATTTCCCACAAAATTCAGAAACAACGTTTTTTGTTATTGCTAGACAACTTGAACTGTCTATCTTCTTGCTTCTTTCGGTAAAGTCACGTAGAAGGGAAATAATAAAATAGCAAGTGTTCTATCATTTCCAAGCATTGTTGAGTTGCTCTCCAATGTGCTCTTCTCCCCGGAAAGCGCCGAGTTCTAAGGTGCATTTGCATATCCATTGTGTGAGAAACTGTCATCAATTCCTTTACATTTGTGTGGGGGGGATGGGGTAAAAAAAAAAAATTCCAACCATCTACGTAGACTTTAAAATAGCAGTAAGACATCATGCCGCATTGTTTAACTCCATTACACACTTACAATATGCCTGATATATTTTATCTAATAGAATGTAAATACTATGCTATATATTGTGCAATTGCTGTTGACCTAAATACGGATATGAATGTAATTATAAATATTATACATGCACTGCAGATGCAATATTTTTATGTAAGGCCTAATATATAATCAATCTATATCCTACCTAACGCTGCGTGCATTTATATGTGTTGCATAGCATATGAAATTGCTGCTGCTTGTCTAAATTAAATCGCTTTAAAGACAATACTGCAATTGCTTTATTCAGGGAGGTAATACTATATTTTAAGACACTGCAGACCTTAATACAAAAAAATATGCAAAAAGGTGTTCATGGAAAGGACCCAGAGCAAGCCAACACCTCCCCCAAGATGGTAGGTACATGGCACCACATGCACCCATGGAAAATAAATGTAGCCATGCTCTGACACGGGCACGATATATGCCAACAGCTGTGTGACCTCTCTGCCAGGTAATCAAGCCAATGCCACCGCAACCAGCACAACCACCAGCACCATGGCATCTAACGTGCCGTATACATTTTCACATGTCGCAGACAGATCACTGATTCATGGCTGAGCGTTTGGGCAAATTATGTTTATGACAACCTTTTTAAAGGTGGCTTTTCAATCTTGCAATCTTGCCGGTTTTATGCTTTGGAGTATTACAATGTCAGATTCGTTCTAGTGGAATGAAGAAATATTAGGTGAGCTCGAGTGAAAGCATTCCAAATGTTAGCCCAAGTAAAGAATTTAAAGGCGAAATACGTTTTCATTAATTTTATTTGCACTAGTAGTATTTCAATAATGAGAAGATGAATTCAGCTAAAGGTTGAAAAAAGATTACGTAACAGTGAATGAAAATTAATTGTCTATCCACCCTCGTAATTATACGCAAATGTAAATTTTAACGTGCAAAAAAACCGCACCTTTGTTAATTATTGAAACTCAAGATAGATGAGTGAAAAACGCGTGAAAAGTATCTTCCACGAACATGTATTCAGCACGTAATTATTTGAGAAACCTGACCTCAATTATTACTTAAAAGTGTATACTCAGGCTGCAAAAAATAACCATACATGTTTGTGCACTTGCTCATCCCTTTTGACTGACAGGCAGCACATGTCCAGCCACCCACTGTGCGGCCGTATCAGGTGGCCCTGCTACAGCTGGCCATATAAAGGCATCTGTGCCCAAGCGCCTCTCCGTACCAAAGTAACAGCGTCTATTCTTAGGCGGTGACAAATGCCCGCTTGGCACAAAGCCTCCTAATTGAAACGAGCTATATGCAGCACACATATGATGGTGGTGTATGTCAACACTTGCAATTTCATATTTTGTCTATGAATTTTTATTTTTTTCGGGTGCATTTTCTTGCATTGGAGCTCTACAAGTGTCCAGAACGCACTAATAATCACTGCGAACTCGTGATCGCAACCGACGGCACAAATTAACACGTGGGTCATATACATTTACAGGCAACTCATGAAAACATATTTTCTAAATGAGCACATTTTAAAGTTGTGCATCTTACAAAAAGTAGCAATAACTTTTGCATTATGTTGCACATTTCTGTAAGTTTTGTTTTCAGTGATAAAATGTACATGTCGTGATTATCAAAAATGGAAATTATGTCCAACTTCACAGCATACAAACACATACATATTTGTGATTCTGTTAATTTAACGGTTCGATTACACATCAACTAATTTGCGCATGTTTTAAGCAGACCGCTAGTGCTGCCACTTAAAATGCAATGGCATTTGAAAACAGTTCCGCCAATTATCATACTTAAGACAGTTTCTCCCCACTTGTGCAAACTATGAACATATTTAATTCAGAACATTTTCTCACGTCTAGTTATATTTGCATATTTCAATGCATAACCATTCACCTTTTGCAACTCGTATCAACCTTTTTTTCAATATATTCTCACGAATTTTAATGGACATTACCCACTCAAAACCACACGGTCTCAACGATCCGCTCAATGTATCAGAGTCGACTCACCTTGACACTCAAGAGTGCCTAAAATAACAAACCGTGGGGGCTTGGCCCAAATCTGCTGATATTTTGGAGAACTTCAGTGAGAGGAGCGTCGAGTTGAACAAACACCGCCGGGGAAACGGAGAGACCCTCTAACGTTACGGGACCCAAACTACACGTCGTGGTGGGACGTGTAGTTTGAAAAATCCCACGCAATCCCTAGACCCGAGGTAAGGCAGGGACGCACCAACCGCTCAAAAGCCACAAGTGAGACATTTTGCTATATATACCCCAGCAGTGCCCGATGGGCCACGTCCCACTAAGGCCACCACCGCTTTCCCATTGGCTGCCCACTGTTGCGCACAGAACTCTGGGCAGTCGAAAACTGAAGCCTTACAAAAGTGGGCATGACAAATCGGGGCTTGTCATCCACGCCACCCAGCTGGCACCATGCTCAATATTCATGAGGAGGTACCAAACGCCGACATTTTACGTGTGTTTCTGTATCTGTGTTCAAACAGCAGTCGGCAAAAATTGGAGTCAACATTCTACGAAGAATCTGCCATCACGTTCAAATGGCTGTCATGAAATTGACGTTGTTTAAAATGGATTTATTTCGTTTCGTGTTTTTTTTTTTTATACGGGACCCTACAACAATGTATATGTAAGCAACAGCTGACTCTACAATATGCAAGTGCCAGGCACCAATAGGCCCAGGTTAAATATAACTCAGTGATGGCATCTACAGGGCCCTCAGTTTATAACTGTCGGCAAGTGCTGCTGTCAGTCAAGGCCCCGGTCCCATCAAGATGCCCGTAGACAATCCCGGTTCACATACCCAGCTGAGACACGTTACTTAAGCAAGGAGGAAATAAGAATACGCGTAAGAATGCATTGAAAATCTCGGCATTTCAAATTGCAAAGGTTTTATTTACAAAAGACAAATTCAAGGGAAAGATTAAACACTTTCCACATAAAGTTGTTCCATTTCGCTTGCAATGAAAACGCCTTTTGTAACTCTATTGCGAAAAGCAATACACACTTTTGTAATTGTTAAAACTTTCACACCGCACAAATTACTTGAAATAAACTGCCAAAACGCCATTTCATAGAAGGATATATACCATACATAGACGAAATATAAATATAGTGGCAAACGTGCAAATCCATGTAAGCAGGAATTCAAAAACAACATCACGATTAGGAGTCTTTCAAGGCTATATTAAATGTACAACCTAACATATCCGTAAAAAGTTAAAGGCGCAACCCTGCAATTGCCTGCTCATGTCACCACTGGTGGAAGGGCCTCCAGTAGAGCGAGCTCTGGAAAATCCTTCTTGAGGTTAATTTTGGCCTCTTCTTCCACGCTGACCAAACGTCTTGAGAAGAGGTGGAAGTACCCACACTTTACTCCACAAACACACGTGACCATGCTGTTCAACTGTGCGTGGTGGACCCCGTGTTTACTGCTGGGTGGACAGAGGGGTACACACGTGGGGTTGATGAAACATTCCCATAAATGGGACGGTATTTTGTTACTCAACGCACGCATCTTTTCCACTCAAAATCCAGATGTGATCTAAAGAGACACATCAGATCGGTTAAAATGTAATAAACATGTCATGGTGTGGGACTAAGTACCATTACATCGACCGCACTTAATGATCCAGGCAAATGTTCTGAGAGAATGGCATGCACGGCCATAGCTTCATGCAATATGCAATGGCGAAGTGAAAATGTGACACGAAAGCGCTGTGTATCCTGCAGGACTGTTTTACTGTTTTTCATGATTGTGTTTTCATTGCAGTTGCTGAGGACAGGCCCAAAGGTGGAAAAAACAATGTCAAGTGGCCAGCAATAAACAGCACCACTCAAGGTGTCAAACATTAATAATACATTCACTAAATCTGTTACAAAAGCCCGGCGTTCCGTGTGTCCGTTTGTCCATCAACTAAATTATAAGAGCCTTTCAGAAGTCCTGAAGCAAAAAGTGAAAGAAAGTGGAGCCCTTCCTCCCAGATGCGGAGGTATAAAGTTGATCCAACAGGGTTCCAACAATTGTCGACCCCCCCCCCCCAAATACAATAAAGTCAGTAGTACTATAGAGTCAGTAGTATCTACCAGAGGTGTGGACTCGAGTCATGTGACTTGGACTCGAGTCAGACTCGAGTCATGAATTTGATGACTTGCGACTCGACTTGGACTTGCATAACAATGACTTTGTCCCACCTATGAGATGTGGACTCGAGTCATGTGACTTGGACTCGAGTCAGACTCGAGTCATGAATTTGATGACTTGCGACTCGACTTGGACTTGCATAACAATGACTTTGTCCCACCTCTGAGATGTGGACTCGAGTCATGTGACTTGGACTCGAGTCAGACTCGAGTCATGAATTTGATGACTTGCGACTCGACTTGGACTTGCATAACAATGACTTTGTCCCACCTATGAGATGTGGACTCGAGTCATGTGACTTGGACTCGAGTCAGACTCGAGTCATGAATTTGATGACTTGCGACTCGACTTGGACTTGCATAACAATGACTTTGTCCCACCTCTGGTATCTACTATAGAGTCAGAAGTATCTACTATAAAGTCAGAAATATCTACTATAGACTCAGTAGTATCTGCTATAGAGTCAGAAGTATCTGCTATAGAGTCAGTAGTATCTACTATAGAGTCAGTAGTATCTGCTATAGAGTCAGTAGTATCTACTATAGAGTCAGTGGTATCTACTACAGAGTCAGTAGTATCTACTATAGAGTCAGTAGTATCTACTATAGAGTCAGTAGTATCTACTATAGAGTCAGTAGTATCTGCTATAGAGTCAGTAGTATCTACTATAGAGTCAGTTGTATCTACTATAGAGTCAGTAGTATCTACTATAGAGTCAGTGGTATCTACTATAGAGTCAGTAGTATCTGCTATAGAGTCAGTAGTATCTACTATAGAGTCAGTAGTATCTACTATAGAGTCAGTGGTATCTACTATAGAGTCAGTAGTATCTGCTATAGAGTCAGTAGTATCTACTATAGAGTCAGTAGTATCTACTATAGAGTCAGTAGTATCTACTATAGAGTCAGTAGTATCTGCTATAGAGTCAGTAGTATCTACTATAGAGTCAGTAGTATCTGCTATAGAGTCAGTAGTATCTACTATAGAGTCAGTAGTATCTGCTGTAGAGTCAGTAGTATCTACTGTAGAGTCAGAAGTATCTACTGTAGAGTCAGTAGTATCTACTGTAGAGTCAGAAGTATCTACTGTAGAGTCAGTAGTATCTGCTATAGAGTCAGTAGTATCTACTATAGAGTCAGTAGTATCTACTGTAGAGTCAGTAGTATCTACTATAGAGTCAGTAGTATCTACTGTAGAGTCAGTAGTATCTACTATAGAGTCAGTAGTATCTACTGTAGAGTCAGTAGTATCTACTGTAGAGTCAGAAGTATCTACTGTAGAGTCAGTAGTATCTACTGTAGAGTCAGAAGTATCTACTGTAGAGTCAGTAGTATCTGCTATAGAGTCAGTAGTATCTGCTATAGAGTCAGTAGTATCTACTATAGAGTCAGTAGTATCTACTGTAGAGTCAGTAGTATCTACTATAGAGTCAGTAGTATCTACTATAGAGTCAGTAGTATCTACTATAGAGTCAGTAGTATCTACTGTAGAGTCAGCAGTATCTACTATAGAGTCAGTGGTATCTACTATAGAGTCAGTAGTATCTACTGTAGAGTCAGCAGTATCTACTATAGAGTCAGTGGTATCTACTATAGAGTCAGTAGTATCTACTACAGAGTCAGTAGTATCTACTATAGAGTCAGTAGTATCTACTACAGAGTCAGTAATATCTACTATAGAGTCAGTAGTATCTACTGTAGAGTCAGCAGTATCTACTATAGAGTCAGTGGTATCTACTATAGAGTCAGTAGTATCTACTACAGAGTCAGTAGTATCTACTATAGAGTCAGTAGTATCTACTACAGAGTCAGTAGTATCTACTATAGAGTCAGTAGTATCTGCTATAGAGTCAGTGGTATCTACTATAGAGTCAGTAGTATCTACTACAGAGTCAGTAGTATCTACTATAGAGTCAGTAGTATCTACTATAGACTCAGTAGTATCTGCTATAGAGTCAGTAGTATCTACTATAGAGTCAGTAGTATCTACTATAGACTCAGTAGTATCTGCTATAGAGTCAGTAGTATCTACTATAGCGTCAGTAGTATCTACTATAGAGTCAGAAATATCTACTATAGAGTCAGTAGTATCTACTATAGAGTCAGTAGTATCTACTATAGACTCAGTAGTATCTACTACAGAGTCAGTAGTATCTACTATAGAGTCAGAAATATCTACTATAGAGTCAGTAGTATCTACTATAGAGTCTGTAGTATCTACTATAGACTCAGTAGTATCTGCTATAGAGTCAGTAGTATCTACTATAGAGTCAGAAATATCTACTATAGAGTCAGTAGTATCTGCTATAGAGTCAGTAGTATCTAATATAGAGTCAGTAGTATCTACTATAGCGTCAGTAGTATCTGCACGCTTTGGCGGGGGGAAGAAGAGGACATCAGCGGGAGCGATGGATGAGGAGCGAAGTTGTTAGAACTTGTGAAGAGTCGATATCAGAGGGAATTCCAAACTTGAGCAGAGAAAGGAAAGCAACAGAAGGGGAAGCGCTCTTTTGTGAGCGCGTAACCACAAACGTTAACGATAATCTATTCTGATTTAAAGCTTTCGTGACTGCAGGGATTCATATTCTTTGTTCTTTCGGTAAAGTCACGTAGAAGGGAAATAATTAAATAATACGGATATAAAACAATACAAATTCTCACGACGTTTCGACTGCAACACAAGCAATCATCATCAGGTGTGAAATCCACAGAAAGAAAATTAGAAAACATAATAAAATAATTCTCGTGAGAATTATTTTATTATGTTTTATTTTCATTATTTTATTACTTCCCTTCTACGTGACTTTTACCGAAAGAACCAAGAAGATGAATTGTATCCCTCTCTCCTCCTTGTGCTCAATCCACGCTTCCGCTCTTTCTCACTTCGTGGCTCCCTTCACTGGAACTTCCCCTCCACATTAAGCAAGTCACCTTCGCTCACTAAGTTTCCGCTCCGCACTCAAAAACTCACTTATTTTCTCGAGCTCATCCCCATGGACCCCTTAATCTCCCCTCATAACTGCCACCGTTGTTTTCCCCTCTTCGTATTCTCATTGCATGGCTCTAAGCCATTCCTCATTCATTAATTCCATGCATCATGGTTTACTGTCATCAATTTCACTTTCAACGAAAATCACGCGTCATCACCGAGTTTTTCCCACCTTCGCTTCCTCTCGTCTATTTCATTCCCCTTATCTGCACCATTACATCCATATGGGCCATTCTTAATTCTGTGTAAATCGGCCTTAGATTGGATAAGGTTTACGTACAAAAAATATACCAAACAAACTTCTGGTTTATTTTAAGCTCCAACTTTTTCTTCCCGACAATCATATACAGCGTCGAAATAAGAGCGCCAACGTTAGGGTGGCTGCAACGAAAAATAGCATGACAGCGCGCGGGTCTGCAAATACTTTTAATATCCTGCTCGCAAACGGTCTGAACGCCCCTCGTAAGGCATGGGGGGGGAGGGAGATCTAAATTTAGCGCATGCTTGGGCGAGGAAGGCACCTAACCCATGACTGCTGGGAGCCCTCGCTTCGGAGACTGCACATGGCGCACTTACTCACCACCAACTGTACCAGCAACTCGGGTGGCTCAGAATCATCAGGATCTCTTATTATTGAGCTATGCAGCTCTTTTGCACAAATGTCCAGTCTGGGGCATGGGGCAGAGGTCGCAACCGGGTACCCGATACCTGTACCCTACCCAATACCCGGCTACCCGTACCCGGCCGGGTACGGGTAGCCGTTTGCGACCCTGGTGCGGCCGGGTACGGGTAGGCCGTGAGTCACTGGTGAGTAACCGTTTGTCACTCATTTCCCAACGTCTTGTCTCTTCTCACAATTCAAGTTCCTAGAATCAACCCACCCGCGCCTGCAACATGGCTTCATCCCAGAGGTCGCAATCAGATACCCGGCTACCATACCCGGCCGGGTACGGGTACCCGTTTGCGACCCTGGTGCGGCCGGGTACGGGTAAGGAATCAAAACCCGTTTGCGACCTCTGGCACGGGGTCATTGTGAAGGACATTGCAAACGAATGTTTGATAAAAGGTTCAAGCGGATGGGCAAGGTCTCGCGACTTAGCTTGCGGACCAATGGCATGCCTTCCAAAACATATCGCAGAAATACTTTAAGTGATGCCGTTGGATTTGTATTACAACAAAGTTAGGCAAACGGTAAATAAAAAAAATATTATTGAAATATCATTGCAAAAAATGCCATATCCTTTGCAAGACAAATCTTAATTGTAACATTTTCTAAGCATTTAAGGTTAGTTTTAACCTTGCAATGGATGCCGAGATAAAACATCGCCAAAGTAATTGATTAGACGTCTACTGAAACTCGCAAAGAATATTTAAAAGTATAGCCAAGTGTAAGTGATCGACTCGCTATTTTCATGCGCATGACGTTGTAGATGGGCAAGTTGAAACGTGGTACACAGAACAGTTGTCCCTCGGTTAACGTTTTTAATCCGTTCCACGAAAACTACTGTTCACCGAAATCACCGTTAATCGAATACAGGGAATGCATGTTATAGGCAATTTCGCTCGGTTTGGCCGAAATTGGCACCTGCGTGCATGACGTAAACGTACCGTTAATCAAAATGCCAACGTTTGTCAAAAAGACGAGGTCCTACGGGAGGCGAATCGTTAACCGAAAAAACGTTAACCGATGTCACTGTTAACCGAGAGACCACTATGGTCAAGTCTGTGCTTATAACTAACAATTCAAGCTTCAAATAAAATTGGCCCCTGAAAATGTGGGGAACCGTTTTTGTTATCTTTTTTTAAGTCTGCAAATGTTCAAAGCTGGAGATTGTTTAAAGGTGCTGAATTAAATAAGACATCAGCTGTTCAATAAAAACAATCAAATCGTTGGCTACATTTAGAATAGTGTGATGCCAAATCCAATAGTTAACTAATTCGAATGATTGGGAATTTGTAAATACTGTGTTTTGTTTTGCTTCTTCAGGGCATTTCCCCGTTTACCATTTCTTTTAAATACACCAACATAATGACGACCATCTGGCAACAAAACTGACACCTTTTTACAAGGAGTCATGTTTGCATAGACCGCAATACCTGCAGTCATAATACAAACAAAAGAACATAACTCTGATAATGTGCACTGTCCTTGAAGTTGATTGATCCACACCCGAGACAGCTTTCCTTAGAGCCTAGTCTCACATGGGTTGGACCAGATGACGCCAAAAGGCGCCTTTTGGCGTCATCTGGTCCAACCCATGTGAGGACAATGCACATTATCAGAGTTATGTTCTTTTGTTTGTATTATGACTGCAGGTATTGCGGTCTATGCAAACATGACTTCTTGTAAAAAGGTGTCAGTTTTGTTGCCAGATAGAAGGGTAAAAAACCAATTATCATATTTTTGCTGGCAAATGAGGTTCCCATAGTATAATGACGACCAGTTAAAAGAAAGGATGATGATTTGCATTTATAGGGCGATTAAATTCCTCAGCGTGTCAATGGACCTTGCATCACGTCTCTTGTGATATATTGCCTTTAGCTGTACATGAAGAGGCAGTATTTTAATCACTACTGGTATTGGTAACGGTCTGAACAATGTTTTTTTTGTTGGTATGTTGTGAGTCGTTTCGAATCGACCCCATCACCAAACACATAAATTACATAATACATTATTGCACAAGCAATCAATATCCAGTGAAGGATTCTATGTTGTGTGTGCATTAGCTCCTGAAACAATGAATCCTATTTGTTAAATAAAACGAATGAATCACAAATTGAGTTGTAACAAAAAAATATACAGTTCACATTTTTACAGCATTCATTTTAATACATTCGCCATAACATAATCATGTAATGCGACAATCATAATAGATCAATAAGGTTATAAAATAAACAATGCTGGCATGCTGTAAAGCAAAGTGTTTCTGCTGTCCTTGGAGGCTGTGTTGCTCCGGCAGCGATTTCGATAATTGACATTTGAATGTCATGCATGACCATGCACTTTATTGCGGATTGGTGTGGAAAACCGTGGAAGTTTTTTTTTTTTACAAATGTACAAAAATTCATGGCAGATTCCAAGCGAGTTTGTCTAGCCATAATTGTAACTAGGTTTGCAGATAAAATGTACTATTACAAGTATATCATTTATCGCCGTGTGTACATTTTTTCAATGAATTAAAAGGGACATCCAAAAAAAATTTAGATAAAGATGTGATCATGGGCAAAGCCGCCGACGATGCCACCACAAAACCTCGTCAACGCTTTCTACCCCCTGCGAGATGCCCGCAGCTGCTCCACATGAGACACGTGACCTCCAAAATCCGGCCTCATGCTATTCCCACCATCTGGTCTTGCGTCTTCCACTTGGTTGACAGATTCGTGGAGACCACTTTGACCTGCCCCCTCCTCCTGCACACATCCTAACCGCCGGCATGGTGGTTTTTATTTAGACTGATTACATCAAAGCACTGATTTGAGGGGGGGGGGGGGAGAATGGTTGCGCTGGGTGGGACATGCATTAAATTATGAATGTTAATATTTTATGAATTTAGAAATTTGAGCGAGAAGTGTCAAAAAAAAGTTGTGTTATCACTGCAGAACTAGAATGCATAAATTATAGGATTATGCATTATTCTGATTGAGATGAATGATATTGATGTGATCACAAAATAACTATAAAACATTCTACTATTTACCACTGTTAACTACGATCTCATTACAATTTTTTTAATTTTCATTTTAAAACGCTATTAAGGCAGCATTGATTTATAATACATTCAATTCACCCCAAAACAGTGCATATGAAAATGTGAAATATCCATGATCTACATTGCTATATTATAAATAATAATCACTTCTGTAGCATTCATCAACTCATGGCTTAAGCGATCAAATGCGTTATATTTCAAAGATGCTAGTTCTCAATATTTCTCGTTTAATGGCTCCTTTCAGATTTTAAATCAGTTTCTTCTCCTAGAAATGTAAAAAGTGTTGATGTTAAATAATCAACGTGCAGTGGCACAGAGGTCACGTGAAAAAGTGTAAATTAGTTAAGTTATTATTCATCTATCTCTGTGCATACAAACTTTATATGTGCACCCATTTAATTGTAGAGAGAAGGGAAACACAATTCTTTCAGAAACATAAAAGGTCGGTATTCCAATTGCCTCTCATGCCATGTGGGCAATCCCTACATATACCATACAACAGATGCACACTTTCAGGGGGAGGGGTGACATCGTGGTCAACACACAGCACTCTGTTACCAAACTAAGTTTGATTCCCAGCCATGGCTAACATCAATGGAGAAGTGATATCTGAACCGGTCCCAACCAAACCAATTCACCAACCCGCAGTGAGAAATGCTGCGAGGCACGGTCAAACAAATCCCCATGACCGACGTAACATGCGCAGGCCTTAATCCGGTAAGGGATTAACAGAGCAAGGGGCATTATTTTATTTAAAAAATAAGTAGGCTATTAGACTATCATTAAATCTGGTGAAGTTTTAATTGACAAGCACCTCGGGATTCAACAATACGGGCTTTACGTTGTCCGCAAAGAAATCAATACACAAAGGCGAGTATGTTGTGGTTGCCATCGTCAATCCAGTGAGGAATCTCAGCAACATGGTTTATTGTAGCAGCATTTTTAAATCCTTTATATTAAGTTCACTTGCTTGCTTGCTTGCGCGCTTACGACCGTGCAAATCTTTCGGTCGTTTTTTAACCCACTTCCCGTGATCCAATCGAGCTGACATTTTGCACACAGACTCGTTGTGCGTGACAATTAATTTTCGTGAAAAAAAATTTTCCCAAAATTTTACACTTTTTAGGAAAAAAAAAATTATATTTAATTATCAATTGCTTAATGGTGGCAGGCAATCATCTGACCCATAGGTGGCAGCCATCTCAAGCCAGAGGACGAGAGGACTCTAGCCGCCACGCATATAAAGGATTTATAGTGAAAAACTTTGTTTTGACGGGTTAATTTTTTTTACGAACCCAATAATGACCCTGATGCACGGTATTCACTGCATTGCAACAAATTACTTTTCATAGAGGCGCTTTGACACGTTTATTGCTCACTGCAGATGCATGCGCACACGTGATTATTTGCTGGAAAAAAGAAAACGTGGGGTGACCTGATCTGAATGGCAACAGAAATCCATTCTAGAAAATAAAATCAGCAACTTAAAAACACAAAACACACCCATCACTGGGCAGAAGCTGCTGGAACACACATTAGAATGCTCTGACAGCAGGAAAGATGATATAGGGTAGCCTTCATCACTCCCAAAGCTCCCGATGCAGCAATTGAGAGAGAGTTCAGACTGCAGCTTGTATGACAACATTAATCATAGCCGTGCAGTTTGCTGTTCAGTGGCCACCTTTTTTCTAACTCGCATCGTGAAATTATCAGGAACTTTTTGTACAGCATGTATTTTATAGCCACCTGAATAATCTGACATTTGGATGTAGACAGGGCTTAATTTCGAATGTAATAAAAACCTCAACACCCCCCACCCCGCCAATACTCAGGATGGAAGAGGGAGCGGTGGTGGTGGGGGATGATAGATATTTTCTGGAGACACACAGCTCCAGACGAAATCAAGCCTTGGATGTAGATGGCAACATAGAATGGCAGTGACGAATGTGGTCCATACATTGCGATGGCTACACACCCAGCAAATGTGCAACGACACATTGATCTCATTGCCTTTATGCATGCTAATGAAAATCATGGTTTAGTATCCACCCTCCCCCCCCCCCCCCAATTTTATTCTGAGTGTTCTCTCAGCATCATGTCATGAGATGAAAAAAACCCATTCGCAGAGCATCACAAACTGCCTATGTACGAGCACATTTCACGGAATATACCACAAATCTAATCCTTGAGATTCCCTTCAAAGCCATCATTTATCCATGAATTCTTACCCTACCTGCTCCACAGTAATGTTTGTCGCATGACAGTCAAACCGAAACGTTTAATTTTCAGTGCTGACATTTATTCTAATTAACTGCAGAAGCAAAGAGGAAATGACTTTTTGTGTAGTTTATTGGTGACCAGGCTTTGGCCATTAAATTACTACTCTTGAGGGGCCCTATTTAATGATGTGCAGCTGTCCGGAACTTAGGACCTCAAACGGGGACGAATCAGTGCTCCGACCTCTGAGCCACACAGCCCCCTCTACAATAGCCATGTAATTTAATGCTCTGACCACCAACATACATAGCAAGCTCAGCGATGCCACTCAAGTACAGTACACCCAGTGCTCTGTGCACATCGTTGCAAACTCAAGTTAATTCAGCGTGGCAGCATGTGATCGCACTCACCTTTAAGATAATGTTAAATAGAATTAAAATCGATTTGCGGTTCAATTTTAGAAAGTAATTTTCATACCTCGAAAGTGGTCAAGCCACTTGAAAGACAGTTTCAAGATGCACAAAGGCAAGTTAAACTATTTGGCGAAAAACAAATGCAAAATTCCACATCATAGCTTGATGAGTTGTACTGTATATATTGAAACATTTAAATTATTTGTACTTTCGGTAAAATTTAATTAACTTAGTTGCGTGGCACATGTAAGCGGCAGGTTAAAAACAATGTGAGCAGATTTGTAGAAACTTGCATGGTGCAGAAAACAAAGACCACTTGCTTCACCGACACATCCGAGCAGAGCCAGCACAGAGGCCCCCTCATGGTTTCCCACTGGATATTTATGTCATGCCAAGCCAGAACCAAACCACGACTACCCTGGCCTCACAAGACATCCGAATCTGGCTCGAAGCCAATAAGCCAAACAAGGCCAGGGCCGGGGCTAATGGCGGGTTCATTTCACGTAGCAGCGGTCAGTGTAACTCAAATACTGAGGCAACCTACATGGCTCTCCACTCGTTCATGGCATGTGATGTCAGTGGCACGGCTTGGGGGTTTGAAGTAAGGAAGAACAACCTAGGGCTACCTGAGCTACACCAAAGTTAAAAAATGTTGGGGGCCCTAGCAAGGCTCGGTTGTGCAGTGGCAGAGTTTATCGCAAATGGCTGCAATTCTGTACAGCAATGCCTGCTACTACTACATTGGCATGACAGTGAAATATTGTGTGGAAGGACAAATAACAAAAATAAACCTCCCGCCACATTCGTCAATAACACCGTGGCCTTTAAAAGGATGACGAAAAAAAAGGCAACATTTCCGCCGATGGCTCCTTTATTCATATCGCACAAACGAATGTGTCGGTTTTGCACAAGTCATTTATGCACGAGATTTTGCGTAATGCTGGTGGTTAATAGTTGCACTAAAAGTCGTCACCACTGGGTGGCAAACAGAGCGTTGACAAGAAGTTGCGAATGCGTGAAGTTAGCGGGGCACGTGGCCATAATTATGCACTGCACTGAAGATAATTCAGCAAAGCTGTTGTGGTACGATGTTATTGCTCGGTAAAAAAGAGGCACAGGACACGCTTGACTGATCCGCTTTCCGTCAGTGATATTGGTTAAGTTTCGATCCACCGATGCAGTTTTTTTTTACAAACACCAATGTAGTTTTGTTGCAAAGGATGAAAATGTACCATTCATTAGAGTTGAGTTATCAGATGATTTAATGATACGATTACTCTATTGTTCATTTTTATCGCGCAGTTAATGGGATGACTCAAACATTGTTGGAAAAAAAAGCCCTCACCTCCGTTTCCACGTCTGATTTTGGAAAGGGAGGTGATGGGAGGGGGGGTGATGTCATTAGCATCAGCAGACTCACGTACCTGTCAACCCATCATCAGTGCCTACCTTATGACAGACTAATTCCAACTTTATTGGTCACCCCGTGCCCTTATACATCTCAACGTTCATCCTACAAAGTCCCATCACAAGGGAGAAACACAAACAAATTGACACCAAAAAACATTTGCCCGTATTGAAACGGCTCAATTTTCCTGTACAATAATACGGGTAAACCATATGGGTTGACAGGTATAGCCTCATCAAGCTTGGTGTGGCTTTCAGGGGGTTTCTCGCCTGACAAATGCAGCCACGAGTTATAAAGGTGCCCGAATAATCGACCACCACTAAAATAATTCGCTTTAAATGTTTTGTCGATTAATTAATACCATCAACTAATAATCCCACCTCTACTGGTGACCAATATTGGAAAATACTATACGGTACTCGAACAATATGGTTTCAATGAATGAAATCAAATGCATTTCCTTACCATATTCAAAAATGAGGCAATGGACATGAGATTGCAGCCAATTAACTGTTGATATCCTTTAATAACCTTTACCAAAGATTAATATAGATTTTTTGTAAAATGCGTATTTATAATTGAATTTCAACACAAACGCGGCACCAGTTTAATTTATGAACTTGTTTTGTTCGGTCCAGAATTAGGCTTGACGATTCATCCGGGTCGACTTAAATCCATCGCTTGGTGACCCAACATAGGTGACCCAACATAACTAGATAAGGTATATCAACTTTGATCATGTGACACAGAGCGCCGCACTGCGCTGAAGGCCACTCCACTCGTTACCTGAGTTGACCTGAAGGACAACTGCAGTCGCCTCTGCACCAGCCACATTCTCGGCCCTCGCGATGTAAACTCCGGCGTCGGTGACCGTGGCCTTCGCTATTAGCAGGCAGTGTCGATCCTCACAACACCCGAGCTCTGTGTTTTCATTAGAATTTAACAATTGTCCATTCCGGAGCCTGCAATGAGGAACAAACAAACAAAAAAACACAGAGAATGTGACAATGTATAACACACGGTAGGGTGAAGATAACGAGGCCTTTAAGGCCAAATGGGGACTTTTTCGAGCGGTCTTCGCAAGCACTTGACATTTTAGCAACTGTTGCCACGCTATTTTCGATTGTAAAAAAAAAGGTTTTGCCAAATGTGTATATTTTTTTATTACAGTTGCTGACCCAAGGAGCCTAAAAACCAAAGGGACCAGCAACAAACATCGCTATTGAAGGTGTAACACGTTGTTCTTCATTGCAAGGCCCGCAGGCCAACTGGTGTCAAGACTAGAGGCTCATTGAAAACAGGGGGTTGGGTTCCGTCGCCGCGGTTAACACTCATCATCCAAGCCTATCGACGCATCCTATGCATTCAGTAAAAGTGAAAAACGTGTACAGTATTGTATAACATTTAAAAAAAATCTTTAGTATTAATGGTGAACAAAAACTGTTCAATAATTATACTGTAGTGAAGTCCAGATATCGGTCTCAGTGACGATGATGGTGATGTTTGGGGAGGGAGTTGGGGTTGGCTATCGGCATGAGCGGCTGTACTCTATCCTCAGAAAGCTTTCGCTTTAAGGACAAATTTCTCCTTGCCCTCTTCACACTATGCTCATATGCACCGCCAGCTCGACGCTTATGTGGGCCCTGATTAAGGGCAAAACAAACCACGAGTAGTGGTGCGGTATTGTACAGTAATCACGGTACACTTTCACGGGGCATAAATTGCAGCACTTTTAGGCTCTGACGACTGCTGCAACAACTGAATGACGTGGTACAAGCAGTGCCAGATTAAGCTAGTGCGGGGCCTGTAGCATATGTTACAAAGGGGCCCTAAACATATAAATATAAAAACACAAATTTTTCACGTGCATAGTAAAGTAATTGGATTTTTTCATTTGTTATACAGCCAGATAATACGACAAATCGCTAACCTTAAACACCCAGTAATTCATAAAAGTTGAAGGCGGTATAGTACTATAGTAATAGAGCAAGTGCAGAATCACTGAACCGGAATTGATGGCTTGAAAGCATTTAGCGCGGGGCCCTTGAAAGTGCAGGGCCCATAGCATATGTAGCTATTTTTGCTTCTACGATAATATAATCCGGCACTGAGTACAAGTATTTGTACGCGGGGTACGCGTATTGGTGGGTACCACGGCCGCTTGATGCTTGAACCCGGCCGGAGATTTGAAATCATGGGCAGCGTGAAATCCAAAACAGTGGTTACAGTGTTATAGCGTACCGTGGTTGTGGGAAAGGGAAAAAAACGGTATGCGCAATAATTATACATGAATACTCGAAACCGTGGTTGGAAAAAAACGTGGTCGACGTGGGATTGTTCTACGCGAATGTGAAAACACCCCCCCATAGTCGCGCCATCTAACCCCAATGGTTTCAAACGTGTGTGGTTGGTCCTCACCACTCCCGATGTCTTATCGGCAAAAAAGTGAAGGGCACTCGTGTAATAGATAACAGCTTCTTGACTTGAACAAGGTTACAAAAATTCATTATAGGTGTTTTTGCTGTTGGTTAGACCATGTACTGTATTGACCTGACCAAATCTGTGTCATCAAGACCCTCCACCACCCGACGCAGACAGTGAAAAACAATTGTCTTGCACGCGAGTGTTTAACAGCGCCCCGATTAATTATTGTTTGCAGCTTCCTGGTAATTTGGACATCAATCTGACTACCAAATTAAGCAGTTACATACATCAATTTGCACCAAGGCATCATGCCTTATGATGAATGGATTGCAACACATTTAAAATTTGATAAACTCAATATTCATGAATTTGGTGTTTCGGGTTTTACGACTCAAAAGTGGTATACATTCACTCGTTATAAGAGTGCACACAGCTCATAAGACAGTGTCAATAACTATATCAGGTAGTAAATGTCTCATGCGAATTACTCGGATAGTTTACCAGTCGTGTTGTGGGCTGCTCTGCTATTAACAAACTTGGCACATTTATGAGTTTTATTAATTTCAAGCAACTAACGACTGTCATCGTGGAATTACAAACACTGCACGTGTGTTGCAATGTTGAGCAACTTCCAGTAAAACCAAACGAAATATCTAAAACTATGCATGTATGCATGTATGTTGAACGTATGTCGGACTGTACGTAGCCAACCGTGCTAATCGGAGGTGAGGGGGACGGACAATAAACTAAACACAAAATCAGTTTTAAAGAAATTCGTTTTCAATCTAGACTTTTTAAAATAGTAGTGTTTGCATTTGACAAAGTCATCCTAAATGCACCTAATCACGTTTGATCTTGGAAGATAAGCAGTATTTTGGAGCCTGGTTCGTACAGGGACTCCTCTACTTATGAATATTCGACTTCCGAACTTTCAGAGATACGAACAAACCTGTGCGTTTGTCCAGTTGCCTGTTCGGAACCAGAGTCGTAAGTTTAACCGCCGCACAATAGATGGCGGTGGTGGCATCTACATTTGCGGAACGTGAAGAACCAGTGGCATCTACATCTACACGAGGTTATACAACTTTTAAAGCCATTCCCCGTCTTTAGTGTACATGCCGCAGAGCACGTTTGGACTTTGGAATCGATAGGAGTAAAAGTTGGACTTACGAACAAATCGACTTACGAACAGACCTCTGAAACCTAACTCGTTCGTAAGTTGAGGATTCCCTGTACTTGGACAGGTGCCACCAGGGCTTTGCCAGGTGTTGAAAAGTGATTAGATGGCAGTGTTGAGTGTTACACATCGCGAACGTGTGGGGTTTTTTTTCTCCCGTGGTTGTCCACCCACATTAAGCCACACACTCGTTTAATGGAACTGGCCAAACAATGCCAATGTGAGACCCTGCTGAATTAATCTGTGTGAGGCTTGCCTGGGTAAATCACTGGCTATATACATCTACAGAAAAGTTTTTATTGTTTGTTGTTGTTACTTTGTGACCCGCCTCTACTGGATATCTGTGAAAAAGAGCTACATAGCTCATCGGATATCTTCAGGATAAATCAATATTCTGATTCTGAAGTTTAATCACGCTCTATTAAATGTAATATACTCTTGATTTAGAAAGAAAAGCATTTACATGTGCTTGAGTAAAAACAGTCATCGTATAATAGCATAAGCTGGATATAGGCACAATTCTCATAAACACAACACATCCATATATTACACTGGTGGGATGAAGGCAAAGGGCAACTTCTGATAGAAGCACACTTCGTATATAATCACAATCTGGTAAAACTCCCAAGAGATGTGCTTATATCCAGCTTCTACTTTAACAATAATGTGCATGACTGTGAGAAGCACATTGACAAACGGTACCAAATGCGCCTGTGTGTCACCCACCAAACCACGGTGGGCTCAGGGCTGCCTCCAACTGTCACCTCCACGGTTACCGGCGATCCCTCAATAACCTCGGCACTGGCGAGCGGCTGAGTGAAACGCGACGGCTGACCAGCCAGCTGGCACCAGGAGCGAGGTGTCAGCGCCAGGTGCGTCTCCTCTCTGACAAGGCCCCGCTCAGAGCAGCCGTCGTATCCTCGTGCGGAGCCAAGTGCCGGACGTGGCGAAGCTTCGGGCACTGCGGGTAGCAGCGGTCCACAGGGCCCGACGGGGATTTTGTTGAACGTAACCAGTTTAACGAAAGAAAAGTAAGGGCACTTAAAATTCGTCGCGCGTGAATCTTTCCCAAAGTCAATTGAGCTGGGCGCTGCTCGGACGCCCAGATTTAATGCGACTTGGCCGTTGCCCATTGCAAACGGGCTAGCGGCACGTGCAGGAGCCTCAGCTTGAGCGTGGTTCTCAACAGAGCGAGAACGGGCATAACCACAGATGTGAGACGTGCACTCGAAATCTCTGCTGAAAACCGGCTCGTATTCGCACACGCAATGGTCAACGGTGCGCGACAACGACACGGGCCGTTCGATGCCACTGCCATCGTGCATTTGTGCACGCCGTCGCGCCATGCCGTTGTCATTTTTCTGCCACTCTTGTGTGCAATGACCATCCTCGATCGCTTTTTCACTGCGAGACGTGCGAGCCTCTGGGCTGCCATACGCACGCGAGGCAAGTGCTGCTTTCGAAGACGAACACGCTTGACCGTCCAATAATTTGGAGCGCCCAGTCTCTGGGTAAACAGCTGATGTGCACGATTTGGCATTTTTCAGGTAATGTTCCTTCTGAAAGAAAAAAAGGGTCAATAAAATCATTAATAAAAAAAAGTGAAACGAAACATTATTTCCTAAAACCATATGCACACGTGTTTGCACCACTTATTCAAAAAAATCAACATATGTGCATTGTGTTGATTTTTTTTACGGGTGGACTGCGTAATATTTTTTTACAGCCCTTTGTCAAACCACTTCTGGATAAAGGCCTCCCCAAGTTGTAAAAGGGGGTTATTTTGACCCGGACTTCACCCTTGCTGGTCAGTGCGCATTGTGAAGGGGGGGGGGGGGTGAGGGGGGGGGACCCAGGACCAGTTCAGATCTCACTCACCACGAAAGTTAGCCATAACCAGGTATCGAACTCAGGCGACATGGGTTCGTAGCACAGAATGTGGTGCCACTTCTGACAGGACTCAATTTAATATAAACAATTTAATGTTTACCCTCTGAATATGTAATACCTTTGGAATAATACGTAATAAAAAAAATGTTTTGATCAGTAAAACGTACCTGCCCTCCCTCCTTGGGAGAGTCTTCACCATCGTATTTTGAATTACTACACAATAGTGATGAAGTGGTTGCATTCTCAGAAGACAGTTTAACGCTCTGCTTCTCATCTTGGCCAGACATTCTATTTGCTGAAATTTCCAAAGGATCTTTCAAGCCTGAAAATGAATCAGTTTGTCTTGATGTTTCATCTTCAGAGGGACGTTTTTTTAAATTGTTTTCTTTTATATCGGCTACTGTCTCCCTGAGTACATCTCCCACAGTGCTTGGATTTTCTTCCGAAGCAGGATTCTCCGAATGTTCCTTTATTTCTTTCCCCTAAAAAAACATCAATATGAGACTAAACGTTAACACATACTCATGCTCATGAAACCACCAATTGAGTTTATTGCAGTTTAAAATGTCAACATCACTCATTCACAAACATTCAGTGTTTACTGAACAATGTTTACAGAGACGTCCATTCAGTCATTGGAACGGGTAAAGGTACACCCCTGCAATTACTTGCTCATGTCACCTCTGGTAGAATGGCTTCCACTATAAAAAAAGAACTCTGGAAAGCTGCTCAGGAGGGTATTTTGCCTTACTTTTAAATGCTGGCCAGACATTTTAGAATAGGTCGGAGTACCCACAAATGAACCGCACCGCACACAACCTGTTAATTGGGGCTCCACGGTGGCGAGATGTTAACTACCTCGCCTGGTATACAGGATGGTTGTGGGTTCGATTCCGACCATGATGCCTGTATATTTGGAGTTTTCATGTTCTCACAGTGGTCGTGTGGATTTTTCTCCAGTTCCCTCCCGTTTTCGCCTCCACGTTTAGAAACATGTGTTTGCTATACATTTCCAAAATAAGCCATTTCCATTGGGCTATCATTTGTGGCCAGGCCACTTCTGAAAAAAAACATATATAACTCTGTGGGCCTTACCTGGTAAAATAAAAACATTAGTTTGTGTTTTTTATTGAGTTAATATGGTATACCAATTTATACCACTGAGTCGAATGAGGTGGAGGTATGATAATTGTTTTTTTACCCTTCTATCTGGCAACAAAACTGACACCTTTTTACAAGGAGTCATGTTTGCATAGACCACAATACCTGCAGTCATAATGCAAACAAAAAACATAACTCTGATAATGTGCACTGTCCTTGAAGTTGATTGGTCCACACCCAAGACAGCTTTCCTTAGAGCCTAGTCTCACATGGGTTGGACCAGATGACGCCAAAAGGCGCACAACTCAAAGACAATGCACCATCAGAGTATGAGAGCTTGGGGTAAGCAATGGTGAGGTGGAGGTATTTAACCCTTTCCCATTCCGAGACGTCTACAAGTTTGCAGGATGAAGTCCCATCGACCGCTGAATCTCGGGAGGTGAAAGCGGTTCAGCATAAATTTTATTTTTAGAGGCATAGCACCTTTGTTTTTAAAGACATCATACTCACCGCTGAGATCCATAGCGACACGGCCACATCCTATAATAGCAGGGGGCAAACTGTGCCATACACCCTCCCGCATGGCCTTGTGGGAGCTTCGATACAGATAAAATATTGTTTTTAAGTGACTTTATCTTAACTGATGACATACACGTACGTCATCGAAATGGGAAATGGTTAAGAAACTTTCCAATTTTTCAACTGTCGTGCCACAAGACTGAACCAGTGACCTCTGCATAGCAAGCCAAGTGGGCTAACCATTCCACCATGACATCAGCATCCCTCAGTTAATTATCTGATACCAAAAAATAATAATGTATCGTTATGCAATTTGTTTACAAAGAGGTTTTGCCCTTTCAATTAATGGAGGACTTAAATAATGTAGGCAAATAATCTGACCATATATAACCATTTATGGTCATTTGATCGCATGCAGAAACTGAGGTTAAATGCTTTCCCTGATTAGGATATTTTTTAGGTAACTTAAAAAGTGCAAACCTAAATATGCATTTTCCTGAAACAACTGCGCCACCCATCCACATCAAATTGCCATATCGTCATGGAAATGCATGAATGCTACATACTAAGTATCCACTCAATAGCAGAAATGTATCTTTCAATATTAATTTTAGAACTTTCGTGACTGCAGGAATTATTATTTGGTTCTTTTGGTTAAGTCACGTCTAAAGATAAAATAATGAAATAGCGACATAAAATCTAACCAGAAAACTATAGACAGACATATTAGCAGACCGATATCACCAAGATACATAGCGGGAGCAACACAGGTATCTTGGTGATATCGGTCTGCTAATATGTCTGTCTATAGTTTTCTGGTTAGATTTTATGTCGCTATTTCATTATACCTGATGATGATTGCTTGTGTTGCAATCGAAACGTCGTATTCTATTATTTAATTTAATTTATTATTTTATCTTTAGACGTGACTTAACCGAAAGAACCAAATAATAATATCTTTCAATGTATTACATTTGAAAAGTTGTTATCCCTGTCGTTTAAACAAAAATTATATTCTCTAGTTTAACACATAGACTTTCACGACCAATATCACCCATAATAGTTTTTTTTTGGGTTAGATCGCCTAATTATAAATGTGTTGTTAAACCCTCCACCACCCAACACAGCTGATTAGTAAGGATTTTCACGTAAACAAAACATGCCAATTCGTTACTAGTCCAGCGCGCCGGTGTGTTGGAGATCAATTCCACCACAACGTTTACAATCAGAGTACGACGTTTCACCAGTAATTACAACAAGCATCATAAGGTGGACAGCCAGATTCTGACGGGTTTAACGACACAATTATATGCATGCGATGTAAAGCTTTCGTGACTGCAGGGATTCATATTCTTGGTTCTTTCGGTAAAGTCACGTAGAAGGGAAATAATAAAGTAATAAAAATAAAACTATTAAATTCTCACGACGTTTCAGCCCCTTTTGCCCACTTCAGCAATTGTCTCTTGCTGTGGTTGTCCCACCTGATGACGGGCGCTTGTATTGCGCCCGAAACGTCGTGATTTAATATATTTTATTTTCTATCTACGTGACTTTACCGAAAGAACCAAAGAGTATGAATCCCTGCGGTCACGAAAACTTCAAATCTAGATTCACCACACTTATTAGTGAGGGTCAGTGAAGGTTGGGAGGAGTGGACCGGTTCTGATATCACTTGCCACAGATATTAGCCGTGGCCGGGAATCGAACCTGGGATGCTGGGTTCATTCCACAGTTCGCTAACCACTGTGCCACCGCTTGGCTCTCATTATTTAGCAAAGAATGGCATGACTAAAGCACTTCTAAAACTCTTACGTTGCAACTAATCTGCTAAGAAGTGCAATTTGTGGCCTATCTGTTCCAAAGTTTCGTAATCTCTTTTCCACATTACTGTTCATTTATCACGAGTAGGTGCCACTATTACTTAGATACACCGGAACATACTACTGCCCTACTACTGCCCTCTTGGAACACTTCTGCATGCTGAGCACGTTCCGTGTGGCATGTGTTTAAAGCCTTAAATCACTTCAATCGCCACTGAATGCAAGGTTACAGCAGCCTATATGTTACTTTAACGTCTGACTGGCAAACTATTGGCGTACGTATGTTAAATTTCTTTCGCACCGTACGTAGCCAATTGGAGGTGCGGATATTTATTGCACACATTTGTAAATCTGTTCATGCAGACATGTGCTGCCTAAGCGATGAAGTTAATTCGGTACAATTACGATGTCTAAATGTGCCACGCCAAATCGGCACTGAATGAAATGTATGCAAACATCGATTGTACTTGACGCAATTGCCGAGCACCAGCATTTATCTGGACGTATAACTGTATATAAGGACAACGTTGCCAATACCGACCCAGCCATTCTGTTAGATTACAGACAGTCCAAGTGACATCATCATTATTACAGTTAAGGAGATGATATTACGAGGCAAAAATACTAACTAATGATACAAATAATGCAGTAATAACCACAGTCGTTTGGCAGGTCGTGTATGGTTGGGTAGAGTGTGGCTACTTCCACCTCTTCCAAGTTCTTCTTGGTTCTTTCGGTAAAGTCATCACGTAGAAGGGAAATAATAAAATAATAAAAATAAAACATAATAATTCTCACGACGTTCCGGCCACAACGCAAGCAGCCGTCCTCAGGTGAAGAACAGGTCTGTCGCTTGCGTTGTGGCCGAAACGTCGTGAGAATTATTTTATTATGTTTTATTTTTATTATTTCCATTCTACGTGACTTTACCGAAAGAACCAAGAAGATGAATCCCTGCAGTCACGAAAGCTTTATATCGAAATCTCTTCCAAGTTGTCTGCCTCGTGTGGAAGAGTAGGCCAAAAGCCTCCGAGTAGAACTCTCTAGGGCGCCCTCTAGTGGAGGCCCTCACATGGCCGCACATTTAACTTTTACTTTAAAAACGAAATGTTCAAATGTTTTAGATTTGAAGCTTTCGTGACTGCAATGATTCATATTCTTAGGTTTTTTCGGTAAAGTCACGTAGGTAACAACATTAATAAGTATAACCCGTAAAAACAAAGTTTTTCACTATAAATCCTTTATATGCGTGGCAGCGAACTTAATATAAAGGATTTAAAAATATATTCGCCTGTGGAGGACGCGGGGATCGATCCCGCGACCTTTGGCATGGGAAGCGAGGGCGCTACCAACTGCGCTACTCCGCCACGACCTGTGGAGGGGTTACGCTCTTAGGGCTCTTATACTGTGACGTTCAGCCAAAGCGATGAATGAGTTCTATTTGAATATATGTAAAATATTTTTTTATGCCTAAAAAGTGTAAAATTTTGGGAATTTTTTTTCACGAAAAATAATTGTCTGGCACAACGAGTCTGTGTGGAAAATGTCAGCTCGATTGGATCAGGGGAAGTGGGTTAAAAAACGACCGAAAGATTTGCACGGTCCTAAGCAAGCAAGCAAGCACGCGAACTTAATATAAAGGATTTAAAAAGTAAAATAAAATAAAAATAAAAATCACGACGTTTCGGAGGCAACACAAGCTTCCGTCTTCAGGTGGTACCGTCACAGCCACGACAGCTGTATCAAGTAAATGAGAGATTTCAGGAGCTACCATTCCGTTTATATAATGGTTGGAGAAGGTGGTGGGGCAAGGGCCGCATACTTTTATTAATATGGTAAGGTGAGGCTTGAGACTAAGAACAGACTGCATAACAAAGGCTGAACCTTTGTTGAGCTGAGCCTTTGTTATGGAGAGGTGCGGTTTGTGACTCAACCTGTAATAAGAAGACCACCACTAAACATGGTTAAACAGTAATGGTTGTCTGTCAAATAAGATTGGCAAAAAAGTGTAGTTAAATCTTTTTGCATGGTTAATCACATCTTTGGAAAGATGTGATTAACCATCTTTGGAAAGATGTGATTAACCATGCAAAAAAAAAAGATAACAAAGGCTCAGCCTTTGTTATGCAGTCTGTTCTTAGTCTCAAACCTCACCTTACCATATTAATAATAAGTATGCGGCCCTTGCCCCACCACCTTCTCCAACCATTATATAAACGCAGTGGTAACTCCTGCAATCTCTCATTTACTTGATACAGCTGTCGTGGCTGTGACGGTACCACCTGAAGACGGAAGCTTGTGTTGCCTCCGAAACGTCGTGATTTTTATTTTTATTTTATTTTACTTTTTAATGTTTTTACCTACGTGACTTTACCGAAAAAACCTAAGAATATGTTCAAATGTTAACGTTCAGCCGAGTTGTATCCAAATGAAAAGATTTACATGACCTCGTGGGTTCTGATTTTACACGCGGTAAATAAGTTTGATTAAACAGTTCAGAAGACAACAGCACATATTTCACCGTAGCATTCTAATTGAGTCAATAGTAATCTGCTGTCGTTCAATAAAGTACCTCGACTCGGGGTTCAAATGTGAAGCACAATATCAGAATAAATTACGGTTTATTATTCTCCGCAATCATCATGGTTTTAAAGTTGTAAGGTCAGCATGTTGACCGATGTAAAATGCACCTTCGTCAGAAGTTTTTCTTCAAGGTCTCTTATTTCGTTGCTCGTTTTTCTGATCGACGTCATTATTTCATCGTGTTGGGTCCTGGTTTTCTCGATGTACTTTTTACTTTCCTCAGGGCCTACAGAACATCAGCAGAAAACAATACGCATATAGAAGGTATTTTGTTTGTTGGTCGGTAATAATAATACAATTTATAACACGCGCAATGTTGCGGACCGAAAACGCAAACTCTGAGGCGCGTAGCGGAGCTCGGCGTCGGATCACGTAGCGTGATTCCATGGAGACTCGGTGGTAAAATGTCGAGCGGAAGAGATGCGCCCTTAGGTTGTTTTTGAGCGTCGAAAATGATTGACCGTTACGGATGTGAATAGGGGGGATGGCGTTCCAGATGACGGGGGGGCTGCGACGGAGAAACGACGAGAAGCAATTATAGTCCTTGTCCTGGGAGTTTCGAGGAGGTTCTGCCACGCACTGCGAAAGTTCCTACGATTAATTGAAGTGTAAGGGCGTCAGCAGAGAACTTAAGTACGGTGGGTAGGCGGATTTCAGGGCGCAGTAGCAGAGGCAAGCGATCTTGAAGGTAATTCTGGTCGAAATGGGCAGCGAAGGATGGACAGGGAGTCAGGGTGAGGGTTGCGGGGGCTGTGGACAACTCCAGATTCATCCCACTAGTCTAACTTTTATTAAACCAGATTATCAACTATATCAAACTGACAGTCTCAGATCAATTACTCATGGCTGTTTTTAAAAAAACATCAAAATAAACTGTGGCTTTTAACTCAATTTGGCAAATTTAGCCCTGAAAATCAATAAATAAAACTACAACTTTGCTTTACTGCCACGTGACCAACATCAGTGCAGCAGGGTTGTGTAGGAACATGTGGCACCGTGGTTGTGAAAGAGATGTCACTTGATGGGATCTCAGAAGTAACTCCATGATATCACCATCCACGAGCCATTTTTCAACATGGGGCGAGGCACTTCTCTGCGAGTTCCCAAATTATATTTCCTTCATGACAGTGATGGCACAAACACACAGCAGGCCAAAACTACACATTAAAAAAAATTGAACTTCGCTTCCCGTAGACACGGAGAGCAAGGTCTTCAATCAAGTGCATCCTCTCCTCCTGTTCAGGAACCGTAGGCCACAAGAACAAGTCGAATTGGCGGCCTAGCATTGCCATGCCCTCGCGAGTCTTGCACTCGGATGAAAACGTTCTCACGCGCGCGATGGTGGACACGGTTTCCTCGCACCAGAAGATACTCTGAAAGAGCAACACAAACATGTGATTATTTGATGCTCGATGGTGGGCAATTATACCACAGAACAAGTCACAGGCCTTAAGACCCTTATACCTGGCATAGTACTGGCACAATCATTGTTCTTAACTCGGTGGTACAATTGTACAAATGTGGACAAAGTTCGATACGGTGTTTTAAATTAGTTATTCAAACATGCAAAACTTTTGTGGAAAATGCAGTGATTACGCCGAGAGCGTTTGGTGACGTAATAAAAATAACCACGTGGTTTTTTGCTTCCTAAAAAATTATCAGCTTTTAAATGAAAACAACCGCGGGCTCACATCCTTCATGGCGTCCTGAAGTTGGATGGTTAACTCCAAATTGCATCTGTATTCCTCCACAACCCTTTCCAGCTCGGATACATCCTTGTTCAGTTCCACTGTGTCTGCTTTCAACTCGTCCGCCCAGTTCAGCAGTATCTCAGTGCTCTTGTGATTCCACTCCCCCACTTCTCCACCTGGTGCTGAGCACTCCTGTCCCACCAGTTTTCCAGATGCTCCCAGGTTTCCCCCTCGCCCTTCAACTCCATTTACATCGGCAGCGAGATCACGCTCATTCGCTTGAATCCCCTGAGGCTTCAGGGTACAGGCCTCGCTCCAATTATTCAGCGTATCCGTCAGTTTTTCTTGGAAACGCTGCCATCGCAATTTAAATGCCTAAAGTTTTGGTAGGAGGGAAGGAAACAGCTTGGTACAAAGAAGAAATTCTCTTTAATAAATGTTCATATACAAGTAGTTTTGAAAGTGCACGCTGCAGAACAAAGATGTGGTGAACATTAAAATAGTTGCATGAGATAATTATTTGTTTGCTTATTCAGCTTAATGAGAATCAAGACTTTTATTAAACAGATGCTTCTGTATAATTCGTTATACACATAAACGAGTAAAAGTATTAGTTCAGTAATAGGATACAGTCCATTCTCAATCAACTGCTGGATGAAAGCCTCATCATGCTGTCTATCATGGGTAATTTTTACCATACTTCACCACACTGGTCAGTACAGGTTGGTGAAAGGGGATGCGTTCAGATATCACTCGCCACTGATATCAACCTTGGCTGGGTTTCGAACTCAGACTGTTAGGTTCATAGCGCAGAGTGAACTTTTGCATATATTCTTAGGTTTTTTCGGTAAAGTCACGTAGGTAAAAACATTAAAAAAGTAAAATGAAATAAAAATCACGACGTTTCGGAGGCAACACAAGCTTCCGTCTTCAGGTGGTACCGTCACAGCCACGACAGCTGTATCAAGTAAATGAGAGATTGCAGGAGCTACCACTCTGAAACGTCGTGATTTTTATTTTATTTTACTTTTTTAATGTTTTTACCTACGTGACTTTACCGAAAAAACCTAAGAATATGAATCATTGCAGTCACGAAAGCTTCAAATCTAGAATTTTGCATATACTTTGTAAAAAAACTAAAGTTTAGTGCGATGCACAGCATTATACTCAGCATTGTTAACCAACCCTTATGTACCGGCAGCTTCTCCATGTACATCTCCACTTGTTGAACCTGATTTATTGCCGCTTTAGCTTTGCGGGATTTCTCAGGCTTTTTCATGTAGTTAAACCTCAAGTTGTTGAATTTCCTCTTCAAATCTCGGTAGGATTCTGTAAACTACACACACATTTATAAGCACAAGAATATTATTTATATAATAATATACATTCCTTTGTTAAAACTACTGCTAGATAAATGCCTCTATGGGGGTAGTTGGCCATAATTTACAATTCTGGTCAGTCTGGGTTTGTGAAGTTTGGGGCCAGGACCCATTCAGATGTCCATTCCCCACTGATGTCAGCTGTAGTCAGGAATCAATCTCAGGTCGCCAAGTTCATAGCGCAGTGAATAAACCACTATGCCGCTGCCCACCCCCCCCCCCCCCTAGTTATATGTAGTGCATAACAAGATGGGGTAGTTAAGGCCCTGTGGAATATGATGAGAAAACATGCACAGGCTGATGCTGTTACCTATTTACCTGTTTAGCATTATTCCATTTATTTGATGATATCAATGGGCTAATTAAATTATGGAAAGTATGTTTGTTGGGCAATGCTAGAGAAACATTTCCTAAACCCGCATTTTCTCAAGTGGATCATTGTACCCTAAATTTTCCATTATTTTTATCCCAATGATATTCGTGAAACAACATATATGCACGCAATAAGAGGCGAACAGATCTGTAAATCTCAAAGTCACTCTGTCACTCTTTTTCAATTGAAAAGATGATCGATTCATTATTCGACAACGTGAAGTATTACATTTCTGTGTAAACACAACAATCATCGCATTAAATGGGCCGTGTCGTTTTTCTTCCTATTCCCTGCACTGTGTAAATAACTTTCCCTATAAATATTTATTCATAAAGCAAAAAACCCATCCATACAACCGGAGCTTTCGAACCTCCTTCAGTTCTTCACGGGTGGCGCAGAGGTTGAGGTTCATTTGAAATTTACGTTCCACCGCGAGACCTTTCCTGCTCCACTCTGTGCAACGTTCAGCCAAAACATCAGCAGCTGACGAAAGCTTCTCTTGGCGAGCGGCGCATGTCACCGTCCACTGAAAATTAGTACATCGGATGGTGTTGGTTATTTACCATCCTAACCACATGTATACAACACGGCCACACTCAATGGCATGCAGTCACAACATTGTACGGCACTTATGTAGGCAGTTTTCCTATACGGCGCATTTAATATTTAATTCGTAAGAATTCTGGCAATAAGCAGGTAAAATTTACTTTGTTTTCGGCGTACGAATACATTTGCCGCAATCAAAGATACGAACAAAGATTGTAGTGTGGATTGACATCGGGCACCTTATGGTAATATTCAAATGTACGTAGGGAATTAATTAATCATTCATCAAAAGAACGTAAGAAGCAGCATTTTCATTTTTCGATTTAAAAGCTTTCGTGACTGAAGGGATTCATCTTCTTGGTTCTTTCTGTAAAGTCACGTAGAAGGGAAATAATAAAATAAAAATAAAACATAATAAAATAATATAATAAAATAACATACTATTGTAATATAATAATATAATATAATAATTATATTATTATGTTTTATTTGTGTTTTTAATTATTTTATTATTTCCCTTCTACGTGACTTTACCGAAAGAACCAAGAAGACAGCGTTTTTATATCAACTAAATGTCTACTTTATACCAACAAACACGCATTAATTTGCAATTTTTGGCACACAGCCAATGGGAAAAAAACTTGTGGCAAATTTACCCTGGCATCACTTCAAATGACGCAACCACATGCCAGATCACAGAGACCACATGTCGCACGACGAGGATTGAACCCCTGCTGCCACAGCGTGTGTGCGTTTTCGAAACTTGTTTTCATTGTTTCTTGTTATTTATTCGACAAGAGCCCGGTAAAAGGCACAATCCATAATAAAGAAAGTGGGGGGGTGGGGGGGTGCTATTGAATTCCGGGTACGGAAGTCCGAACTCAGTGCTCCTGGGTTCTAGGAAAGAGGTTGGGCTCGCTGCCCCACTCACGTAGTAGGGACTGCCTGCAAGTGGGAACAAAGGGGTATTTTTATATATGGGGGAATGGAAGGCAATGTAAGAGGAACAAAAGCAAAGGGACTGAATTCCGGGTACGGAAGTCCGAACTGGGTGCTCCTGGGTTCTGGGAATGGGTAGAAAGGTTGGGGCTCACCGTCCCGCTCATGGGGAAGGCAAGGGATGAGGAACAAAAGTAAATGGAAAAAGGTAGTGGGGGCAGGGGGCAATGCGTTTTTGAGTCTTCCCAACCGTCTCACCGAAGTGGTGACAATGTCTGCGATGAGCGAGAGGGCAAGGCCGCAGAGGTTCATGACACGCGTTCGCTTCTCCTGCCAGTGCGTTAGGAGCGTCTGTGCATGGGTGATGTCGTGAGACGGACAGGCGGAACTCCAACTTTGGTCTAACTCCTTGGACCAGTCGAGTCTGTCCAGCTGTGACAACACACACCGGAGTTGTGGGACATCTGTCACGACGGTGCAATAGCTACACAGTGAAGTGAAGGGTGTACGTTTAGTGTGGAGTCAGAGAGACTGGCTTTTTGTACACACGAGGTAGTTTTGCCTTTTGTTGATATGCCATAACGTGACAAATGAGCCATGGCACTTAGAAAACAACGAACCAATCACCAAGAAATTATGTGACACTAATCACAGCATGGGAGCCTGTAATTGGTTAGATCCTCTGTAGAGGGCAAGCAGAGGGTATATGAATGATTATCTTTTAAGGACAAACTGCACTCGTGCTGGAAATTAAAATTTATAAATAGGTATACGCATTGCACGCGAACAAAAAGCTTGGTGATCACAATATTTACGAGCGTGCATCTTGTACAGCTCAATTTAATTTGCCAAGTGTCTTTAACTGTGCGTGTATTGCATAGCAAAGGTAAACACAGCAATGTTGTTTTGCACCATCTACAGGATCAGGCGATGAAAAATCCACAGGGAACTGCCACAAAGCTCCAAATTAGAAAACATGTCTAGCCAAATGTGATTTTTTTTCTCTCTATATAATATCCCTGCAGTGCACCATAACGATTTTAAGTACATTAACGAAACACAGTGCAAATAGACATTTCTGTCATACTGCAGTCTGGAACTTCACGGAATTAGTACAATCGAACTATAATTGCAATTATACCTACATAGCGGGTTCAATTAATTAAATGTATGAATGCTACTGAAAATAACCTACTTCACTTCTTCATCACAATCTATTTCATGCTATGGTAGGCAAAATAATGGTGCAATGCTTATAGCAATATAACCATAAAATGTCAAGTTACGTGTTTGCAAACGGAAAATGCTGAATTCACTTTGTTTATCATCAATTGTTTTTCTGTGGGTTAAACATTCCCCATCCATTCACGAGCATGAACACAAAAATAGCAACGTTTCATTTATATTCGTAATATTAAAAATAAATAAATCCTCAATCTCATTACGCTCTCACGATCTCTCTCATTGGGTTTCGGGTTGGGAGTCATTGCCCCTTTACTTCATCAGTGACTTGATGCAACTTGGCAGCCATCTCCAGAACACGCTGACTCTCATTGATTTGATGTCTGGCCCGGCAGTGCAATGCCATCAGATCCGAGATGCCCGCTTCTGCTTCTTCACAATGCGAACCACAAGCTGCCAGCAGGTTCCGGGCCATCTCCAGATATTCCACGTCCGCGCTTATCCCCTGGAAGCCACAGGCAAATATTAATGTGTTGGGGGGGGGGGAAGGGGGGGGTCAGCAACGGGATTTTGTTTGCTCGAAAAATTATAAATATCCGTGGCGTGCACCTGAAAACTTGGCCTGGCCTGTTGGAGAGCAAGGACGAGACGGACGACAGCTTCGCGATCTTGCTCGAGGTCTACGCTCGATAGCGGAACGAAAAGGTCTTCCACCTTCTTCAATTTAGATATTGTCTGGAAAGACCACAAAAAATGGCGATTGTAAACGGTTTAGTGTATGACTTATTCATGAAGTAACATGTAAATAGAAAACTGAATGCGTTCCGCAGTTGACAGCACAGAGCAAGTGCGCACCAAAAAACATGCAGTTGATTCTTTTTTATTAACAGCTCATGCATTAAGGCAGCCACTTCAAAGGTACTCATTTACCTTCTGTATCATCTCTTGAAGTTCCTTTAAATAATTCTGGTGTACAGACCTGGCCCAACCTAGTGTGACGTGGAAAGACATCCACAGCTCAATTAGCCGCAACTTTTTCTTCATTAGCTCCTCCGTTGCGGATTCGACCACGGTCACCATGTTCTTCACAGGCATCTGCGTACTTGGCGCAACCTAAAAAAAAATCACTTTGAGCGTGCGTAGAAAATCCGAATCAGAAAATGTATTTATGCCGAGGAATCCGATGAGATGTAAAGCTCTTTTTTTCACATGCCTAGGAGTTCACAGATATCCAGTATTTAGACCATGGGAACCTCAGAGTATGAGAGCTCGGGGTAAATACTTACCCCGAGCTCTCATACTCTGATGGTGCATTGTCTTTGAGTTGTGCGCCTTTTGGCGTCATCTGGTCCAACCCATGTGAGACTAGGCTCTAAGGAAAGCTGTCTCGGGTGTGGACCAATCAACTTCAAGGACAGTGCACATTATCAGAGTTATGTTTTTTGTTTGCATTATGACTGCAGGTATTGTGGTCTATGCAAACATGACTCCTTGTAAAAAGGTGTCAGTTTTGTTGCCAGATAGAAGGGTAAAAAAACAATTATCAGATATCCAGTAGTTCAAAGATGGCCAGCATTTCAACTGCTGGCGAATGGGGGAAGCCCTTGAGAGCCCCTCGAGAGCACTGGTTCTTCAACTTAACTACAAACTCACAAACCTTTGGTGATACAAAGTAGTCGTAAATTTCGATTTAAAGATTTCGTGACTGCAGGGATTCATCTTCTTGGTTCTTTCGGTAAAGTCACGTAGAATGGAAATAATAAAATAATAAAAATAAAACATATTAAAATAATTCTCACGACGTTTCGGCCACAACGCAAGCAGCCATCCTCAGGTGAAGAACAGGTCTGTCGAGAAGACAGAGTCTGAATTCAGACTCTGTCTTCTCTATTATTTTATTATTTCCATTCTACGTGACTTTACCGAAAGAACCAAGAAGAAAAAAAGTAGTCGTACTTACGAGCCCATGCTTAATTCGTGTTTCGATGATTTGCCTTATAAAAAAAAATCTGGCCATGTCTCGCACCCCCAGAAAGGGAATCTCGCACACCCCCAGAGGGTGCGTGCACCCAGGTTAAGAACCACAGAGTAGGCCGCGTATTCGGCCTACTCTTCCACACTGGTCAGACCTTGACAATTGACTAAGCTTCGTGTACCCCATTTATACTTCTGGGTGGAAAGAGGCAGGAAGGGATGAAATAAACTTGCACCGCTGTTTCACTGCCACGCGGGGAAATCGAACCGGCAGACTCTGGACTGCGTGTGCTATCCATTACAGCACGGCAAGTGTCCGACTTGGCCGCGCATTATTTTCCAATCAATCAAGACACAATGCGCCCATGATTAAATGCGGAAATCGTGCAAATGCCATACCAGCGCAACAGCTGTGATGAAGCCAGAGCCAAGGTCGCGTGAGGACGCCATCGCATTAAGGGTCGTCCTCCACTTGGAATTTCCTTGCTCCACCAACATCGCCCGCTCCTCGTGCCCGACGTTCGTCAACTCCGCCTTGAAGAAATCCTCCATTGACCTCGAGTATTCGCCAATCTGTGAAAGAGGGTGCATCAAGAAGAGTGAATTCACGCACAAGCGTCGGCTAACATCCCACGGCCTCCATTCGTCTACAAACAGGGTTGCGACGTTCCATCTGCGTTGTTGTTGTTGATATTTCATGAACACTTGGACTCCTGTTGCTTGTGATTAATCAGAATCAGAATCCGTATTTAGACTGGAGGAGGAATTACGATGAGCTACGAAGCTTTGTGTTCACAGATGTCCAGTCGGGGCAGGTCAAAAAGTTACAACAACAAACAATGCAAACACCTGATAGGAGTACAACGTATAGGAAATGTAAGCAAGTCACAAATAACAAATAATTTTTTTTACAGTATAAAGTATATAACTACAAATTACAAAAGTACATAGATTCCGGCCGATTTTTCAACAATAAATGCAAGTTTCGATTTAAAGCTTTCGTGACTGCAGGGATTCATCTTCTTGGTTCTTTCGGTAAAGTCATGTAGAATGGAAATAATAAAACAATACAAATAAAACATCGTGAGAATTATTTTATAATCTTTTATTTTTATTATTTTATTATTTCCATTCTACGTGACTTTACCGAAAGAACCAAGAAAATAAATGCAAGCTTGGGCAAGGAAAATAAAATTGCACATTAAAATTGAACAATCGCCACGTGGGTAAGGATCAAAGTTAGAAATCACATTAGCAAATATGTGCAATTACCTCTGTGGATACTCAAGTACAGCCACTTTGTCAATCTACTGCTGGAGGAACCCCCCCCCCCCCCCCCAATGCCATGCGGGTGGTGCGGGTTACATGACCATACTTTTCAATGCTGGTCAGTGCAGGTAGGTAAGGTAGGGAGCATAGACTTGCGTGGGTATTACAGTACAACGGTGGATTTTGTTACATTGCCCTCTGCTACCCATGATGTAGCTCCAGCACCACAGTACAGTACAAATGTAGAGTACAGTGCAGTAATTGTAAACATAAAAAAACGTGTTCAATTAAAACACGTTTTAAGGGAATTTATTTGAATTTTATTTTATTATTTCCTGGTTATTCTCTCCGATTGTGCATACACCGTCTATGGAGACAACATTTACAATGAAATGCACTTCATTCATATGCAAATATGAGACAACTGTGAATGCAATTCATTCTACCACAACGTACAGAACACGCAGCCAATTTGACAATGTAGTCCAGCCGAGGAGAACTCCTCTTCTCTACAGCCCTATTACCCACAACTCCACACCATTCTTCCCATTATCCCCGACTTTACCCAAAATTCATAGCGAAGCGGCTTGCTAAAACTCGCGTTTTTTCCCCCTCAGATTACAGAAAATGCATCCTATTATCCGCGGGGCTATCCGCGATTTTCTACCCCAATGGATTGGAGTTCAATTCACGGATAGTCACACACATAATACAATCCGTTATATTGGTCCCACCATATCACCGCGGATGTATGCATGTCGAACTTCTTTCACACCGTACGTAGCCAACTGTGCAAATCGGAGGTGCGGGAGATGGACAACAAACTGAACACAAAAAGCAGTTCTAAAGAATTGAGTTTTCCATCTAGATTTAAAAGTACATAGCTTCAGTGGTTTCCTCATACCGGCGGGAAATGCGTTCCAGACGGCCGCAGACTCGCATGTGAAAGCACTCAATGGAGTGACCGTCTTTGTTCGATGGCTATCCAAAAGCCGGTGCTGCGAGGATGACCGCAGTTTGCGTGATGGTTTATGCTCTTTGAAGATATCCAGCGAGGTCAAAAGATATGAGGATTTCTCCTGTAAATTGTAATTTGTGCCATCGGATACGATGCAAAATCAGCAAACGTGTCACTGCACAGTCTCCTGTGACTTCACTTGAGTAGAAAATGCAAATTTGCGTAGGTATGGGTGACGACCCTTTCTCATACCTCTTTGGCTGAGTTAAGAAAGGCCACATACGCCTGTATGGTTTCTGTACGCTCCTGTAGATCCGCGTACATGCAGGTCCAACGCTCACGCAATCGGGCAACTTTCTCTTCAAGCGCCTCCATGTCAGGCGCCTCCAGCTGTCGCAGCTGCGTGATGAGGTCCGTGATCTGGTCGACGCCACCTGCAATATCCTGCCAAAGACACAGATTTAATTAGCACCACGGCCAGCGCCTCGATGCGCGCAGACACATAGTTCATGTGTAGCAGCAACGGGTAATTACAAGTGAATTAACTTTGTTGGCGCCGATTAATAGCAACGACTTCAACAATAATTCTAATTTATAACGCGCATTGCATCCTAGGATCGCAATTGTGCGATGCATGAAAAGCAGGAAACAAAAACAGAACCAGGGCAACCGACTAAACTCAAGAGGGAAGGCCACTTTAAAGAGATGGGTTTTCAAAGCAGACTTGAATATGTCTACCGACTCTGATTGGCTGATTTCAAGTGGCAAAGTGTTTCAGAACTTAGGTGCCACGCTAACAAAAGCCCGATCACCAAAGGAGTGCAACCGAGACCTGGAAGTGCTGAGCAGTTGGAGATTTTAATCAGATGCGGCAGTTTTGCATGCGCATACTAGTACACATGGTACGTTGGGCCAACGCTGGTCCAACGGTTCCAACAACATGCCAATATTGGCTCAACGCTGCATGTTTACTGGGTAAATATTGTACCGTAATGTCTAGGAGTAATAAAATCCAATCAAGCAACCCCATGCTACGTATCCATGTTATGAATCCAAGAAGAATGTTAACCACTTAATATCTCTTTCAGTTTCTACAACAGAGAGACGCTCGTTCAGTCAGATCGTACGTCCCTCTGTACCGTCTTCATCCACACGCGACCTACACATATCACGTGCACATCAAACGGAAGTTCCATGGTGCTGTTGCTGTCTTGTCAAGAGACAAATAACCCACCCAGAACGCCGAAAGCAGTGCATCCTATCCTGTTAGTAAACAGCCCACGGAGGCGGATATCATGGCACAATGTCTGAGAAATAAATCCCAAGCCAACCTGCACGACTGCATTGTTTAACATACTATACATTGGTTTTAATACAAAAAAAAACAATGGAACAACTTTATCGATGCAACACAATCAAGTTGTATCACGAGCAGTAAAGATATGGAACAGTCTGGGTTAGCCATGGAATGATGGCTTGCTAAAGTGATCAAAAGCATTTGGAGCATTATGATGATAACATATGACCAATGAATGCCTTTTTGCAGCACATTACGATTTGCTCAAGAAAGTATTGATATTGTTAATTGTTGAAATTGGCATACATGCACACATATATATGGGACAGCTATATTAAGCATAGACAACAACTTTGTTTGCACATACATATTGTCAGCCTATGCATAGCCTACACAGACTGTTGGGGCAAGCGTTGTTTGCGAGCATCTATTCAGGCCAGGAGACAGCTTGGCCAGAAACCACACCCACGCCTCTGTCTCTCCAGTACACCACATCAGGTACAGACAGTCCCCGGGTTGCGGAAACCCTTACTTACGGAGACCTTACGGATATGCTCCCCATAAACCATGTTAAAAGAAAATATAAATACGCGGAAATTGTCACGTTAGTTACGTGAGCGCAAGTAGTGCAGCGCGGTGAGGTTGCGAATGAATACCGCGGAGCAAGGAGGTGTGAGGCGGGCAGCCGCCTTACGCCTCGCACCAGCTTAACTGGAATTAAGGTAAATGGAATTTATCTTTGATTTTGGGGAGGAAATTGTTCAGTTTCCGACATACAAAAAATTCGGGTTACGGATCGTTCTTGGGAACCTTTCCCTTCCCTAACCCGGGGACTGCCTGTACTCATATTAAGGCTGAGTCCACCTAGGGGAGGTGCGGTTCAGGCTCAGATATTCACCACTTCTCTCAGCTGTGCGTGGGAATTGAACTCGGGCGACCTAGTCTGCAGTGTGGTGCTTATGCACGTACACAATGTATGCAATTGTACATTGCATGTATACGTTCTGCAGGCACCAAATGGTTAAATTGCAGACATGCTATTTTAAGTTCTCTATTTCTGCACAAGAGCTCTTTTTAAATGTGGAGCACCTTGCCTCGGACATGGTGTACAGGACCAGGTGCTCCGCATTTAAATAACCGACATTCCACTACAAAGGGTGAAATAGGGTGATTCTGTTTGTTGTTACTAAGTCAACAAAAGTAATGTTTACATTAAAAAAAATCTGTAATGAAAAAGTATTATCTTAAATTCTAATTACAAACACAGGCAATAACATCATGGAAATCAAGGGACCTCATGAGAGAAAGCAAAGCTCAAAAATCTCTAATGAAAGGGCATTATCTTAAATTCAAATTACAAACGCAGGCAGTAACATCATGGAATTCAAGGGACCTTATGAGAGAAAGCAAAGCTCACCGCTATTCTGTTTATGATGAAATAGAGAGGTGAATGAGGAGCAGGTTTGAGTGCAATTGGGACGCTGAACTTCATAACAGAAATCAGTTGGTATATATGTATGTTGAACTTCGTAGCCAACCGTGCTTATCGGAAGTGCAGGGGAAGAACAAACTAAACGCAAAAAGCAGTTCCAAAGAAATTAGTTTTCACTCTAGATTTAAAGTGCATAGCTCCAGTGGCTTCCTAATATCGGAAGAAGAGCGTTCCAGACGGTCGCAGAAGTACATGTGAAAGTGCAAGATGCAGTGACCATCTTTGTTCGATGGTTCGCCAAAATCCACTACGAGGATGGCCGGAGTTTGCGTGATGGTTTACGCTCCTTGACGACATCAGCAAGGTATCGTGCTTAATTTGTGGCAAGCACTTTGTGTGTAATGAGCGCAACCCTATAATGTATTCGTTCAGCAATCAGCTCAGTGAGCACCGGATAGGCATGGTCGGATCTTGCAGTACCCGTCACGACGTGGATAAGAAACACAGGCGATGGAGCGATGTAAACGTCCTCGTGTGCAGGTGCTAGATGGATTGTTATCGAAGACTTCAGGAGGCCTTCATCCAGCAGTATATTGATAATGGCTGATGACGATATTCTATTTTCAATGCTGCGCATGTCGTAGAAATTGTTCAAATAGAAATAAGGTGGTCGAAACGTGGCTCTGTACGTGACAGCTTTTAACCGAGAAGCATGTGCGAAACACACCTTTGATAGGTCCATCAGGTGCACGTGTTCGTCCAGGATGTTTTCATATTCAGAGGAGAGCACATCACATTTACTTTTCAAAACAGGTTCATATTTAGTTTGAAGGCTGCTGGTGACCTACGATGCGAAGAGAGCACAAGGGAACAAGAATCACGAGGAAGCTATCAAAGCAAGCAGTGTATTCTGGACACATTAACCCCTTTCACTCCGCAATTACAGAGCAGATATAGTCCGCGAAGCAATAAACTAACGCCGCCACCGACGGCCCAAGATGCAATCATATCAACGCGCAATTCATCTCAGTTACTTTTCTATGTTTCACCATTGATCAATACCGACGCAATTTTTCTTATTCGTGGATGTGCAACAATCGACCGAAAATTCGATATCATGGGGGGGGGGGGGGTGATTCTCTCTCTCTCTCTCTTCCCCTGCGAGCATTTGAGTGATGGACCAACGTTGACCTTTTCGAGGAGCTCTTGAAGGAGACACAGCAGACGCTGCCGCTGCAGGCACAGCTCCATGGGCGCTGTGCACGCGGCCTCCAGCCTCTGCGCTCTCCGCTTCACGCCGTCCAGCGCCCTGTGCGCTCCGTCCATCCCGCCACTGGAATTCGGCACGCGCAGACACAACAGCAAAGATCCCCCCCACCACACTCGCCGAACGTAGCGTCCAACAGACTGCTGCAGGCACGCACCCAGGAAGGCAGTTGACGGCACGACGCCCGGTGGCAATTGTCTACCCAGTGCTGATGTCTTTTTTTTTACACATACTGCACCAGGTAACTATTTAAGGCCGAGTTGACCTCGGGGAAGCCCAGGATCGGTTCAGATATTGTTAGTCGCTGATGTTAGCCGTGTCCGGGAATGGAACCGCAGCAGCACAGTGCACCATCATGCTATCACTTCATATACATGCACACACACATGCATGCTTTCACACACACGCGCACAATAAATACAAAGCAGAGAAATGCACACACGCATGAACATGCGTTAGCATACACACACGTGCACATGCAAGCACACACAAACACATATGCATGCAAGCACACACACAACACTTGCAAGCAAGTGCTATTAGCGAGCACCTATGAAGGCCGGCACAGTACACGAGGGGGTGGGTGGCTCGCACCACGCCTGACCGCCTTTGTCTCCCAAGTGGCAATGTTTTTACACATCGCACCAGGTACTCATTTGAGTTGGCCTAGGGGTGGCCTAGAACCTATTCAGATAATCGTCACTGGTGTTGACCGTGAGTGGGAATCAAACTCGAGTCAGCAGGGGTTCGTAGCGCAGCATGCTAACTGCCACACTAACACTAACATCCACACACACACACAAAGACCTACACGAAAATGTACAGACACACCAGCAAGGCAAACCAAATGCAACATTGCCAAACTATAACAGGGGCACGAAGCATACATTATTAATGAGCAAGGCCTCACATGTTTTTTGATCAGTCATTCAGTTTCATTGTAAGGAAGACACAATAATTGGAAATTATTGAAAACCCAGATCCAAGACCCTTTCATGAACGAATATTAATACACACACACATCACAATGGCGGTCCAATGTACGATTCAGTCTAATTTAACTTTCAAAGCATGCCACATAAACAAATTAAGGTGCGTTGCAAATGCATGAGTTTTATTTTTTTAAAGATGGCGTTTTAGAATTTTAAGACACAAGCCAATCAAAAAATGTCAGGACAGTCCAACATCTTTGAATATGCTGGAATTTCAACAAAAGCAATGCAATAGCATTTAGGTAGTAGGGTTTAAACAATGCAATATATTTCAAGACCGGATACCTAAAGAAAAGTTATTAAAAATATATGGAAATCCCAATGGATAAGTAATGAGAAATTACATTAAAACTGATACTCTACGACAAAAATTTAAGATTGAAGTAATTTTACAATTATTTACGTATTCGTAAACGGAAGCTTATCGTAAACAAAATCGTGTAACATTGTGGTCCTTCCAAACGCTGCCAATGTACAGAGCTTAGCTGGTGAGCCTGTCCTGCTACCCCTTCACCAGCGTAGTAATTATATGATAATTTCTTGTCAAAGCAATGCAATATATATTTTATTTAAATGTAGTGCCTCCACATTTTAGTCAATCGGCACATTGCATGTGATGGGGTAATGTGTGGGTACTCCCACATGTTCCAAGACATCTTGGCCAGCATCAAAGAGAAGGTCAAAATACCCTCGAGAGTAGAGGTCCTTCCATCAGCAGTGGCATGAGCAATGAAATTGCACCTTTATCTTTTCCTTTTCAATACCTCATTCCATCTGCTGCTGCCAGAAAATGCGTGCCCTTGTCTGTAGCTTCGGCGATGACATCCCTAATGGCATTTGAGATGTCCTGCTGTTCCTTAGCCTGAGCTGCCAGTCCTTTTGAACTTGACTTGATCAACTCAACCTGCGTTTCCAGTCTGGCCAGCGCATCTGAAGCCTGCCAAAGGTTCGTTGGAATGGGCAAAACACAAAGCAACGATTACTGACTGCACGCATTAATTTGCATTGAACGACAGGGCATAATTGTCAAACTCTTAGGTTTTTTTCGGTAAAGTCACGTGACTTTACCGAAAAAACCTAAGAATATGAATCCTTGCAGTCACGAAAGCTTCAAATCTAGAATCATAATTGTCAATTTGCATTTGGACTACAAGATTCCAGAAGCAGGCTAAATCAGCAGATCCTAATGTTTCCTCGCATTGAAAGTCAGACATAAACGGATTGGTGAAAATGCAGCATTTATTTTGTTATATTGTAAAATTAAATGCTTTTAAAGCTAAACCATACAGAAACCCTTATTTTAAGCCAGCCAAAAGCCCACTGAAATCAGAAGGGCAATCTGGGACGAATTATGACACCATAGAGAACACAGAAATTGAGCATTTCAACACAGGATCAATAAAACAAAACGGCACATTAGGAAAGTCTCAAATGTGATTGAAATAATAATTAATATATACCCTTGACCGAAGTGGGATTTTAATTTCCCACCTATAAATATCACCATTTCACCCATTGTTTAATCACATAAGCAGCAGCTATTCTCCTTGGCTTTGCGAGCGCATAACACAGGCGCGTATTTGCCGTGCTAATGAATGCCACCGAGCCGGAGAACGGCCTCCGGCCCATCACACAACAACAGCTTCAAGCAGTGAATCACGTAGGCTTCTGTGATGGCAGCATATTTTTTTCAGTCATTAGGCAAACTCGGTGTTACGTGGCACGAGCACAGACATCTGAGCAATGTTTTGTGCGTGGCAGTCAGGGGCCAGCGTAGGGTCTCGGCGGGTGGGTTGGGCAGAGTCGGCTTGTATTGGACTGCACCGCGGTTTGCAAATTATCTGTTGCACCAGGACAGCATGAGCAAAATTAAATAGTTATTGTTTGGGACAACACAACAACAAATACAATGGAGTAATGCATCTCTACGGCAATTGGTGGGGGCAGCCCGGTGTAACGGGCCGTAGTATACTCCCAGGTCGTAGCATACCCGGGGTTAAAACGGCCTAGGCCAAATTATACCCCTCTAGGCCAAATCATACCCCCATGATAGTAATAGTGCTGAGCGATATACACATGAATTACTAAATTTTTCCAACATTTTATTTAATGGACGAGGCGATTTAATATTTTATTTCTTTTCCAGGGGTGTACTTAACTCTGCGACTGGGGTACCAATCAATCCGAAATCAGTGGTGCTACTACTTCGATGTCGAAATGCAGCGAGGACGATTGCGCTGAAACCCTGAACGCTCGCGGTACGCACCATAGTGGTGCATCGTGTACAGCTCGTCGAGATGAGTCGATTGCCGCGTCGCCCACCATCAACAGACTAAAAATGACTGCATCACCGACATTATGCGAGAGCCAGGGTGCTGTGGGAACCTCGGGGTACCGCCATAAGGTTCATATGTCCCATCTGTATGGGATAGAGCGTTGCCCCCTTGCATACGTGGGTTTCCTCTGGGTCCTCCGGTCTCCTCCCACGTGAATAAACACTCAATGGTTGGCTGAAAACATCCTAATATATGCACTTGAGCGTTTGTAAATTGCGCGGCGTTGTGAGATGCAGTTGCATAATTGATGGTACGTGAATTTAAAAAAAAACTGGAAATTGTATATTTTAATCTAGCATGACAACGTAAAGATATCCCTAGATGCAGTACAGAATCATGGCGCAAAAACGGATGATTGAGTTTCTTTTAGGAAACGAGAACTCACTGCCTCTTCAAGAGAGCAATCAACAAGGCACAGCCATTGGCATTGCCTAAGATGCAATTCCAAAACGAGCTAACAGACAGAAAAGACAAATACATATATGTACAGCACAAAACAAATTCATCGGTTATTAGAGCAGGTGAAATATCAACAAACAGAAAATACAATGTAATAACTAATTTAGGTGCGGTCTCAACAATGGTCAACAGGATGAAGATGGTACAGTGAAAATGTAAACCATGAAAAAAATGTAATGCCTTGATGTGTAAGTTGAAGTAATTATGACAATTTGCTGTATATGATAACACAACAGACGGGAGGTTCCACCTCAAGGGGTTGTCCGAGTAAAATATTTTATTTTTATAAATAAAAATATTTTATTTTTGTAATTTGAAAATATTTTCTTTTTATTTATAAAAATATTTTTTTTATTCATAAAAATAAAATACGAGATATAACATAGAGGAGGGCTAGATCGTTAGCCTAGACGTACTGAGTGTAAGAGAAGGCGAGACTTCTGGAGAGCAAGGGGAAGCCTTTTTTCTGTGGAAGGAACGTGATACGAGATGCAAACAAACTCACCGTGTAATGTTGAACACGTGGGAGGCTTTCCAGACCAATACTATCCGTAATATAGATTTTTTTTTTTGGATTAGGTGGCGTAAATATAAATGTGTCGTTAAACCCGCCACCACCCGACACAGCCAATTTGTAAGGTTTGTCACGTTTTATCCCCTCTATTTAAGACCGAAACAGGAGGAATTCTCCACAACTCTGGCTATCGCCTGAAAACGCTCGCTGTAATTACTGGCAAAACGTCGAACTCGAATTGTAACTGTTGTGGGTTTGTTCTCCAACACGCCGGTGTGCTGTACTAGTAACGAAATGACATGTTTTGTTTACGTGACAAACCTTACTAAGTGGCTGTGTCGGGAGGTGGCGGGTTTAACGACACATTTATATATTTACACGATCTAACCCAAAAACCTCTATGATGGATCATCGTGTATTATTAATACGAGTTGGTTACTGGAGGTAGCAGTTCGCTAACAGAGAGACAGAGAGGAGTGCTTTTGGGAGAACAAATCAAATTGCTCTTTGCATTTACTTACTACGGACTCTTCCCGTGCAAATTTTGCAGGAAAAGAAGATAATGCACGTGCTCGTCCCTTATCCGCTGGCTCGATTTGCATTCATCAGAGGAGTTCGTTTCACAGCTACCCCTTGTCCTTCTGTTCATTTGTCCCAAAACGTAATCCCCGGAGACTCACCGCTTAAACAGACTGCGTCTATGACGGCCCACGCTGCTGCCCAATCAAGTGGCTCACTTAATCATGCATTCCTATAACCCCCCCCCCCTGACGGGTAAAGCATGAATTAAATAGGGATGTAAAATAAAACCAAAACTAATTAAAATGCATTAAACAATTAAGTGGCTTGGGCAGGACGCGTCGCGGGAAGCCAATGATGGCCGATGCTCAAGAATAATGGAGGGTAGCGGCAGCCAATGAGTGGAAATGCGTCCGAGAGTAACATCAGCCGCGGAGATGGAGCGATTAAATCAGCTTATGCGCAGATATTAAGTGTATTATCCCATTGCAGGATTGTAAAAAATGGTGACAGCTTGGGTAAGTCTTCATCTAACAGTGGATAGGCCATGGCTGATGATGATGATGATTTTTATTATAATGAAAACAATTCAAATGCAATTGTAAAACTGGGTCAGAATTATTTGTTTTTCCTTTTTAAGATTGTAACAAAGCCTGAGCACCTTTAATGACATACCCTGAACAAAATAGCTTTAAATGAATCTGGTCAATAAAGAACTAAACAAATGTAAATGTTTTAAGTGACTGCCAAAATAATTACTTAACCTGCAGGCAGTGGAATAGCTCTGTGATTTGTGTAATGTATGGGGAGTAGCAAATAAATGCAGGTGTCATTGATTAATTTGATTGTGTTAATTAAAACGAGCCAACAGAGGCCAACAGGGGATAGCAGGCAATATAAGATCACATCAGGGTCGAAATGGGCAAATGTGTTGTGTGATAAGGGCTGCAATGGCATGAGACTAATGGATACAGCCTGTTCATCCGATAATTTAAATCTAGCAGAGGGTTAAGCATTTATCACGATGTGAGGATGATGACAACGAGGATGACGATTATCCAAATGATGATGATTATGTTAGTTATGAATATGATGGTGATAATATGATGGCGATAATGAAAATGATGCTGGTGATCATGTTGATAATGCCAATAATAATCAGGATGACAGCGAGGATGATGATAACGGTGATAGTTATGATGATGCTCTTTTTTTCGGTAAAATCACGTACGTAAAAACTAAATAAAATAAATGAAAACAACTAAATTAAATCACGACGTTTCGGGCGCAACACAAGCGTCCGTCATCAGGTGGGAAAGCGTGGCCTACTGCTGATGCAGACAAAACAGTCTGCATCATCAGCAGGCCACGCTTTCCCACCTGATGACGGACGCTTGTGTTGCGCCCGAAACGTCGTGATTTAATTTAGTTGTTTTCATTTATTTTATTTTATTTTTTACCTACGTGACTTTACCGAAAAAACCAAAGAGTATGAATCCTTGCAGTCACGAAAACTTCAAATCTAGAAGTTATGATGATGGTAATGATTACACTGGTCAACAAAAAAAACAGTTTTTTCTGGCCTGGACTTTTGCAGCTGTTTTAGACTAATTTCAGGGTGCTGATTCCAAATCTGATCTCAGATTTGCTTTATCCCATCTCATTTTTATGCTATCGGCATACCCCATTTTCATTGATTTTACCCGAAATTAACTCTGTCACTTATGATTGCAAGTTGTTGCGAGTCAGTGACTGCTTTAGTGTTAAAATCTGGTGCTGTATTTTTAGGATAGTGTGTTTATAATATCATTTTATGTAGATATCCACATTTATTTAATATCTTTCTTCTGCAGTTGTTATTGAAAATGCAATATTTGATATCTCAAAAACCTGATGTGATAGACAAAAACTGATGTCAGATTTGGAATCGGCACCCCAAAATTACCTTAAAACCGTTGGAATACCTTATGCCAGTAAAAGTGTGTTGACCGGTGTTATCACTGATGAAAATGGCATCAAATGATTATGATGATCATGATGATAAAAACCTGATTGGCAGCACAAAAGAAGGCGTGTGCTTGGTGTAGGGCAGTCCTCCGTTGTGCCATCAGCCTCCAGAACTCCTGGCAGAGGGAACGGATGCCCTGGGCACGCTGTGACACCGCCTGCTCCTCCGAGAAGCCCTCTCGTGCCATCATCTCCTCCGCCTGATGCAGCAGGCTCTGAACCTCCTCTGCCACCTCCTGGCAACACACGGGCACCATTGGCATACACCGCAAATTCTCGAGCCATGTGATCATGTCGAAATGGCACCTCTTGCACCCCCCCCCCCCGTAGCATCATGTTCGAAATGGCAGTGCATTCGTCGCAATGGCCCGAAAGCTTTTGAAGAAGCTCGCATCAGTGGCCTGCAAGGGAGGAGGCATCGACGCAGGACATAGAGACTGCACAGTTCTCAACTGGTGCCTTCACTCCTGGTATCTGCGGGTGTACCTGCACATCTGTGATTGGACTGTTAGCCTAACCGCGTGCCCATCACTAACTGACGCTTTGGACTCTCTGAATTTGACTCTCTGTTGCTGACCTATCTTGCAGGGATGTGATATTCTGCATATTCCAATTCTGCCATTCGTGTTGTGTCGTGAGACAAACTATCCATTCGAACCACTCAGAGCAGTGCATCACTCCTTTAAATGCTCATCTTTATCCACACACCTAGCACACTACCACACACCATGGTACAAAAGGAATGCCTGATTCAAGTCAAATTTAGTTTTATTCTTGAAAATGCAATGCATCCACATTTTATGGGGGAAAAACACGTTTAATGCAATTTTTGTTTTTGTGCGCAAATAAATTTGTAACTGGGGTGAAACCATCAACTCGCTACACATGAGAACCCGGCTTAATCATGTGTGGCCGAAACCTACATTAAAATCTGGGATATCAGTAGTGGACCCGACCCCCCTCTAAAGCATGGACAAATCCACAACTTTGACAACACGACCATCAAAACCTACCTGTATTTTCTCTCAAAGCTGTTTGCAAAAAAATACGTAATTCATGTATTTCTTTAGACTTCAATTTGTTACCTTCGCTTTATCGTTGAAATCCTCGTAGAGTTCGAGGAGTGTTTCGTTTTCTTGCAGGCAGGAACCAACGTCTTCCAATTGCAAATAGCACTCTCCGTGATCTCTAAACCACTGGGTCATCTTAATAAGAATAAAAACATCAGGCAGGAACCAACGTCTTCCAATTGCAAATAGCGCTCTCCGTGATCTCTAAACCACTGGGTAATTTTAATGAGAATAAAAACATCTAACCAAATTATAATGAAACACATTACATACGTGAAGTAATCATACACATCACATCGAGATTACAAAACGTATTTATGATAATGCAATAGTAAATAAAAGTGCTACGCACAATATTCACTTAGGAATATAATGATCGTTTAAATATATGTCACACTCATGATATACGGATTGACTCGTGTGTGAGAAAATATATGAAGCCTTTTAAATGCAAATGTAATTCAAATAATGTGCTTCACGCTACATTTACGCCAACGGAACAGGAAAAAAATGCACAAAATTATAGCAGAAAACAATGACCGACGAAACAAACAAGACGGTAAAATAAGCCCCCCAAAAAATGTGCGTTCTTGATCAGTGTCCACAATCCCAAATTGTGACGTCACTGTAGGTGTGAACCATCACCAGCGTCGCTGCGATACAAACTTTCACAATACAGAATCACAATCTGAATATGTATTCATACTGGAGGAATCCGATGAGCTATAATACTCTGTTTCACACGTTCAGTAGGGGCGGGTAAGAACGTTACAATATAACAAACAGTACAAAAATATTATATTAGTGCAAAGTACAATAAAGGTAAACAAATCACCCAAACGCATAAAATTAAAATTAAACCATCCCCATGCTACTAGGCAGAGCGCACTGGGGTATTAATGTATCTTTCAGACGCGACCTGGTCGCAAATCATAGCTCAACAAAGTGGCCCATCATTTGGACATTGATAGCACCAAATTAATCTAAATAATCTCAATGCATGTTTCTACAATGTGATAACGATGTCATATTTCACGATATAACTACAATCTCGAGATCGGTTTCAGCCGTAACTTTTCGATATAATTTCACATTTTTGGGGGGTTTTTGTTTGCTTGAGTGCAGATAAAAAATCCTTTCAATGTTCTTCAACCGTTTTTTATAAAATAACTGCTCGCCATAATTATTCTCATCACTGTTAAACAAATATATGAATGCTAATAAGGGTAGATCTTGTCAGTTGCACAAGAAGTAATGAACCGAACTAAGAAATGATTCCATCATTTAATTACCATGCTGTCAATTAATTGGACACAAAACATTTTTCAAAGCAGTAAATTATTTGGATGGCAGTTGCTTATTTTTTTCTTCTAAAAACGTCTGGCTAGCACTCAGGAGTTGGCCATAAATATCCACCCGAGGTGCTCTCCAGAGCTCCCTGTAAGTGGAGGTCCATTCTGCCAGCCGTGGCATGAGCAAGCAATTTACAACTTTAATGGACGAGTGTGTTGTTTCGTACATATTGTCAGCAAAAATAAAAACTAGCTGCGATGACCACAATATAATTTCGAAATCATGCTATTTTTAAATCCTTTATATTAAGTTCGCTTGCTTGCTTACGACCGTGCAAATCTTTCGGTCGTTTTTTAACCCACTTCCCGTGATCCAATCGAGCTAACATTTTCCACACAGACTCGTTGTGCGTGACAATTAATGTTCCTGAAAAAAAACATTCCAAAATGTTACACTTTTTAGGACAAAAATATTATATTTAATTACCAATTGCTTAATGGTGCAATGCAATCATCTGACCCATAGGTGGCAGCCATCTCAAGCCAGAGGACGAGAGGACTCTAGCCGCCACGCATATAAAGGATTTATAGTGAAAAACTTTGTTTTTACGGGTTATACTTGTTGTAAAACGGATAAGGTTATCATGGACCTTACATCGTGGGATACATTGTCGCGCTTGCACATCACTCGCCTCCAATTAGCACGGTTGGCTACGTACGGTACATCACGACAACCCGATGACAGTATTTGCGAACACCGTAGCACCTTATCCATTTCCTGGTCCCAGCAGTAAATCGGAACAGCGACGGAAAGCTCTGCCCGTTGTTGCTCCAGCTGTGGCTCCAGGTGATGGCATCGCTCCTGCAGCATCTCCATGAGTGTCTCCAGCCTCATGCGGCCTCTGCGCAAGCCTCGCCGGTAGCAGCTCTCGCTGGCAATGCTTGGGCAGCGATGCCTGAACGCCTGCAGCTCTTCCACAAGGGCCGCACACTGGGATGTCACACGTGCAGACGCCGCCGCTAGGACTGGAAGGCAGGAGGGCAAGCGGGTCGATGGGCGGGCAGGCGGTCGGGAATGGGCCGGGAGGTGAGCGTCACACGGATCAGAATGAGAATATGTTTTTATACCGGAGGAATCCGATGAGCTATGAAGCTACGTGACTTTACCGAAAAAACCTAAGAATATGAATCCTTGCAGTCACGAAAGCTTCAAATCTAGAAGCTATGAAGCTCTTTTTCACAGATGCCCGGTCGGGGCGCATCAAAACGTTACAACTGCAAATAATACAAAAAACACAAGGGGAGTGCAGAGTATAGGAAAATTTCGATTTAAAGCTTTCGTGACTGCAGGGATTCATCTTCTTGGTTCTTTCGGTAAAGTCACGTAGAAGGGAACTAATAAAATAATAAAAATCAAACATAGTAAAATACAATTCTCACAACGTTTCGGCCACAACGCAAGCAGCCGTCCTCAGGTGAAGAACAGGTCTGTCGGAAAGACAGCGTCTGAAAACAGCGTCTTTCCGACAGACCTGTTCTTCACCTGAGGACGGCTGCTTGCGTTGTGGCCGAAACGTCGTGATAATTGTATTTTACAGTATTATGTTTCATTTTTATTCTTTTATTATTTCCCTTCTACGTGACTTTACCGAAAGAACCAAGAAGAGTATAGGAAAGGTAAGCAAATCACAGCAACCACACCAGCCCTGTAGAATCAGTGGGAAGGGGGAGGCTGGAGGAGGCTGGCTGATCCATCTACCCCCTGCTGAAGGTTCTGCCCTACTTACTTTAATTTGCAAAGATAATTTTACGTGCAATCTGTCTGCAAATGTTGGATGAGGCTGGACAATCATAATATGTATTTATACTGGAGGAATACGATGAGCTGTAAAGCTCTTCTCCACAGATGTCCAGTTGCCACCGCACAAATTAAAGCTGTGACATTTTCGGCAGAGAGCCATACGGAGAGAACTTAAGTCCTGCTGATACGTGTTCTCTCTCTCTCTCTGTGTCTTTGTGATGTCTGTCTGCTTGTATGTCTGTCTATAGTTTTCTGGTTAGATTTTTGTTGCTATTTTTTTTATACCTGATGAAGATTGCTTGTGTTGCAATCGAAACGTCGTAGTATGCTATTATTTATTTTATCTTTATACGTGACTTTACCGAAAGAACCAAAGAATAATTCCTGCAGTCACGAAAGCTCCGAAATTGAGATTCTAAGTCCTGTAGTTTTAGGTGGGGGGCGGGGGGAGCGCTGCGGAGGGATGAGACCATCCTGGTAAAGGTTCAGCCTCACTTTTACATTTGTGTAGTCAAGTCAATAAACGTTGGTAAAAAAAAATGAGCACAATCAAGTGATGGATGTCGCAGCCTTTCCTCATATACACAGCGCGTGATAAGCTTGACAGAGCGGAATGCACGATCGGCAAAATTCAGATAGCATTAAACATTGGTTTCAATTTTTCGATTTAAAGCTTTCGTGACTGCAGGGATTCATCTTCTTGGTTCTTTCGGTAAAGTCACGTAGAAGGGAAGTAATAAAATAATAAAAATATTATATTATTTTATAATGTTTTATTTTTATTATTATATTACTTCCCTTCTACGTGACTTTACGGAAAGAACCAAGAACATTGGTTTCAAGTTTGTTTAACATTCACCGTTGCCGAGTCACTTATCTGAATTTTTGGATCCCCCCCCCCCATTGAAACGACCAGTTTCCGCGTGGTCACTGAGCAATTGAGAGCCGTAACTTCGCATTAAGCGTGGCACATTCGTGCAGCCGTAAGCGTGCATTGTGCAAATTATGCACGTCATGTATTGCGTTTGCGTGTGTCGCCGCAATTTGTTGTGTGTATATTTTTAATCGTCGTAGGAAAACATTCGCAATGCTAATGGGATTGTAAAGTGGATTTTTTTTTTAATATGGAAATATCAATTTCAGTGAATTGTAGAAAATCCAATAATGCCTCCAATTTAGCCAAGAGGTAAAGGAAAATTTCTACATTCATGCCCAGGGGTTTTATTACCGAAAATAACATCACAGCTTCTGTATTCAATAGTTTGTATACCTCTTCATAATAGCATTTCATGTTCACATTTTCTAATCGTATTACCTTAATTAATTTCTAACCTCATACTATTTTACGTTAATCATATTTTAGCCTTTCGCAATTATTTACATTGTCATTTCACCTCAAATTGTTGCGATTCGTTTCTATTTTAGTCCAAATAACACACATTTCACGCGTTAAAATACCGTGCTTTTGCCTACGAGTTATCGATCGCACAAGTATGTACTTATAATAATACAATAATTCACAACCTATTTGTCAATCTAATGCAGAGTGTAAGGCTCCCTACGCAGTATTGATCGTGGAGGCTTTTGACCGTGAACTTTCCCCCCCGGCGCCAGGCAGTGCGAGTTAGCGAAGGGAGGACAACTGAGAACTCGATCAGACGTTGCTCGCCATTGACGTTAGCCATGGCCCGCAAATCTAACTAGGCTCCCTGCGTTCTCCGGAATCAGAATATAGATGTATTTATATTGGAGGAATCCGATTAGCTATAAAGCTCTTTTTTTGTCACAGATGTCAAGTCAGGGTGGGTCAGAACGTTACGACAACAAACAAATAAAAAACGAGTGCAAAGTATAGGAAATGTAAACAAATCACCAAAAAATTACAAATGAAACTAAAGTTTTTTTTATTTTTACAGCCCAGTCAGTACACGCAAGCACTGTAGCACCGCTCCACCTATGCAACGTATCAGAATGTTTATGTGTGGCTGTGCAAAATTAGTTTTGACAATTACTTATACAGTAAAATCTTGGATTGCGAGCATAATTCGTTCGGCAAACGTGTTTGTAATCCAAAGCACTCGTATATCAAAGCACTCGTATATCAGTTGTGGTCACGTGACGCTCGGCAGACAAGGCGTATACACCCACTACTCGTATTGCAAGATGTCGCTCGTTTATCAAATTAATATTTGTTTTAAAAAAATTTGCTCGTCTTGCAAAACACTCGCAGACCAAGTTACTCGCAATCCAAGGTTTTATTGTAAATGTAATTTATAATTTGTTCACCCCACCTTTTCGCCATTCGTGCAGTTTCCACAATAAGTCTCATACGTGCGTAAAGATAGAGGTCTAACAATCCCCGCCCTGACAACTCAATGGATTAATCATGATTTTTACGCGTAATTTTCTCTTGTATATTGGTGATTGTAGTGGCATCTAGTGGCTGGAGGGCATCACAAGAACCCATTAAATAAAATGTACAAATGTTCCGTTGTGACCTTTGGGGCATAACAATACATAGATGCATCGGTTAAAATCAATTACTCTATTGTGCGTAGTGTAACCGATTTATTCACGCATTAAATTGGTCGTGTAATTAGTTCATGCAAGACCTGTAAACACGTAAATAAATTAATGATTCTTGAATGGAATCGTAACCATGAGAGATATAAATGACAGGCGTGTTGCGACTTACCTTTCTGAATCAGCTCATGCTGCGCCAAATAATCCTTGAGTTCACCCACATCCTCTGATCGTTGGCATTTTTCCAACAGCTGTTTGGCTTGTTCTATATTATCTGAAAACTTGTTTTCATGAAATAAATTCGCAGAGCGTCAACGTTAATCATACAGCGATGCGCGTTGATACGTTCGGAAACAAAACCACTGTTCCGCGTAAAATCCAAGTAATATTTTAAAACGTCGTGTGAAAGCGTACCCACACACAGGATTTCACGCACCACGTTACAACACCAGAGTGCCGGATACTTCCTCGCGGTTGCGCCGTGCAGTTCTCCCACGTGGGTTTCTATTGTGCTGTGTGTGTTCGGCACAGTGTCTGACGTTTCACTCCATGTGCCGGCATATTGTTCAGCAGCTGAATGTATACACGCCCCGGTGTGCAATTGAGTACTCCGGTTTTTTCTCACATGCAGCCAAACACTCAATATCTTCTAGGGAACCTCCTCAAAAAACAATCTTGAAATTAGGTTGATGAGCAAAGAATCACACTTTTACTGTTTGGCCAAATACTAAACACTGTACTACATTTAAGTGTTCTGCAAAATCGAATTTGAGGCCGAATATTCGTTGCTTTTGATTAACCTTTTCAAGGCACTGGAAATATTCCAAGTCAAGTTCTGAAGAAGCTCCCAGCACATGGAATGAAACGTCAGACATCACGCAGAACAGCATGCGGTCGAGTCCGGAAGCATGCCGTGAGGGCTATCGCAGAGTACTGTGAGTGAGCGAGGACGCGTCTTGCAATACCAAACCTCGGCAGCCGTTTGAAAGAAGTCCACAGCTTGGCGGAGGAGGGCCTGCCTGCTATGCATCAGCGTGCTCAGCTGCTCCCAGGCGAGCCTGAAAGATTGGCCCAGGACATCGGAGGTCTGCGTTGTCCCTCCCTCCGACCCGGCCTCAACATCGACGCCTTCCAGGAGGTGCCATACTTCTGCCTCGCGTTCCTGAAGCAGCGAGTGGTCAGACAGTGAAACACCAAAGGAACGTGTATACACGCATTGCGAGAAGCCCACGTCATGAGAAAAATAATTTCTGCAGCGGTTAACATGCGAAAAGTTGCATGTAATTACTAAACGAGCGTAATTAGCGCATCCAAATCGCCATATTTCCATGAGATTTAATATATATCTCGGAAACTAAGTGTGATTTCTACTTGGATGGGTGACCACCAGTGGATTGCCAGGTGTTGTAGGTGCGGGGTTGGTGAGGTATAACCAGTAGATGACAGTGATGTTATCCTCTCAGGAGGATCCATTTTTTGTGGGTAGTCCAGTTTCCTCATGAAGCCAAACACTCGTGGATGGATTTAGGACAAACATTCCAATGCAGGGCCCTCCTGAAGGGAGTCGTGAAATCCAGCAGAGTTGCAAAGAATAGCACTCGTTTTACTAATTACCAAATGATAAATACTTTACCTCATCTAAAGTATTTTACGAAATTGGATTTGGAGCTGAGTTGTGAGAGAAACCAAAGAAGATATATGATGGGTTCATTGACCTCAGGTCCACACATAATGCAATGTGCCAGCAGCATTTTGACTTACATTAATTACATCGTTGGCACAAGTTTTATGACATTCCCAGACGTTGCAGGAGTTGTCCACACCTCGTCAGAATACGCGTGCATGACGGTAAAGCAATAAAGCTTCAGCTCTCCGATTGACTTCTCGCAGACACTCCTGGTGGAAGGGCTTCCACTCGAGGGAGCTTTCGAGAGCCTCATCTGGAGTATTTGGCCTACTGTTCCACAATAGTCAGATGTATTGGAAGAGATGGAGGAAGCCACACTTTACCCCACCAAACGTGACCTGAACGATCGACTAACTGTGTTGATCCATAATATAGGTTTTTGGTAAAAAAAAAATAATATTATAGATGATATTGGTCGCGAAAGCCGCCTACGTGTTAAACTAACTGTGGTGATTCTTGATTTGAAGCTTTCGTGACTGCAGGAATCCATTCTCTTTGGTTCTTTCGGTAAAGTCACGTAGGTATAAAATAAAATAAATCACGACGTTTCGGGCGCAACACAAGCGTCCATCATCAGGTTATCAGAGGGAAGTGGGATTTTGATAAACTTGACCATCTTTCAACTGCCACACCGGGAGCTCGAATCAAACCAGCGACCTCTGGACATCTGTGAAAAAGAACTTTATAGCTCATCGAATTCCTCCATTATAAATAAATGTTTTGATGATGAATTCCAGTGTGTTAATCACTACACCAGGGCAGCATCGCCCACGTGCGCATAAATAATGGTCCTATGGTGAGGCCAAAATATATGTGCATTACACTTGGCCACAGGTTTTTGTCATCACTGAATACCTTCAGATTAACTTGCAATGCACTGTGATCCTCCAGGAGCCTCTGAGCCTGCCCCAGGGTAGTTCCAAGCTCCAGAAGGTAAGGATGGGCCACAGCCAACTGAAGGCCAGCCCAGTCTCCAGACTACAGGCACATACGTAGCATAACAAACAGATACACTAACGCATTCCAGATGCAGCAAAGTCACGTACCCAAACATGCTAAATTATAATCGATTATATAGCCCTTGATCAATCCACTCACTGCAAGTTACGGGCGGAGTTTGACCATACTTCACCATGGTGATCAGTGCGAGGTGGTGAAGGCGGGGGTGTGATGCCCAAGACCACTTCAGATATCGTTCGTCACTGATGTTTCTCAAAGTCAGAAATCAAACTCATTGAACTGGGCCCATCGTGCAGTGTGATAGCTACTGTGGCCGAAAATTGTTTTTATTGTACGTGTATATTGTATGCTGTGCTTGTGACTAAATCAGCTGTAATTTGCCCAATGTCATCAGATTGTAGAAGCTAAGCAGGGATGAGCCTGCATCGTGCTTGGATAGTGACCACCATGCACAACGAGTGTTGTGTACAGTGGAGTTCATGGACTCAGCCCGGTCACCAATGACCGTGCACACAAAAAATGACTCAACAAGATTAAATGTGGGTTTGCTCTGATAATTCTCTGCCCTGAGAACATAAAATAGCAGTGATGGATATCTGAATTTGTCCTGGGCCTCCCCTAGGTCGACTTAGCCTAAAAATAGTACCTGGTGCGTTGTGTGTGCAAAACATCAGCACTGGGGATACAAACGTGGCCAAACGTGCGTGGTGCTGGCCACCCACCCCCTCGTGTGCTTTGCTGGCCTTCATAGGTGTTCGCTAACAGCACTTGCCCCAATAGTTTGTTAAGGCTATACAGCAAATCTTTTTCTTGTCTTCTGTGCAGTTAAATCAAGGCTTGCCATTGGGTTTAACCGGTGTGTTTATGAGAAATACAACGCACCCATTCATTTAAGCAGTATAAACGCCTACATGTCTATGGGAAACATTAAAATACATTCATTTACATACATACGTACGTTACAGTAAACGTATACAAATCTATAAATTAATACACTTTATTTGGTGATACTGCATTGTCATTAGTGCACACTGCACAGGCACTATTAAGAAAGAAACTCAACACACTCATCAAATCACTGCCTTAAAATAAAAAAGTATAGCCATATATAAAATGGGCAACATTTTAGCCAAAGGCCCTTCTTCGTGGCACATGAACAGAGAGTCCAGAGAGATCGAGTTAATCGTAGTTGGAGGCTGCACTAAAACCCATGGCGCCTGGTGAGAATTACATGTTTTAAAAAAATGTTGCCAGTTCTTAAATCGGCAAATAGTAGCTACTTAGTATTGGGTATTTGGCCTCTCTGTGTACTATGAAGAAGGGCAATTGCCAGAAACATTACTGATGATATATAATTAAGGCAGTGTGTGTTGACAAGTGTGTTACGTTTTTTGTTCAACATATAGAGTTGTGCATATTTAAAATAATACTTAAAACAGTATCTATTCATTTATTTTAGCTAAAGAAACTATTATTTCAAGACCGACATCACACATTAAAACAATCGTCCTAAATCACAACTTTAAAATGTATCCCGCCCAGAAAATACTGAAACACAAAAACACGTGTAAAAATGGGAAAATAATAATGGACATTAAATTGCCAAATATTGGATCGTTATGACTTTGCATCTTATCATTTTCAAACAGATAATTAGTAGAAATTTGTATAAGAAGTTTAACAGCATACCGAGTATGCATGCAAACAAAATAAACAATTAATGTAAATGCAGTATACAAATATATTATTAATCTCGATTAATCCTACAGTCAATTAGTTACCAAAGATACATGCTCATGCCCAACTTTGAAATTCAGCTAAACGTCAATTAGATGTTTTTCGTTTGTTCGTTTAACGCTGCAACAGAAAGCACCGCGGTAGCAATAAACTTGTCCGCATTGTCCGCGTGACCTTTAGGATGGCGACGATGACCTGCGACCCTCCCGCCCGCACATCTATGGAGCCGGCGGGGGTCGTCGGGATCTCACGCTGCGCCATCTCCCGCGGCGTCGCGCGACGTGGCAGGAGCCTTTGTTCCATGAGAAGTGCCGGGGGCCACTTCTGCTCCGGTGCATGTAGTCAACGTGGCGCTCTCGCCATTGCTTCGGGACTCAGTGCTCATCCCACAACCCCCCCCCCCCCGACTGTCAGCAGAGTGAATGAAGAACGTCTAGGTGAAGCCGGTGGGGGAGACGAGGAGGGTGGGGGGAGCAGGAAACAAATAGGGGAGCACGAGGCAGCGGTGACGAGGGGGGGGGGGTTACATTAGACGCAAAAATAGCTGGAGCCACTTCGTCACTTTTTATCGACCACCGCTCTGGAGATGCTGCCTGGTGCCTAGTTTGGTGGTGGGTTTTGCCGCCCCGCCATACCACCGCCGGGCTCCGTACTGGTGCGCGCCGTCCGCTGAAACGGCGATGCTACGCAGTGCCGGATTTTCCGAGCAGCAAAAGTAGCTAAAAGTAGCTACTACATATGTACTACATATGTAGTAGCTACGGGCCCCGCACTTTCAAGGGCCCCGCGCTAAAAGCTTTCAAGCCATCAATTCCGGTTCAATGATTTTGCTTTTGTTCTATTACTATAGTACTATACTGCCTTCAACTTTTACGAACGGCTGGGTGTTTAAGGTTAGCGATTTGTCGTATTATCTGGCTGTATAGCAATGAAAAAATACAATTATTTTACTATGCAAGTAAATATTTAGTGTATTAATATGTACGTGTTTTTTATTATCATTTAGGGCCCCTTTATAACATATGCTACAGGCCCCGCACTAGCTTAATCCGGCACTGACGCTACGGTGTGCTGTACGTAAAAAAATTGCGCTTTCTTGAAATACAATAAGAATTGCACGGACGTGTACGTTTAAAGTCTATTCACAATTATAAATCACTATTTTGGACATCAACATTTCTTTCGAGTGCACGTGCAATTTATCGCTCTGCTTTGCGGACTTGAAGTTATAAAAAAAAACACACACAAGTTGTATGTGATGCATTCTATGTGCCTTGTATTTCGTGTGCTGGCTGTACCATGATGTTGATGCACGACCTTGTCACGTGGAACTTGACCCTGTATCGTTGTTTTTGGATTGTTTTATTCGCGGGGGGAGGGGAGGTTTGGTGTAGCAACCCGGTTTCTGTAACCAGGTCTCCATCGAAAATGAGCATTTATTGCCTAATGGATGTTACCTGGCCCACAATAAATATAACCCGAAGGTCTCATCTTTACCGACCTCTGGTTAAGTGGGAACTTTCTGGACACAACCAATTGCCTCACGTGGTCGCCTTCACGCCATGGTTTGTGACCTATCGATGAAGTTTCCTTTACCGAACCGGGTTAGCCTCACACCAAGCATCGTCAATGCAGTAAACGGAACATTAGAATTAATGAAAAGATTTAAAAAATCTCATAATTATCAATCCGCTGTCAATCTATTGCTGGATGAAGGCCTCCTCGCATAGCGTTGATCACGTGGGTCGTTTGACCATACTTCACCACACTGGTTAGTGCATGTTAGGGAAGGGCAGAGTTGGCAATGAAGGTGGGCCCGGGGCTGGTTCGGACATCGCTCACCGATGATGCTAGCCATGGGTGGGAATCACTCTCACGATTTAAGATTCGTGGCATAGTGCGTTAGCCACTGCACCACTTCTCCCAATAAAAAAGACAGTACCTGTAATAGATTGTGTTTATGTTATGTCTAGGCAATGGAATATGACTGCAGATATGGCAGCACGCACAACAGTTACAATGAGGATTAGTGGATTTGGTGGATCAAGTATAGACAGAGTTGAGGCAGCAGCTTGCAGAATAGCAAGCAGGTTTCTGTCACATCTCCATCTTATCCTCGATATGCATGTGTTTTCCCAGGGAATTTCTATGCAAAAATATATCCAAAAACTGAAACACTCCAAAGCAGGACCCATCTATCAGGTGGCCAGGGGGTGGCAGTACAGCAATCGATTCCTGAATCCAATTGTGTTGAGCTGTCTTATCCCCTGGTAATGCGTGGGTTATCTCCACAAGTTCTGGTCTCCTCTCGCCGTGCCTAAAAACATCATGGAATATTGCCAAACGTCACAAAGCAGGCCTCTGATGTGTTTTCGGGTCATACCGCGTGCTGTTCGGGACGATGTCCGACGTTTTTGCTCGACGTGCTGCCGGAGCTTCTTTGGGAACTGAATTTGAAAAAAAAAGCAGCCCCCAGCACCTGAAGTGAAATGTCGGACACCATGCCAAACAGCGAAGCGATGCAACTCGAAAACGAAGAGCTGTGCAGCACGGCCACAAAACAAACCTGCGTAGTTGCATCCCAACGCAGGACCCTTCCTGACGAACGGAGTTATCTGTGTACTGAGGCCTTTCGTGGATAAATGAAGTGTATCCTATCTGCCAAAGTCACGGTATTCAAGGTGAGGCTTTCCTGAGTTAAAATAGATACATACATGTCGCGATTATTATAACACTTTTGCTGTAAATAGCCGGCATGTTTTTTTTTTAAATCTGTGCTTCATTATCACACCCAAGACGGCACATTGTTTCCATCAACGAAAAAAAAAGACATGGGAAGACCTTGGTGGAGGTTGGGTGGGTGGGTGGGGAGGAGGGTTGGGAAGTTTTTTTTCCCCCAACAAACCAAGATATAAATAGGTTTGCAGGGCCCTGCTGGATAAATCAGGGAGCAGCACGAGCTGTGGTTTATCAGTGGCATGTGCGGGCACAGGGGTGTCGGTGACGTCTGAGTGTACCGAGAGGATCGGAGATCATGGGTTCGCAATCTGTCACGGGCCAGATAGCAGTCGACGTGGCGGCCATTTGGGAAGATCCGTCATCCAGCAGTGGATTGACCATAACTGACAATGATGAAGTAGCAATTGAAAGAAGTTCACGAGGATGAAAAATAATACTGTGATGAACCATCTTCTTGGTTTTTTCGGTAAAGTCACGTAGAATGGAAATAATAGAATAATAAAATAAACATGATAAAATCATTCTTTTATTTTATTATGTTTTATTTGTATTATTTTTTATTATTTTATTATTTCCATTCTACGTGACTTTACCGAAAGAACCAAGAAGATGAATCCCTGCAGTCACGGAAGCTTTAAATCGAAATGTGATGAACGAATTGCATTGAGTCTCAATGAGAAATGCGCTGTCGGGGGAAGAATTCGTGGCACAGTGGTTTGTGAACATCAAGCGGCGAATACATCTGTACCTAGATTATTTGACTGCTATAAATGTCCACTTGATAAGCCACTTCGTTGAGCTGTCATTTGTGGCAATGTCGCTTCTGAAAAAAACACCTAATAGTGCAGTGGGCTTTTCCTGGTAAAAGAAACATGATTTAGTTTTATTTGTATACTAGTTCATGAAGCCTGTCTTCACCAGACACTAAGAACTCCTCCAAAAATGTGCTTTTCCACAAAAAAACACAAACATTGTTGACGACTTGATTCAAATTCGTATTTTTAAAGACGTACCAATCAGAAACCGCTCAATTTAAATATTCCGTTCTTTTTAATTAGAAAGAACAAAAAATAATGAACTTAATACTCTATGAGAGGAAGCTCCTATATTTCGCCGCTTTTGAATTATTCAGATTTGAAGATCATAAAATGCGTATTTTTTCATTCAAAACCGCTTTAATCCGAAATATCTCAAAAACAATAAAAGATAGAGCAATGGTTCTCACTTTCATTTGTTTGCTGCTTAAGGCTCTATCAAAGGAAACACGCATTCTTATATTTGGAACGGTTTCTGAACGACACGCACAGACATGTTTATGGTGCGCGTAAAATCGAGATTTGGTGGTCTTAAAATGAAAAATCTCGGACTTTCAGATGTTTCCAGTTATTTGTATCCTACAGCTTTGTTCCAAATTTCAGCTTTCTACCTTGTCGGGAAGTAGCCTAGACATACAGATTAAGCTCTTTATATAGATGTATTTTAGTGACTTGCTTACCCTTCCTATACTTTGTAATCCTTTCGTGTTTTTGGAATGTTTGTTGTAACGTTCTGAACCGCCCCTACTTGACATCTGTTTAAAAAAAGAGCTTTATAGCTCATCGGATTCCTCCAGTATAAATAAAGATTCTGATTCTGTACCTGGGTCCTCATTCTCCCCCTCGTCAACCCGTAGTGACCGGCACGGTGAAGTATGGTCAAATAACCCCTCACAAATTACACGGTATTGGAAGGCCGTCATCCAGAAGTTGATTGGCAAAAGGCTACAAATATTTTTTTGCATGGAGCAATCTTTTAAAATATTACAGGATAACACACTTTATGTAAAGGCAATACAATATAAGAGGTTCAAAACTTAAAATTATCATGTTCTGCATGGAGTAAACTGTCAATAACACCTGAAAACAAAGTATAAAAAAACAAACATTACGATTAATTTTCCAGCCATATCTTAGAATAGCGAACTACACTTACACATATATAATCATGATGCAGATGACCTATGGAAGAAATGCTACCGGTAAAATGTATTATGTTGAACTTCTTTTGCACTGGACGTAGCCAACCGTGCTGATCGGATGTGCGTGAGAAGAAAACACACTAAACACAAAAAACAGCTCTGAAAATAATCAGTGTTCAATCTAGATTTAAGGGTGCATTGCTCCAGTGCTTTCCGAATCTAAGTTGCAAAAGCACCACATTTATCCAGTTCTGTTTTTAAAATCTTCCACCCAAGCCAAGCACAGCACGCTCTGCAATATCCCATCCACACACGCACACACGCATACTGACACGTGCATGCATTGTCCAGAGTGTGAACAGAAAGGGCTGGAATTGATCCATGTCCCCTAAGCGCAACATCTATTGTTAGACAGTCCAAAGGTGAGATCTGGGAGGGCATTAGCAACCTTGAGGACTTGCCAAACCAGTGAAATACATGGCATTGGTACATGCCAATTAGGCTGTTTCAATTGCACTTAAATAAGAATTGCCCTTGTGTATTGAGGAAAGCTGAATTTAGTAGTAATACTCTTTTGTAGGAGAATCGTGCTATGAGAAGATGTGTCAATTCCATTTAGTGCTTGGCTTGTGGATGGAACCTGAAGTAACTGGAGAAAACCCAGCCACGCACACGAGGCTCGTGATGGAGTGGCGGCGAGAAAAGCGAACACATCCAAGAGAGACACTAGCGTGCAGGCAGAGGTCATGTGCAGGCGATGGTTGTGTTGGTTCTTGATGTAACCTGCTGACCCGCCCCAACTGGACACCTGTAAAAAAAAATAACATTCATAGCTCATCGGATTCTTGCAGTCTAACTAATTATTCTAAATTCTGATTCTGTTATGACATTGGCAAAGCCTATGATGAATGGTAATGGCAGACCTTTACACAGCAGTGAGCTGGTCATGGTTAATGTTGATGATGAGGAGTCTCTTGACTGTAATACGTGATGATAACAGAATTAAATTTCCACACAGTAGAGTGTAGTGCGTGGCAGTTTACAAAAAAACACAGAGGGCATCCTGAACTTCGTCAATGATGATCATATTCGTCGGCATTTTCATCAATGATCAGCTGTCATAAATATCTTTATCCATCATTGACATCATAGTTTTAATGTTACGTTATTCCTCAGCTGTTTACATCGGCACTCATCCGTAGTGGTCTTCCCATACTCCTGCAGAGCAGTACCCAATGTGTTCGAGAACAGCTCACGGAAGATTTAATAGAAAACCTTTGAGATCCCTCAAAGTCCGTGGTTATTAACTTGGGGTGCACGCACCCCCTGGGGATGTGAGATGCCCTTTCTGGGGGTAGCGAGACATTGCCAGATTTTTTTAGAAGGTAAAGCATCGAAAGACAAATTAAGCCCGGACAGGTAAGCACAACTACTTTGTTTCGTATTTATTAACAGAACATTTTTAACGATTGAAAACCAAAGGGGTGCAAAGCTGCTGCAGTAAAGGTTAAAAACCACTGCTTTAAGTAACCTCTTGTATCCACGCACGAGAGAGCGCACTTATCCGTATGTCCTGCTACAGAGAAAAGTGTATCACGGGGCACTCATACCGCATTTCACCCCTTTATAGAGCTGCAATTTAGCCACATTTAGTGAAAACCCCACCCATAATCAACGTTTTTGGGTTTAGATCGCGTTATTTATAAATGTGTCGTAACCCTCCACCACCCGACACGGCCAATCAGTAAAAAAGTGTCACGTTGACAAAAGACAAATAGTTCACAGCTTTAGCCCACCGGTGTGTTGAAGCGTGAAACCACAACATTTACAATTTGAGTACGACGTTTCGCTGGTAATTGCATCCAGCATCATCGGGCAATTCGCCAGAATGGTGAGGCTCTGCTGTGTCTCCCGTTCTTATATAGATAAATAACGCGATCTAAACCCAAAAACGTTGATTATGAATAATATTGGTCGCGAACGCTTACGTGTTAAAGAAAACCCCACCTTTAGTGTGATGATTTTTTGCGTAGTCATTGAGGAATGGGTAGAGACCACGAACTCGCTAAATCGTCTTGGTTCTTTCGGTAAAGTCACATAGAATGGAAATAATAAAATAATAAAAATAAAACATAATAAAATAAATCTCACGACGTTTCGGCCACAACGCAAGCAGCCGTCCTCAGGTGAAGAACAGGTCTGTCGGGGAGACAGTATTCAGACGCTGTCTCCCCGACAGACCTGGTCTTCAGACGCTGTCTCCCCGACAGACCTGGTCTTCACCTGAGGACGGCTGCTTGCGTTGTGGCCGAAACGTCGTGAGAATAATTTTATTATGTTTAATTTTTATTATTTTATTATTTCCATTGTACGTGACTTTACCGAAAGAACCAAGAAGATGAATCCCTGCAGTCACGAAAGCTTTAAATCGAAATTTGAACTCGCTAAACTTGAGAACCCAGTTTAATCACGGACAGTTACAACTCAAATTCAAACTCGGGTTTTTACAAGTGTCAGCCTCAGTGCTCTGACTTCTGAGTCAACTGGCCATGTGTACCTTGTCATCATCACAGTCGTCCATCGTCTATCTTACCCACGGATAGTCAAGGATAATGAAATGAATTTTGGTGCAGCTCTATCCAATTTTCCGTGAAATCGCTGACAATAGGAAGGTCAACTCATGGATAACACGGATATGAGGCGTCGCGTATACTGTAAGAGCAATTCGAGGGCGTTTGCATTTCCCCCAATGTTTGTGTTTCATATATCAACATTAGAAACTATAATAAAGCAACAAACTTAGAAAAGCACACACATTTTTCAAGGAGGCATTAAGCATTCATTCGTAAAATTATATAGAAAACACGAATTTTGGGACTATCAATCACAAACATGCGAGTCAATTTTTCTTGTCAACTTGTGAAAACTTGATATGGCACAACGTGCTGTCATCATACAACTGTCAGCTCGGCAAACAGAAAGTAAATAACACCTTGTAGATCCACAGAGCCCAGTCGAAACATTGCCAAGTGCTGTTAGCGAGCACATATGAAGGCTGGCACGGCACACGAGGGGGTGGGCGGCCAGCACCACGCCCTGCCCCCTTTGTCTCCCTCAGTGGCGCTATTTACACACCACACCAGCTACTCATTTGAAGCTGAGTCGACCTACGGAAGGCCCAGGACCGGTTCAGATAATCGTCACTGGTGTTAGCCGTAAGGGAGGATTGAAACTTGGTTTACCAGGTTCGTAGCGCAGCGCGCTAACCGCTACACCACCGCTCCTCACCGAGTATTTACAGCACATTGTATTACAAACGTATTGTTCAAGACTCCTGTGTGATGAACGTGGGAAGTGAACATCGAGTAACAATTTACGTCCAGCGCACGTTCGCTGACGAGCCGTTCCAACCAACAAGCGTGCTGCTCTGCGCTTCCAGCACGCCGTTCATCGCATTGATGTCAAACACATTCAAATCGCTCTTTCCGCGAGCCGGCCTGAGAGCTCTTGAAACATGTACACCACAGGCCTAATTGAGAGACTTAACGCCCCTTAACAGACTCATTACCCAAGCGCGTGGAGCTTCCGGGCCATCGTTTGGCTTTGGTGATTCAGTGAATGATTTTGCTAGAATCCGTTCAAGGTAGCATTGCAAGCCATACAGAGACGGTGTTCTTTACAGCGATTAAAAATGTAGTGGTTTTTTTTTCCCACCTCTCATCTTTGTTCTAATTTATGCACGACCGCTCACCGTGTTAATAACAGACCATACGTGAGCAAATTAAATTAATGCGATGGGAGCCTCAACGCCGCACGCAGGGCAAATTCTGAAAGTGCCTCAGCACACACAGTGGATGAGTTCAAGGTTTTGCAGGCCTTGGATGCAGCTATGGCAAAGCACAGTCATTGTGCCGGGCTTGCAGGGCTGCCCAGAGGTTCGCTGAGGCCTGTGGTTGGAGGCTCATGGCAGAATGCCATGCGGGCCCTCCACCGCTTTCATTCGTTGACAATAAACGACCTTTTGTAGGGTCCACTTTCGTGGAAAATTGCCACTTTGCCCCCCCCCCCCCAACTCCCTGGGCGGCCTTGAGGTGCAGGATACAGGGCACAGGTAGGCTCCAGCTATGGTACAGGACATAGGCTCGGCAATCATGCTAACAAAAAAACGACTCACCCACGAGAGGGAAAAAAATAATGGTGCAATCAAATCACAACTCAGTCTTGTGACAATTCACAGAATCACTCAGCAAGAGAATCATCACATCCGTACTCTGCACGAATAAAAGCTGACTGTTGGAGTTAGTGTCAGCATCTGCAGTCTTAATGTTAAGCACGAAAACCTCAGCTCTTGAATGTATTTACGACTGCAAAAAACAGAAACCATTATTTTATTATTTTGATTTTTTTTCCGTAATTGTATATTGTGATCATTCACACTTGCATTGCATGAGTAAAGTGTAAAGGTGCAGCCCCGCAATTGCCTGATTATGCCACTGCTGACAGAAGGACCTCCACTAGAAGAGGTTCTCAAGAGCCCCTCCAGAGGGCATTCTGTTGACCTACTCTTCTACACGAGTCAAACATCTTGGAAGATGTGAGGTGAGTACCCCACCTTAACCCACTGCATGTGACCTGCCGATTAACTAGCTGCTCATACCAATTGAAACTGTTGGGTGGCCAAAGCCAGGGGTTTCATTCCATTGCTTCAAGTGCCGTGCCTGGAGATCGAACCCCGGTTGACCGCTGCGTTGCAAATCCATTACGCCACGGCAGCCTCACTGCATTGCATCGACGATTGTTTGTTTGCCTTTGCAGTGTTTGCACTGGGAAGTAATCAATGCCGATGTTTTGCAGAACCCTTGCTGCATTTGCATTAGCATCCACACGTGTGCGCAAGGAGTTAGGCACTGAGATATGCTGCCACCAAAGTCATTCACAGCAGTAATGGGATATATTTCCTTTAAAACATAATGCAGTTTTTCACAGCCTATATTTTCATTCATAATTGAGTTTTGGGTTAGGCCGCAATTTGATACGTTTGATTGTGAGAATTGTTTTACAACTTACCGGTCAGCTGAGACAAAAGTTATTTGGCGCGTGAAATGCTTGAAAACGGGGCAAATGTCATTTGTTTGGCTGCGATGGGTGGTAGAGGGTCTTCGACACAAATTTGGCCAGATCATTATCATTTCTGAAAAATGTATTCGAAAAATGAAGGCATCAACATGAACATAATAAGTTTTAGCCATCTCAGATTATTATCTGATGGCGTAACCGTTGCAACAAGCCAACGAAAATAAAAGTACAATAAATGATTGAAGAACTTCGCAAAAAGGCTGCAGTCAGACTCAAGGTAAATATGATAACACGAAAAAAAACATCAGTTTAACACGTAGTAAGCTTTCGCGACCCATGTCATCCATAATACAGGTTTTTTGGGGGGTTAGATCGCGTAAATATATAAATGTGTCGTTAAACCCGCCACCACCCGACACAGCCAATTAGTAAGGGTTGTCACATAAATAGAACGTGCCAATTCGTTACTAGTACAGCACACCGGTGTGTTGGAGAGCCAAGCCACAACATTTACAATCTGAGTACGACGTTTCGCCAGTAATTACAATTAGCTTCATCAGGCGACAGCCAGATTTGTGGAGAAATCCTCCTGTTTCGTTCAAAAAACATGTACAGCAAGTTAAACAAAATAAAATTATCAAAATCATTGTTGGATCAAGAGAGAACAACAACAAAACACAACACCAAGAGCAGGTTTTTTTTAAGGCGAATTCAAACAATTTGAAAAACTTCATTTATTTGTTGTCATTGGTCATTGTTGCCAATTAATTTGTGGCAAACTTACACGAGTACTGTTTTGCAAAAGCCTCGTTAAAAATATTCTTTTTACCAGCATGCCAGCGCACACACAAAGAAATATCTAAATGGTAAAACGTGTTTCAATTGTTTTTTACAAGCACCGTTTTTCCTTTGAATAAACTGCATGGAAGCTGAAAATGATAATGCTTGCTCCATTAAAAAAATAAAATATACTTAACAAAATCGAAATAGCTTTTTTTGGACAAGTGTCATAATTACATTTTTGTACAATACGGTGTGTACTTTAAAAGTATGCAACTGAAATTAATTACAATATTAAAGTGTTCCACAGGAGGGAGGAGGAGGAGGAATTTTTTATGAACCTAAAATTAAATATTTCTCCACCAGTTAATGTGCTGGCGGTATATGATCCGTGTAAAAAATAACATAACGACAACGTACATATCCATGTTTCTGTTCATACTCATCACACGCTCTGGAAAGCCTCTTTGCACCATCGCAGAACGTGTTTGAAGTTAATCTGTTGTCTGTCCTGGGCCATTTAAATTCAAATTCTCCATTTTTTTTAGAGCATCGCGTGAAGAAATCAGTTGACCGATTATTTATTTCCCATAGTAAATTAAATACGTTGTGCCCTGTAAACATTACCAAATCCTGTCTCCGGAAAGATATTTGTGACATTATTCTTGTTCCTGCCAGGGCTGTAAAAAAAAAGTACTCCCATCCCTAGACACTTTTACATCAGCCTGTGGCACTAAAGCGTGCTTTATAATTGATTTGCTTGGCTGTGCACGGACAACAATGATCCATTGCTTCCAATACAGCTAGACATTATGTAACTAGCTTTTTTGCCCGTCCAAGGACGGGTGTTTTTTTGCAGTACATCTGAAATATGCAATAGAAAAATTGTTCAGCTAATGATTATTAATGATTGGGGGGTTGCCTAATGTGAAATGACGTCACCCGCTAATGGTTATTGGGGAGGGGTGCGGCATGTAGAGTGACGTCACCCCCTCATGGTTATTGTGGAGCGGTGCGGCATGTGGAGTGACGTCGCCTGCTAATGATTATTAATGAGGGGAGGGGTGCGCATGTGGAGTTCGCGACCTTCTTGTGCGTTCGTGTAAATTTCCACGCGGGCATGAATATTAATGAAGGGGGGGGGGGGGCTATTTTGCAGTGACGTCACGCACTGCGTAGATTTATTTTTTACCGTCACTTTCTGTAAAGAAACGTCATATTTGAAGCGACTTTGCGTAATAAATTATTGAATTCAGCTCGACCTTCCTCTGCGTTAGTGTAAAAATCCAACCACTCATAAATATTAATGAGGGGGGGGTGGGCCTCATGTGGAGTGACGTCACGCGGGGGGGTGGGCCTCATGTGGAGTGACGTCACGTGCGGGACGGACAGACATTTCTGGGTGATTATAGTAGGTAATGCTCTATGCACTGACTCGATGACCCTTCCGATGCGGCGAATCGAACAGGGGTAAAATTCTGGTATTCCCACCTCTTCCAAGATATTTGGCCAGCGATGGAACAGGAGGCCAAATACACTCTCGATGGGCAACATCAACAGCTTCCTCTGTTGAACGTCCTTCCACCAACAGTGGCACGTGCAAGCAATTACAAGGCTGCACCTTTACCCATCATTATGATGTTATGCTTTGGTTCTTTCGGTAAAGTCACGTATAAAGATAAAATAATAAATTAAATAATACCATACTACATAGCTATTATTTACCGAAAGAACCAAAGAATAATTCCTGCAGTCACGAAAGCTCCAAATTAAGAATGATGTTATGCTCAACAAAGGAGAACAAAATATCGAATTCACCCACTATTCTCAAAACAAAATGCAGGTGTGGTCATAATATGCGGGTGTCAGAATGTTCCGTAAATAGTCTGACGTCAAGGTTTATCAATTACTCTGCTGCACCTTTATGCGAATCAGCTGATAAATGGAGGAAGCTGCCACGTGACCGACGGATTTTGTATTTTTTGCCAATTTCAGCCGCGCCTCCAGTCACTTTACAGAGAACGGCAGAGAGGAGTTTGCCTTCGAGGTTTTCACATTTGTTCGGCCCTGTTTGATTGCAAAGTTCACCGTTGTCAAAACAGAGTACCCGTCGCCCGACGACCACGACGCTTTTAGAGCTGTCCATCAAACGTGCGGTACATTTGGGGCGCCTCAATCCACGCATCCCGACTGGACACTGGGGGATAATTGCAATAGCCCACCGACACTGTAAAAAAACGGTACAGCCCTGAGATGTCTTTCTCATGCTGCTGCTGCTGTTGTTGAAATGGTTCCCCACTAGAGGAAGCTCTACACAGCTCCCTCTGGAAGGGAGCTCGAACATGGTGACCTCTGCAATTGCAAATCCAGTGCGCTCACCGTCGCCACCACGCCACCATCCCATTGGCACTGATGTCGTGATGGAAGCAAATATATTGAGGCCTCGTTACTTAATTTGTTTGGAGCATCATTCCTTCGTGGATTACTTCCACGTGTTCACATTTACTCATAGGCGGAGTCCGACTTCTAGATTTCGGAATCGCGGGTGCACATAATTAATTTATATTTGCAATCTTAATTGTAAACTAATGAAAATAAATTAATAAAGGTGTCCGCCCGCGCATGTCCCGAAACAATTGCAAAGAGGAGTATCGTTCGGTGTTGACGCGCACGCAGAATTGGTTTGTTTTTATTTTGTGCCTCTAAGTTCCGATGTGAGCGTGCAAGGACTTTTCTACTTAACGTGATTACAACAACAACAACAACACCACATCCACGAATCTGCTAATATTCGTTTTGTTACGCACATGTTTTGTTGTTGTTTTTGTAAGAACATTGTTATGGGGGTACAATCATCTCCGTGCACGGAACACTTTGTTTATTTTGGCCATTACAGGAATCGGGGGCGCACATCATTACCACAGCAAACATTCTATCTAACGTGCATTGCTGCATAGCGCATGCCTGAAACATTCCAACTTGAATGCCAGAGGTATGATTTCGTCAATGGTAATGCGTCGAGACGTGAGGCTCGTGCAGAACCCAAAGTTATCACATTTGTGTCACTGTTTTGAAATCAGAATGCATACCAGTTGATTAATCGTCACCGACATAAATATTAATAGTCACCGCAATGTCGGTGACTATTAATATTTACAAAAACAACAAAATGTGTTCCAAGGCATTTTCAAAACAGAGTCAACATTCATTTGTAAATGGAATTTAAAAAAATACTTAAGATTGTGACGTCAATAACTGAATCAATGTTGCGCGAACAGTTGCAGAACACCACGCATATTGTCCATAAAACGAGGGTCATTCATGCACCTCTGCGGTTTGTTTAATATTTCACTGTTCATGATAATCACTCGGATATGTGAACGCTACACGAAGTAGGCAGTAGGAAAAATAAATCAAGATTACTTGATACTAATATTCACCGCAAAGGCAATTACTGCGCTCGACAAAGATAAAGCTATGTTCATGGATCTGACTCAGCCAATTTGGTGAAATATTAACAAGTACAATTTTCTTGCGCATGACATACGAGTTTTTGAAAAAAAAACAAGGGCATTCATTTTCAGGCATTTTTCATTGTTCGTGTTTCTTGGTTGCTCTCGGATGTGTTTCCGGGTCGCACCACGCGTTGTTTGGCATGATGTTCGACGTTTCGTTCCACGTGGCTGCCTGGTAGCTTTTTCAGAAACGGAATTAAACAGAAGAAGCTCCCCAGCACACGGTGCCAGGCATCAGACACCGCGTGCCACAAATCCAACATCACATCGGAGAGCTGAACAGCACAACCGCGACAACCTACGCAGTCATGTCTCGGTTCCGCCTCGTACTGTGTCGACCTCCCGCCTGAAATAAATCCGTGACTAATGCTATCCAAAAACACCGAGCTCGTAAAGCCATATGCTTCAAATTAGATAAACCCACGGTTCTTACAAAGCTATCTGTTTACAATGAAAACATATACAAACAACAGACCTTACAAACTCAGCTGCGTACAGTTTAATCTATCAATTTGCTTCCACTGAGAATTGAAGTAAACAATACGATGTGTTCATTCAATTACAACAACGCATATCATTGCCAATAGCATATGCTGCAGAGCATGTAGGATGTAATTAAGAATACTGCCTGTCCCCTTAGTTGAGCAGTAGTCTGTGATGTGACCCACCTTAGCTCACACCTGGGCATGATCCATTTCATACCACACTGTGCAGTATAAACAAGCAAAGCCCTTGGGTCTTCATCAGTCGTAATTCCCGAAGCAAGGCCTCTGACCTCTGAAGCAGCCTTCTAGGAGCAAATAAGAATTCCTGCACTCACTCCTCACATGAACCCACCTCTCTGCTTTGCCCCAGGAAGGCGAAACTAATATATGACTTTGCATAATCAAGACTAGAAATAAATTCTCATGTTGCTCCGTTCTGAGAAAATTAACACGTTTAACAGCCCTTTCAGATAAGCAATAAAATAGATAAGCGGCTAATATCTCCTTCGTATAATTGTCTCTTCATAAAAAAGGCGTATGCTTTACACACCCCCCCATTGTCCCCACGGCCTTCTGGGAGTGAATTTAAGATAAGCAGAAGTCAAAGACCGCAAAATGTCATAAAAAGTGTTGTACAACACCTCAATTTGAACGTAAATATGTTGTGAATACACTGCGCTGGGGAAGAACACATTGTTACATTTGAGTAAGATTGAAATCATTCGTTAATTTATTTTATTTTATATTTTCTTTGAAGGAAGTGTTATTGGGTTGTTTTTTTTATATTGTTTGATATTATTGTCGTCTGATTAATTTGTTTTGCCAGAAAGTGGTGTAATGATGACCAAACTCGCTAAACAAATCGGGCTCCTGGTCTCAGATGGCTCTCCCACCACATTTAAATAAATAAAGCCAAGACATCAGCAATGGCATACACTTGAGAATAAAAAAAACTAACATTGGAAGGTGGCAGAATGGAAACATCACAGCCAGTTATGACTTAAACTGATTGATGACGTCCTTCCAATGATTTGCAGAGCTTGTACCAATCCTCTCGGTTGAAATTGTGTTTGTCGTGGAGGTCGCCCTCCGATCTTACATTGACATGCTAATTTCTGTCATTAACATAACTAGCCCCGCCCACATCGTTTATGACCCTTGGGCTACGCCCATTTTAAACCTTTAAAAACAGCCTGCCTTCGGCAGTTTTCCCCCTCTTTTTTCCTCCTGATGACGATCGCTTGTGTTGTGATCGAAACGTCGTAGTTTTTGTTTATTTAATATTTATTATTTTTATTAAGTTTAACCTATCCACGTGACTTTACCGAAAGACCCAAAGAATATGAATTACTGCAGTCACGAAAACTTTAAGTCAAGATTCAATTGCAACCGGCTTAGTACAGAGGTTGATTGCATTGTACCAAGTGGGCTAAAACCAAAGTATAAAGTATACGCGTACATACAGTGACCTATGACCCGATTCTATGACCGATCCCATCATGACTCAGAAGCTAAGCATGGTTGAGCCTGGATAGTACTTGGATGGGCGACTACGAGGTCCATATGTAGGTGGAATAGGCGTTGTGAGCAGTAGAGGGCATTGCATCAAAATCACTTTCTGTTCCGTATTCTCTCTCAGCTTCACCAACCCGCACTGACCAGCGTGGTGAAGTATGGTGAAATAACCTTCAAGGACTGCACGGTGTTGGACAAGGCCCTCATCCAGATGTGGACTGACAAATGGCCTGCACATACAGACATATACAAAGACTGTGTATACAGGAATATAATACATATTTAGGATACACATTATAATATGGTACTGTAACAGAAAAAAAAAGTTCGGGCGAAAATGATATTAAGCACTGCATGATGAATTACCCGTTTCAAATTGTGCCAAGTACGGCTGTGTGATTTACACCCTCCCTTAGCAGGACTGTAGCAACTGACACAATCGCTGGAATAAAAAAAAAGAACCCTTTGAAACTCATAAAAAATGCATAACAAAAAAGAATCTGGAAGCAAAGGGAGATGTTTTGGTCACTCTCAAAGCCTGCTATTTGGGTAATGTATTCATCTGGCCAGCGCTGGTGACACTATAACAAAAAAAAAACATTTCATCACAATAACCCGTCTTGAAACAGAAATGTTTGATTGATGGTATTTCCACACGGTGGCTATGCATAAAAATAGCATGGGTATGGCATGGGCAATATACTGCAATAGCTTAAAAGCAAGGCTTCAAATTATGTTGCGTGTTTTTTTCGCAAGACCCTTTAAAAGCGCACATATAATGGAAAATGTTGTTAATGTAAAGAGATTCATTACAAATTACTATGTTCAGCTTGGGCAGATGATGTGCGGTCAGAGCAATAAGCTGACACTGCTGAGGTCCTGGGTTTTAATCCGGCTTTCAGCCTGCCGTGATTAAACCGGAGGTATAGAGAGCTGATGGTCTCAACCCGGTCACCAGTGACAGCACACGCACATATTAAAATTAAATATTGCAATATATTTGGTTTAGCACTCACGTTGACTCTATTCCAGCACTGAGAACTAACAAATAGATGTGAACATGACTGCATTGCGATGAGTGGCAACGTTTGCTCCCTAATGTGTGGATAGAAAACAAAGCTATCTTTAAAGTAATTTGTATGCAATAAATGTTGCTATCCACGGTGCCACAAACACGCGTGATACATTTATTTCCAGATACTGAAATCCCACCTCCGAGAATGAATGAATAAATATATATTAAAATATACATGTACCTCATTTGAATGTCACGTGGCTAACAGTACTTTCTGTGGCAGGGTGGGTTTGGGAGTGCTGCCCTCGATTGTGTGTTGCCGCTGGAAGGGATCTCAACGGTGGCTCCGTAATATCCACTTCCGTGGGCCGTTCTCCTAAAACAAAGTGCCGCACTGCAGAAGATGCGCACCGATACCTCATCCCTTGAGATTATGCCAATAAAACGATTTGAATATCGTTTGAAAGAGGTAAACAAATGATCATAGTTAAATTTCGATTTAAAGCTTTCGTGACTGCAGGGATTCATTTAATTGGTTCTTTCGGTAAAGTCACGTAGAATGGAAATAATAAAATAATAAAAATTAAAATTAAACATAATAAAATAATTATTATTAAAAGAATAAAAATAAAACATCATGAAATAATTATTATGTTTTATTTTTATTATTTTATTATTTCCATTCTACGTGACTTTACCGAAAGAACCAAGAAAATGATCCTAGGAATGAAGAAATAAGAATGTCGAACATGATGTTGGGAAAAGGCTGAGTGGCACTACCTTTTCCACCCATGCACCCCCCCCCCACACCCCACCATCCATACCCACTTAGTAATGCGTTGCCAGTGCTGCAAAGTAAAAAAACACACCGGTGGTCCTGTGGGATGGTCATTAAGCCTGTCTCTGCTGCTTGTTTGGGGATGTTAACGTATTGCGGAGCGTTATTTCTGGCAAGAGAACAGCCATTGTGCGTGCCCATGTCGGTGCCAAATTAACCGCTCGTCATGAATTCATTCCGCACGAAACCCAAAACATCGGCTCGTTGTAAACGAGATATATGGTACTAACTTGAGCTCGCGTGTGCATATATCTCAAACGCAATAATTTTAATTATGCACTAAAAAGAACCCTTGAAAACACCGGATAATAAACAGTGAAAGTGAGCACATTTGGCCAATGAATGCTTGAGACTTGAGACAGATGCGGTCCGTATGAGGATAGGAGAACGAGATTTCACTCTAATTATAATCAATCGTGACCTTTTTTGGTAAGGTGCCCCAGGGTCCTGTAAAATCCTTGGAGATTAAAAGCAAGATCAATGGTCAAAAAAGAATGGGGTTTTTACAATATGGAACAAATGAATACCATTTGGAATCAATGGTCGGCATCAGCAAACAGATGGTGTTTTCATTCTTCCATCTTTTGTTTTCAAAAGAAATAGCTATTTACGTTTGTATATTTTAGACAAATATAATCTTGGGTGGTGGTGGTGATGCTGCCGTGGTCTTGCAATCCGGATGTCGCTGGTTCGATCTGCCGGCGAAGCAATGGGCATGCTTCTAATATCATATTTATCTAATCTGTCTATTTTTTACTTTAACACTTAAGGCCCACTGAGCTTGTATAGCTCTTTTTCAGAAGAGACCTGACCACAAATGATATCTCAACGAAGTGGCTTATCATGTGGAAATGTATAGCAGACAAATACGAAATGAATGTTTCTAATGTGGGGGGGGGGGGGGGAATCCATGCGACCACAGGGAAAACACGCAAACTCGAAATATACAGACATCACGGTCGAGATCGAATGCACGACCTCCTGTATACCCGGCGAGGTAGTTAACATCTCGCCACACCTCTTGCCCACCAGGCAGCACCAATGGGTACACCACAGTGATTCATCAGGTCGCGTGTGTAGGGGGTGAAGTGTCGGTAACACGCATCTCTTTCACGATGCCTGGCCATCATGAAATCTAATGGTTGAAAATGCATTTCTTTAGAACTGCGTTCAGTTTCATCTTCTTGGTTCTTTCGGTAAAGTCACGTAGAATGGAAATAATAAAATAATAAAAATAAAACATAATAAAATAATTTTCACGACGTTTCGGCCACAACGCAAGCAGACGTCCTCAGGTGGAGAACAGGTCTGTCATTCAGACTCTGTCTACTCGACAGACCTGTTCTCCACCTGAGGACGGCTGCTTGCGTTGTGGCCGAAACGTCGTGAGAATTATTTTATTATGTTTTATTTTTATTATTTTATTATTTCCATTCTACGTGACTTTACCGAAAGAACCAAGAAGATGAATCCCTGCAGTCACGAAAGCTTTAAATGCGTTCAGTTTGTTGTCCTTCCCCCGCACAAACGATCAGCACGTTTGGCTACGTACGGTGCGAAAGAAGTTCGAAAATTTAACGTGGAAGAGGAGACCAGGATACTTTCCAGAGGGCATCTCTGAAGCTCCCTGTAGTTGGAGGCCCTTCTGCCAAGCAGTGGTGTAACTTTTCATATTTACAGCATTAATCTGGCGAAGATTCGTTAAGTTACGCACATACGTATTGAGAAGAAGCGGTCCTAGCATAGAAGGAACGCTAAGATGCTTGAGCAGCTTCATCTGTTTGTGTATTCATTGTTAGTTCGGCAAATTAGGTCTGGTTGGCAACGACACACAACAGCTCATTTACTTGAAAAGCATGTTTTGTTCTTTTCGTTTTTATTTACATGTGAAAGAGGTGTACGCGATGGTGGGAGTATGCACCCTCCAAAGGTAATGTTCTTTTGGGGAATTCGTCTGCAGTACATTTGAACAAGATGACAATAATCAGCTCCGGAAATAAATCCACAACAAGCTAGATGTCTTGTGCCAAGGTAACTCGGGGCTGCTACTGTCTGTCATGATTGCAAAGTGATTTCTAATTTCTGTCAATGAAACCAAAAGGGAATTCACCCCCTGAGAAAACGATGAGCGTCAATAACATTTCGTGATGATTCATTCTCCACTGATTATTTGGAAAATATATTTACCTCTAATGTATTCAAAATATAGATCCTGTCATCAATCAAGGTAGGCGATTGGCAGGTCACGTGTTGGCGGGCAAAGGTGTGGGAACTCCCACCTCTTCCGAAATTTCTTGCCAGCGTGGAAGAGTAGGCCAAAAACAAATCATCTAGAGGGGCTCTCTAGAGCTCCGTCTAGTGGAGGCCCTTCCACCAACAGTGGCCCGAGCAAGGCATTGCACGGCTGCACTTTTACCTTTTCGTTTATCAATCAAAACAAATCCACAGCATTCGCCCGATCCGGCTATGGGTGAACATATACACTGAAATATAATTGTGCCTCCAGTTCCCACGATTGGCTACGTGCGGTTTCAAGTTCATTTATTTGGTATAGCCCTGTGAGCCATTCGGCTCTTGAATCGGGTGCAACCGCAACAAACAAAACATGAACAAGAAAATGACTATGTGATTCAAGAGCCGAATGGCTCACAGGGCTATACCTAATAAATGAACTTGAACTTGATGTCATTATGTGCAAACAGAAAATCCAAGAAGACAGCAAAATATTACACAAAGAGCACCGTACACCAACGCTGTGTGCAAAAATCCCAGTGGGATGCAAGTCAAACAAAAACAACAACAACAACAACCACAAGACAACTTAGATGAAGGCCATCAGTCTAACTCCGTACTACAACAAACAAACATGGCCAAACCAAAAAAGTTTTTGAAATCACCAAAATAAAGCCATAAAAGCAATGAAACAGTGAACATCGGAACTGTGACCGAATTTTCACAATAAACGACATTAACAACATGTACTACCAAAACCTGCAGCCATAGCTGACTGCATGAGTCACTCCACAACAGCAGGAGCATCAGTCGGAGTATCAAACATTTTCAATGCACCTTTAAGATCAGCACACTAAATCTAAACACAGGTCATACTTTGCAGCAATCATCCGGAGCGAAACATTTCATTTTAGGCCACTGAATAGCAGTAGCAGCTAGGAGTGTACAACTCCTTTAGAGCAGTTTTGAGTGAAGATTCAAGTTGCAGTTTATTGGCAATAGCATTCCAGACCCTGGGGGCATCAATAGCAAAGGCCCTTCCTCCAGTATTTGTGCAATAGGGAATGTGATGCTGGTAAATGAGCGAAGACCTTAGGTAAAATTTGTTCTTTGAAACGGAGAGGAGATCCAGCAGGTAATCTGCGGATATTTTGTAAGTACATCATGAATAAATAAGATCTGGTGCACAAGCCGTCGAACATTAAGAGATGTTAAGTTTGACCCAATGTAGAGATCACAGTGGTGAGTCCTATATGGGCAGACCAATGCAAAACTTAAGGTCGAGTGATACATTGAGTCAAGCTTCTTCAGTACAGTACTTGGGGCTGATTTATACACGATGTCACAGTAATCAAGTAGAGGCAGTATGGTTGCTTTTTTAAATTTCAAACGGAACATAGGGGGGAAGCAGTGCTTGTGTCGATACAGAAAACCAATTTTTATTTTTGTCTTTTTACCAATATAATAAATGTGATCTTCAAAATTCAGTTTTGAATCCAGGATGACCCCAATATACTTATAGATCTTGACTTGCTCTATTTGATCATTATTTAAGGAATGTAATTGGGGAAAAATAACTTCCCGCTTTAGTCCTGGTGAGAAGCATAGCACCTTGGTTTTGGAGGTATTCAGGACTAGTTTAAGAGCAACTAGCTGATGTTGTAGTTTGTTGAAATCACCCTGGAGCTTAGCAATAACGTCATCCGGAGAGCGGCCAGCAGTAATCAGTACCGTGTCATCTGCAAAAAGATTTACCCTGGAATGATCCAGGTCAGTGCCCAAGTCATTGACATAAAGAGAGAACAAGAGGGGGCCGAGAATGGAACCCTGTGGAACCCCTTTTGTTATCTTAACACTGTTTGACCTCCAACCATCTGTGAATACAGTTTGGGTGCGAGAAAAGAGGTAATTTTTTTACCATTCTACTGTGTTTTCAGAAAAACCGAGGCAACTTAGTTTACTAAGCAGGGTGTTGTGGTCTACTGTATCAAAGGCTTTGGACAAGTCAAGAAAAAGACAGGCGCAGTACTGCTTATTATGAAGGCTGCTGTAAATGCGATTCAGAGTCTAATGCAGCAGATGTGGTGCTGTATTTTTTCCGGAACCCAGATTGTTTTAGATGTAATAAATTGTTGGTGGACAGGAAACTGCTAATTTGGAATGTTCAATAATCTTTCAAAAAATGTCATCAATGGGGACAAAATTGAGATAGGTCGGTAGTTATTTGTATAATCTTTAGGGCCCCCATTGTGAAGTGGACGAACATAGGAGTGTTTCCATTCTAGAGGAACTGATGCTTCTTTGATGGACAGGTTGAAAATATGGGCTATAGGTTAGTATATTAGGTGACCAACAGTTAGTAGAGCAAAGACGGGAATACTATCTGCTCCGCTAGAAGAGGACCCTTTGAGGTAGCACAGTTTTTTTCAGAACATTACTTTCGTGCATGAACTTAATGAACACGTTATTTGTATAGTTAAGTTTAGCTGAGAACACTCCGTGCCCATCCTATTTGCACGTTGTGAAACGAAAATCGCACGTCTGCCGCGACACCTCAGTGACACATTCATCATTTCTTATTGCTGTTACATTGTGTACAAACCGCCGACTGCATCTACACACCAAGTCAAACTAATTAGTGCTTCAACTTTTTAAGTGGGCTTTGCAAAAACCAAACACTGCACTTTCTAATGTCGTTGTTTGGTGGTTGACAATCTGTGAAGTGCATTATGGGACATTTTTTGTCAGTATCAAAGTATGAAAAATAAGAATAGGTTTTACCTTTTCTGGAAATAAAACAGGTATTAAGATATTATTGGTTCTTTCGGTAAAGTCACGTAGAAGGGAAACAATAAAATTATAAAACCATAAAATTATCACGACGTTTCGATTGCCACACAAGCAATCATCATCAGGTGTGAAAACCATAGCAAGAATTTTTTTTTTTACGTTAAACAAACCCGCCACTTTTTTTCAAATTTTCTTGCTGTGGTTCTTATTTACACGTTGTGAAAATTTGAAAAAAGTGGCGTTTTTTTAACGTAAAAAAAAACTCGCCACTCATTTCAAATTTTCTTGCTGTGGTTTTCACACCTGATGATGATTGCTTGTGTTGCAATCGAAACGTCGTGAGAATTGTATTGTTTTATATTTGTATTATTTTATTGTTTCCCTTCTACGTGACTTTACCGAAAGAACCAAGAATATGAATCCCTGCAGTCACGATACCTTTAAATCAAAAAGGTATTCAGATGTTCAAAGACCAAATATATACCTTATGCACGGAATCAAGTCTACGTTAACCACACGGACTTGCGGTGAACATGCAAACAAACTCTGATAATGTATTCATTGTCTTTGCAACTCATTGGTCTACACCAGAGACATCCTTCTTTTTTGGCCTAGTCTTTTGTCAGGGCAAAGAGAAGATCGATTCTTCTCCTTGCATCATCTTCACGGTGTACATTTAACACGATTCCACAGCTGTGTATTTCATTAGCAGATAACACCAGTAGTTATTACAAGCAAAATATAAATAACATGTGATGCCAATTAATCTCTCGAATCTATCTTGGCCGTATCTCTCTTTTCTGATTTCCCTACATCTCCAATTTTCTTCTACACTTCCCTTGTCTAGATCTCTTCTATGTGACTGGGAATATATTTAAAAATCCCTCCGACGTCCAAAAACACATTCCTGCGGAGGGAGCTGGTAGGAACGTTGGGTTGCTCGGTCAATGGCCAGGGTCAACGGCGGCGTGGTGTATTCCGCAAATATGGCCGACTGTGAGGGCGGTCACAAGCCGGCGTGAGTAGGTTAAACGTTGAGTTTTATAAGGGCACCACGGGGTGACCAGCTCCCCCCCACCCAGCCCTACCCCTCCCACCCCCCACCCAGCCCAGCCCCTCCCCACCCCACCCTCCCCACCCAGCCCTTCCCCACCCTCCCCACCCAGCCCCTCCCCACCCAGCCCCTCCTTCCCCACCCAGCCCCTCCCTGCACGACGGATGGACGGACACAATAATCCGCTGTGGGCTGGTGTAACCAGGAGGTTCCTACCAGTATAATTTGTGCGTAGAGCGCTCCTAGTGGGCAGTGTTTTTTAGGTGTTTGTTTTGTTCACGTACAGATTGATGTATTGTAACGTGCAAATGAGGCGCTTACAAATTCCACCAGACGGTTTGTCGCACAATCACATCTTTATTAAACTTCAGTTCCACTAATTCAACAATGCAGTGGTCCATTCACTAATAAAAAATAATGGTCCTAACACATTAAGCAATGTACAACATGTACAACCATTACACTGGCTTTTTAATTACACCATATTCGGTTTTTGTACAGCACAAAAAACTTGATGCACGGTTGTATGATTGACAAAGATGCAACTGAAGATAGCTTTTTGAAGAAAGAAAAAACCCGCTGTTTTTATCATTGCAAAGCACAACTTATGGTGCTCATATACAATATAGTGTTCTTATTTGTGTGCTAAATTAAGTTGAAATCCATCAAATTGACGATGGTTTCTGCCTCGTTTCAGGACAAGTAGACAATGAAAAAAACATCCACAAAAGCAGCAAAACACTGGCACCAAAAGATGTGTTCTACTTACGTAATGCACAATCGTATCGTCTATATGATGCGATTCGAAACATTATATATATTTACTCTATATATAAATCCACATTTGGTCCCGTGCAGTCATTTGTTGTACAAGCAAAGGACCGCTGTATCTCCGTGGGCGATGTTATAAAACTCTTCATTTTGTTTTCAATTCAAAATTATTAGCGGTTATGCGTGTTGCTCAGAGGAATATATATAGCGACACCTTTGTGAAATATAATTGACTTTTTCTTCTCGTAGAAAGTATATACACAAATTTATAACATTTATTGCTTTTTATGCTTTGAATACACATGAACAAGACATGAACCATGTCAGTAGCAATGCACGGTCGTTGACGAGCTGATTTTTGTCTTTACAATGCCACAGCATTTGCAAGACCTGACCCTGGCCATGAGCGTACATTTGTGTCTTTTGTAAAGCCAGTTGCATTTATTATTAGTATTATTCACATCGTTTTCAAAATACAATATTAAATATAACACAATTCCAAAATATAATGTACACAATTGTCACAAAAATCCCATCATGTTTTGCACCTGCAAAAAAGAAGCCAAAAACAAGTACTTGTGCAAAATTAATCTAAAAAAAATTAATTTGTAACATTAAAAAGGCAAATCAGACATAGAAATATAAGATTTTTTAAATGAAAAAAGTAGTAATATCTACAAAATTTAAGGTACAACCTATTGTATATTTTCTTTCTGAAAGCATTTGTTAATTTTAATGTGTGGTTAAATATCTGTCAGTTAGGATTATACAGCCCAGATGTTGACCAACGTTTTTCTGAGTTTGCTTTTGAAAAAATAAAATAATAATGAATCGTGAATATATTTACGTAGATAAGCGTATGATTTCATTTATAACATTATTGGGAAATATTAAACTTATGCCAAGCATAAGAATGTGTATGTCCTTGCAATTATGATTGCTATATTCTTTCTAGATAAGGTATTTAGGGTCCATAACGTCAAAAATTCCAGCAGATAAGAATCTACATTTCACACATTCACAAGATACATATCGTACTTTGCACACCAAATTTGCATGAAAGTAGAACCAGACGATTTAATAATAATTACACATCACTGAGATTAACTGTGGATGTTCTTGTGTCTATTAAATGTCCCCTACCCCCCCCCCCCCCCCCAATGTTATCCCGTTTGTGCCATTGGCGTCACGTCATGTGACTAACCTTTGGGGTCTCTCACACAGCAGTGCAACTCTTCCTGTCGGACAACAGCCCACACGAGTGGGATATCACAGAGAAAAAACCTGACAAGATCCGTTCCGTGGACCTCTGATCCACACACAGTAGAGAGCAGCGCTTTCCACTTGCTCTGCATGTGAGAGTGTGGTTTGAGAATGACATTTAATCTGATATTTTCATTCTCTGAGCTGGAATTTAAGCCGAATTGACTACAGCAACCACATTTCACGCGACCTTTTTTTTTGGTGGAGGAGTAATTGGTGACCGGGCAGAGACCGTCAACTCATTAGACTTGAGGACCCGGTCTAACCAAAAGCCTTCAAACCCAGGCCCTCAGCGGTGCCAGCTCATTGTTCTGAGGTCTGAGTTACCGGGCCAACCGAAACTATGCATATTTAATAAACCATCATTGCTAAGTTACAGGGTCTCAATAAATTGCATCAGAGCACGTTGCATTTATAACTGTCTACAATGAACAGGTGCTCATGTATCTAATCAAACATCCATGTGGGGGGACACAGTTTACACAATCATGGATACTGCTTTATGAACATGTGTGTAGCAAAGTGTGAAAGCAATAAAAACTTGCGCTTTAAAACATGTTGTTGTTGTTGTTAATCATTACTGTTTACATTTACACAGCCTTACATATAATCGGGTCTCAGGGTAATTTACAAGGTATTAAACATTGCACCTCTCCCGCCTGTTTCCAAAGGTGGACTTTACAAGTAAGCAAATACCATATCAACCCCATCACTTATATAATAGTAAATACTATACTGGATGATCAAGTTATTAGCTATTAGATGTCAGCTAAATTTAGTGTTTTAAATCATTTGTATACTCTAATTGTCCACCAGTGGTTCATTCCATACTGTAAATACCATACTGTAAATATCATACTGTACTATAATAAATGAAACCAATAAAAGCTATATGGCTCAACGTTCCACATTTACTCTTTATTAAAATGATATCATTATTTCTCTCCAACCATATGCACTCACTTCCCAGTCCTAATTCCAAGTTCAGGATCATTAATCGCGGCATGATCCATTTACTAATTAAAGCCATTGTGATCTCTGAAAGAAATTCACCGACACTAATGAGATTTTTAGCTCCTGGCATCTTCACAAAGGTGGCAAACGTTAAGAAGTACTGTATGCAAATAGATTTACTTTCATACACGCATCTGCGGGTTTGGATTTCCGTCTGTGCAGCGGCAGAGGCGTTGCGCTTAACAAGGACGCCGAGGAAAATTGGCTCTACAAAGTCCCAGTGAAACACTGCGATATTTTTTTTTGCCCCACCATTTCGACGAACCAGCTGTAGCGCTGAGTGAACAGAAGGAGCCAACGCTTTGTTTCCCAAGGTCACGAAGATCAGATGCAAACCAGCTCAGACAGCGATTTCAAAGCCAACCGGGGTGGAATAACAACCGTGCCGTTGACGTCTTTTTTTTGTTGTTTTACAAATGCCACAGACGTGCATCTCGAGAAGACGAGCGAGCACGAGCAGGATAAATGTTGTCGGGTGAAAAAAAAAAGGTAGACGCGGATGGTTCAATTCAACGTCACGTCCTTTAATTTATGTTTGTCCTTTTTTTTAAGTGAGACGTTTTTTTTTTTAAAGTTGGATAGTGTTTTCGTGCAGACACTGCACAATAGGCATGTCCATAAAGACCGAATGGGTCTCTTTTTTGCTGGCAATGTGTGCTGACACAGAGCAAGCTCTGAAATAACGAAGCACTGGGAAATGTTGTGCAGATGGGGAACAACAAAACACCGTCGATAATTCGCATCGTACAAATGTCACGAGTGTGTCATACGCAGCATGATGCCCTTGCGCATAAACGAAATATTACCTCGTGGTAAATCTTAGACAACAATCAAATTACGATATTATATGTGCGCACGAACCAGGCATTTTGCTGGGCATTATAAAATAAACGCTAAATTCAGAATATGCCATCCATAATATAATAGAAGCATGGCCATTGGAATTCAATATGCTACCATATGTTTAATTCTAAGAGACTTTTGTTTTGTATGCAAACTCATTAAGCATTTTTGTGGGGCATCAATTATACAATAATGTAAAAGCAAAACTCCATACTGTATCTCCACATATGAAATAAAAACTGATAAATGTTTTAGTCTGTTGGCCTTCCAGACCGATATCCAGCAGTAATTGTTCGAGGAAGACTCTGGGCTGGTTTCAACCTTCTGTTGGTGATGGGTTCTGCTGATGAGACCCAGATTGTCGATAACTATCCAGAGTTTGCTTGCTGGAACAAATGCTGCTGGATAATATTGTTCTGCAAAGCCAGCAGGTTGTTGTGCTAAAACACATTTGCACGTACGTGAGGACACACAAATGGAGTATTGCTTTTACGTGTTTTCATTTTGTGTTGTTGCCTAGAATAAGAAGCAGGACAAAGAACCCCCCCCCCACACCCCCCTCGTAGCTCTAATATGCCGTTTGGAGCTAATACTGTCAGCAAGCACTTATGAAGTTTGGCACGGCGCACAAACGATGGGTGGTGTGATGTGACCACCAGCAGCAGCAGGAGCACACACACACACACAGTGCATATTCTTAGGTTTTTTCGGTAAAGTCACGTAGGTAAAAAATTAAAATTAATAAAAGTAAAATATACATAAAAATCACGACGTTTCGGAGGCAACACAAGCTTCCGTCTTCAGGTGGAACAGTCACAGCACGATAGCCTCCGAAACGTCGTGATTTTTTTTATTTTACTTTTATAAATTTTAATTTTTTACCTACGTGACTTTACCGAAAAAAACCTAAGAATATGAATCCTTGCAGTCACGAAAGCTTCAAATCTAGAATTAACACACAGTGCACACAGCGAACAGGGACTCCCGCGTGGAATGTTCTCAGTAAGGTGCGAAAAGAAAAGAGCCGTGAGCTTGCCTAATGGGTCCCGGGGAAGGCCTCAGCATGGCTGATGGCTGGCCCACTCCGAGCGGGGACGACGTGAAGATCGATGGAGCGGACGAGTTGGGCGGCCCTGGAGCCAGGCCCAGCGGGTTGGCCGCTGCGGCGGCTGCGGCCGCAGCGGCCAGGGAAGCTGGAAGGAATGCCAGAGGCTTGCCGCGGAGGTCTCTCGCAAAGGAGACCTTGCCTGCCTGTTTGTTTGTTTGCACACAGCATAAACAATTGGAATCGTATTGGATCGGAGGCAGAATTATGGATTGTTTTTTTTATGGTCGCCATTCGGTTGCGATACGAAACGACCGGAACACATCGTGGGAAGAATAATACCTACAATTTCTCGAACACTGGGAGAGGAGAGGACTAAATTTACATGCTTTGTCGTAAGTGGTGTATTGTGATGCGTTTTGTTTGGGTCTTTCGGTAAAGTCACGTAGATAGGTTCAACGAAAATAACTAAAAAATAACCAAAAACTACGACGTTTCGATCTCAACACAAGCGATCGTCGTAGTTTTTTGTTATTTTTTTTGTTATTTTCTTTGAAACTATCTACGTGACTTTACCGAAAGACCCAAAGAATATGAATTCCTGCAGTCACGAAAGCTTTAAGTCAAGATTCATTGTGATGCAACTGATAAACTGGCAAATTCGAGACGCGCGATGTCCCGAAAAGACTTACTGATTACACAGGACAGATTCCTTAAATTTAGGACGATCCGGGGTAAATCAGGACAGGTAGAAATCCTAGTCACCACTGGCATTAGTGAAAAGTTAAAAGGATATAATTTTAACTCTACAAGCACGACATTTCTATCAGAGTTTGATATATTCAAGATGCATGCAATTAAGAGACAAAATTCATGCTACAAACAATAACCTTAACAAAACACAATGGTATGAAAAATTGTGTTTAGATGATCATTTAGTCGGGTAGTCCACAATGTGGAATATGTGACTGTCCATCTGGAACTTACCGTGACAGGGCCGGAGTGGCGATGTTGCTTGTTATATGGAGAAAATTTTGGTTTTGGAGGTTTGCCCGCAGATCGGTCTTTGTGTCTCCTGCTCGTGATATGCTGCGGTGACAAACGGCCGTACAATATTACATGCGTCTGTGCACCCTGGTTGCTATCAAGAGTTGTGGGATATGCCCGTTTCATCCGCAAACTGTTCAGTACAAACACTGCGAATCTGACGTCACTAAATTGCACTGAAGAAATTGACGAGGCATAATGAAACCTCGTTATTAAATTAATGATCGATGCATATCGGTGCCGCATTTTTAAAGCATTACATATCGGATACTTTTTTTCCCTGCAAAACACTACAGGAACAGTTAGTCGATTGGCAGGTCACATACGGTGGGGTAAAGTGTGGGTACTACCACTTGTTCCAAAATGTCGAGCCAGTGTGCAAGAGTATGAGAAATACCGTTTCTCGAGGGGCTTTCAAGAGCTCTCTTTATCGAAGACGCTTCCCTCTGCAATCACAGGGCTGCAAGTCTACCATCACCATGGATTTTAACCCTAGAATGTGCCATTGCGCATTGTTGCCAAGTACATTTAAGAGATGTAAACATTTACTTATTATTTTTACTGAGCAGCTTGAAGCGGCAGTCTTTCATCGACCGCCCATAGTCCATGTTCAATGATGAAAAAAGGTAAAAATCCAATCGGAAAATACGGAGCGGATAAAATATATATAATAAATGAATGCATCCCTCTATAAACTGACAACACTAAAGCGTTTTTTTTTGTAAAAAACAAAAACAACAGGCAGTTTGCCTGAGCATAATATTTCAGGGCTGCACCTTTACCTTTAACCAAACGTTAGCCACGAGTATTTGTCCAAAAACCTTACAGTCTACCGACATCTATAAGGTGACCACACGTCACATTGACGGACGTCTCTATATATACAGCTTCCCGGGGGGCAGAAAGGCACACCTGCTTCAGCTGCGTCTCCGAATTCACGTGGACGTCGCAGATCTCGCAGTAAAAGGTCTTGTCTTGAAGGCCGAAGCCTGCGGCGCTGCCATTCTGGCTGCTGACTTTGCAGCCCGGCCTGGGAAATGCTCTTATGGAACCGCCACCACTCCACGCTTCAAACATCGTCTTGTGCTTGACACCTTTAAATGAAAAAAAAAGCAGACGAACGTTTTTGTCGTTATCGTGAACGCGAAGCGATTTGCGTTCCCGTCATGTCGTAGGCATCGTGCAGAGTATGAATGAAGAAATTATTACACTTGTGTTAAACACCACTCATTGTTGACATTTGCCAAAGCTTCTCAGACCTATTATGACATCAACACGTTATTGCTTATTCTTTGGGTCTTTCGGTAAAGCCACGTAGATCGTGGCTTCACCGAAAGAGCCAAAGAATATGAATTCCTGCAGTCACGAAAGCTTTAAGTCATGTTATTGCTTGTCTAGGCATTTTGCTGAAATATTTTGACCACTCCTGTAACGTTTTCAAATCATGAAAATAATCATCTACAAACCCCATAAGAATCTTTCATCCGTTAAGCACACAGTGTATATGTTATGGGATACATTTTAAGCACCGCCATCAATGCCCTGGGTTTTCTGCCATGGTGCTATACTGGGTTAGCACGCAGAACTTGCAAATCCGGAGGTTGGCGGTTAAAGCCAAACTTCCTGCACGGGAGTCGAAACACTCGGTGCAAAAGGTCTTTATACCCGCTCGCCTCTGCCCACCCAGTGGTAAAAATTGGTAATAAATGGGTAATACTGTAAATGGGTAAATGACCTGTCGATCGGCAGGTCACGCATGCTGAGGTAAAGTGCGGAGAGCGGTAGGCGGGGAGCGGTTAGCGCTACGCTGCGCTACGAACCCTGCGACCCGAGTTCGATTCCCGCTCACGGCCAACACCAGTGAACTGGTCCTGGGCCTCCCCCTAGGTCGACTCAGACTCAAATTAGTACCTGGTGTGGTGTGTAAACATCGCTCCTAGGGAGACAAAGGCGGTCGGGCGTGGTGCTGGCCACCCACCCCCTCGTGTGCCGTGCCGGCCTTCATAGGTGCTCGCTAACGGCACTTGCCCCAACAGTCTGTTAAGGCTATACGGGGGAGCTTTGTCTCTGTACTCACACTCCTTCTAATAAGATGTCTGGGTAGCATAGAAGAGGGGGGCCAAAATAGCCTCTAGAGCTGCCTGCAGTGGAGGCCCTTCCACCAGCGGGGCTTTAAACGTTCACTTCGTCGACCGCTAATGTCCACGTGTCTGGCTCACCGTTGTTATGAGCATCCAGCTGTGACTGCGAGTTGACCACCACCTTGCACAGGGAGCAGTAGAGGAGGCGCTTCGATTTCTCGTCCTCCGTCTCCGTGCCCAGCGTGGCTGTGCCACTGTTCACACTGCTGATGCTGCTGCTACTGCTTCCACCTCCTTCTCCTCCTCCTTCTAAACCTCCTCCTCCTCCTCCTGCTGCTGCTGCTACTCCTCCAACTCCTCCACCAGAGGCAGAGGCTGGATCCGGCTGTGGTAGCTTGCCGTTGTCACCCGAGGCAGTACTTGGGGACGAGGGTTTATCCGCGGTGTCCAGCTCTGCTACCGCTCTCCCCGCGCCGTGCGTCTCTCTCCCGACATTGAGATTCATTGATTTCACTGAAAATCAAGTGAGAGAATTAACAATATAATCTATTCAACGAGTGCAAGGAAAACCTGAACATTTAAGAATTCCTCAAAATATAAGATGCTGCTGTGGAAGAATGGTTACCGCACTAGAGATCATCGGTTCAATTTGACAGCCACGGCTGTTAGAACGATGGGCACGTTTCTAAAATGCCACTGCGTCTTTCCGTTCGGCAGAATACGTGGTGTCCACGGCAATTAGTCAATCGGTGGGTCGAGTGTGGTGGGGTAAAGCGTGGAAGAGGTGGCGAAAATGCCCTGTGGAGTGGTTCCCAGGAGCTCCATCTCATGGAGGCTCTTTCGACAGTTGTGGCAGAAGCAAGACATGGCATGGCTGCATCTTTACCAACGTTTCTAGCATTAATGGGCCATTACACATCATTGTTGAGTACATTTGAGACATTTCATATTTGCTTATTATTTTCACCGAACCAGCATGAAGCGAAAGTTTTGTTTTTGTCAATTCCCATAGGCCCTTCTCAATGACGCAATCTGTTTAAATTCAAAAGGGGAATTTCGATTATAAAATAAATAAACAAACCTTTCTCATAAATGCCTGATTTCCCTGGAAACTGGCAATATTTAAGTGCTTAATAAAAAATGCAGCATCTAATAAGAAATTCAGTCTGCTTAGTACAAGCCTTTGACCAACTGATTGTAGATTTAATTGTATCCTGAGGTGATACACCTTTATTAGTCATTCTGGTTTTGTAAATAGACTAAGGTGACACGATCACATGCACACAGCGTACCTTGGGACTTTGAAACATAGAGGCCCCACGAGATAAATACCAAGATTTGCGATATACAATAACAACTAATGTAATTAGGCAGGCAATTTACATATTTAATATTACTTTTCTCACATGTCAAAAGCAATGTTTTGATCGGCGTATTAATTGTGCAGGCGTCTAAAAATTGAATCATCGTCACCATAATCATCGGCATCATCATAATTTCGTATGAATTTAAAATATAATTCAGTGTGAAAACTAAAATACCATTGTCACACCACTCAAGACGCTCTTGGTTTCACGTAATTAAGTTCATGGATATATTTTTGTTCACTCTGCATAAGTGAAATATTACATTGGCAATGTTCCTTAACTGCTCCCTAATGAACAATAAACACCTGTTAATGCAAACAAGCTAACACGTGTCACTACTTATATATTCATTAATGAAAACACACATATATAAACCGCACTATGGGTTTCGTTGTGGGATTAAATCGAAATAAAACGAGTTGATAAAGGTAGGCGGATGATAGAACTCTCTGAAGATCAATCCAAAAAGAATGCACAATGTGAGTAGAGAAGCCAGAATGTGCCACTATGGAAACATTCCGAGTTAACTACACAGACTCTATGACAGCTCCATTATTAAGTTTGCCCCATCGTCATATTTGTAAAGCATCGTGTGATGCAAAACCAGCTCGATTATTGCCAGAAAGTTGATAGCTGGCGAGACTGGAGGGAACAATTTCACACCAAAAAAACCCTTCAATTATTTATGAAGTAAAGCAAATTTCAGCCAAATATGTTTTTTTCTTGGCAGCCACAATGATTGCTACGCAACTCTAAACGCCTACATCATTTTCACACCAATGGTTGCCAGATCCATTTCCTGAGAAATCGTCATTCCTTCACAAAATTATACGGGCCTTATATTTTTTTGTTGCACAACACTTGCCCATCCACCTCCCCCCCCCCGAGTCCAATATTAGCTGTTGATAAAATACTACGGTAATAACATTTGTGCGAATTTTTTTTCCTCATATATATAACTAAAATATATATTATTCATGCATAGAAAGTTTAACAGTACTTAAAAAGTCAAATTCACAGCGATTTCTTGCTCATCTGAGCATTGGCACGGTGGGAGCGAGTTTCTCAGTCATCTCTCTCATCCACATGATGGGGGGGGGGGGTGAGTCTACCACAAAGTGGTAGTTATTTTATCGACCCCAGAGAAGATGAGTGGAGTCGGCTCCTGACCAAAATATTAATGCAAAACTTTCCGAATGTGAACCACTCGCCCTCCCACTGAGCCACTTGGCCAAGTTAATTTTAAGCCGCTGTATTTAAGCAGTGGCATATTCCACGTGTGGTAATGAGAAGATTAAACAGACTGATGCAATATATATCATCTCGTGCTTACCAGAACCACTTGAACGATTTATTGCCAGCTCAATTTATTTTTAAACAAATTACTTGAACACAAAAAAAAATCTGCAAATTAATGTTTTAAGAACAAGGAATGCGGCTTACTGTTGTACTTTGGTATCTTTTTTATCGCTTTGTTGGGGCCTTTATTGCCCATAGAGTCAGGTTTAGATGCTCCGTTCCGCTTAACTTCATCTTTGCCAGAACTTTTACTCTGTTTGTGCATTCCACCCTCGAGTGATTTGAGTCTCTTGGCATGCTTGTTTCCTTTGAAGTGAGCAATGGCTTGAGTCTGGGGGAAAAAACAAAGACGCATGCACACACATCACTGAACACAATAAACATGCAGCTTGACCATCAAAAAAACATACGCAGAAGGACCATTTTAAGTGCTCAGATTCACCAAGTTGCCTTTGCATTTAACCCACATAAAGCACACGGGGGAGTGAAGTGTGGATACTCATACTTCAGAATCAGAATCTTTATTTATCCTGGAAAAATCCAATGAGCTTTCAAGCAACTTTTCAAATAGATCCAGCATGGGCGGGTCAGAAAATTACAACGACAAACAATACACAAAAATATTTAAATGTGTCCGGTCAACGTAGAAGAGTAGACCCTCTAAACCTCACTCGCGTAGAAGCCCTTCCTGCCAGCAGTGGCGTGAGCAAGTAATTGACGGGCTGCACCTTTACCTTTATTATTCATCATCATTATCAGCAGCAGCGATTCTCTATCCACTGCTGGATGATGGGCTGCCCGGGTCGTGTGATGCCAGGTTTATTCAACCTACTTAATGGTCTTCTATTTTCTTGCATAAATACCAATAATGTACAGCCCTTCATCAATATACTGCTGGATGAAGGTTGTTTGACCACACTTCACCATGCTGAGCGGGGGTTGGGAAAGATGGGATGCCCAGGACTGGTTCAAATGTCACCTGCCACTGATTTTAGCCAGGGCCAGGAATCAAAAGGGCGCCACGGTGACGATATGTTAACTAGCTCGTGGGTTCGGTCCCGACCCTGATGCCTGCATATTTGGACATTGCATGTTCTCCTTGTGGTCGCGTGGATTTTTCTCCGGTTTATCCCTACACATTTAGAAACATGCATATAGAGTTTTTGGCTCCTATAAATTACCACGTGATAAGCCACTTCATTGAGATATCATTTGTGGCCGGGTCGCTTCTGAAAAAAGCTATAGAGCTCATTGGGCCTTACCTGCAAAAAAAAGTGTCCATATATTAGGGGGGCACTCGCCAAATACTGCCTGTTTTTTTTTAATTTGTGCTCAGCCAATTTGAAGCAAGCAAAATATACGGAGCTGAATATTAGCTTTGAGCACTGCGAGGCCATCCGTCATGTGACCATGACGGCATTGCTGCAGGGTGGGAAAGAATGTGGGGAGCGCAGAGAATGGGAGCTGCAACAGCAGCAACAACAACCCTCACCAGGAACAAATGGTGAGGCAGCAAGAAAGACAGAGACACAGGGAAACCGAAATCAGTAGATATGTATGTATGTTGAACTTATTTCGCCCCGTACGCAGCCAACCGTGCTAAACGGAGGTGCGGTGAAAGCAGTTCTAAGAAATTTGTTTCAAATCTAGATTTAAAAGTTAATAGCTCCAGTGGCTTCCTAATATTGGATGGAAGAGCATTCCAGACGGCTGCAGAAGCGCATTTGAAAGCACGTGATCCAGTGACCATCTTTGTTCAATGGCGAGCCACAAGCTGCTGCGAGTGTGGCAGCAGTTTGCATGATGGTGTATGCTCCTTGACGACATATGAATGGTATTGTGGTTAATACTGGTAGGAACATCCTGGTTACACCTGCCCACAGGGGATTATTGTGTCCGTCCGTCCGTCGTGAATCCAAAAATGGTAGGGGTGGGGCTGGGTGGAGAGGGGAGGGTGGGGAGGGGCTGGTCACCCCGTGGTGCCCTTATAAAACTCAACGTTTAACCTACTCACGCCGGCTTGTGCCCGCCCTCATAGTCGGCCATATTTGCGGAATACACCACGCCGCCGTTGACCCTGGCCATTGACCGAGCAACCCAACGTTCCTACCAGCTCCCTCCGCAGGAATGTGTTTTGTGGCAAGCACTTTGTGTGTAACGAGCGCGACCTTACAACGTTGAGAAACAAGACAGAGGCAAAAAGGAGAGAGACAGAAATACAGAGAGACAGGGAATCAGAAAAGGAAAAACACAGAGGGAGACAGAAGAGAAAGATGAGGGAGATGGAAAGATAGCAAGAGAGACAGGGAGATAGGGATAGAGAGCCATACAGAGGGAGACAGAGAGACAGAGAGAGAGGCAGATGGACACAAACACAAGGGGAGACAGTGATTTTTGGTCTATTGAAAATAACACGTTGACAAAAAAAATACTACTCTGCTTCAATTTAAAATTCGCAGAATATTCAAGTAAATAATAAAGAGTGCTACTTGATGCGCCTCTACCATCTGCACTCACGTAAACGTGCAAGCACACCCACAGCGCACGCTGTACAAACAGATGTGACTGTATATGCGTGATGGCTGCTGGTTTAACACTCAAATTTACAACACGTTAACAAAAAATTCCCATCGAGAAGAGAAATAAAAAATGGCATCAACGTCTTAAATAGTCGTACGGATGCACGCTACGCTTATGCTCGTGGCAAAATTCTTAATTCCTGTTGGCAGAGGCAACAACGATATACCATATTTCGATTTAAAGCTTTCGTGACTGCAGGGATTCATCTTCTTGGTTCTTTCGGTAAAGTCACGTAGAAGGGAAATAATAAAATAATGTATTATTTCCCTTCTACGTGACTTTACCGAAATAACCAAGAAGAACGAAATACCATGCAGAGCATGAGAAATGGGTGACATGGCAGGAAGTGCTGTTTCCATCGGACGAGTGGGTGCGTGTTGGTGCGTCATGCGATGTCGGTGGAAGATTGGAGGGAAGGGGGGGAAAGGCATGTTTATGGTTTTACAAAACAAGCTCTGAAAAAACTCAATTGAAATGTCAACCTGAAAGACAATAAGCAGAAGGAGAGATATTTGAAAAAAATGTGTAATAAAAAGAGAGAAATTCACACCACATTAGTTTCAAAAGCAAACACATGCTGGTGTTGGGCAAGCAGTAGAGGGTTCATAAAGGAATTTCAAGATCAAGATGTCATCAAGGCCTAAGCTGTTGATCCAACCACACTTGGCTAACTGGGTCTACCGTCTATCACAACCCAAAGCTGCTGCACCGTAGACACGTGACCTCTAAGATATGCCCCACAGTCTGGCCTTGGGTCTTCCCCCTTCATAATAAAAGGGGGTTTTGTTGGGTTCGATCGTATGAGTTTGTTTGTTTGTTTGCATTTGACTGCAAGTATTGTGGTTAATGTAAGCATGATTCCTTGCAAAAGGTGTCAGTTTTGTTGCCAGAAAAAAGGGGAAAACCCTATTAGTATATGTTGGTACTGGCAAAGGAGGTCCCATGATCTAGCTGCTCACCCCAAGCTCTCATTACTCTGATAGTGCGTTGTCTTTGAACTGTGCGCCTTGTGGCGTCATCTGGTCGAACACCATATGAGACTAGGCTCTAAAGAAAGCTGTCTCTGGTGTGGACCAATCAGTTTCAAAGACAATGCATAAATTATCAGAGTATTGTTTTTTGGTTTGCATTTGACTGCAAGTATTGTGGTTAATGTAAGCATGATTCCTTGCAAAAGGTGTCAGTTTTTTTGCCAGAAAAAAGGGGAAAAACCCTATTAGTATGAAAGTAGTGTTAAACCTACCACCACATTCCAGCTAGTTACTAGTTCAGCACACTGGTGTGTTGGAGAGTATACTCACAGCATTTACCATTCGAGTATGACGTTGTGCTTTATCAGGCGATGAGCCAGAATTGTGAATAATTCTTCCTGTCTCGGTCTTAAAAAAACCTTCATTGTGGATAACATTGGTCGTGAAAGCTTATTTATTAAGCTCAGTTTGCCCAATGGTTACCAATGGTTACCAATGGTTACCGGACCCATGGAGACCACACCAGTGCCTGCCTTGGGAACCGGCCATCTTCCATCCTGTCCTACCCAGTACATCCTTTGATGCCCAATCGCATCTAGAACACTCACATGCCACGTTCTCTTCAATAATTCTACGTTGCTTCTTACCCGGTCTTGCCATAAAATTCCTAACCTCGGTCTCAGACACATGTCCTTGAAATTCCAACAACTGATTTGCCATATGCTTAATTAAGGGCCAGCTCTGTGACTCATGCAGTCAAACCAGAAAAACAGCACTTCCACCTCAAAATACCTAAATAGAATTTCAGTCTACAAAATCGTGACCTCCTTATGCAACAATTCACGTGATGGAATACATTAATGTTTGAAACATTTATGGGGAATGCTAGCGCCTCCACCGGGGGCTTTCAGTGGTGATGTGACTCTTTTGCATGCAACAGGCACCTCCGAGTTGAACCTTGTCTGGCAGATGCTGCAGGAGTAGCTGTGTTTCCGGCGAGGTAAAATGGGTACTCCAAACGTGTGCGTGATGACAGCCTTTTGCACCGGGTCCACCTTTAACGAGAGAGAAACAGCACTCCAATGTGGCGCCAAGATTACAGTGGCAGCGATTCTTTTTGTTGATATAATATATATCTTAATATTCCTCTTACAAAATGTATCCTTTGTCTCATAGCATTGCACTGCAGAGCACTGGAAATTACATTGGGAGAAAAGACCAAAAAATACTTTTCAGACCATATTTTTACATCCCCATTTTTTCATATATATATACAGAAAGCAATTCAACGACTGACTACTTTTTCAAAATTGCTTGATTGTCCATGGCAAGCATCATACATAACAACCAAGGTCACATGTCCTTCCCGCACTTTTACATTTCTTTCAAATGAACAGCTTTGTGCGGGGATCATGGGACAAAAGTAGTGCATTGCATTCTAACATTGAAGTGGTAAATTGAATTTTCGGATAGATTTAAGTCACAAAAATAAAAGAAAAACATTGCGACCAAATAGCACGAGGGACGGACAAGAAAAATAGGAGAACGTTGAACAACGTTTCGGCAAAAGTCAAGACACACTGCTTCACCTTGAATTTTCGGAGCGAGGTTTCATACAGAATACTTTGCAAGCTCCGTTGCCGCACATTGAGTGGCCAGTGGAATGTGTCGATCAATACCAGGACATTAACATCCCCTGATTTTTTTTGTAGAGGCCACGAGCAATGAACACGACCGACCAGCGAAAACCCCCCAAAAAAAATCCCCACTGCACTCATCAAACATGTTTCCCACCCGCATAATTTTCCAAGAGTAATATCCAAACGGAGCGATGAAAACATTCCTGATTGATTACTTTTAATTGCTTTCGCCATTCTGCATGGCATAAAAGCACGTACGTGGGAATATTTGTTTTTAAGATGCGTGATCTCTGCAATAATTTTAGTTTAATCGAAGCAAGTAGCCTCCTCACCACTTGCACAATTTTTACGCAGTGCAGCGAAATAACTGGAATGGTCTGTGCGCATGAGCTGCAATGAAAAGCCACCTCCCTGTTGAGTTGTGCGAACCACGGACCGCTCCTGTTTCTGTTCAGTCTAATGGATTATAGCCCAATCTATAACCTTTTGTCTGATGGCCTCTGCACCATGATTCTACATAAACATAGCGTAGTTCTTATTTCCAGGTTTGCACCAGAGGACCTTATGCAATCTGCCTGCATCATACAAAGCCGTCAGGACTCCTGAAGACAGATTTCCATGGAGCGCTTTCAGAACAATGAAAATGAATGCTATTATTAATCCTTACACAAGTCCATGAGTAAAATGTCAACATAGGTAGCTTTAAATTTTTGTAATTTGCGGGTGTAATTTTCTACACGAAAAATAATCCGGGTATCAATTACAACCACCTTTCATGGCAAATGTCTGAGCAATTTGAATAATTTTGCAAGCGGAAGAATGTAACTAGGCGCAGCTTCTTATAGGTGCATTGGTGTGTGATGCATCTTGACGTTTCTAAAAGTAATGTGGCAAGGCTTGTTAAGTTAGGCGGAATGGATACTGCAGTTCATTCTAAAATGTCTGCTCAACTGTCCAGATATTTTTTAACAAAGGTTAGAATAGCACGCAAACTACTTGTGTTTTGTGGTGGAGGGTCTTGAGATGCATTTCTGTGTAGATGCTATATATTCACATTTTACTGTATTATACAGTGATCCTCATACACAAAGGCCCCACTTACACAAGTGGGACCTTTGTGTATGCTCGGGCCAGGTGCTATTTACAACGCAGCGGTGTGGCCTGACCACTGCGCCGCGAACCTCGTTGACCTATTCAACTCTTCTTCTTGGTTCTTTCGGTAAAGTCACGTGGAATGGAAATAATAAAATAATAAAAATAAAACATAATAAAATACAATTCTCACGACGTTTCGGCTACAACGCAAGCAGCCGTCCTCAGGTGAAGAACAGGTCTGTCGGAAAGACAGTGTCTATTCAAACGCTGTCTTATTTTATTATGTTTTCTTTTTATTATTTTATTATTTCCATTCTACGTGACTTTACCGAAAGAACCAATAAGATGAATCCCTGCAGTCACGAAAGCTTTCGATCGAAATATTCAACTCTTGACAATTATTAACATCGAAATGGTATCTGAATCTGCCTTGGGGCTTCCCGAGGACAACTCAGCCATTCGTGGAAACTCGAGGCGTAGATTATTTTTTTTATGTTAGTGTAATAAACGACTGGACCACGATGTCTGGCTCAGTGTCCTTTATTCGGTTCGTGCTGTACACCCACACGGCTGTCTTTACTCTGTAGCTTCTCCAGGGTGCTGACTCCAATGTCGGCCCGATCCACAACAGCAGCTCCGCTGCTGTTTCTCTCACACAGCCCCCCTTGGCTGTACTCGCTGCAACTCCTCTCCCTCCGCAGCTCTGACAGCCTCTTGCTGTCTCTCTCTCTCTCCGCAGCTCCTCCTGGCAGCCACACCGCTGCCTCTAACACGCAGCCCTCTCTCTCTCTCTCTCCGCAGCTCCTCCTGGCAGCCACACCGCTGCCTCTAACACGCAGCCCTTCTGGCTGTCTCCTCTGCAGCTGCACACCACTCCGCAGCTTCCTCTTATCTTCGGGGTTGGCTCCCGATGGCCGTCGGCGCCCCCCCCTCTCCACACTCGCCCGCGTGGCCTCACTCTTTTCCGCTCACACCCCGACTGCCTTCCCCTTCCGGTTTACCCGCTTAAGGACCCGAACCTTCCACCCACGTCACATGACTCCACCCCCCGTGACGTCACATCCGGAAGGTCGCTTACGCCCGCATTACACCACCCTCCCCCGTAGAAAAATCCCAGCCGACCTCGGCTGACCAATAGCAAATCGTAATGCGGCGAACCGAGCTTCCCCCCCTAAAGGACACTAAGCATACAATGTAACAGCAAGAACAACAACAACAACGCAATTAACATCAACGAACGTACAAAAAGCATGCAATAAATACAACTGTAAGAAAAAATAACAAGACAACAACAATCAACGAAACGTAAGCGATTTGGAACGTGTGCGGGTCGCCGGCCCGTCCCGGACGGTCGGCGGCCCACTCGCAGAACGGGAACGCGATGAAAGTCGAGGAATGACAGGGGGTAATCCCCCTGTCGCAGCTGGAAGTCCATCGCCGTCCCGTGTCCCTAAAGAGTTAGTCTTGGGCTTGTCCTGTGACCGTGCCCGCAGCTGGGTCGGAAGGGCTGCAGGGCTCGAAGGTCCCGCAGACCCGGCAGGCGTCCTCCGAGCAGGGCCCCTCGTCCCCCGCAATGTCACGGCCGGCCTGTCTGGAACAGGTACGACAGGCGCTCTAGCAAGATCAATGGACGCAGGCAGGGGAGAGTCAGCAGCAACAGACCCCGGCAAGGCAACATTGGGGGATGACGCATCATGTAAGGGAGCAACATATGGTTTCAAGCGCGACGTATGCACAACCCAGCGACGAGACCCAATCTGGACGCGTGCTGACTGTGGGTTGGGAACCGCAATGAGGCGTACGGGACCATGCCAGGGTTTGTGCAATTTCGGCGAGGTCCCCGGACGTACCTGTGGACAATGAAGCCAGGCTAGGTCCCCAACCTTCCAAGGGCACTCCCCCTCAGACCGTCGCGCATATCGCTCGTTCCGGGCCTGGGCTTTGGCCGTAGCCACGCGGGCATTCTCCCGCGCCTCCGTGACTCGGCGAACCGTGTCCTGAATGTATTCAGGAAGTGGTTTACGAGGTCCCTTCACCCCAGTTCCCAATTGCACATCCACCGGCGGCACGTTTTCCCGACCATACATAAGGTAAAACGGCGAATATCCTGTAGCCGCATGAGGCGTCATCCTGTACGCCGAAAGCACCCCGGGGATGTGCAGATCCCAATCTGATTGTTGTTCACTCACGGTATGGCAAAGCATGGCAGACAATGTCCTGTTCAGCCGTTCAACCATACCATCCGTCTGCGGATGGTATGGGGATGTCCGTACTTTCTTAGTCCCAAGGCCCGCGCACACTTCCGCCAATAATTTAGAAGAGAAATTCCTGCCCTGGTCCGTGAGGAGTCTCTCAGGCGCCCCCTTATCCATAATATACCCAAACAAAAAGGCGTCGGTAATGGCCGCGGCCGACTGATCGGGCAACGGCCAGGCCATCGGCCAACGGGAGAGGTACTCAACCCCTACCAGCAAATATTTATTACCCCTCGCCGATGGTGGAAAAGGTCCCAATATGTCCAGTGCCACCAATTCATTGACTCGAGACACCTGAATCGACTGGAGAGGCGGCACGTAAGGATGTTTCGGCGGCTTACGTCGTGCACACGCAGGGCACGCGCGCACGTGCCCTACGACATCTGTCGCCATGCCGTGCCAAAAATAATGACGTTGCAACGTCAACATGGTCTTCTGCACCCCTAAATGTAAGAGAGTGTCACAATGGAGGGTTCTAATCAACTCGAATCGCAAGGACGTTGGTACCACCAGGCGCCAACGTTCCTGGAACCCCTCCCGCCACATAAGCAGACCATCTCGGAGAGCGGTTTGCGGCCCCATAGCCGTACTCGGACTCCCATTGTCCCTAGCAGACCGCTTCCGCAAGGACACCAATGACTCATCCATCATCTGTTCCCGGATCCAGACAGACCGCGGCAGATTCAAAACCCCGTCAGCCGGTCCCGGTTCCATCGGAGTGTCCGACTTCTCGACGGCCAACGTAAGCGGCTGAGGGGGGTCTGGAATCGGCGAACACCTATGCGTCCCCGACTCACATTTACAAGGGGCGCGCCGCGGTAATCTGGAAAGTGCGTCAGCGTTCGCATGGCGCACTCCCTTCCGATGTTGAATTTGGAAGGAAAATTCCTGCAGCGTGTCCAACCAACGTGCCAACTGTCCGGATGGCTGGTCAATTTTAAGGGCATATTGCAAGGCCGCATGATCCGTACGCACAATAAAAGAACGACCGTAGAGGTATGGTCGAAATTGCCGTAGGAAAAAAACAACCGCCAATAGTTCTCTGCGAGTGACACAGTAGCGGGTTTCCGCAGGAGACAAGACTCGGCTACCATACGCCACGACACGCTCTACACCCCCTTTAGACTGTGATAACACCGCCCCAATACCTGTGTCACTCGCGTCCGTATCAAGAATGAATGGGTGATCGAAATCGGGATAATCCAATGTTGGGGCCGTGGCCAATAGATCACGCAGACTCCGAAAGGCCGCCTCCTCCGGCTGTCCCCAAACAAACTTCCGTCCTTTACCCGTAAGGAGATGCAAGGGCCTCGCAATCGTCGCAAAACCCGGCACAAATCTTCGGTAATACGAGGCAAACCCCAAAAACCGCCGAACATCCCCCACGGTGGCCGGAGTCGGCCAATCCCGGACGCACGCCGTCTTTTCCGGATCCGTGGACACTCCCTCGGCACTCACAATGTGCCCCAAATAGCGGACGGACCGTTGCAGTAGGTGACATTTCTTTGGTTTGAATTTCAATTTGGCAGAACGCATCCTCGTGAACACTGTCTCCAGCCGCGTCAAATGTTCATCAAATGTGCGGCTGAAGACAATAATATCGTCCAAATATATAAGACACGTCTCCCACTGCAACCCCGTCAAAACGAGCTCCATCAATCTTTGAAATGTAGCAGGAGCCGCATTCAATCCCATCGGGAGACAGTTGAATTGAAATAACCCCTGCGGCGTACGGAATGCGGTTTTCTCCCGTGAGGACTCGTCAAGGGGAAGCTGCCAAAATCCCGAAGAGAGGTCCAGTGTGGAAAAGAACTTAGCCCCCGACAATGCGTCGAGGGAGTCATCCATACGCGGCAGGGGGTACGCGTCTGCCACCGATATCTTATTCAATTTGCGGAAATCAACACAAAATCGCAATTTGCCATCCTTCTTCTTAACCAAGACGACTGGAGCGCCCCATGGGCTGTTAGATGGCGATATAATGTCCGCAGCCAACATGTCTTCCACTGCCCCCCGTACGTGTTCTCGCTCCGCAGGACTCATCCGATGCGAATTTAATCGAATAGGGGCAGCATCGCCCGTCTCAATGTGATGGTAAAGCAACGAAGTGCGGCCCAAATCCAAATCATCGGAGCTGAACACATCGGAATATGTCAACAACAATTTACGCAGCGCACCACGTTGCTCCATGGACAGGGAAGAATTTTCGTCACATAAATGAGCAACCCAACGATCATCCGAACTCCTTGGCTCGGAAACCCCAGCAACAACTCCCCGGCTATGTGGACAATCATGGGTCGCAAACGCCGTAGTGGCATGTGCCACAACCGTACCGGCCGGGACACGGACATTTTCTCCCCCCGCATTAAGCACCTGTAAAAACGGTAATTGATCCGGCCGGACGATGGTCTGTGCCCCCACTAACGCCAACCCGGTTGTTATCGTGGCGGACGGTGACAACAAGACCCCTACTGCTCCTAGCCGATCAGGCAGGGGCTTCCGATACCGCAAGGGTATAAGCATCTGTGTACCAGGTGGGATGTCCACAGATGCGACGGACAGCGCCTGCACTTGTACGGCCGAAGCAGGTCGCCCCCAGGGCGACGGCAGAAACGAGATTTGACGGCCCCCCGGCAGTTCAATACAATTCTCATTGATTTTGATCAAAATGGGCATCTTAGCCAAAAAATCGGTGCCTAACAAACAAGGAACCGCCAAAGATCTCGATATCAACACAACACCCGAGGCCGACACATCCCCAATAGATATCTTAGCATCCACCTGACCCATGATACCCATGCTACCCCCGTTCGCAGCGACGCACGACCCATAAACCGGACGCACAGCCCCCGGCGGGATGCCCAACAGATGAAAAATGACATCCGAAATAATAGCCGCAGACGCGCCGGAGTCGACCAAAATGCGTACGTCCACCCCTTGTATAGACCCCGGTACAGTGGACGAGCCCGTAGCGGCCGCGACGACTCTCCGTGCCAACTTGCGCCATTGCGTGACCGAGCGACAAGGCCCCGTCGAAGGGCATGCTTTAACCACAACGTTAGGATGGCGCAACGACGGTGATGGGTGAGGTGTAAAGCCTTGCCGAGTGTCTGGTGCGTGCCGACATGCCTGTTTCGGAGGATCTTTAGCCGACTTGACCGGTGCCGAGGCCTCCTGCTGCGGCGGAGCCGGGAAGCGGGCCCAGCAGTCTCTGGCGTAGTGGCCCCTACGCCCGCAGCGGAAACATTCGGCGTCGTTGCGCCGAAGCACAGGCCTCGCCTCCTGACGGCCCCGTTCTGGTAGCGCCGCGCGCGGTCTCGGCCCGCCGCGTCCCGTCCATGGAGCGGAGGCGGCCGTCAGTTGTTGAGGGCCCCGGTCATCCGGAACATAGACAGCCTGCGCAGGGTTCCAACCCAGCGCATCCCCTTCTTTGACGGGCCCCCCCGTCCACGCCGTCACTTGTTTCCAGCGACGGAGGTTGAATTGCGCATCGAGACACTTAGCAGCCGTCCGGGAAGTTAGCTTCTCATGCCCACACACAGGCATGGGGATCCCCAGATCCCGAGACAGCTCCAACATTTTCCCTAATATGAGAGGCTCGAGCAGGTCCTGTGGCGTCTCAGGATAAGCTGCCATGGCCAGCTCCAGCACCGCACCCCTGAACGCCACGGGCGACTCCTCTGGTGCTCGTTGTCGTTGAGCGAATCGCCGATGCGCATCATCTGGTGGCTCATAAGCATCGGCCATTTCTTGAAAAACACCACGTAAAGTTGCCTTCTTATCGGTCGTTATGGAACGGAAGAATCGGACAGATTCGTCGTCCAGGAGAGTCGGCAACACCTCCAAAGCCTCCGCATCGGTCCATCTTGCTGTGCGTACCGCCGCCAAGAAGCGGCAGGCGAACGCGCTCCAGTCCCCACCGACGGAAAGTTCTTTAACCGTTGTAAGGTGGCGACTCCGACTCCTCTTCCCGCCGTCTTCCAATGGTGGTGGTTGTGATGGCAAATTCAAAATGGCGTCGGCCCGCGGCGTGGCCAAGATGGCGGTTTGGCGCCACGGAGCGCGCAAAATGGCGGCCTCTTGCCGCGTGGGCAATGGCGGCGGCAGGACAGGCAACGTGGCGGCCCGCGGAGCACCAATTGCATCATCCATCGTCCCTGGCGCGACGAGATGGCATAGATGCGCCAGGACGTCCTTAAGTGCCTCCAGTTGTACCGCCATCGCTTGCCATCGTTGATCCGCGTCTGATGATGTCGACGGACCCGCCACCGCGCCAACATCCTCCACTCCCGTTCCCGTGGTCGCCTCAGCCGGGCTCTCCTCCACCACCCCAACAGAATCCGTGGTTGGAGAGAGTTCGTCGTCGTCGGACGAAGAAGCCGATGCAGGCGCCGGATTAACTTTCTTCCTCACTTGTTTCGACATGCCGTTGCACTTCCGACACCAGTGTAATAAACGACTGGACCACGATGTCTGGCTCAGTGTCCTTTATTCGGTTCGTGCTGTACACCCACACGGCTGTCTTTACTCTGTAGCTTCTCCAGGGTGCTGACTCCAATGTCGGCCCGATCCACAACAGCAGCTCCGCTGCTGTTTCTCTCACACAGCCCCCCTTGGCTGTACTCGCTGCAACTCCTCTCCCTCCGCAGCTCTGACAGCCTCTTGCTGTCTCTCTCTCTCTCCGCAGCTCCTCCTGGCAGCCACACCGCTGCCTCTAACACGCAGCCCTCTCTCTCTCTCCGCAGCTCCTCCTGGCAGCCACACCGCTGCCTCTAACACGCAGCCCTTCTGGCTGTCTCCTCTGCAGCTGCACACCACTCCGCAGCTTCCTCTTATCTTCGGGGTTGGCTCCCGATGGCCGTCGGCGCCCCCCCCTCTCCACACTCGCCCGCGTGGCCTCACTCTTTTCCGCTCACACCCCGACTGCCTTCCCCTTCCGGTTTACCCGCTTAAGGACCCGAACCTTCCACCCACGTCACATGACTCCACCCCCCGTGACGTCACATCCGGAAGGTCGCTTACGCCCGCATTACATTAGCATGACAATTCCCAGAGCTACAATTGATGAAAATTTAATGCAAAAAAAAAAATTTTTACGGCGTTTTTGTTCTTGTTGTGCAGTCCTTGATGACCTGGCCGAGACCATCAACTTGTCAAATCGATAACTTGGTTTGAATCAAGGTGCTCTTGAAATAATGTAGAAGTACCTTTCGGAAATTGTATGTAATAACGAGAGACAGGGCTGCCAGTGTTGTCAGAAGAATAACTTTTGGATCCAAACTCAGCATCTCAGCGGTGCCAGCTCAGTGTGGCCTGACATTTATATTTTCAACGTCATTTTTATTTTTCCCCTCGGAGCCAGGGTCATTTCACCGCGCATCAGTCATCTTCCTTCGTGTGTCTGTTTTGTATAAAATATTCCGACCACACGCCACAAGAAGTGCACAACATCGTGTGACGTCTCACAAAAAAAGAGGCAACTTGCAAAATAAATACCTCATGGAATGAATTTACTATCAAATGTCTACCACTTGTGAAATAAGAAACGCTACCTGGGGCACCTCCGGGAAATTTGAGAACTTAGTTTGGCAAACAAAGATATATGATTAATTTTGGATCAAGCGACACATGTTTAAAACACAACAAGAATATACATTCCTAAGCCAATTAGTCAGAGCCTATCAGGATCAAATTGCTCAAATCATTAGGCGAACAAGTGCAAGGTGGAGTGCAGTTTTTTAACTGAATGTGATAATGAAAGGCAACATGCAAGTGTGCCTGAGGAATAGCTTTTTAAAAGAGTGATTATCACCTTCGATGCAGGGCTTAATTTCTCATAGAATATTTTGCAGGGCACCCCAACAACTGGAGGGAAAAGGGGGGGGGGCAGGGAAATATTTTCTGTAGCTCAGCCCCAGAAAGCTCCGGTTGAAATTAAGCCCTGCTTCTACAACATATGGGTACAGAAACAAAGACTTTGGCAAATAAAATGGAGGGGGGAAAACTGAAAAGTGTCCAGAGGAACATGGAGATATTCATGCTTGGAAACACACTGAGAGGCAAAGAGTGGAACACAACGAACAGAGAACAAACACGTATTAACATATAAAGAAAATAAGTGGGCTTTGTCAAAATGTATTGCTTGAAGGCGTGATGGCTGATAGACCAGACTGGTTAAGGAATGGTATCCAAAGGAGAAAATGCACCAGAGATGATGGTCACCATGGATGTGGATCAATGGGATTAGCTTTTGTGAAGAACTGAGATAGATTGTGGCATCACAAGGCCATGAGGGACGTTGACAGCATCGGGGTGCCTTCATCTAGCAGCAGATATGCAGTGGCTGATGATGATGGCAGTATTTGTAGCTCGTAGAGGAAGCAGCAACATCGAATACCGTGGACCACTAGATATTTTAAAAAACGACGGAACGTTCTGAAATCACAACTTGGTTTGAAACGTCTGCCGATCTTGAAGTCCAACTGAGACATAACCATCCTTCTGACTTTGTCAAGGCTGCACAAAAAAGCAGACATCTGATGTAAACCGGGATTCTCAGACATATATTCACGTAATTTGTATTTTCACGTGCTTAAGCACCAGGGGGGAAAGAGAGTGATTTATTAATTATAGAAAACTCCATGGAATGCCATTGTTTAAGTTTAACTGGATGGACATTAGGAGTGGACACATGGTTTGGGGTTAGTGGGTGTGAATTGGTTTAAGAAACGAACTCAGAATATTTAATCAATTACTTGCATTAAAGGAACAATGCATACACTGGGAATGTCTGCGCATTTTAATTTCGTATAAGTTCAGAATCCATTCATTTGATTCTTAAAGGTGAAATGGCAGGTCCATATTCCAAACAATGGGCTCCATATTAGGTTCGAGGAGGTACCACTTAGCATAATAATCCAGATAAATTGAGTTCACTCCATTGCTCATGTCCCCAGAATGCCAAGCAGGAGAATGTGCCAAGGTCACATTAGTCAATTAGAAGGGGCGGATTGAAATGAAAAAAAATTAACCCGTAAAAACAAAGTTTTTCACTCTAAATCCTTTATATGCGTGGCGGCTAGAGTCCTCTCGTCCTCTGGCTTGAGATGGCTGCCACCTATGGGTCAGATGATTGTCTGCCAGCATTAAGCAATTGGTATATAAATATTTTAAAAAAATTCCTTAAACAGTGTAAAATTTTGGAAAAAATGTTTTACGAAAATAAATTGTCACGCACAACGAGTCTGTGTGGAAAATGTCAGCTCGATTGGATCACGGGAAGTGGGTTAAAAAACGACCGAAAGATTTGCACGGTCGTAAGCAAGCACGCAAGCACGCAAGCAAGCAAGCGAACTTAATATAAATGAAAGCCAGCATAGACCACACAACTTGATACAGCAAATCTTGCTGTGACGGTGATGACGAAAACTTGTGTTGCCTCCGAAACGTCGTGATTTTTTATTATTTTATTTTTATTAATTTTAATTTCATTTTTTTACCTACGTGACTTTACCGAAGTAACAAAAGCTTCAAATCTAGAATAGACTACACTGTTGATGGAATGGGTTTTGTGAAGGAAGGCTTTTGATAAAAAAAAAATAAAGGTTGTCGAGGTAACTATGAAAGATGTTTTCGACGAAAACAGATACACGTCAAGGCGCCCTTCCCCCCTCCATCCCAGCTTAAATAGTCGCTCCAAGCCTGGAGTGTGTCATTCAGACTCTGTCTACTCGACAGACCTGCTCTCCACCTGAGGACGGCTGCTTGCGTTGTGGCCGAAACGTCGTGAGAATTGTTTTTTATTTTTTTATTACTTCCATTCTACGTGACTTTACCGAAAGAACCAAGAAGATGAATCCCTGCAGTCACGAAAGCTTTAAATCGAAATGTATACGTCCATATTTGTTTTTGTGCGTTGGGCGACGTGGCGGTCTCACGTGACTATTCTTGTCAATATCCCTCTGCCACCTGACGAGCCTGTCACCTCGACAAAGATATTGCCGACACGCACCAACGTATCAGTCAAATTGTGACCAACAAAGCTCCTCCTCGCCAATGGTTTAGCATCGTTCATGGCTTTATTTTGGTGATTTCGAAAAGTGTATTGGTTTGGCCATGTTTGTTTGTTGCAGCACAGAGTTAGACTGATGGTCTTAATCTAAGTTGTCTTGTGGTTGTTGTTGGTTGTTTGACTTGCATCCCACTGGGATTTTTGCACACAGCGTTGGTGTACGGTGATTTTTTTTCTGCAATATTTTGCTGTCTTTTCTTGGATTTTCTGTTTGCACTTAGTCACATAGTCACTTTAAGATGTTTTTTGTTCTTGTTTTTTGTTTGTTGCGGTTGCACCCGATTCAAGAGCCGAATGGCTCACAGGGCTATACCTAATAAATGAATTTGAACTTGAATGTGACATCGACACGCGATCACGACGTTTTTACTCAAATTGCTTTGCGCTTCATCAGGTAGTGAGCTCTGATATTGGGCTTTACCGCGTGGCAAGCGCTCGATTTTCTGAGATTGCTTTCAATTAATACGAGGGGTGAGAAGCAGTGGCACCGTGGTTGACACCAGACGACCCGAATTCATTTCCCAGCAATGGCTAACATCAGCAGGTGGGTGACATCTAAACCACTCAACTTCGCCAACCCGCACTGCGACCAGCGTGGTGAAGTATAGTCAAACAATCCCCGTTATTGACTCAGCATGGGCGGGGTCTTCGTCCAACAGAGGATTGACTAAAAAAGAGGGCTGTATTTACAGTATATGTGTGTAATTGTCCCTTGTGACCCACAGCAGCCACTAGAGCCAAGAGAAATGACTATATTCACTCCAATAAATACAATTATGCTTGAAAAACAATGCCAATTGTGACCACAAAATTATGAAAGAAGCTAAATGATGGAGGCTTAGTTGATATATTGGTCACGCTTAGTTGATGACAGTGACAGGCAACCGACGATGTTGGCAAAGATTACGCTTGCAATAACGTTTAAATACAACATCGAGATATCAAATGTAAGCAAACGTGGTGAAAGTGTCTGCAGTGGTGGTGGCATTGGCATAAACTTAGCAGTCTGCATAATGCGTCCATCACGCTGACAGCTCAGTGTGCCCTGCATCACCTTGCCAAATCCCTCCACCTCTTTCAAACCCCAAACTGCCTTGCCTCCAATCAGCTGACAAACGGCTCGCCTCCCTTTAGCCACCACAACGGAATCTTACGTTTCTCGCCCGTGACAATATATAAGTAGGATATTTTACGTTTAGGTTAAGACCATTAAAAAATAAAACTTTTAATTTGATTAGATTCTTTTTTCAGTATAATTACACCCGGTAATATATAAAGCCGTTGCAGTGTTTAACTGGTCCATAAACACGAGGCTTCTAATTACCGTAAGCAGAATTTTACGTTGCTATAAAATGTTTTGGGGTAATAGGGCTGCAGATAAGAGGTGTTTGCCTGCATTAGCCTTATACATATCATTCTTTAATCTTGGAGATAGCGCAGATATAACTCCACACTGCAGGTTGAATATGCGGGTTTTTTCCATGCACAAGCTAATACGGGCGTTGCTTGCTCAACGAACGTTCTTTCCACGAGAATAAAAAAAACGAGAATTTTTTACCAATTTGTTCGCAAAACGAGCAAATTGCTCGTACAGCGAGCGGAGACCGGGCGATCAAATATGTCCGGAAGCTGTTTGTCTACCAGCTCACCTGTGTTTGTGTTTGTAATGTGCAGGAGGGGGTCACGTGGTGGCACTATTACTGGGTGGGTGATGAAGGGGTGTGTGTATGACGGAGGGTGGCGGCGCTAATTAATTTCAGACGCTGAGGATGGGCACCCGTAAGCCCTGCTGTAGGTTCTCCACGTGTGGTAAGTGTTACATTTGATGTGTTATTACTTTCATTTAAAATAATAATCAGTATTTCTCACGTAAGAAATTTTTTTTTCTCAAAAGCAGAACATCTTGGGGCTGAAACGTTGACTCGGCATCTGATATGGGTGGAGTGAGTAAATGTGAAAACGACGATCGTTGAACGAGTTGTCGCTTACCGAGCACATTTTCGCAGAACGTTATCTCGCTCGTTAAGCGACACATGCCTCTACAGATATTTATAAGGTTTCTAAGGAGCACCAATAAATCAACAGCAGTATCCGGAGGCAGAATTTGAAAGGAAAACACGGTTTTGAGAGAACAACGATTGCCACGGTGGCGTCATATTAACTATCTCGCCTGATATGCAGCAGGTCGTGGGTTCGATCACGACTTTGACGCCTGTATATTTGGAGTTTGCATTTTCTCCCCATGGTCGCGTGGTTTTCTTTGTCCGGGTCCTCCAGTTTTTCCCTCCACATTGTGAAACATGCGTTTAGAGTATTTTTCTGCTATACATTTCCACGTGATAAGCCACTTATAATTGAGCTATCATTTGTGGCCAATAAAAAATCGTTTACGTTTAACTGTGATGTTTTCCAACCGCAGCAGCTCGCGGAGTTGACTGGTTTGTGCTGAAGATAAATTTGATTTGTCATCGCGCACAATTTGAAGGAACTCCGTGGCTTCTATATTTTCTCACAATTCCCCTTAATCTGACAAAAACAGTGTCTTCTGGTTGATAATTGGTTTTTTACCCTTCTATCTGGCAACAAAACTGACACCTTTTTTACAAGGAGTCATGTTTGCATAGACCACAATACCTGCAGCCATAATGCAAACAAAAAACATAACTCTGATAACGTATGCACTGTCCTTGAAGTTGATTGGTCCACACCCGAGACAGCTTTCCTTAGAGCCTAGTCTCACATGGGTTGGACCAGATGACGCCAAAAGGCGCACAACTCAAAGACAATGCACCATCAGAGTATGAGAGCTCATGGTAAGCATTTACACCATTGGAACCTCATTTGCCAGTCAAAAAATATGCTAATTGGTTTTTTACCCTTCTATCTGGCAACAAAACTGACACCAGTTTTGTTGCCAGATAGAAGGGTAGTAAATAATGCATTATGGGATATTTGAAAGTGAACACAGCACACCGGTGGACGTGTCTGTGCATTCCAATGAGATGGTGTTGTGCAAATCGACTTAATGGTCATTTTGGGACTTGTCGAGAACAACTTAGCCTGCAGGATTATTGAATGCTTAGAACTGTTCGCAGGTCAGTTTAACAAGCATTCGAGTGAGATATTGCCGTGAGAATTTGAACATTAGACCTAGAGTAATGAATGTGTTAAGATAGTGAAGGAAATGAAAGTGAAAAGGTAATTTGATTCAGTCTCGAGGTGAGGCGCCAATTCTCGTGTATAAATGGTACGTCCCTTTAACGTTTGTAATCAACACTTCCACTTGGGTACATTGCAACAACAAAAAGTCTATTAAGCGAGACGGGTGGGAGTAATTGACTAAACAGAACGCCGCGTAACGAGGGGTGTTTTTTTGGCAAGGTACGGCCCGAGCGACGGAGCTCAGAGTCTCCCTTGAATCTGTCACCATAACAAACATTTATCACTGAATTAATTAAAAACTGGGGATTGCAATGCCCATACGAGCATCGATGAGACGACCATGCCCGTGCATCTCTCAGGGGCACACCTTAACCACACGAAAGACTCCCCCTGCAAGCGTAGATACCGTTGACAGGTAAGGACACCCTCAAATGTCGTGCACTTCAATTCGCTGAGTGTGGATACAGATCCTGGCCAAGGGGATTCCTCTGACTTGTGTGATGATTTAAATCAGTGCTGTATGTTAATAGAATTGCGTAAATGTGTACTTTTTCATAATTAATATAAACTGTTCCCCAGAGATGAGCGATGCTTTCTCTAACAGCCCATAGGAATATTATTTTTTTATCCCACCAGTCCTCAATTATGGCAGCATAACTAAGTCCAGGTCTCATTAATAATATTTTTTTTTTAAATGCCCACTCTTTGTGGTGTAATTAGTCTGTTGTGTACTATTAAAAGCCACATTCGTTTTGGTAAAATTTTAAACATTGCCTTCGGGGGATAGCATTGAATATGAAATGGAAAGGGACTTACTTCACCAGATATAGCCACCCCCCAGTTATGTAGATTATGCTCATAGCACGCCTAGCCTGGAGCTCCCTCGTGTTTAATTTCACCTTAAAAATCTCCAAGATGTCTCGCTGTCCAAATTAAAAAGTAATTTCTTTAGAACTGCTCTTTGTGTTTGGTTTAATATCGTTCCCCCGCACCTCTGATTAGCACGGTTGTCTACGTATGGTGCGAAAGAAGTTCAACATACGTACATACAAACATCTGAAAATGAACCACCGTTTTCATTCCGCCTAACCTAACAAACCGTGTCGCGATACTTTTAGCAACGTCAAGGTGCACCACAAAGCAATGCACCGATATATTAAAAAAAAAGCTGCGCCGAGTTACATTTTTCAACGGAACGAATTCTGAATCATTCAGAGCTCCACGAGCAGGGAGCGAAACGTCGGACATCGGTGCCAAACGACACGCGGTTCAACCGGATAACACATCGGAGAGCACCACAACGCCACGCCCAACAAAAACCTACGCAGCAGCGTCACCTGAGATCCTGTTATGAACACTAAGCACCAACACTGGATATAGACCGAAACAATACTTTTAGAAAAGCTTGCAAAGTAATATTATAAATATTGCGCAAATGTAAAATCGTACCTCCGCCATTGGGAATAAAATGCGTTTGTTTTTGTTGTTCAAGGCATAAGTGGAGTAAAAGTTTGCAAGTCTGCATGGGTCAAGTACAAAAAAAAGTCGAAATGATTTCTTGTTCAATTGAGAAAGTGGTGGAAATTCCACATTCCGATGGTGTGGGCGAATTAATACACAATACAACCCACTGTAGACTTTTTGAGCAATTGGTACTTATTTTATATACTCCAGAGGGATGATGGGATGAGTCAGCCCCCAACCAGGATTTGATCTCACGTGCCACTTGCTCTACCATTGAGCCACCTCGTCCGTTTTACAGCCAGCGACCATGTGCAAATGTGCGAGTGGCGAGAACAAACCAGCATATGATAATATAATGCAACCCTCCGTAGCCACACAAAGACTCCTCCATAATATAACAGCATAATATAACAGCGGTGCACAGTACAAAGAGATATTAAACGCGAGCGCTCCCTTCTACTCTCACCTCTATCTGGTGCGCTAATGTCCATGTCAAAAGATTTAAAAATGGAAAATCAGCATCCGACCCAACCTATTGATCACGCAGGCACACTATAGCCAGCAGCGCTGCTCCCATTTAGTCTAGGAATTAATTATTCCTGGCACAAGAATTTCTTAACAATGTCATTCTTAAGATTCTGGAAAAAAAGAAACACGCACTAACATCTATCTATCACGTAAACCCTACTTATATATATGTGATGGTTCAAAATGACCTCAAACGTAAAACTGCACATCAAAAACGGACGAATGTGGAGTCTGCCTTCAATCGGAAAGTACGCTATACATCTAGAATGTTTAAAAACAATTCTTGTCGCCTGTGAAATTTCGATTTAAAGCTTTCGTGACTACAGGGATTCATCTTCTTGGTTCTTTCGGTAAAGTCACGTAGAAGGGAAATAATAAAATAATAAAAAGAAAACATAATAAAATAAGACAGCGTTTGAATAGACACTGTCTTTCCGACAGACCTGTTCTTCACCTGAGGACGGCTGCTTGCGTTGTAGCCAAAACGTCGTGAGAATTGTATGTTATTATGTTAAATTTTTATTACTTTATTATTTCCCTTCTACGTGACTTTACCGAAAGAACCGAGAAGTTGTCGCCTGTGCTTAAACGTAGAGGTCGTGCCCATAACAAAACCCACAGAGGTCAACGCGCGTCGTCGCAGACAGAGCTCACACCATACGCTACCACAACTGAGAGCCTGCCCACTTTCTGCAAGCCCTTTAATCCTGTCCTCCATCTGCACCAGCAGCGTAACTAGCGTGGGGCAGAGGTCGCAACCGGGTACCCGATACCCGTACCCTACCCGATACCCTGCTACCCGTACCCGGCCGGGTACGGGTACGGGTACCCGTTTTGCGACCCTGGTGCGGTCGGGTACGGGTAGGCCGTGAGTCACTGGTGAGTCGCCGTTTGTCACTCGTTTCCCAACGTCTTGTCTCTTCTCACAATTCAAGTTCCTAGAATCAACCCACCCGCGCCTGCAACATGGCTTCATCCCAGAGGTCGCAATCACCCGACCGGGTACAGATAGGGTACGGGTACGGCCGGGTATGGGTACCCGTTTGCGACCCTGGTGCGGCCGGGTACGGGTAAGGAATCAAAACCCGTTTGCGACCTCTGGCGTGGGGCCAGGGGGTATCTCCCCCCCCCCCCCCCCCCCCGTGGCCAAAGCTACGAGTTGATGCTCTCCTTGACAACCGCCGTGAGATGTGTTTTGAACAGCATTTGGGGCCCCATCTGACCGATTGCCGTAACCCTCTGAACTGACAATGCAGTTCACAATGGCACCATTCGTCCAGGAGCTAAATGCCAATGCCCGAGGCCTGCTCGCCACGACGACAGCAACTTCAGTGGAGACTTCGTGTAGTTTTGTTATTCCTCCATTGAAGGGAGACTACGGTTGTGATTGATGTATTGCGCAGTCAGGCAGAGGTGTAAGAGCAGATAATAATAATGTTGTTTTTCTCCCCCAAGTGTGAGACCGTTTTTTAAGAATCAAAACGTATTCCTTTTTTAAACGACTGTATATTAGAACAACGTTTTGCTGGCTGGCTGCCTGCCTTTCTGGCAGATGTGCGTCACCACGCACATCTGCGTGATGACATCACACGCATCCCATAGGGTTGAGCCCGGTTCGTATGTATGTATGCTGAACTTCTTTTGCGCCGTACGTAGCCAACCGTGCTGATCGGAGGTGCGGTTCGTGCATCGCAAATGTGCGGGCGGTGCTCGTAAAGAAAACCCATGAGTTTCTAAATCACAGTGCCTTGCTCGCGATTTTTGACAAGCGCTTTTTAAAAACTCATGCACCCTTCCCATAGTACTAAACAAGACGCAAGGCCCTGTTGCATACACGCATTTTTAGCCTAAGAGCCACCGTCTCTACGTTGAATTGTCCTCCAAATTGTATACAGTGACCCAGGTAAAGACGAAGTTGGGTCTGTAAGCAGCTGGATGGGATATAAATACTCTGGCCAGACATGTAGTAAAAAAGAGGTACATATGGAAAATAAACTCAAAACATTCGGCATTAACAGTGCCTTACAACAGGATAATATAGCAGGCAATTTTTTGAACAATGGCGCATTCCTCAGAATTGCTCTGAAGAATGGACAATGAGCTCTCCAGACCACCAGCTCGAAAGAGCTGAATGTGCGGACATTAGGCCATTTGCACCACGGATCCCAAACAGTTGAGAAGTGTGACCGTCCCAACAACAGGCAGCGGTGAAGCAAAGACACCAACCTAGAGCAGATTCGTCCTCATCAGGACGCATCATCACAGGACAATCGTCAATGTTCGCCGCTACCCGATACGCCTCCGAGAGCCCCGTTTGTGGAGCTCATGTGCACCACAAGACCATGAGGGGCGGGTGGCTTTAGTCTGGTGAGCCATTCATCCAGTAGTAAATAAATCGTGGCTGACGGTGAGGATGATCGTTTATTTTCTGTTATTAGGCAGTGCGGACGACAAACACGTTGGCACATTTTGATTTGTGTGCTGTGCACCACTGCCAAAATAGTCCCTTAATATGTTATTGCAAAAGGAATCAGCTGAGCAGGTCCCGTCAAGGATCGTGTATCTTGCTCTAGCAGGCGCAATTTCCCGAGCCATGCGTGCCCGGTGCACTGCAATTGAGTAGCTTGACACAATCCACCGACACTTGCAAACATGCCGCACATCTGACGGTCTTCCCTTCAGGCGCAACGTGAAAGCGGATACCATCGTTTTACGTAACAAATATAAAAAAAAACAGGCAAAGTGACCTTTTCAGCCTAGATGGAAAATAGAACACTTGGATGTTGGAATGAACTGCGCTGAAGCCATTTCCACACCACTTGCGCGCTCGCCTCAGTATATTTCGGGTAAGACCCACAGAGCCAAGAAGGTCCATGATACGTCACCAGTAACACCTACTGCCGAGTAATGCCTCCCCCATGGCCACCAGATGGGTCACGCAATTGACCGCAGATTAGAGTGTGGGTGCTTTCCGTCACCGTGTCAGACCACGCCCTGCGCAACCGCTTGATGAGACCACTTTCCAATGGTGTCGATGACCACCGTTGCTGCTGTTTTTCCTGGACTATCCTTGTCTTGTGTGAGTAGCGAGTCGTAGTTTGACGATCAATTACAGATGGGATCAGCGGTACACGGGATGATGTAAGGGGGACGACGGCCACGTGTTGTTTCTGCCCTCGTCTTGGAGTTTTCATCACTCAAACGTCCGTGTACGCAGTTAAAATATTCCTTTAACGCGACACCACCCATCCATTGGATCATTCACCGGTCAACAGCAACAGCTTTCATTGACTGGAATAACTTACCATCGCATGCCTTTCCTTCTAAAATAATAATTTTTAAAAATGCTTGAATCTGCAATAATAACATTATGGCCAAGCTTGGCAGTTCTTTACGTGGTGTCTCCTCTCTATCATCATCAGCAGCCATGGTCAATCCGTTGCCGGAAGAAGGCGTCCCAAAGTTGCCACTCCTCGCCGTAATCCACCTATCAACTGCACACATGCCCAGGGAATTGCTCCATCCCCGAGGTTACTGTCCTAGCCTCAATACAATGTCCATGAATGTTATTCAAGTGTATTCTTATTTGGGAAACATATTATCCTTATGGCGGTACCCCAGGGTAGCAAATAATACAAAATGGCCGAGGCAATTAAATATTTCATTTGTGGGACACTAGTTTTCCCCAGGGGTGTTACTTCACTCCGCGACTGGGGTACCAATCAATCCGAAATCGGTGCCACTCCGCGATGTCGAAACGGAGTGAGGACGATGCGCTGAAACCCTGAACGCTCGCACGCACCATCGTGGTGCATCGTGTACAGCTCGTCGAGATGAGTTGATTGCCGCATCGCCGACCATCCACAAACTAAGCATTATTGCATCACGGACATTATGCGAGAGCCGGGGTACGATGGTACCCCGGGGTACCACCATGAGGTTAATATGCCGCATTTTACTCACAAGAATATTTTATTTGGTGATATTTCGGTAATGGTAATCATCTTTAAAATATTCTTCCCATAGTTGTAATTTACATTATTGCCCGTGATGTGTTTCTCAATTCATGATTATTATTTTTTTACTCCAAATAATTTGCTGTACATTTGTGGGAGAGAGTAATCAACATGTCTCGAAAGCATCTCCTGATCCCATCGCCCTTTTTCTGTTACATTTTCATTAAGAGTCCTCGACAAAAAAATTGTATTGCCAACATTCCACAAGGTCATCACAGGTCAAAAAACCAATATCACAATTGTTTCGTAAACAAATTTTCAATACTGCTCTAGACACATTGTTTCTACAACCGCATGACTCATTTTCCCCAAGCTGCCATGCCACGGAAAACTTTACGCAGATGTTTTCATCGAGTTTTGACTAAAATGCAGTCACATACGTACTATTAATATCAGTGTGCGCAGTGTGCACTTTTAATCATTACCCACTTTTAAATACATCCTGGCGCTAGAAAGTTGATGCGCAATTTAAAGTGCCGACGCTGAAGGTGCTAATGCAAAAAAGTGTTTGAAAAATTATCTAATTATAAGAGTTCATTGTGACAACCCACATTGACATATTACGCATATTTTCATTAAGTAAGATGTGATTCATTGCGATAGAGCCCATTTTTTGGATTATACAACATATTAATGAGATATGGTCAAGGTGGGGGAAGGAGGAATTGACAATATATGTCTCTGAAAAGGATGATTGAGCGTGGGCCACTCGTGAGTGACCATGCGAGCGTGCGTAACAGAGATGATGCAACGCATGCGTGCAGCGCTTCGGTTAGACAAATCGTCGCGAATTCATAGCCGCGATAAAATTCCAAAATAAATTATCTCTCGTTGTCATTGCCTCGCTTTGCGTTCGTTTCTCTATTTCACTTTTGTCATTCGCACGCATTTGTTTGCTCCATAACCCCTGTAGTCGGCCTCGGCTACGGAGCGGTGGAGTGAGCACAGCTCACGATCGGGAGGTTGCGAGTAAAAAATCCTGGTTGGGAATCAACGCAGCCCATCATCTCCTCGCACGGTTTAATAAATAAGTACCACTTTTTTGTGGAAGTCAACGGTAGATGCCCTATGGATTAAACTTACCCCCTGTCATAGGAATGTGGAATTTTCACCACTGCCTCATAGCTGTTAAAGAGTAGAGAAGCTGGACATCACTTTGATTAATCATCCAAGAGGTAAAGGCACACAGTGCAGGAACCGTCAATAATATAATCTCAATCGCGCAATTCGACGCACGTGTTTGAATCCGAATAGATGTTTTTTTTCTGGCGGATTCCGACGAGATATAAAGCTCTTTTTCACAAATGTCCAGTTGGGGCAGGTCAGAACGTTACAACAACGAACAACACAAACACAAAACAGGAGTGCAAAGTATAGGAAAGGTAAACGAATCAATTAAAAAATATATACAAAACAAAACGAAACAACTTTAGCGAGCGCACGAAAATGTCTTTTCAATCCGCGAGTCAACGGACACCGTTGCGCGCGCCTGGCACTCGAGGTGTAAGCGGGACGCACGTTGTTGTTGAGGTTGGCGAGGAGTGGGAAATGCAGCAACGGATTGATATCCAGACCAGGCTGCAACAGTCCAGTCGGTCCCCGCACCATCGCAGGAAGCATTCCTCCCGGGCAAGCATTGGCTGCACAAGACAGGGAACAGATCGACGTGACAGACAGACACACACACGCCACTTAGACGTTTTACGTTTAATCCCGTTCCCATATATGGGGCACTAAATTCTTTTCATTTTAATCAAAAATATCTATTGTTTTTGGGCGTGAAAATAAAAGTTATCCATGTGTAATCCTGCAGTTTATTTTTTTATTACTGTTTAAAGTCGGCAATAGTTCTTTCCTCGCGTAATCATATTTTGATCATCAGTGATGAGGCTTCGCGGAACAATCGTCTGACCAAGAACTTTTAACATAAAGTCGATAATGGTTTTGTCTATGAAAAAATGCATTTAAAAAGTAGTGCCCAGGTGTGGGAACGAAAATAATTTTCTAGCCACTTTTTCCTAGTTCACCTTTATGGCCTAACTCTCAAAACTTCCTTTTCATTTTAAATGCGTCTTCATGGCCACTGCAACGGTGTGATTATCCAAGCCGGACATGTTCACCACCCCCCCTCACCCCCCGTGCCCCTAAACCGCCCAATGCTCTGCGCATAAAACCAATCTAAGCTAATATTGCAACTCGGAGAGCCAGAAAGAACAGGTTTGATGTTGCGTATAATTGGCGGCTAGTAGCTCGGCTCAGAAGGAAGGGTTGGGAAGACGTGTTATTGTGATACAACGTGTAGTGCGATTTGTTTTTATTGCCGGATTACGAGTGTAATACAGTTGAGTTCTGGTTGGCGGGGCGGGTGTCTAAATTATGCTTTAGTCGTTAACCTGTAAAAAATATTCTGTAAAAATAGGGCTGTGTGTTTTTGAAAGGGGGAAAAGATGTCTCAAAATGTTCAAGACGAAGACAAGAAAATGTGTTCCATATTTCTCGATTTTTTGTTAAAACACGGACGCCTGATTTTAAATGACCATCCTATTTTAAGCCCCCTTTTTTAACGGTATTGAAGGTATAGTGCTAAAAATACGATCCCATGAACCCGTTTCTTGAAAAAAATGAACGACCTGAAACACATTACTGCAACATTATCTTCCTGCATTTCCTTTGGCTTCCTCTTTTTTTGCAAGGCTGATCTTTTCTATTGGCAAACATGACATTTCCCCATGGTCTGCACGAGTAATTCTTGTAGGCATTTTGCTGCGGCGTTTAATTGCAGAAGTCAGGTTGCTTTACATGATGCTTCATATTTCACCTCGGTTCGGCACTGTTTGATTTTGATTTTTTTTCTTTTTGGGATGAAATTTAATTTCCTCCCACCAAGTCTTATTTGTTATTGTTAAACGTAACATTTTGGTATAGTTTTACTTTTTTTTCATGCTACAAAGGCAAACCAAACCAAAGAGGCCTCATTAAACGTTATATACTATTTCAGAACAGATTAGGCAAAAAACATGCAAATGCTTTAATGCTCGGCGGTTGTGTGCACAGAATACGGCAATGGGCTTCGGGAAGCCGAGCAGTGCCTGCTTGCTGAATCACTCTTCTAAAATATGGAATAAGAATCCATTAACCTTTTTTTGGTGGCAGTCGAAACTGAAATAATACATTTTAATGCTAACAACCACTCCAGAGCCCAAGGAAGACACGGGACAAATTAGGATGGAATCCCTCCGCATAAATAAATTTGGGATCGGGGTGGGGGGGGGGACACTGCTTATGGCACTTCGTAATATGTAAATGACATCATTAACATTGTAATAAGCAATAATGATGTTGGTGATCATCAGTACATATTTGGGATTGATCTATTACGACTGTACAGCCTTTTGAGGTTGTGCTGTGCGTCTCTCCGACGTGTGTTTGGTTTCGCGCCTCGCGTTCTTCTGTTTCTTGCAGGAGCTCCCAGCAAGTGCAGCGAAACGTTGGACATCGTGCCGGACGACGCGCGGTCGAACCCGAAAACGCATGGGAGAGAGCTGCAGATTCACTTATTGTTAGGCAGCTTCAAACACGACACCCTGTGTCGCTCTTCAAAGGATAGGACACACACTTGTTGTGTACTCCAACATGCAAACAACCAAACAGTGCGTGTTATCGCTCTCCTTTCAGTTATTATGCTCAGCATGATGACAATTTCAATGTCAGACAACATCCGAATCGCCCTTCGGATCCATGTGCCACGTAGGCTCGCAATGAATGCACAACACGTGGATTAGAGCACGGGGAACGTGGGTAGAGAACAAGTTGGAGACAATTCTCATAATCAACGTTTTTGGGTTTAGATCGCGTTATTTATAAATGTGTCGTAACCCTCCACCACTCGACAGGGCCAATCGGCAAAACAAGTGTCACGTTGACAAAAGACAAATAGTTCACTGCTTTAGCCCACCGGTGTGTTGAAGCGTGAAACCACAACATTTACAATTGGAGTACGACGTTTCGCTGGTAATTGCATCCAGCATCATCATTTTAGAAACATACCCCCTCGGTAGAATATTTGTCCACTAGAAATGTACACGTGATAATCCACTTTGTTGAGCTAACATTTGTGGCCAGGTCACTTCTGAAAAAGAGCAATATAGCTCAGTGGGCCTTACTTGGAAAACTAAAAATAGTTTTAAATAGTTTATTATATCACGGAGTCAAGACATATTACAACGGCTTGGCAAAGCCTTCGTTAAGCAAGTGAATTGGTCACGGCTGCTGCTGATAATGACGGATATACAACTTGCAATGCGAGAGATTCACACAACTAGCAGCACCCCAAGAAGTGGCCTTTCATAAGAATGCAACGTGCAATTGCTCAAATTTTCAATCTTATTACAGTGACCACTCTCATCAATGCACGTGGTTGCCCCTGTCAATGATTTACATTATGATATGGTAGCATTACCAAGTTGTTACAACTTCAGCTGGTATTCCAAACAAAGAATAGAAGCACGCAAACATATATGTTGCTTGTGAAAAATTGCAACTTATTCACGTGACCAAATTGTGAAATGAAGCTGTTTCCCCCCCCCCCCCCCCAAATTCAATCCCGATAATATTGCACCGATGTGTTTTCCGTACACATATCAAAAGTAGCTATTGTTTACAAAAAGAGATTAATTGTTTTCGTTCAATTGTGTTCTTTGAAAAAGATGTCGGGAAAAAAATACATTCTGAATGCTCGTTATGAATGGTCATACAACTGCTGTATTTTCCAAAACGAAATTCTATTATGATCCACAGGGTGGAAGATGGTATATTATTATGCGGTACATAGAGACATTGTACTCTGAAAGGTAAATGATGCCAACCTACAGATAACCATGAAGACACTTGAGAACATCAATTTACAGAATCCCTGAGATAACTTTTACATTTATGCATTCTTCACAAAGAGTTTCAGTTCGCCCTTTCTTATATAAATGTATCGTTTTATGTGATCTCTTCTCCACATATAAACTCACCTTTAAGCGATAACCACACACGAGAGGCTTATAGCATTCTATAAGATAAGCCAACAATGGCTCAGATTTTTTGAGTCAATATTGAATCCCATTTATGTAAAAAAAAACTGATAAAGCTATAAAACAGTGAGTACCACACTGATATGATCTAGATATTATATATAATACAAATCAACATTTGTATTTTTTCATACAATACAGTAAAACAAAAGTAACGTGTTATCAATACAATTAAAACACCTGAAAAGTTGAATATTACATTTGTGAACATTCAACCTCTGAGATAAATATGAATAATGTACAGTAAGTAATAATTCGTCTTTGTTAGCCGTGCAGTAAAGTTCTTAGATTACAAAATGCAATTTCATGAAACATAGGACCTTCATTACTTTAAAATACGGCTTTCAAAATATAATATTTTATGGGCTTTGAATATTTAATTTGACTGACCAAGAATTTTTTCTCTAGCACCATGCAAAGCAAAGTAGCAATTGTATTACATCTACAGTCCTTTTTTTTTTATCTAAAACCCATATGTATACAGAGTATATCTAATACGAATCTGTAAATTGAGATCTGCGATTTAAGTTTTGCAAGAACAATGCATTGCATTCCTGACTCTTAAAAGCATAAACCAATCCAATAATAGGCCCTGGCTGGAAAGCTGATTTAACAGGCTCACACACAGCAAAGCCATGAAAAGCAAACGTTTATTTAATTTATGTCCCTGTGATGTGTTTTCTGTTCGGCAACGCAACACAACACATCTTTAACTCACCTAGAAGCATTTTTCTTCAAGAAGAAGCAGCAGCAGCAAGCGAGACTCAAAAAAATAAAAAATAAACCACTCTATCTTGCTACAAAATAACACGAGCACAGAGCGATGATAATCCGTTTCCCCGACAATGGAGACGTCGCTGAACCGTTTGCTGCGAATTGCAACGCGGAATAAGCGCGTGTCTCTGCCACACTCCACACACCACCACAGGTGGTCGGCATGGGTTACGGCGAGAGAGGAGGAGGAGGAGTGTGGTGGTGCTGGTGGTTGTGTTCATGCACGTTTCTCACACACACGCACGCTCGCTCGCTTGCTAACCCTTTCCCTGCGCCCATCACCCGATCACCCTCCAACCAGCTGAGGCATCTGCAAGAAGCGCACGCAATTTTCAATTCGGGCAGATCGCACGCGAAGAATGCGCCAGACGTCACGGCTGCGATCTCTGCTCCGTTATCGCAAAAAACGACAGCGGCTTTTTAAAAATTGTTGCACGTTTAAACAACAACAACAACGACAGAAATGTTTTGGCACAGGCAGCCAACCCCACTGTGCGGCAGTTGAAATAAACGGGTTAAAGCGGACACTCATGTTTGCGAGACGACGGTGGTGGTGGTGGCATGTAGGGTGGAAAGGAGGAGGTTGGTTGGTTGGAGGGGAGGGTTTACTCGAGTGCTTCAAAAAATTAACCCGTAAAAACAAAGTTTTCACTATAAATCCTTTATATGCGTGGCATCGATTTTATTTTATTATTCATTTCTGTTTTTCTTGAGTAAGAGTTTTATTTTTATCACATTGGTATTTTAAATTAAATATGAACATTTTTTTTCCTAAAAAGTAGAAAATTTTGGAAAAAAATTTTCACGAAAATAAATTGTCACGCACAACGAGTCTGTGTGCAAAATGTCAGCTCGATTGGATCACGGGAAGTGGGTTAAAAAACGACCGAAAGATTTGCACGGTCGTAAGCGCGCAAGCAAGCAAGCAAGTGAACTTAATATAAAGGATTTAAAAAAGTAGGGTCGGAGGGTGGGTGATCCTCCACCCACCCTCCTTTATCTTTCCTCCCAGCCATAGAGGCGTGGCGTCCCTGCAATTTGTATCTTGGCCCGTGAGCACCAATTTAGGCAGGGAGGTTCCCGACGACCATCCCCGTGTTTGGGTCGGAACACGCGAAGTCGCCAACGTCGCCACGTCTTCTTGGTTCTTTCGGGAAAGTCACGTAGAAGGGAAGTAATAAAATAATTAAAAATAAAACATAATGAAATTAAGTTTTATTTTATGTAATAAAATAATAAAAATAAAACATAATAAAATAATGTTTTATTTGTATTATTTTATTACTTCCCTTCTACGTGACTTTCCCGAAAGAACCAAGAAGATGAATCCCTGCAGACACGAAAGCTTTAAATCGAAATTTAACGTCGCCACGGTCGGCAAAATAACGTCAGACCTCGCGAACGGGTTTCATGTGTGCATTTCTTTGCGTGGGTGGCGGTTGGGGTGGTGGGGATGTGATCTCCTCTTCGCAATCGTCAGGTCGGCGTCGTCTCCACCTGCCCGCCCCACCTCTGTGCGCACCAAGAATTTAAAGACACCGAGATGGGTTCCCGGGTTGTTCTATCAGCACGCGATGATTCGTGTTACTGTGACGCGCCACCTGTGTGCGTGACTAATGAAGATAATTAGGCTGCGGATATTGGCTCGACGTTTCCGAAATAGATAAATAAAAATTGCCCTTCTTTTTAAGTTATGACACCGTAGCGTTTTTCGCGGATATGAAATGGATCGTTTTGCATATGGCACACACCTTAGATTAGAATGTAAATCAAATTAAATTTAAATCTTAAATCCGACGATCATAAAAACAATTGGGCACAAGAAGTGTATATATGTAGTTCTTATTCATTTGTATTCAATGGGCGTGTGAAATGATGAATTAAGAGATTTTGTATGACATCTTCAGTACAGTGGCCTTAATTAAGATGGTTATTAAAACCCGGTATAAATGCGTACGCTGATATGTGCAGACCGATTCCCCCTAGCAGCCAAATAAAAGGCGGGTTCTAAACAGCTCAGGGCATTATGAGCGGAGCAGACTGGGGATCTGGGCAATTATCTGATAGAAATGTCATCAATCTACGAGACAAAGCCCGTGTGAAGGCAACACATTACATTTCCCCCTGATATTCTGCCGTCTCTCTGTCTCATTTCGTCCGCGTTCCTTACTCTCGAGATACAAAAACGGCAAATCGTAAGATCGAAGACCTAAGCGTTCCTATGCACAGCAGGGGTGGAACGATGCGAGCCTGACTTGGCGGACGATATGCGCTCCGTTTCTTAAGTTGAGCGCGTCATAATTTAGATTTTGTTTCGATTCGTGCACCGTTGCACGTTAAGCGGGGTTTTCGCGATGCTTTTCATCCAGTTTAACACGTAGTAGGGCTTTCGCGACCAATATTATCCATAATAGAGGTTGTTTTTGGGTTCGATCGCGTAAATGTGAATGTGTCGTTAAACTCGCCACCACCCGACACGGCCAATAGGTGGAGTTTGTCACGTCAAAAAAATGCCAATTCGTTGCCAGTGCAGCACATTGGTGTGTTGGAGAGTAAATCTCACAGCATTTACAATTCGAGTAACGACGTTTCGCCAGTAATTACAACCAGCCTCATCAGGCGATAGCCAGATTTTAAGTAACAAACCTTACTAATTGGCTGTGTCGGATGATGGCGGGTTGAACAACACATTTATATTAACGCGATCTAACCCAAAAAACATTTTCATGCACTAGATGCTGCTACATTCATATGATTGACCATCACGTGGCGTTTATTTATTTATTCGTGCATGCCCATCACAGTCAATAGCAGTGTTGCATATTTGTGTTGCTACATACTTGACAATCGAAACAACAAAAACTGAATCAATCGATCATTGAATTGTATCCTCGCCACAAAATCGGAACAATTAATCGAATCTTTGAAAAGGCAAACCCTTGCACGTACAGTTTTGACACATGTATAGCCATGCGTATAGGTCACTGTCTGTCCACTACTTGAAGGAAGTTTCCTCGCTCCACTGCCATTCTAATTCCTGCAATGCCACAGTCCATCTCACTCCTGCACAGGTACTGACCCCATTTCTCCATCTCTGCAGTGACCATCCACGGTGGCTAGGAAATGTTAATTATCTCGCGTGGTATTCAGGAGGTCGTGGGTTCAATCCCGACCCTGACGTCTGCTGTGTATTTGGTGTTTGAGTGTCTCTCTCTCTGTGGTCGCGTGGATTTTTCTCCGGGTCCTCCGGGTTTTCCCTCCACATTTAGAATCAACATCACGCGTTTATAGGTATGTGGCTGCTCATAGATTTACACGTGCGATAAGCCACTTTGTTGAGCTATCATTTGTGGCCATGTCGCTTCTAAAAAATAGCTACATAGCGCAGTGGGCCTTACCTAGTAAAATAAATAAATATACATAGTTTAATCCTCCGAGGAATATTCTCTCATTTGGCTGCCATTCCATCACTAATTTTATCCATGATCCCTTCTCATGAAGCGTCTTCACCCAAGCCAATTTCCTTTCCTCCATAGTCAATATGATGTCCGACTTCTGATCGTTCCCCAATCCATGTGATTTTTTTGTCTCCATTATAAATACATGGAATATATCAATATATATATCATGGTCGATGTTTAATGTGGTTTTGTTTCTGTCGGGGATGCTACTCGAGCTTTCTGCCAGCAGCTCTTGGCCATCGAGATAGAAAACACGTTGACACAAAGACGGCTTGTTACAACTCCCACATCTGTACCAATGCAATGCACACTCTCCCTATACAATATAACTGCACCATTAAATTCTTAAAGGCAAAGTTTGGGAGGTGCTCAATTTCGGTTTAAATAATTCCTGTAGCGGGGGGGGGGGGGGTGGTGAGTTTTCCTTAATTGTAAAGCTACTGCCCGCGAAGTGGCATGCATTTGTGTTGACCCCAGAGGCATGATGCATTGAGTTCCCGACTGGCGATTGAACTGGCAACACTCCCATTGCAAATCGCGTGCTCCCATCAATTGCACAACTCAACCAGAATGACACATGCTATTAAATTAGCATGACAATCACGACTAGGCAGCTCTTTCAACGAAGTGGATTACGTGGAAATTTACCTTGAATCAATATTTCTAAGAAATTTGATCCACGCTTAACATTAGCGAGCAACAGTTGAAAGGGAGAAAGAAGCAACTTGTGAAACGTGGCCGGTGCTTCCCAGCAACAGACAGGTTAGCCAACAATCTACAAATCTTATTTGGAATCCCTGCAGGATTCTCGGCGGGTGTAGTTGTCGGAGAATTAATGCCACGTGTTCGCTACGCGTGCATCCTGCGCTTATTTTCCACTCGTCGGGAGAGACCTGCTGGTGTCGTACAGATTTAAGCATTAACCCCGGGGGGAGGGGGGGGGTATTGCACAGGATTACACGGCCGTCAAGAAAATAAAAAAGTCATATTCGGTGTTGGTTGCTTCTTTCACGGATTATGACAGAATCCGGCATCTGAGGGTTTACACAGCAAAGCGTCGCTCCCGCGTACATTCAAAGCCGTTGTTTCTGTGCGTCTCGCATCATCCAATGTGGCCCATAAATTTAATTTGGAATCAGACAACTGTGTCTGTGGCCAAGGTGGTAACACAGTTCAGAGATACGCTATACAGCCACACGTCCCTAGCAAAAAAAAAGGCGAAACAATGACGGCGGAGAGTATTTCATTTCACGTTTATAAACCCCACGAGTGGATCAGATGTTGCGGCTCTGAAAACATTCATAGTTTACCGAGGAACGGGAGGCAATGAAAAATAAAATATGCGGCACTATTGGATTTGTATGTTCATTGAAGTAGGTTACCCCCCCCCCCTATTCATGCATGCAGCAGTCATCGCTTATGAAAATGATGCATTAATAAAACAAAGGGTGACAATAGCAAAAAAAAAATCCATCGCGCATCACCATTAAGCTCGCTTGTGCATGTCAAAATCACTATTAGAATGTAATCAACGAGATATTTAATATGGATAGCTTTATATTTGACACCATTGTATGAAATTGCAGGTGACTTTTTGATTGCCATACTGACCTCGACAGACGGTTCATGAATTATTTAGCGAGGGTCTTGCATTCTTTAGTGGCTTCTATTGTAATGAGGCCTGCGCGCAAGGCACCGTGTCTCTCTCTCTCCGTAGCGAGTTACCCAAACCGCAGGACAAAAAAACACCATCACCACGGATAACTCTCGAGTCAGAACTATACACGGGGAGTCAAATCAAAATGCACTTTCAGGGAGCCCACGTTTAAATGAACCCGCGTGTACATCAAGCGGCGGAAGAAAGAAATAATCGCAAGCCACTATTTTGTGAAGTACAAAACATGACTCATTAAAGTTTGACCTTTGGAATTATCAAACAATGTGGACTCTGAATCCCCGGTGAGATGGTGTGTTGTGTTTTTTTTCCCCTTGAACTGTTATTTCACATTCTTGCACCGAGATTTTTTTTTTACAGCCGTAATATCTTGCAAATGGATAAAGAAATAGCTGTGAGATTGTAAACACACCATGGGCACAATCCAATATATGTTTGATTGTATCTTGTGTGTTTTTTCTGGATTAAAACTATTTAACATGTGGGGGGGGGGGGGGGAATTGTTTTTGGTAATTTAAAAGTTAAATATTTCACACAAACAACACATAACTGTAAAACAGAATGCAATTGTGCAATGCTCTACTTGATGCCTAACCAACGACCATCGACATGAAAAATTGCTTCAGCAGCAAACCACACCTCCGATTAGCATGGTTGGTTACGTGAAGTGTGAAAGAATTTGAACATATATCCATACAACCGAAATATATTTTGGCTATTAATAGCATCTCTCAGGTCTCGACAAAAAACCTTCTTTAACAACACACAATGTCCAGGTTCTCGTTCGACATGACGTTCGACGTTTCGCACTACCTATGAGATCTTCACTCAAAACTGCTCTAGAGGAGTTGTCCACCCCTAGCTGCCACTGCAATTCAGTGGCCTCAAATACAATGTTTCGCTCCGGATGATCGCTGCAAAGTATGATCTGTGTTTTGATTTAGTGTGCTGATCTTAAAGGTGCACTGAAAAATGTTGACACTCCGACTGATGCTCCTGCTGTTGTGGAGTGACTCATGCAGCCAGCTATGGCTGCAGGGTTTTGGTAGTACGTGTTGTTTACGTCGTTCATTGTGAAAATTCGGTCACAGTTCCTATGATCACTGTTACATTGCTTTTATGGCTTTATTTTGGTGATTTTCGAAAAGTTTTTGGTTTGGTCATGTTTGTTTGTTTGTTGTAGTACAGAGTTAGACTGATGGCCTTAATCTAAGTTGTCTTGTGGTTGTTGTTGTTTGACTTGCATCCCACTGGGATTGTTGCACACAGTGTTGGTGTACGGTGCTTTTTCTGCAATGTTTTGCTGTCTTTTCTTGAATTTTCTGTTTGCACATAGTCACTTTAAGATGTTTTCTTGTTCATGTTTTTGTTTTTTGTTTGTTGCAGTTGCACCCGATTCAAGAGCCGAATGGCTCACAGGGCTACACCTAATAAATTATGATAGCTTCTTCAGTTCAATTAATGAAGCAGCTCTCAGCGATGCACAAAATGCTGAATATATTTTGGTACAACTCGAAAAATATCGGAGAGCTATACAGCGCAACCGTACAAAGCTACACAATTGTAATATACAATTCTCGCACGCAATTTTAGGGCTGCAAGCGTTAGGCCCATGGGTGCGATTTTGCGAAGAGTTTGTCCGTTGTCATCTGTAATTTCCAAAAAAGCAATTCCACCAAAATCGTCATGTGCAATGAGTGGGCCCTTAATCCACAAACAAGATTCTGCAGCCGATCGGTAGCTGGGGGAATGATGATGAGAATATGGACCATGCTTGCTTGATGCTGACACGCTCGGCATTAACAGACGGAAATGACAATCAGCCTCTGTCTATCTCTCACACACGAACACGCTCATTGCGTGTGCGAGACTTTCTCCATCATTCAATGGGGGTTCAGATTTGTAGGGCTAAGCCAAAGACTGCTTTACGCTGCTTAAAAATAACGATGATGAAGACGACGACGTTAAAGATGGGAAAGGCGATAACGATAATGATGAAGACATACATTTCGATTTTAAGCTTTCGTGACTGCAGGGATTCATCTTCTTGGTTCTTTCGGTAAAGTCACGTAGAAGGGAAATAATAAAATAAAATAAATACAACATAATAAATATTATGTTTTATTTTTTATTTTTTAATGTTTTTATTTTATTATTTCCCTTCTACGTGACTTTACCGAAAGAACCAAGAAGATGAAGACATAGTTCGAATGATAATAATGACAATGATTGTAATGATCAATGAATGTGATATTGATGATGATGATGGTGATAATGCTAAATTAATATGATAAAGATGATGCAGACAGCAATGATGATGATGCTGTTCCTGCTACCGCTGCTGCAACTACTGAGGATCCACCAAGCCGTAATTCTTCAACACACACCATTACGTACCCCTTGGTAATACACTCACAACCCGTGAGGCTGAGATGCCCTCAAGAAGGCTACAGAACAGAAGCACGGCTAACGTGCGCTGCGTCCAGTAATCAAATGTAAGTCGCCGGGTTTAAAGCGTAATCCACAAGTTAGTGCCCTACCACTACCACATACACACATTCAACAATTAAAGGCAGCTGATTACTAAACCGCCGAGGGAGAGATTAAACAAAGTAAAAAAGGTGGCTGAAACAGGATGATTTGATAATAGCAACGCCCTAGATCGCTAGTGAAAGTCCACACAGAAAAAAGGGTCCTTCACTTTCATAATAATAATATATGTTGTATAATATCTCGTAGCAATTTACAGACCTTGTCAATCCACTGCTGGATGAATGCCTCTGCATGTTGCGTCATCGTGGGGGATTGTTGTTGTTTTCCAGTGCAGGTTGGCGAATGAGAAACCAGGACAAGATTGAGATGCGACTTCACACTGACTGTTATAAGCCAGGGCCAGGAATCGAACTCGAGTCACCAGGTACATCGTGCAGAGCTGCTTCTATTCCCCAACTACCTCTACCATTTGCCTTATTAAATAGCCTATTCGATGGCTGTGAAAATGGTTGTGTATGTGTCTATATAAATGTGTTCATGTCTTCGTATGTGCTCGCTAACAGGCACTTGCCCGAACAGTCTGTTAAGGCTATGCAGGGGAACTTTTTCTTTGTTAATGCGCACTGCGCTACGAACCCGGCCACCCGGGTTCGATTCCCGCTCATAGCCACCACCAGTGACGATTATCTGAACCGGTCCTGAGCCTCCCTGTCTCGTCGACTCAGCCTCAAATGAGTAGCTATTGCTATGTAAACATAGCCACCTTGGAGACAAAGGCGGCCGGGCGTGGTGCTGGTCACCCACCCCCTCGTGTCCAGTGGCGGCCTTCACAGTTGCTACATGCTGACAGCACTTGCCCAGCCAGTATGTTAAAGCTATTCGGGGGATATTTGTGTAATGTGTGGAGTACAATAGTTTGTGGAGCTATGCTCTTTTAAATCTAGATTTAAAACTCTTTTCTATAGAACACATTTGTTGTGTTTAGTTTGTTGTTTTGTCTCTTCCACCCCACAACTCCGATTAGCACGGTTGGTTACGCACAGTGCGAAACAAAGTTCAACGTAAGGGTGCGCACCTTGTGTAAAGTTACAAACTGCGTGACGAGTGTGACTAACTAGCCATGGCACAGATCGTTGGCCAAGTGGTACCTGAGCCTGCTGGCATCTCGTAGGTCAACTGAGACCAAAATGTGTTGCCTTGTGCAATGTACGCACGGTGCTTGCGATGTTTTACATCGGAGGCACGGGGTTGGTTTGGACCACGTGCAGAATTGAGAAACCACCAAAACGGAGTGCAGAGTAACATCGCTAGGTTACTATCAAGACCTCCCAAAGTAAAAAAAATATATATGACAAAAAGTAAATTCTAAAATAATCATGAACTGCACATGTTATTTGCAACATGATCTACAAAACAGTGGCACGTGCTGTTAGGTACATCACAGATGTAAAACATTGTTTTTCGTTAAAGTTATGTTGGGTGCAATGATAACTCGTCACGGTGTGTCTATGTTGTGTGTCTCTCTCTCTCTGTGTGTCTCTGTGTTGTCTCTCTCTGCTTGTATGTCTGTCTGTGTGTCCCCGTGTCTATGTTATGTGTCTCTCTCTGCTTGTGTGTGTCTGTCTGTGTCTGTGTTTTGTCTCTCTCTCAAATTTAGCAATCTTTGGAAGAACGTAATCAACCAGGTGAGGTGCTGACTGTTGTGTTAGGCGACTCTCTGTGTTGGATTGCATTGTATTTCTAAGTTCACTAGGTTTCTTTGCTACCTGATGACGATTGCTTGTGTTGCAATCGAAACGTCGTATTCTATTAGTTAATTTATTTTCTTTCTATGTGACTTTACCGACAGAACCAAAGAGTAATTCCTGCAGTCACGAAAGCTTCAAATCAAATTTGAATGACAATTATGTTTCGAGTCGGGTGACATATATATGCGTTCCGCCCACGGAATGGAAAGCGTCTGAGAGGGCCGACCGCTGATAGAGATGGAGTGATGAAATCGGATCATGTGCAGGTGCTGGGTGATTACATTGCAGGATCGTAAGGAGTTAAATATAATTCTGGCATTTCCAGGAGACAAACATGAACACATGTTGATTATTATTGCCCCCAACTTGTTTTTTATATATATATAAATAGCAGTGCGTTGAATTTCCCTCGTGAATATTAATACGATACATCTATGGGACTTTTTTGCCAGTATCAAAATGATGAAAACAACAACAAAAATAAGAATGGCCGTTTTAACTCCTAACCAGCAGTTGTTTTCACCGTAGCTGATAATATATGCAATTGTATGCAACAAAAACAGTGGTGCGATGGTTGCGACTTTTAACAAGCAAGATTTCAGAGCGACGATTTAATCACGTGGATATAAGACGCAACAATTTGCGCACATCAATAATGACAACAGTTAAAATTCGAACCTCTAAAAAAAGACCAGCCGAGCGCGCAACGGCCCGCGATGACACAGTCCTCGACAACATTTCCACGGTTTGGCTCGTGGTGCTTATCTGGGCGCAATGGGCATCATCACCAACGGCCCCCTCGTTGCAGGACGAGGGTTTGGCAGCGATTTAAAACGGCAGCGCCATAGCGCCACCACACGGGCGCTCTGCAAACTGCAACCGGAGTCAAATTATGATTTTAGTTTTTTTAAAGTCGTGCTTTAACGGGTATATCTGTTTGGTGTTTGGATAGTCTTGACGCCTGGGTTTTTTTTTGCCAGAATTGAGTTAAAACGCCCATTCTTATATTGTTGTTGTTTTCATTATTTTGATACTGGCTAAAAAAAAGGTCCCGTTGATGTGTCGTATTAAAATTCACGAGGAAAATTCAACGCACTGCAATTTCTATATATTTTTAAACAGTTGGGGCCAATTATTTTTTCTTTTTTAATGTTGGTCTTCTGGAAATGCCGGAATTATATGTCACGCACTTCTTACACGGTCACCTCCCAGTACTCAGCAAACGTCTTAATCAACATACATATACATACAGTATATATTAATATATTCATATATAATCGCAAGTCTGGTACGACAGAATCATCCTATGCATATCATACCTTTTTTAAAGAAGGAATCTCAGAAATTAATGTGGGGCAGCCACCTAAGGTGATTTTATAAACCCACGCACACGACAGTATGAACATATTAACGTTCATACATTATAAAGAGAAGTGCATGAGTATTATTTCTAAAGTCTACGCTGTTAATTGGTTACTATCACTTGCATATTAATTCACTCATTAACCTATGCCCTATACCCAGCAGTTAATGAGACTATTACACACATGGATAGAAAAAAGAAACCTGTTATTTCTCAGTAACTCATTGTTCATGCAAGCCAACCACAGATATTACATCCTTCACGGCTACTCTAACCTTGGTGTAGATGTAATGACACAACAGCTGTTATTTCTTTATCCTTGAAACTGTGCAAAACATTCTAGATTTGAAGCTTTCGTGACTGCAAGGAGTCATACTCTTAGTTTTCTCGGTAAAGTCACGTAGGTAAAAAAATGAAATTAAAATTAATAAAAAATAAAATAATAAAAAATCACGACGTTTCGGAGGCAACACACACTTGATGACGGAGACTTGTGTTTATATTATTTAATTTTTATTAATTTTAATTTTAAAAAATTTACCTACGTGACTTTACCGAAAAAACTAAGTATGTGCAAAAAATGTCTCGATGCCGACTCATAAGCATCATTCCACTAAATCGACGTTTCTCATTCAGAAAAAAAAATGTCTGCGTAAATTTAGTAAGAATCTTTCGCTAGGCTGCGATTTTTTTTGTTTTGTTTGCAACTACAAATGTTCTGCTGGGCCCTCGCTCAACCGGAGGCGTATAAACCATTTTTGCCTCTCTCATTGAACGCGGAGCAGAGCTCCCTCTTGCGAGAGTGGAGACGCAAAACAGGGGGGGCGCCAAGGAGTGCAAGTCTATTGGGGGGTTTTTTCTTTTCTTTTTTTTTACGATCAGTGGAAACAAGAAGATGATCGGTGTAGTCGGCACTTTGCTTCGTTCATCATTTCGTAATTTTTTTTTAACTTTGCTTTATGTAAACCCCCACCTCTCGCTCACTCTCTCGGTCACCCTCTCACTCACTCTCTTCTCTCTCGTTCTGCACGCAGCCCTTCTCGCAGTCCGACGGCCTCCGACGGGGTATCTCATAACAGCACGCAGAGCTCCCCGTCATCTGCCACCGAGCACACGGCCTCCTCCATCGCACACAGCTCCTTCTTATTTAAAGCAACAACCAGTGCAACGACGACCTTGCTTTGTGCGTGCTGCAACGAGCCGCGAAGGGCGGTGTGCGTACGCGCCTCGATACAGATAAACACGACACGTGGACGCGTCGCGGTGATAACTCACAATGGGGGGGATGTGGGAAGGTGGGAGGGTGGGGGGAGCACATGTGTGTGTGTGTGTGTCGCATGAATCACAATCAATCGATGATCTTTGAAATATCAAAAAAACATTTCGACCGGCGGCGAGCCTCTTTTAACAAGGGAGACGCGAGATAAATGCAGCGCCAGAACAATTAAACGGAACGAACGACCAGGGGAGGGACAGATTTTTTGCAAAAAACAGACGCGAGATTGAGTGTCGGTGCGGGACAGGGGGCGAGGATAAGGGGCCATAACCACACCGGGAGTCGGATTCGCAGGGGTGGAAAGACAGAATGCTCGTTTAGGCGGCCCATTATGTGTTTTTCTTTATGTCAGCTGTGTTTCGGTTATATCCCCCCCTGTCTTCCCATTGTTATCCTTTCTCCCTTAAAAAAAAGTAACAATTTCCCCCTTCGCTGGGACCCTTGTGTGGATTTTGGGCCAGCGAGCACGTTCCCATCTTTCTATATCCCTCCCCCGCCACCCTCGCTTTTGAATACAGGTGTGGCTTTATGTTGACGGTGTGTGCACGCGTGCGTCACAGCGTGATGCATTGGGCCCTCACATTGCCTCTATAAAAAAACAAATGCATTAGAAAGAAAGCCGACACGATATAAATTAAGAGTCATGATTTCACAGCTCAATTTACTCAATTCACTACCCCCCCACACACCCGTGTCGTTCAGTCATGGGGGCCAGACGCGATTCGCCCACGAGGATCGTTTTGTTGTGTTTAAAAACATGTAAATAGAACGATTCTTTCAACGTACAATTGCCTCGTGAAGATAACATTCTAAATTGCTCGTATCAGAAATAGCTGCGACGCAGCGGTCTGATGCGTGCCCCGGGGAGGTCTCGGGGCGGTTGTGAAGGCGTCCGAGTGAGAGAGATGTCCCCCCCCCCCCTTCGTTGCGATTTTGCAGTTTCTCGGCATTGCAGCTACGCCGTTTGAGACCCATTCAGGGTGGTCAAACAAAAATGCCGCCCATGTCTGTAGTGACGACGTCACAGCGCAAGGTAGCACTGTGCAAGTATAGCAGGTCACAGTTTAACACGGAGACTTTGGCGACCAATAGTATTCATGATAAAGGTTTTTGAGTTAGATCGCGTAAGTATAAATGTGTCAAGACCCTCCACCTCCCGACATGGCCAATCAGTGAGGGATTTGTCACGTAAACAAAACGGCAAATAGTTACTACTTTAGCCCACCGGCGTGTTGAAAAGTGAATCCACAACATTTACAATTTGAGTATGACGTTTCGCTGGTAATTATTTGCCAGAATAGTGAAGCCACCCACCTGCTTCCGTCATCATTGAACCCAAAAACCTTTATTATGAATAGCAGGTCACAGCCTACACGCTCTAGGCTTTTGGCAGTGTCAAAGGGGGGGGGGTTTGTAGTGTGGACATTAGGGTCATGGGGACAGCATTTGAGTGCTTTGTTGTTTCGTTTCGTATTCTTTATAAATGCCTACCGTTGGTCGATAAGGCAGTTCTATCACTTTCACGTGAAGGCCAATAACATGACGAGCTTGTTCTTAATTAGAACGCCACATTCCCAGAGGTCACTCACAACCGCGCCAGCTGGTGGCAATGTCACGAGCCCCAAATGCATCGGGGTATATTTTGTGCGACATAGAATTGTAATGTATGACTTACTGTTAGTAGCTCAGCTTATTGGAGAGTATATTTAGTATATTGATGATACTAATGTAGTTTATATTTTAGTTTTTTACGTGGTGGTTTAGCTGCTGCAGCTCCATACTATTAAAATTCCTTCCCTTTATTAATGCTAACCCTACTCCCTCCCTTTGATGCTGCTAATCCTGCATAATACACGGGCATAATATGACTTTGAAACCCCCCGCCCACCTCCTACGCATTCCACAAGTAGTGACTAATCCCATATCTGCATTTCCCATAAATATGCTAAATTCCTCTTGATATGCAAATTAATTTGTCAAGGCGCCCTTCCCCCTCCAACCCAGCTTAAATATACGCTGCCAAGCCTGGTGGTGTTCATTCAGACGCTGTCTTTCCGACAGACCTGTTCTTCACCTGAGGACGGCTGCTTGCGTTGTGGCCGAAACGTCGTTAGAATAGTTTTTATTTTTTTTATTTTATTATTTCCCTTCTACGTGACTTTATCGAAAGAACCAAGACGATGCATCGGGGATTGCTTGAAGTCGACTTCGCCACACTTGTCAAGGCGAGATGGTGAGGACCGGTTCAGATCTCACCGCGCCAAGGGGCGTGAGCTTGTGACCGTGAACCTCAAATCGGGTCACAGAGTTGCTTCATTGTGCAACGCGCTAATAATCAATTATTCTGCAAATCCACAGCTGAATGTGTGAACTTAGTACGCGGTATTATGCTTGACATGCCTCATTCTGCGTATGAGACACACGGTCAAAACCAGTCCACAATTTCGATTTGAAGCTTTCGTGACTGCAGAGATTCATCTTCTTGGTTCTTTCGGTAAAGTCACGTAGAATGGAAATAATAAAATAATAAAAAGAAAACATAATAAAATAATTCTCACGACGTTTCGGCCACAACGCAAGCAGCCGTCCTCAGGTGAAGACCAGGTCTGTCGGGGAGACAGCGTCTGAATGAAACAACACCACGCTTGGAGCGTATATTTAAGCTGGTCTTCACCTGAGGACGGCTGCTTGCGTTGTGGCCGAAACGTCGTGAGAATTATTTTATTATGTTTTATTTTTATTATTTTATTATTTCCATTCTACGTGACTTTACCGAAAGAACTAAGAAGATGAACCAGTCCACAGTTTGTTTTCTTAACAAAAATGCTGCTCGATCACATTAGTCTAGAACAACTAAAGGGCTCATACATATCAGAAATATTAATGTAAATATATTAATTGGGCATAATTCCCCACTACAGCATATACTTATAATGTAATGAGGGTTTTTATTACTATCATTACAGACAACCAAAACTAAATCTTAAAATTTACATGAGTTCGTGGAGTATTATTAAATAATGCAAGTGATCATTAGAAGACAAAAGACAGCCACTACATAAAGTATTGCATTTTCTAATCTGCATTTAATGCATTATTCACGTATAACCAACAAAGGTGTGGTTTGTCAATCACACTCATAATTCATGGGTTCTTTCGTTTTTATTTGTGCTTCAGGAACTACAGCGATAAATACGTGTATGTAAAACATGGCACGTTTTCGCGAGTTGTATAAAAAAAAATCCGCGGTCCTACCAGTGTTTATCTGGCAGGAGGAATACGTCAATAGGATGCCATATATATATGTCAATAGGATGCCATATATTCATGTTTTTCAAATTATTCCTTTTCATATGTTGTGCTAATGCAACAACGCACCAGCAGCTGCAAGCTGGGAACGCCCACTGATATTATTTGCCTGCAGCCCAGAGTTGCTTATGCTGCAATCCATCGTGCAACAACACAGATTGCAACAAAAACAATGATACCGGAAACATTGTGGAAGTAAAAAAAAAAAATACGATGCACAAATATTAGTTTTAATTAAAAATAAGTGAAAATAATGTTATTCCGAGTGATCCTTACAGTGTACATTTCACCAAGACTTAATCCACACGTGTGTAATTCTGAGAAAATGTTTTTTTTTTATTCGGCCACCATTAAAATAATGAGACTGGTGAGATGCCCTCGCTGTGCTTTTTTCCCCCTCGCAAGGTCACCAGAACGCCTCTCGCGGAACGACGCTCGACGCTCAACGCACGCGGCTAAAGGCATCGGGGGGTTGTTCATTTGTTTCTGCAGAGCGCCGTCCAAATCAAGCGCACACAAATTTACGGTGGCATTTCAGCGCCCGGGGTCAAGGGCGATTCGACACTTTGTCCGAACGTATTCCGGTGGAGAAGCTACCGGTAAAATACGACAACCCTATAATCCCACCATCCTGGTACATCGATAATTTTACGTGTAAAAATAAATGCGGATATTGAAAAATAAAATTTTGCATTGCCGAACTATTAACGTTCGTTATTTTTGCGTCCTGTTAATACCGCGATTGTACCAATGAATCTTTCCATTCGCAGCAATTACGACCGCTCTTTGTTACTGTTATTATTTTATCTACTCGCATAGTCTGTGCTCGAATTGCTTGCGGAGTGCAACGACGCGACGATTGGAGGATTTGCGCGGACGAGCTTTATTTTGTTGCACCGTTCAGTGCCCGGTGAATTTTTTGTTTTGTTTTTTTTTCTGTCTCGTGTTGTTTACCACCGCTTGCCACTAGTGGACGTGCCGCCGCTCGCCGAGATATAACGGGGGCACGGCGATATCACCAGTCACGGGCTGCGTTGTTCGGGACACCACGCGGCCCTGAAATGTCTTGCCCCGCGCCACCGCCTACGGAAGAGTTTCCGCTGGAGAGAGCCGTAGGGGCACCCGTCCAGAGGGCAAATCTATTTTTGTTTTTAGCTCACTCTTCAACGTTGGCCAGACAACTCGGAAGTGGTGGGTTGCACCCACAATTTACACCATCACACGGGAACATGCCTTGCGTATACCTGTGATGTATCCGTTTACACTGCTGAGTGAACAGAGACGATGGGGGCAGCAGCGGGGACGGGGGGGCTATTTAAGAATCTGGTGACCTATTGGTTTCAGGTCCAGTATGCTAACCACTTTGGAGTTAGCCGTCCTTCCAACGCACCTCCGATTGGTACGGTTCGCTACGTACGGTGCGAAAGAGGTTCAACATACAGGACATTATATCATGGCTCCTTCCCTACTGCATGTTATTTACCCACCATTCTTCCGTAATGAGAACCGCAGTCATTCATTAATAGGCATCTGCGGTCGTTTATATTTTACCGACGTGAAGAAACAGCATGCTCTTAAAAACAACAGCATTTTTTGGTATGCGTCTTCTTAATTGTCAGTGTATATTTTGAGAAATTCGAATGGGTCTTTTTGAAATTTTGATTCACGTTATTCGCTTGTGTCAAACAATTGCCTTTTGTCATATGTACTTAAACTATTATTGTTGTTCCGCACATGTATATGAACCGCATATATAGGCTGTTACAAAGACGTACTGTATGTATACAGCTACGATAATTGCCAGCTGTATTATTAAAATAATTCGCAGCATAGCACAATACCTGTAGAGCCATTTAAATGTAAAGTACCTGACCCGCACAGCCCATTGGCTTTTATGATGAAATTGCTTTGACCAATCTGGCTGCTAAGCAACGGTCACGATTCATTTAAAACTCTTCTGCTGTGGCATCTTTTTTTTATTATCAAACTAAGCTCAGCAGCAGCCACTTCAGACAGAGAGATACATACCCCCCCCCCCCAAAAAAAGCCTCTCCAATACAGACAGGTGGCTGCTGTGATATAAACCTTTGCAATTGCTAATTTCTTTCCGTTGCCGAGTGAAGTATTTATTTCGGTCACATTTGTTAATTGTACGCTTGACCCTTTTGTTTTTGTTCCAGCATATCTGACATTGCCATGCAGGTGTCACGAAATCAATTTTAATTAACCCGCGGTCTTCTGCCGATCAGCGACCTCAAAGAACAGAGGAGATTGTCTTGATATTTCCGAAAACGGAGATGCAAACTGCAAAAGCCTCAAGTCCTTCGAATACTCAACACTGCACCGTTGTGTTTTTTTAAAGCGTATTGACTTGCATCCACCTTACCGCTAAGGGCACTTTACACCATGGGCAAGCAAAGGCAGCAATACCAAGGTGCCTTTTTGGCAGCTCATTTTACGCAAAACCTATTTGTCAGACACTTCGGGGGTTTCAGTGTTATGAGCGCAGCTGTGAATTTTGTTTGCCAAGTGCAATGTGCGAATATTGTATGCAAGTCCCACAACATTCACCGCCACAACTCTAGAGGCTTTTTGAAAGCAATTAATTTATCAATTGCTTATCCGAAAGGGGATCCAATTAAGCGGTTTCCAGATTAGTCTTTGTTAAGTAAGAGGGGGGGGGGGGAAACATGTTTTTTTATTCAGTGGCGAAACAATGATTTCTACAATGGTGAATGTGAAGCAATTACTGAAACAACCCAGTGGCTCGTTTAAACACGATATGCATCTAAAAGGTTGTAAATAATTCTTGAAATACCAATGTTACATATTTTCTATATGTTTTAAGGAATTTCCCATTCGGGCACTATAAAAACGATCTAAAATGTCTGATTTCACCACATTGATATTCGTGCCAATATTAAATCGAAATAGTGCATTAAAAATACCTTTATTTTGTGGCAGTGTATCAAGTTTAAGTAAACGGTTTTCCTTAAAATACTCTTTCAACTTTGCAATGGAGATGTTAATCAATATTAGATCACGAGGTATCCGTGAATACCTTCCACTCGTGCACACAAAAGGAGACAGAGTGAGAGGTAAATGATTTAACAGCAAGCACAATTGCTTTGAGATTATAATTCATATTCCATAAAGGTATCTTGCTGGTGCATCACTAAAAAGGCCATGGGCTTTGAACACAACTGCAACCTCAAAATCAATACCAGTGGGGTTAGAAACCCCAACAGCAAATTCTAGATCCACTGAGACAAACAGAATTTAGGGACATCTGTGGCACATCAGGACACAGCGGCATTTGAATCATTAACGCAGCTTACATTATAGAGGCACATCTGCCTACTGCCACATTCACATAATCATTTGGCATAGATTTTCTTCTCGTGGCTTCATGACCTCGAATGTGAGGATTGTTTTATTATTGTTGCCGTTATTTATGTTTGCTGAAGACAATTTAGAGACATTCCGATTCATTTACTCGCTCTAGCACAATCACAGATATCGCCTACAACCACAAAATACATTTGTGCCTCTTGCTGTCACTTCGGCTGATCGTGATGACGTTGTGGTAAGACATTTCCTTCATGGTTGTTGCGAGGGAGGGGGGGAGGGGAGAAAATGACGAGTAACAATATCAACATTCAGATATGATGCTCGGTAATAAAAACATGCCATTTCGAAAATGGCCAAACAATTTTGATGATTATATATAAATGTGGCGAAGTATAGTCAAACAACTCCCATGACTAAAACGGAGTTTCATCGAGCAATGGAATGACACAGTGGAATAAAACATAGTTATTGTTAAGCAATCCGCAATGCATCTCACAGACATAGAGAGATGGCCAGGAGTTTTCCTTCAGAATAGGATTTTGGACGCTTATCTTTGGCTTGTCAAATGGACCACAGAAATTACAATGACAACCATTACAAGTAAAGTATGCCAAAGTATATATATATGTACAATACACAGTGAGGAGCCAAGTAATATTACGCTTCTTTACCAAGGAAGACCTCACCGAGCCTCAAGAATTAATTTTCAGGAGGGTCCTGCCAAGTTTTCACAGTCGGGAGGGGGCGGTCGATGTTGATGCATTAAATCCCAATTGAATATTTTTGGGGTACATTTCCAGCATTGGGATGTTAAGCCAATACCAATCACATAGTTATGTTTGTTAGCTACGAGAAGAAACCAAACAAACCTTTAAAACTATATATTTTTTTTAACCAGGCAAGGCCCACTGAGCTATTTATATCTCTTTCAGAAACCACGTGGCCACAAATGATAGCTCATCGAAATGGCTTATCACGTGGAAATTTATAACAGCCAAAAACTCGACACTCATGTCTATAAGTGTGGAGGGAAAAAAACGGAAGACCCGGATAAAAATCCAAGCGACCAAGGGTAAAACATACTTTTATGTTTTTTCGGTAAAGTCACGTAGGTAAAAAATAAAATTAAAATTAACAAAAGTAAAATAAAAAAATGACGACGTTTCGGAGGCAACACAAGCTTCCGTCTTCAGGTGGAACCGTCACAGCACTATTGCTGTATCAAGTAAAGCAATTGTGCTGTGACAGTTCCACCTGAAGACGGAAGCTTGTGTTGCCTCCGAAACGTCGTGATTTTTTACTTTTATTAATTTTAATTTTATTTTTTACCTACGTGACTTTACCGAAAAAACCTAAGAGTATGAATCCTTGCAGTCACGAAAGCTTCAAATCAAGGGTAAAACATACAAACTCCACTCCGAAAGATGCCCCGTTCTGGAATCAAACCAAGACGCTTCCTGCCGCGAGGCACAAGTGTTACTGCCGTGCCACCCTGTCCCATAATAATGGCTAATTATGCGTCTACAACACTGGGAATTAAATGCAAGGGATTTGGCGACTAAAACACGTGCGCGGTGGTGTGTGTAATGCCTGGTGCGTGCCCATTTGCATGGGGCTGTATGGGCACACACAGAGCATTCGCTAATGGGGGCTGCAACACTAGCGCCTGCGTTTCAAATCGTATCATTGCGAGTTATATCTATGGGACCTTTTTGCCAGAATCAAAATGATGAAGAAATTATAATAGGCTTAACCTCTTCTGGCAATAAAACAGTAGTGTGTTTAGATGTTCAGAGACCAGATAGATACCTATTACAAGGCATCAGGTCTGTATTAACCACGCATGCTTGTGGCAGAAACATGCAAAAAACATGCTCTGATAATATATGCATTGTCTTTGAAACTGATGCCTCGCAATAGGTATCTAATTGGTGGCTGAGCAGCTGTTTTATTGCCAGAAATGGTAAAAAGCCTATTCTTATTTGTGTTCATCATTATAATTGCAATGTCGTGTTGCACCAACACCTGCACACGCGAATACACGCATGTCCTGCCTGCTTGTATAGAGTGTTCATTTGCACAGCTGGAAATATGTAGCTTCATGCGATACCGCACAGACAAAGTGGCATACGCCATAGAAACAATGATGCACACAATGACGGTGCTTTGGGGCCAGCATGCCAGTCTTCGTAAATGGTTCATTTTGGCAAAAGAAGAACAGGCATGGTGGCCTTCCTTATCAATAAATAATGCAAATGTACAGCAATTCTTTGCCCATGCACCTTGCTGGAAGAGGGACCTCCGCTCGAAGAATCACTGCATAAGAGAACCTCTCCTGAACTTATTTTAGCCTCCTCTTCCACGCTTGCCCCACGCCTTGGAAGAGATGGCAGTGCCAAAACCTTACCCTGCTGTGCCGATCGACTGACTGTGATGTCTCATTTATACTGCTGCTGGGTGAACAGGGTTGGAGGAGGTGGAGGAGGAGTAGGGGAAGATGGTAAAATGTAATAAGCTTGCCTATTGTTTCAACTGTCGTGGTCGGAAGATCAAATCAGTGATCTACAGAATGCAAATTTAGTGTGATAACCATTCGACCGTGGCAGCATCGCCATAAATGGGCACCGCAGCAGAATAAACATTCCCTTTGGAAGGATGCTAGATTCTGTGATGTTGCTTCCACTCATACAATGATGGGGTTTTAGCAAATTGCGGCTCGGCTCAAATATGCAGGCTTGAGCCATTCCTGCACCCCCTTGCTGCCAAAAAGAAAAATGTTCAGCCATAGACCTGGCGTTCGTGCCTCCTCCATGTAACCTACAATTACTGGACCATTGCCACAACTGGTCAAGCTGCAGTGAACACTCGAGGTGACTTTTCTACTTGCATGCGTGACGGCCAAGATTGTAGTCTTTGGTTCTTTTTTTCTAAGTGGCCATAATGCAGCGAAAGTACAGGTTGGAGGACAGCAGGAACGGCAATTTGGAAATATGCAACTTTTTTACAGACCATACTGCCACCTCTGCAACTCTTATAGGCTACAGCCAGTACCAAGGCATTAGTCCAACTTGAGGTAAGAATGGTGTGCCCCTCGTGTTTTATTTATTACTTTGCACCAAGTGTGTCTCGTTTGAGCCCGTCAGAAAACTTGAGTTTTCGCCTGCACTTTTGTGTTTCCTCGCTCTGAAGAACCCACGGTGGGTGATAAATAAAACAAAGGCGAGCTCATTGCCTTCCCAAACTGAATTCATTCCTCACAACTGGCAACCTACCAAATAGGGGAATTAGCCTTTAATCCGTCATGTGGTCTCTGAAGTGTAGGATTAATCTGCAAACTACACCCACTACTACCTGGATTCAAATCAAACGTTTGGGTCCCTTTCCCAAAAATGCTAATCCACCTGTATATTTCCTTTGGCCCTCATTGTTTACTTGAAGCATCCCGGAATAAGCATTGTGCATACAGTTTATAAAGCGTGATGGCAGATGGCACCAGTTAAACAGTTAAACCGCGAATAAGAGGACACAGGCCAGGGGACAGGGCTGCTTTGGCCATCTGGTTCACTCGCTGCCTTTGCGTGATTTCATCCCACCACTCGGAAGGGCAACAAAAGTACGTCTATTCTCCCCGCAGTGGAGAACGTGTCCAAGTGGTGCGGCTGCCTGCTGTCCTCTCTCTCACTCTCTTGCTGGTTTCCAGAAAATACAATACATAATCAGATTAGGTTCACTGAGAATGAACAAAGGTTAACGAATACCTTCTAAAACGTTTTGCAGTCGTGTCCTGTTTCGAGATGTCATTAGCCTAATGGAGTACATTTTATGAAAGTGCTTCAACTCTGATAATATTAACCTTGGAAATATCATATCACAGATACCCTCTTATATATATAACATGACGTCATTCATATAGTGCGGCGTGATGTGTACATGCCAAATATTGCCTTGTGGAAATTTGAGCCAGTGGTTTACGTAACCCAGCATTGGTGACGTTCAAACTGAAAAGCCACACATTTGGCAAAACATTCTCACATTCTCCTGCTTGCAAGGCGAACACTCAACACAATCATACTTGACTAAATATGTAGCCCGCGACAATAAAAATGCACACATTGCTTGGGAGTATGTTTTCCAATGGAATTGTCGGAAAAAAAATTCTTTAAAATTTAATATCGAAATAAAGAGAAGGCTTACAGTACCTGTGCAGACCAGCCAGCCTTTAGCCAGCTGCCGTATCCGTTTGCGGTGCGACTTCCCGTTGTAGTGGATCTGAGTTTGCGCTCGCGAGTTGAGCTGGATGTTACAGATTTCACAGAACGTAACGCCGGACTTCTTGGCCTCCCGGTGACCATCGACATCTTGAGGCCCATGCAGCCCTTCCTCGGGTGCCTCTGCACGCTGCGGGCATTCTCTCGGCAAGTCTCGGCCGACGTCCCAAATCATGGGTAGCCCAAACTCGTCTTGTGTCATCGCTGGCAATGGCTCAGCACCGTTGCTCCAGCACCCAGAGGTGGGCACCACGCCACTCGCAGAGAGATGCTGGGCCGGAGGGGCAGTGTCCCACGTTTCAGCCGGGGCGGTCACGGGATCTGCTAGGTTACCTGCCAGCTTGACGGGGCGAGAGTCACTGCGCGCCCAGGGCCCTTGCATCTCCGGGAGTGCGTTCCCAGTGTACAGCATGGGGTCTGGGGGCTTGTCAGGTCCCCCTGCAGCATCCCAGTATTCTGAGGTTGACGGGGGAACGATGGCGCGGTTTGCAGGGATTTCCCGCGAGAGAAATCCATTGCTCCAAGCAGAAGGGTCTCCGTATACGTTCCTCATTGGACTCGGTGGCCTTTTCATAACCTTCGGGGGAATAATAGGAAGCAAACATCGAGAACAAGAACACATATAATCAGGTCTAAAACAACTTTAACAAATAAATGTAAACCGTGCACAGATTACGTGTGCTCTACTTTAGCGAGCACACGTCAGCGATTCATGAAATAAACATTGCACCTTTGTTTGAAATGCTGAAAAAAATACAATTAGGGTACACATTAAATATACGAACAAATAGCTGCAAAACAACACGTGGCTTCTGTTACTCAGCGCTTGTTCATCCATTTTAATAAAACGTATTAATACGTACATAGAATGCAAAAAAACACACGACAAGTTATTTGCGCAGTTCATTGGCAATAAATATTCCTTTGAATGCGGATTTAGTATGAAAATGCAGAAATCCTCCAAAAGGAAAGTGCAAGAGCCAAAATTCTGTTCGTCATTATCCTTGCGAGTGGAGGATTATATGGTGGCACTGCATCAATGTACAACAATGCTTGCTGTCACACGCTGAGGCTGTTTTTTTTTTATGCCAAGATCCCCGGCGCTCTGCCTCTGTCCATGGTGCTGAAATTTGGCATCCCTCCCAAAAGTCAACATAACCTATCCTTCCTTTTCTCCCCCGATGGCACTTGGCGAAATCACTTTCCTAATGTTTGTTGAAACCGTGACATTAAAAACTGCGTGATTTTTTTTTCCTTTGTCCTACTTCTCGTCTTTAAAAAAAGGTAAAGAACACGATTTAAATATCCCCGGCTTAATTAATGAAAACGTAATTAAACCATCGCAGTGATTTTTTGTTTTCAATTAACCACACTGCCACATAAATCAGCTCACTCTGCTTATTGAAAACGACCACATTTATCATTTGCAATTCACAGACATAACCATCGTCACATATTGTTCTGCAGGCCGTTATTTTGCTGCTTAAATGGACAGCAGCTGCAGGCATTAACATTGGATGGGTATTCTTTGTTAAAGTGATGAAGAAAACTTGAAGATATTAGAAAAAATTACTGAACATCAAAAAATCTAGATAATTGTTTTGTTTGCAGTGATCATGTCTGTATGTTAAACGTATTTATTCGCACAGTACATAACCAAACGTGCTAATCGGAGACGTGTGTAAGTTGAACTTCTTTCGCACTATACATAGCCAACCATGCTAATCGGAGGTGTGTGTGTGTGTGTGTTGAACTTAAATTTTGATTTAAAGCTTTCGCAACTGCAGGGATTCATATTCTTGGTTCTTTCTTCACCGAAAGAACCAAGAATATGTTGAACTTCTTTCATGAACTTCTCTCGCACCGTGCGTAGCCAACCGGGTTGACCGTTAAACACGTAACAGTGAGTAAATAACAACATTGGACTACTACAAATCATACTGGCAACACTGGTATCCAGGCTGTGTCCCATTCTGTAATTCGCAAGCTGTGAGCAGCAATAAACTGAAGGTACTACATCTCAAAGGGCCACTTTGCATCAGACCTTGCCACCGTAACTCAATGCCACCCCTCCTATGCAATTCCAACCTCAATCTTCCTTCGTACAATGTGGTCTCCCAGGTGAAATGTCACTGTCGCCGGTGAATTCTTTTCGAGATAAATAGGGAGGGTTCAGGAGGCCCTGGGTCATTCGTGTCTTTTGTTAGCTGGGACAGTTTGACCTGTAAAAAAGAATTCCTGATGATGCCATCACACGAGTCCATTGAAGTATATTTACTGCACTTTCAAGTACATGAATGGTTGTTCTGATGAGGTCTGGCCTACGATCACAAGGTAATGGTTTGCCCTTAAACGCAGGTGCAAGGTGATAAAAAATAAAAATAAACAACAACAACAACGGTGTCTGGGACCCCTTTCTTAACGCCCTCAAAGTACACGCTGCTTTCGGCCACATTCCCTTGCAAAAGCTCTCGGCTTAACAGAAGTCTCTGCCCTCATTTCACAGAGTCACTTACGTCGGGCAAACCTGATGACCTCTTGCAATTGGTTTTTCGTGTCTGCGACCGATGCGTGTCGTGAGTTAGCGCACATTGCCGCGCTCCTCCGTTGTGGCCCTCCTGCCGAAACGATGTCAAGAGAAAAATTTCTCGGGGAAGCGCTCGCAATCAATTTGACGCTTTGATGCTTTGTGACAATTATATATATCTTCATGGTTCTTTCGGTAAAGTCACGTAGAATGGAAATAATAAAATAATAAAAATAAAACATAATAAAATAATTCTCACGACGTTTCGGCCACAACGCAAGCAGCCGTCCTCAGGTGAAGAATAGGTCTGTCGAGAAGACAGAGTCTGAATGACGGCTGCTTGCGTTGTGGCCGAAACGTCGTGAGAATTATTTTATTATGTTTTGTTTCTATTATTTTATTATTTCCATTCTACGTGACTTTACCGAAAGAACCAAGAAGATGAATCCCTGCAGTCACGAAAGCTTTAAATCGAAATTATATATATAAAATATATATTTGGATCAATAATCAGCATCTAAATTATTTATTTATCTGTAATACCATTTCTTCAGGAATGCCTGACTACGTCTGAAGATTGTGTTTCATGAGGGTCCTGCTTCGAGGTGTCTAACCAAATGCAGTTCTGAGTAACACGTCACTGAATCTCATTCCCACATTGTGTATTTTGTTTGACCATACTTCGCCACGCTGGTCAGTGCAAGATTAGTCACATTGTATCCATTAGAATAAGAAATACGCCAGTAAATATATATTGAAATGGAATTTTTATAACAAAAACACTGCATAAAATACCTTCATACAGCCCTGACAGTTCAACTTGGCATCCTTCACACTACGTTTATTCAAATTTAATGTCGCAATGCCAAAGGTTCCTGGGCAGACAATGCAAAAGTTGAGAGCCCAGCTGGAAAGAGGGCACAGCGAGCCCCATGCTGTCATTGCACTGCCAATCATCGTTACCTTAAGGTTTAGCAGAATGACCTTCCCCCTGACCCACTCACACCCATCAACTTGAATAAGGAAAAATATTAATTCCAAGAATATGAATGAGGAACTGTGTATGACCACAGACTTTGCAAACACAATGCGTTCTGGAGAAGCTGCCTGCAACATTTATATACATTATATATATATTATATATACATTATGTATATAAGGGACACTGCTTAAAATACAGGAGACTATGATTGTCTCGGGCAATTAATGGAAGAAAGATCCAGATTTAAAAATAATAATAAAGGGCCAGACAACATCGTGGTTATGCGCTTTAAAAAAACTGAACTGGATGATCCAAAGTGGGGTTCAGAAGAAAGTTTTCAATCAGTCCACACTGCCGCTCATGCTATGTGAACCAGAATCAGAATGTGTATTTATCCTGGAGGAATCTGATGAACTATGAAGCTCTTTTTCACAGAGGTCCAGCAAGGGCGGGTAGGAACGTTACAACAACAAACAATACAAAACACGATAGGTGTGCAAAGTACAAGAAAGGTAAACAATTCATAATCAACGTTTTTGGGTTTAGATCGCGTTATTTATAAATGTGTCGTAACCCTCCACCACCCGACACGGCCAATCAGTAAAACAGTGTCACGTTGACAAAAGACAAATAGTTCACTGCTTTAGCCCACCGGTGTGTTGAAGCGTGAAACCACAACATTTACAAGCAATAGAACTATTTGTCTTTTGTCAACGTGACACTTTTTTACTGATTGGCCATGTCGGGTAGTGGAGGGTTACGACACATTTATAAATAACGCGATCTAAACCCAAAAACGTTGATTATGAGGGATACATACATATGTAGTGATATAGCGCTGACTGTTGGACATCAGCAGCAGCAACTGCAGGTGGGCACTTAGCGCAAACGCCGCTGAGCATATACGCGGGCGTGCCACAGGGCGGAGGAACTGGGAGAAGGGTCATGATAGACTTCGTGTGGAAGCCCCTGGAACCCTCTAGAGGGTTCGAGAAGGGAGGCGCGGCTAGGGCGGAGCCAAGCCGCGCCGAGGGGAATAAAAGCAGCTGAGAGCGAGAGCTCCAGGCTGCCGGTTCTGGGATTGGACTCGTCTCGTCATCGTTGTCGTCGTCGCCGCCCTCGTCGCTGCCGCCTTCGCCCGATCATTGCGTGGCCAGACAGCGGTTGGCTGTCCCGGTCGATGCCTTCGGTGCAACGCGGACAGGGTCGTGTCTGGGATGGGTCGTGCGGCAGCGGGGTCGTGTGTGTGAGAGAGAGAGAGGGGGCCCAAGTGGTGGTGTGAGCTCGGCAACAACAACGAATAAAGAGGGCAGAGCGGTGCCTCCTGCCACCACCTCGTCTCCGGCTGACTGTGTGTGCGACGTACACCACCCGCACGCACAGACGAAACTACACATACAAGGGGATGACCACCACAGAGATGAAGCAATGAGATACCATCAAAGGACTCTGAGGGATGGTGACAGCTAGGGAAGGCCTTCATCTGTCAGTCAATAGACAATGTGTGATGAATAAAAATAAATCTAAATCATTAGACTATTCAATTAAAACACAAACAGACAGTCATTATCACTGCCGTCATATTTATAGCAGGGACTCTGTATACTCCGTGACAGATGAGACTGTACTCTGACTTTAAACATTCGTTTCCGATCCAAAAGTAGAACGAGTAGGTACTGACGTGGCCAATCGAATGGTTTAATGAACTGTGATATATTACGGCGTGGATCCAATGAGCTCACTTTGGCAGCGCCTGCTACGTGGTGGCGGGCCAGGAACAGTCCACCTTGCCCTGCTTTGGAGCTGCGCGGCCAATGTCACAACTTTGCTTGACTCGATGGAAAAATAAAAAAAAACCTCTCGAATGAGTAAACTGATCGGGAGCATTTCGATTTAAAGCTTTTGTGACTGCAGGGATTCATCTTATTGGTTCTTTCGGTAAAGTCACGTAGAAGGGAAATAATAAAATAATAAAGATAAAACATAATAAAATACTAAAATATTATTGTATTATTTCCCTTCTACGTGACTTTACCGAAAGAACCAAGAAGATGATCGGGAGCAGATAACTGTTCAATTTTTATCCCCTTACTAGTGGGGACATTTGCAACAACAACAAAAAATTGTATGCTGAGCTCTTTAAAAATATCACACACCTACATCTACTTTATGAAGGTTATTATATCGGTGAGTTTTTTTTAAGGCGCTATTCACCTTGTGGCCCTATTATCAAGGGGGTTTATTTTATTTTATTATTTCATTACAAAAAAAAACGTTGATAGGTTTCAGCACACCCAGGTGTGCTGTGGATGCCACTCTATAACCTCATTTCACCAGCCGCAATGTCATCTCAAACCCAGTGTATTGTGAAACTGGGCAGAATGTCAGATACTTTGTTTAAACATTACATACTGCGCATGGCGTACAGCAGCTACTTCCGAAAATATATTCTATTTTCTCTCCCACAAACATTATTACTTGCGACCTTGACAAACCAAGCGAATCAGCTAGCTCATGCTGCTGCGTTTCCATGGCCACTGGATATTAATGTATTGTCTGAACGCTTAGAGAGCCATACGACTTCAAGGTCTTGGCCCCATCACTTTGTTGCTCAGCCCCCAACACACGGATGGTTTAGGTGCAAACAAAATCGTTGACGGAAGGGCTTCCACCCGAGGGAGCTCCAGAGAGCCCCTCCCGAGAGATATTTAACCTACTCCTCCATGCTCGCCAGATGTCTTGGAAGATGTTAACCGTATCCACACTTTACCCCACCACGCGTGACTTGCCGATCGATTGAGGTGTAACCCAATCTAGATTTGAAGTTGTCATGACTGCAGGGATCCATACTCTTTGGTTCTTTCGGTAAAGTCACGTAGGTATAAAATAAAATAAATTAAATCACGACGTTTCGATTGCAACACGAGCAATCGTCATCAGCTGGGAAAACCACAGCACTTCAGCATAAAACAAAAACAATTTATTCCTGTGGTTTTCCCACCTGATGATGATTGCTTGTGTTGCAATCGAAACGTCGTGATTTATTTTATTTTATACCTACGTGACTTTACCGAAAGAACCAAAGAGTATGCGGTGTAACCCATTTATTTCGCCGAGTGGACAGAGGCAAGGTGTGGGGCTCGAGGGTTTGAAGAAGAAATTCGCCGAATGCTTCGACTGCCACGCCGGGGATATCGCAAAGTCCAGGGCGTGAACCATTATACCACACGGGGGGCAGTGTCCGATTTAGATTACGTTTTCCCACAAATTAAACATACTGTGATTGTCATTTAAAATGTTCCGCTCCGTGTGACATCATTACGGCCCTTTTCCGAGGGCTGTTTAAGCGGGCAGCGTGCAGCTCCCCTGCACAAAGCGAGCCACGGGCTACACAGCCTAGTCGCTGCTGGATTGGCCCAATATGTCAGGTACGTACGTGGGACTTCTTTCACACCGTACGTAGCCAACCGTGCTAATCGGAGGTGCGGGAGAAGGGCAAACAACTTAACGGACAAAATCAGTTCTAAAAGAAATGACTATTTTCAATCTCGATTTAAAGCTTTCGTGACTGCAGGGATTCATCTTATTGTTTTTTTCGGTAAAGTCACGTAGAAGGGAAATAATAAAATAATAAAAATAAAAGATAATAAAATAATTCTCACGACGTTTCGGCCACAAAGCAAGCAGCCGTCCTCAGGTGAAGAACAGGTCTGTCGGAAAGACAGCGTCTGAATGACGTCTGAATGACGCTGTCTTTCCGACAGACCTGTTCTTCACCTGAGGACGGCTGCTTGCTTTGTGGCCGAAACGTCGTGAGAATTATTTTATTATGTTTTATTTGTATTATTTTATTACTTCCCTTCTACGTGACTTTACCGAAAGAACCAAGAAGATGACCGGGAGAGTTTGCGCGATAGACAAAGTCTGAATGTGGGGAGGAATCCAGGCTGAGCCCGCTCACCTGGGTGGCAAAATCTGGGTCGGCTCACTTTTTGAGCGGTGGTGGTGGTGGGAACACAGCATTCAGCATGAGCACGTGTGGGTATTAGCTCGCACATCTGTAGGGTAAATCACGGAGAGCAAACTGGCCGATGAGAAGCATTGAGAGCAGAAGCTAGCATGACTGCTCAGAAGTTTTGGGTCCTTACTCGACGTATCGAGATATAGAAGAAGAAAAAATTAAGACATTGGTGTGAGACTTTGCTTCACAAAAGCCTTGGTATCTTGAAAGCAACACATTGATACTTAATGCCAATGCATTTTCTGTCTTGTCTTACACGCTTAGGCCTTACAAGGCCTTCAGCAGTGCCGATCGAAAGCGGACGAGTGCTGCAAATCTGACTCTATACAGGCGTTATTACGGATTATATTAAAACTCTTACATATTTTCTCTAAACCAACCGTGCTGCATCCTATGATATAATGTGCATAATCTGACAGTTCGGTTTTTAATAGCATGCTTCAAAAAGCCTTCGCGTAGTTGAAGCTTAGGGGTCTCTTAACCCCCCCCCACCCCGTTTTTTGGAAGGTAGCAATAGGAAAATACAGACATGGCTTAAAAACACCTCTCTTCCTCGGAGAATACTTTTAGACTGTAATCCGATAATGCTATGACTCGTCTGTCAAAATACATGGCTAGAAATAATTGTATCTGCTTATTTATATATATTTTAAAATATATATTTCACATATCAAGTATATGTATTTCTCTCGTCGAGGAAGCATACACCATCACGAAAACTCTGGTCACGATCGTAGCGGCCTTTGGCTAAGCCATCGAACAAAGACAGTCACTGTATCGGTCGTCTGGAACGTTCTTTCCTTCCGATATTAGGAAGCCACTGAAGCTATGCACCTTTAAATCCAGATCGAAAACTCATTTCTTTAGAAATGTTTTTTGTGTTTAGTTCGTTGTCCTTCCTCAGGCACCTCCGATTAGCACGGTTGGTTATGTACGGTGCGAAAGAAGTTGAAACATACGTACGTTTACACTTTATTACAATGAAAATTACAAAAACGACAAACCAACAAAATCTTAAAGCAAGCGGGCCACCTATACTCTTTGGTTTTTTCGGTAAAGTCACGTAGGTAAAAAAATATTTAAAAAATTAAATCACGACGTTTCGGGTGCAACACAAGCGTCCTTCTTCACATTTAGGCGGTGTTGCTTTCGTTGTCCCCACCTGAAGAAGGACGCTTGTGTTGCGCCTGAAACGTCGTGATTTAATTTATTTTAAATAATTTTTTTACCTACGTGACTTTACCAAAAAAAAACTAAGTGTATGAATCCTTGCAGTCACGAAAACTTCAAATCTATAATCAAGCGGGCCCCCCCTACCCCTGGGATCACAGACGATATTAAAAATGCCACCAATCATGCAACACAATTTATTTCACCGAAGCCGCGTCACTCCCAAGACAAAACACTTTGGATAATATTTTGGATAACACTGGTCGCGAAAGCCTACGTGTTAAGATGAAGAAAAAAAAATGTGCGTGTGTATATAAAACGCCGCGCGTTAGGAATGCGCTGGGTGTACACACGCACAGCTCCGTAATGAGCGAGAAAAGTGTAAAGCCTACGCAGGAGACGCACGCTTTTTGTATGCAGCGCATTGTGAATTTACACTGCCGCATCTTGTCCGAGGTGGCTTCATTAATCTTTCTTAACAGGATGTGGTAAAGGGCACGATTGCACCTCTGCAAGAAAAATTCGGTCACGATGTGACTGTGTGTAAAGGGTGTTGTGAGACCCCATGCATCCCCTATGGCAGCATATGGGACCTTGGTATTAAAGACCCCCCTCCAGGATCATGGCATGCTTATTCATCACAGGGATATAATTCATCGCAGTGGGAATTGGGGGATTGCGGTGGCCTGAGATTCCGGTGAGAAACGTTGAATCTCATTTCCCTCTTCCCGGTCTTCAAGTCTCATAGCGGCGGAAGTGGCCAGGTGACTCAGAGGTCAGGGTGCTGAGCTGGCACCACCGTGTCTTGTATTCGAATACAGGGGTTCAACCACCTGTGATTAAACCAGGTTCTCAAGGGTCGTGAGTTGATGCTCTTAACCATCACATTCTATGGGAATTTACACTTAACTTGGATAAATTCCGGGTCTGAGAATTGAGTGAAGGCGAGGAATGTTTTGCACAGGCACTATATTGGTCACGTGACTGCATTACTCTCTGTGGCAGGGCAGGTGGGTAAGTGCTACCTCATACTGCGCGGACCTGAGGTCATTTAAAGGGATCTCAAAGGTAGCTCTTTGATATCAATTTCCGTTGCCCGTGTTCTAACACAAAGGGTTGCCCTGCTCTGTAAGACACCCACATTGACTCCGCTTCTCATGATGTGGTGGCGCCAATAGCACAATCGGTATAAACATTTGGAGGGAGTAAACACTAAGACTAATTGTAGTGAGTGCTTATACCTGTTCCATATTCTCTGTCTGGCTGACTCAGGAAGGAAGGCGAGGAATGTTTTGCACAGGCACTATTTGCCTTCCCAAGCACAGCCCGAGGCCCTTACTGCAGCAGATCCAACCCTGAATGCATCGCTTAAAATATTGTGCCTCGTTTTCCCACAATGCAATCTTTCAGTCACATTATATGTTACTGTAATTATAAATTAGCTTATTTAGTAATACATTTGATTGTATAAGGGTTTGTGTGTTGCCCGATGGCTTCTATTACGTAACTATTCACGCGCCAATTTAAAAACTGGTCAAAATAAAAAAGAATTGATTCTCACCAGGCCCCATGGTGCAACGTGCAGTTTCCATCTCGTATTAACCACTCTGTCTCTGGCCTCTGTTTATGTGCTATATGAAGAAGGAACATTTGCCAAAAACAGCGCCTATTCTGCATGTTTCTCTTAAGGCCAGAGTGTTATTGACGAATGTGTTTGGCTCTATATGAAGAAGAAGAAGAAGCTAAGCGAAGTTTAATGGAACTTAATGCCATGGAGGTCGGGATTTCAAAAAGACCAAAAATATTTGGAGCAACAAAAAAACACAATGCCAGTTATCATGCTGCAGTAAAAAGGAAATGTATATTTAAAACGTTTTTAAGACCAAAAATGTGTTTTCCGTTTTTTAATTTCATGAGTCCTGGTGAATTGTCATCTCATTTTTCACAGCTCCAGTGATAAATGTGAAACATCAAAAACAGCTGTTTCATTAAGCGGCTCTTTTTTTGAATGCGCAGAACACGATGCCATAACTCAGCCTTAGCACCTTGTTTACATACTGCTACTGCATTATACGGACAACACCGCCTTGTCAGAAGATTGCCAGTGGACGATGCATCAGCGTGTCATCTCTCACACAGCATCCCATTAGGGAGATAGAGCCACGTAATTTGCTCGTCTATGTCACGGGCTCTTAGGCGGTCTATGACTCGGTGCGCCTTACCGGACTTAAAATCAGAAAAAAAATACCCTCTGAAAGGCTTGGCAGCGTCGTTAGGGCGTCTAGCCAATACTCGGTACAACGTCAAATGCCTTGGAAGCCAAACGCATTTCCACAACTGATTCAAACGTACAAAGCGGTGAATTTTTTATTCGGGGAATCGCTGCACAATTTCGAGTTTCGTGAGAAGCTTCAGAGCAAGTCTCTCATTGAATCACATGACAACGTGTGGGTGTTGAAGTGAGTGTGTGATGTAATGTATTGCCTGCGAGCATTATCAACCAGAGGTCGCCGGATCAATCTTCCCAGCAAAGTAAGGATGGGTACATTTCTTCAACCGCTCATCACGCCTCTGTCCACCCAGCAGTATAAATGGGTGTACCAGAATCAGAATGTGTATTTATACTGGAGGAATCTGAAGAGCTATGAAGCTCTTTTCACAGATGTCCAGTCGGGGCGAGTAAGAACGTTACACAAACGAACCGTACAAAAACATGATAATAGTACAAAGGACAAGAAAGCTAAACAAATCACCAAAACACATACAAATGAAACTATATCATTCCCATCCTACCAGGGAAAGCCCAACGAGGTATCAACTTATTCTTCAGAAGTGACCTCGTCCCAAATGATAGCTCAACAAAGTGGCCCATCATTTTGACACGTATAGCACCAAAATTATCGAAATGATCTTAATGCATGCTACTAAATGTGAAGAAATACACCGGAGGACCCAGAGGAAAAAATCCACGCGACCACGGGGAGAACATACAAACCACAAATATACAGGCGCCTGGGTCGGGATCGAACCCCGGACCTGCTCCGTACCGGGCGAGGAAGATGACATCCCACCACCGTGGGTACGCCACACTTAGTCGATCAGCAGATCATGTGTGGTAGGCCAAAGTGTGGCCACTCCCACGCCTTCTGGGACGTGTGTATGTATGCTGAACTTCTTTCTAAGGACATCAAACAAGTGTGGAATAGAATTCCGAAAAAAACCCTCTATAGGAGGGGGCTCTCCAGTGCTCGCTCGAGTGGAGGCCATTCCGGCCAGAAGTGGCATGAGTAAGCGATTGCAAGGGCGTTCACCCTTTCACTTTTAGCATTGTTATTTATGGTAAACTTATTTTGTTTTTTAAATGTGTACACATTTTAAAACGGCGATAGACAACACCGACGAACCGACTCGCCTTCGTTAATTGTAAGTTCATGACGATAAAATAAATACGGTGGTGGATCGTTTGTGCCGTCGTTTGTGCATTGTTTTATGAATCCTATGGCCCGAGTTCAATTCCTGGCCATGGCAGCCGTGAGCGGCGAGTAATATCTGAACGTGTCCTGGGCTGCTCAATTCACCAACACACACTAACCTGTGTGGTCAAGTATGGTTAAATCAACCTCCATGACAGCATGGGGAGGCCTCCACATGAAGAGGTGTATTTACATCATTATTTAAATACAAAATTCCCAATGATTCCCACCTTCGCATTCAATTGTATTCACATTCTCAAGAATGTATGCAACCGTATGACGGAGATGCAATAAATGCATGAAAGATTGACAGCTAAATTACAAAACACATCAAAGCAGAACATATTCCATTGCGGAGGCGTACATACACAATCAACCAAAGAATGCCACACAAAAACAGCGAGGCAATGAACTTTTATAATAGCATTTAAGATAACCTTCATCCTCAAAATTAGAGAGGAAATTGACTTGTTGATTTTTCGGTTCTCGACTCTGCACTTTTTACCTAGGCGTACGCTTTTAACGAAAGCAATGACGTCCGCATGTGCACGAGTATATGTGCACGCGTGTGTGTGTGTGTGCATGCGTGTGTGTATATTCGCGTAGTGGTTAGCGCGCTGCGCTATGAACCTGGCGACCCGGGTTCGATTCCCACTCATGGCTAACACCAGTGACGATTATCTGAACCGGTCCTGGGCCTCCCCTAGGTCGACTCAGCCTTAAACGAGTACCTGGTGCGGTGTGTAAACATCGCAACTGGGGAGACAAAGGCGGTCGGGCGTGGTGCTGGCCACCCACCCCCTCGTTCGTGTACCGTTCCGGCCTTCATAGGTGCTCGCTAACAGCACTTGCCCCTACAGCCTGTTAAGGCTATACGGGGGATCTTTGTGTGCGTGAGCTTCATGTACGGAACTCTTAGGCCACGCACCGCTTTCGGAAAGGGGTCCTCCACTGGAGGGATCTCCATAGAAGCCCCTTGAGAGGGTCCTTTGGCCTACTCTTCCATGCTGGCCAAGACGTCTTGGAGGAGATGGAAGTCACGCGCACTTGGCACCGTCACCAGTGAGCTACCAATCGAGCGGCGTTACCAATTTATACTGCGAGCTGGAGAGAGGTTAAGGGGTTTTAGAAAACGTCACCATTGCTTCCACTTGCTGTGCCAGGAGATTGCACCGGCGACCTCTGATTTGTAAGTACAGCTTGCAACGCAGAACCAATTGCTGCATCCTTAGCTTTGAGCCATGTTTCTATATGAAACGGAAATAATAACAATAGCAAATAAATAAACCGTTATTCCATACGAGCATCCGATCGCCGCAGCAGCAGCAGCAGCAGTATCAGCATCTGCCTGTCAATCTTCTGCGGATTCACGGGCAGATGCAATCAAGTGCACGTGATTCTCACAGAAGTCGACCTGTGCTTTCCTCACGCTGCTCAGAGTGAAGATGCCACTTTGCAGGCTTCAGTGTATGCAGCATATGACCAGAGTCAATGAAGCATGCGAAATAGTAGACTGTGAGCTGGTCAAGCAATTTTCGCTAGGTCACAAATATAAAAGTGGATGTCATGCTTGATTTTCGTTTGCATCAAACTGCAGACCCGTTTGCAATTTTTGTTCATCTAATACGCAGTCAAGTAATACATAAGTGAGCGTATCTTCTTATTATTTCAAAATTGAGTAACTAAAGTAAAAAAATGTTTGCATACTACCTCCTACGACTCACTTCATAAACATGGTTATTAACAAAAATAATGGCATAAAAATGGAAAAGTAGGCAAATAAGTATTCAGAAATGATGGCTTGGAAGAATATTTACAGATAAAAAATGAAGGAACACCGGGATTAGAGAACACATGCAGATTAATTACATCATTAAAACCGTTAAGATGGTGAATTGTGGCTAGAAGAGATGATGGCAGATGACCAAGAATTATGATGAAATGGCAACTAAGGAATGGAGTGCGTCCAAGAATATGTAAATTTAACTAAAACGAAACTAAATTTTGACTTAAAGCTTTCGTGACTGCAGGGATTCATATTCTTGGTTCTTTCGGTAAAGTCACGTAGAAGGGAAATAATAAAATATTATTAATATAAAACAATAATTGTTTTACATTAAAAGTCACGTAGAAGGGAAATAATAAAATAAAATTAATATAAAACAGTTATTGTTTAATATTATTATTTTATTATTTCCCTTCTATGTGACTTTACCGAAAGAACCAAGAATATAAAACGAAACAATTTTTGTATTATACCAAGTAAGGAACGCTGAGCTATGTAGCTATTTTTCACAAGAGACCTGGCCACAAATTATAGCTCAACGAAGTGGCTTATCGTGTGGAAACTTAAATCAGTCAAATTCTCTGAACGCACATTGTTACATTTGTAGAGAAAACACGGAGGACCTGGAGAAAAATGCACGCGGCCACAAAGAGAGAGAGACATGCAAACCCCAAATATACAGGCATCAGGGTCAGGATCGAATCCACGACCTCTTGTATACCAGGCAAGGTAGCTAACATCTCGCCACCGTGGCACCCCATGTCCACTCAGCAGTACAATATTGTGTGCAGGTGCTGGGTGAATTGTTACATGGCAGGACTGTGAAGAATTGCAGTGTGCTTGGCTGATGACAATGAAAGTCTCGAATTTACAAACATCCCCAAAGCTTCACCCAATTGTTAATCCTTATTCAATCTGAGCACAGGATTGGTAGCATGCACGAATTATTTATCTTTATTTATGTTTCTGTGCATATTGCAAGTTGGGGCAGCCATGCCCCGTGTCGTGAATCCGGTCAGCCGAGGTCAATTCCCGGCCACGGCTAACGTTAGTGTCGAGTGATATCCGAACGTGTCCTGGCCACCCATTTCACCAACTCGCTGTGAGCAGCGTGGCAAAGTTGTGCGTCAAGGAACCGCCCCCATGGCCAACGTGGCGTCGATTGACAAAGGAGGCTGTGAAATATTTTTTAACCGCCGTGCTAATTGTGTATCGTCGATGTGTTTATCAGCATTATCAATGGCATCGCAACGTAGTATTTCACGGATGGAAGCCTGCCATTCTTCAACATTAGCTCGTATCAGCAACATTGCCATTAGTGATTTATTTATTTTTTTGTCCCTCGCTTTTTCTGTTATGTAGAATTTTTAAGCTAAATCGATGCTATGACGGATCACCGGGCGCCAGTTCATGCCACGCGATTGATCCCACGGAAAACGTGACCGAGATGTCTGTTGCGCCCTTTCAACAATTTGCACGCACAATGATTGTGTTGCCATTGTTTCAGCTGTGGCCCCCCCCCACCCGATTTAATTTTCTTGGAGACCCTCATTTTGTTGCACGCAAATCCTATCATGCCCCCCCCCCATCCCCCCGTTATAACCCAGTGTTGAGTCTAACAACACCACTGTATTGACGTGTTTTTCACCACTGTTATGTTCGTGTGTATAGAACTGTTAAGCATTCCCCCCCCCCTCCCCGCCTGCGGGCCACTCTGCCGATGCAAACATTTCCGTGCACCACCCCAGCCAGCCCGGCTCCCCCTCCCACCCCTGGTGACAAAACGCATTCACAGTCTCTCTCTAAATACCAGTTAATACAAAATGATTAATGTTACCGGAACATAAAAAAAAATGACGCAGACATAAAAAAAAAAATTCGGGAGCGGGGTCGGGGCGGCATTTAGATCTTAGGGTGGGTTAGGATCGTTTAATTAGGGTCGTTTACCGAACTTACAATTTTCTAAATCAGCGGAGGCAGCTTCACTAATAATTTGTGGTTTCCTCCCTTAACTCATCTTTTTCAAAAGCGTATCCCGAAACTGCTTCCTGTCCTTTAAGCCTTTACCATCCTCCTCCCCCCTTCCCCTTCTTAACCTCGCCCCTGCCTTTCCCTATCATCACCCTTCCTTGCCATCCCTCCCACTTCCCAACACTCAAATCCCATCCCTTTCCCTATCATCACCCTTCCTTGCCATCCCTCCCACTTCCCAACACTCAAATCCCATCCCTTTCCCTATCATCACCCTTCCCTGCCATCCCTCCCACTCCCCAACACTCAAATCCCATCCCTTTCCCTATCATCACCCTTCCCTGCCATCCCTCCCACTCCCCAACACTCAAATCCCATCCCTTTCCCTATCATCACCCTTCCCTGCCATCCCTCCCACTCCCCAACACTCAAATCCCATCCCTTTCCCTATCATCACCCTTCCTTGCCATCCCTCCCACTCCCCAACGCTCAAATCCCATCCCTTTCCCTATCATCACCCTTCCCTGCCATCCCTCCCACTCCCCAATGCTCAAATCCCATCCCTTTCCCTATCATCACCCTTCCCTGCCATCCCTCCCACTCCCCAACACTCAAATCCCATCCCTTCACCCCAGCAGCCAATAGGAATGTACCATTTATCATGATTGTAAACCGCGTTCGACAAAAGCGCTTTGTAAAATCCTGGATCAGATAGATAAGATAAAATATATATATATATAAGTAAAATATGAATTCATGTCCGAAACAAAAGATATAATAAACGTCGTCATTATTGTGCGGGATCAATATGCGCATTTGCATCACAGCCTCGCAGACCATTTAACACAACGTAATTATGAAAATGCAATAACATAAATCTTCAACTACATAATTGACTTACATTCTTCTTCATCTGTCGCATGGTTATAGCAACAGTTGCAAAGCTACATCTGGCGAGATGTTAACGTCCTCGCCTGGGATACACAGTCATCTCTGACGAGGGAGTTCAAATGTCTTTCTCCCCATGGTCGCGTGGATTTTTCTCCGTGTCCATCCCGTTTATCCATTCACATTTACAAACATGCATTTAGAGTATTTGGCTGCTATAAATCTCCACGTGATAAACCACTTCGTTGAGCCATCATATGTGGCCAGGTCGCTTATGAAAATGAAGCTAATAGCTCAGTGGGCATTACCTGGTCAATTAAAACATTATTTAATTTTACTTATATTTTTCGTGTGATGTCATTACCTTTCCTATGCTATATACTGTAGCTCAGTGGGCCTTACCTGGTAAAATTTCAAAACAAATGTGAATAGTTTTATAGTTACCAGATTTAATTCAGAGAGCCAGTCAAGAGCATCATCGGGTGCGGAAAGAACATTCGTTGTCCTGCAGGGAATAAGTGAATATAAGGGGCTACTGCCCACGATATGATCCGTCCATTGTTTGACGATCGCACAGCTGCAGCGTGGTTCGCCTTGTAATCATCGCCACTCGTGCATCAGATATGATCAACATCGCCCATGGGGAGTCCTCATGCGGTTAATGATCGCCGACTGCCACCGGGATAGTGGCTTCACAGTATAAACCAGTTTATGTTTTTTTTTTATGAACGCTTATTCGTGTGTTCGCTGCGGCAGATTTCGACGCGAGGTAGGTATCTTCTATGAACGTACGGCCCAAATTTCGATTTAAACCTTTCGTGACTGCAGGGATGCATCTTCTTGGTTCTTTCGGTAAAGTCACGTAGAAGGGAAATAATAAAATAATAAAAATAAAACATAATAAAATAATTCTCACGACGTTTCGGCCACAACGCAAGCAGCCGTCCTCAGGTGAAGAACAGGTATGTCGGAAAGACAGCGTCTGAATGACGCTGTTCTTCACCTGAGGACGGCTGCTTGCGTTGTGGCCGAAACGTCGTGAGAATTATTTTATTATGTTTTATTGTTTTTATTGTATTATTTCCCTTCTACGTGACTTTACCGAAAGAACCAAGAAAACGTACGGCCCCTTTTGTTTTTTCAATCCACCGGTTGACGATGATGACCGTGCTTCACCACATTGGTCAGCGGGGGTTGGTGAAGGTTGTAGAGGATCGGCGTGGAAGCATAGGAAGTACAGTACAATACAAAAAATTAGTTTGCAGCACTACCTTCTCTTGTGCACAGCGTGGTCCCAAACCAGCCTATAACACCTGTTTCATGGAGGGTGGTCACCCAATCCAAGCGCTATCCAGACTCAACCCCGCCTAGCTTCTAAGATTTGGTATTATTGGGCACATTTTGGACGATTTATTCGCAAGACAAAATACAGATTGAGAGTAATTAATTTGAAATAAATGTTACAGCCACCACCCCGTGCCATGCCAGACGTGGGGCTCGTTTCACCATACTTTACCACGCTAGACATGGTTAAATTTGGGTCCCGGGACCGGTTCAGATGTCACTTGCCACTGATGTTCGTCGTGACGGGGAAATTCACTTATGTCATGGGATTCATAGTGCAGTACACATATTCACTACGCCACTGCTTATTTCCATATATATATTTTAACCAGATGATAATTCAAGAGACAAAGATACTCTCATTTTTTTTAAGTGACTTGTTCAACCACTGTTATTACAACTACAATGTTGTTATTATTCATGTAAAAAAAAACATGCAATTATTCACTTCCTTGGCGATTAGATGAATTGCGGCGTCCAAAGTATTTTGCACGAGGTGCAAGAAAATCAACTCTCACGTGCACAATTCGCAGCGTGCGTCGGTGATCCTAGGAATCAAATTTGTATCGACGAATACGATTGCGTTCACTCAGGAACACCGTGTGTGTCTGCAAATACGAGTTGTGAATACTGGCAAACCGGATTCCGGCTCTCGGTCTACATTGTTTCATCGTGCGGTATTATCGCTGCGAGGGTCACGTCCAGCGCAGCACCATCAATCATTGCCGCGATAAGCGAGCCCGTGCGAGACTCGAGTTTAATGCCGCTGTAATAAAAACACGGGGACGCTGCCATGGTTAGCGGCGCGCCGGACTCATGATCCAGATTTGAAGCTTTCGTGACTGCAAGGATTCATATTCTTAGGGGTTTTTTTCGGTAAAGTCACGTAGGTAATTTTTTTTTTATTAATAAAAGTGGCTTTACCGAAAAAAACCTAAGACTCATGATCCAGAGGTCGCCGGTTCGATTCCATCTGTCCCGGCGTGGTAGTTTAAAATGATGGAAAACTGTCTTTCAGTCCTCCCTGCCTCTGTCCACGCATCAGTGTGTTCGAATGTGTGTGTTATACTGCAGGAGGAATCTGATTAGCTGTAAAGCGCTTTTTCACAGATGCCCAGGAGTGTCAACGGGTACGCCACAGTAAAGCGATTGGCAGACCGTGTGTGGCAGATAGTGTAAGGTGTGGGTCCCTCCACCTCTTCTAAGATGTGCCTCCAGCGTGGAAGAGGACGCCAGAGCTCTCGGGAGAGCTCCCTCAAGCGGAGCAGCAGCATGAGCAAGCAACTGTAGGGTCGCATCTTTACCTTTACAATATAGCAGACGCAGTTTATTTGCATGCACATCCAATTAATTTGAGCAATGTTCAGAGAGGGGGTGGGGTGTGCCCATTCGGGACACTTTTTTTCCGGTATGCGTGTGTGTACATTCCAGTTGCTTCTTGTTAATGCAAGTGGGGCTATGGATAGGACGAATTGCTGGGAGGGGTGACGGGCAAAGGAACAAACTAATGATGGGATGGCTTCCAATGGAGAGACATCACATCAGGGGCACCGCTGAAGGGGAGATGGATGAACTGAAATACTGGCATGTATTTCAGCTGCACAGTACCAGAGATGGGAGCGAGTGAAATAAAGTTAGCGCTTTTTTATGGGTTGAATTTTTTTTTTAAATGTCTTCTGGGATTAAATGTGATCACTGAGTTTGCACAGGCGAGGGGAGAGGGTGGCGCAGGAAAGGGTTTATATTATTAATTGTTATTTCTGGTGCCCTCTACTTGGCTAACCAACGATGGCCACTACACACAGCAGTTGCTCAAGCAACGCCTAACGAATGCTGATATTTCCGTGAGCCATGTGCTGAAAACAATGCAGCGAAACGCTCTCTTGTGGAATAACGGCAAGCTCCTGCAGGCCATTGGAACATCGCACGAATAGTTTTCCTGCCGCACTGTCTAGACATCGAAAGTGAAATTGGCCATTCGTTCATGCCAATGTGCATAATGTCCAAAAACTAAACAAAACAACACAGTATATACGTAACTATGTTGATCTTGATAATTGTTTTTTTACCCTTCTATCTGGCAACACAACTGACACCTTGTTTACAAGGAGTCATGTTTGCATAGACCACAATACCTGCAGTCATAATGCAAACAAAAAACATAACTCTGATAATGTATGCACTGTCCTTGAAGTTGATTGGTCCACACCCGAGACAGCTTTCCTTAGAGCCGCGTCATCTGGTCCAACCCATGTGAGACTAGGCTCTCAGGAAAGCTGTCTCGGATGTGGACCAATAAACTTCAAGGACAGTGCATACATTATCAGAGTTATGTGTTTTTGTTTGCATGATGACTGCAGGTATTGTGGTCTATGCAAACACGACTCCTTGTAAAAAAGGTGTCAGTTTTGTTGCCAGATAGAAGGGTAAAAAAACAATTATCATATTTTTTTTACTGGCAAATGAGGTTCCAATGGTGTAAATGTTGATCTTCTTTGGCACCGTAAGTAGCCACCCGTGCTAATCGCTAAACACGTAACAGTGATTAAATCACGTGCAGAAAGACAAATTGCAATGAGCCCGCTGCTCCAGGCTGCTCTGTTTAGTTTCACTCGGAAGACGTTGTTATGTAAGACCCAACACCGCCAACTGCCGCTCATGCACATTACATTTTCTACTCGATCACCTCCTCCACCCAGAACAATGCACGTGTGTACGTTGAACTTCTTTCGCACCGTACGTAGTCGACCGTGTTAATCGGAGGTGCGGAGGAGGGCGGGGGGGGAACGAACTAAACACAAAAAGCGGTTCTAAATAAATTAGTTTTTACTTCCGAAAATTGTGTGCGGTGCCTCTGAGAGAAGATCGTGGCCAATCTCAAAAAGTCGCATGTTGGAACACAAATCCTTGCTCCAAGCGATGTCCTGCGAAAAGTGGAATGAATATTGATGCACAATGCGTCACACGCGTGTACATGTGACCTGCATACGGCATAACCTTAATTAAAAGTTGAAACAATCAATATTCAATGTGTACAGTAACGGGTCAATTAAAAACGAGCAAATGGTTGTATTGTGTCAGTGCGTGTTGTCATTTCGCATATTGGGGCTTTAATATGAGAACATTTATTTGGTCAGCAGCAACTGCAAAATTGGACCTTTTTTGCCAGTATCAAAGTATGAATAATTAACAATAAGTTTTGCCCTTGCTGGCACTAAAACAGTGATGTTCAAACACCAAATAGAAACCTTTTGCGAGGAATCAAGTCTGCATTAACCTCACGGACTTACGGGTTGTGCTACTCGTCTTGTGTGGTTCTCTGGTTTGACACTGGTGAGACCAGGCCCAAAAGAAAGCTGTCTCTGGTGTAGGCCAATCAGTTGCAAAGACAATGCGAATATTATCAGAGCATGTTTGTTTGTTTGCATTTCAACCACAAGTACGCGTGGTTAATGTATCATTGATTCACACTCTTTGGTTATTTCGGCAAAGTCACGGAGGTGCGAAGGGACCAAAGAGTATGGATTCCTACAGTCACGAAAGCTTCAAATCAAGATATAATTAATTCCTTACAAACGGCATCAATCTATTTGGTGTCTGAACATCTAATCACCTGTTCTAGTGCCAAAAAGGGTCAAACCTATTCTTAATTCTTCATACGAACTGCAACAGTTATTGAGTTCTCGAAGCACAACAACAACAACAACAATAAAATCCCCATCATTCACAACGGCAACTTCAAGCAGAGCATCGGAAAGGCTTCCGTTTGGCGACGAAAAGCAACTTTCATCAACTCGCTCCGAAGCGGTGAACTCGATCCATCGCCGTCAGTGTCTTTTCCGACTGTGACTTGGCTCGTTCTCGCTGAATTCCTAATGTGACGGAGGGCCGTGGAAGTCGGCCACAGCGACAGCGTGCTCAATGAAAACTGACGGGTTTTTCTCACCGGAGAGGAGGAAAGGGAATTTTTTTTTAAAAACCAGCAGTCGGTGGCAAGGGATGACGTTTCCTTGACAACGCTCGCCGCTTCAAATAACAAGTTGACGAAGGACAAACTTTGGTCACATTCGAGCGATATTTCAGCTCAAGAAAAAAATGTATAGGGAGCTTTAACAAAAATAATGATTTCACGAGAACGATGACTGCTCCCACTCGGTACAGGACATACAGTCTCTACCACGGAATACGCTATGCATGTAATGTTTGCTCGTCTATATGTGCACGTGTGCACATGTACGTGTGTGGACAGGAGGTGCATCTGCCCGTCATCTCAGTCAGTCAAACCACTAACACCTGGGTCTCTCCTGCGACCTGCTGCCAGCGAGCGTTCGGCACTGCACCGAGCCTGTTGTCCTTCCACCGCACCTCCGATTGACACGGCTGGCTACATACGGTGCGAAAGAAGTTCAACGTGCATACACAAGCACCGTGGCGATGTCACTGCCACTGCATGACGAACGACGGTTGTTGTTGTTGTTGTTGTTGCACGGCATGTACTCGAACGGCGTGGTGGTCTAAGTGGGTTTCTCAATTGGCTATGAACACAACTCGAAACGTTCGATTCTTAGCCACAGCTATCAGTGGACCGGTGGTGAGCCTCACTAGAGCATGGAGACATCGACACCGTGGAGACAAAGGCGGCTAGGTGTAGCCCTGGCCGCGACATCCCCATCATGCATCTTGGCCACCTTCATAGGCGCTCACGAAAATAATCTATGGGTGGGGGAAGGATCTTGGGAGGGAGGGAGGGGGGGGCAGGATTTGTATTTATTTAAATATCTATTATAAAGAATGGCAAGGTGTGATTGGTAACAAGTATAACCCGTAAAAACAAAGTTTTTCACTATAAATCCTTTATATGCGTGGCGGCTAGATTCCTCTCGTCCTCTGGCTTGAGATGGCTGCCACCTATGGGTCAGATGATTGCATGGCACCATTAAGCAATTGGTAATTAAATATAATATTTTTGTCCTAAAAAGTGTAAAATTTTGGAATTTTTTTTCACGAAAATTAATTGTCACGCACAACGAGTCTGTGTGGAAAATGTTAGCTCGATTGGATCACAGGAAGTGGGTTAAAAAACGACCGAAAGATTTGCACGGTCGTAAGCAAGCAAGCAAGCGCGCAAGTGAACTTAATATAAAGGATTTAAAAAGGGACATGTAATGGATTGGTTGTGCTCAGGGAATGACAAATTGTTTGGGTGGTGCGCACGCATGCTTAATATTGTCAAGCATTTCAAAAATACCACGCACTTTTATTCAGTGCTGCAACTCAATATCCGTTTCATTCGTTGACAGCATCAGCAATTCAGAGATGAATGTGTTATTTTTGTTTTATTCACTAAAGCTTGGCTCCGTGCCAACTTGATTCATCGATTGATTGGGTTGTGTTTGGTGGTGGCAGGTACATAGCTCCATGAAGCCGCCAAAAATCACAGATGACGTATTAATAACATCGGTGGTCAGGGCCCAAGTATAAAATGAGCAAAGCTTCTCGTGATTTGAGGCGAACACAACACAACCGTGGAACATATCGCTACGCAGTGCCCCGTTCACAAATACGAAGGAGGAGTAGGAGGCATCATCACAGTGATACTGCTCCATTCTCCGCTACTCCTGACGCAATCATCTGGCGCAAACCACCTCGACGTCCATTACTCTACATCGGCATCGGCCATATGGGGAAGAAGGGGAAACAGCATCGAGGTAGACCACTACAGCACTACATCTTGCTTACATGATGAACGTGTTCACGATTATGTCCAATTGTGCCGATTATCTGCCCGCCACAGCATCGGTGAGTCTCGAGGGCCTACTCAAGAGGGACTTTGCGCATTGCGATGCTTGGGGTGACACTGAACCGTGGCAAGTTATTCACATTGAAGTGGTGTTCAAGGTGGAGATGAGCAAAAACAAAAGTCATGTAGAGAATGAGTTCTCGCCAAACAACTGGAGATGTTTGTCGGAGGGACATAACTGGTAAACACAGCAGAATGTGTACCCAGAATAGTTATTGAAGGCAAACGGAGACCAAAATGATGCTTGAAGAACAAAATGTTTAATACGTGCATACGACCCGCTATGAAATATATAATCAATTCAAATTATACCGAGTAGGTATCCACGTATATGTTAAACTTCTTTCTCAAGCATACGTAGCCAACCGGAGGTGCAGGGGTGGGAAGGACAATAGACCAAACACCAAAAAGCAGTTCTAAAAAAATGAGTTTTCAAACTGGTAAGCCATTTGCTAACTCTCAAAGAAAGAATGACTCGGGAGGGACAGCAAGGGACCGGAGAGAAGTGGGAAGGCAGTGAGGCAGTGAGCCGACACAAACAATTGCCCAAGTTCTGCGATCCTCCACATTCGCAGATGTTGTCAGCCAATGAACGAGTGTTTACATGTGGAAGGAAACCTAAGCGCCCAGAGAAACCCCACGCCGTGCGAGGGGTTAAACATTCTACCCCCAGACAGATGGAACTAACTGCAGAAGTTCCACATTGTTTTGCTTGAATGCCATTGCGCCTTGGCAAGCAACGGTATGGCTTCTCCCCCCTCCACACCCAGTGGCATTAGTACAGGCGTGAGACACTGCCGCCAAAATCACAGAACATGGACCATCATTAATGAACGAAGACGTAACTGAAAGGTGGCAGTTGCTCAAAGAAGTATGGAAAGAACACATGCTTGGAATTACACGCACAGAGAGAGAGCGAGAGAATGACTGGAGCACGCGGATTAGAGAACACGCACAGGCGTTAACGGAAAATGTGAGCGGGCTTGGGCAGAGACACGGCACCAAAAAGGGTTAACGCCCATTGGTGGAGACCGATGTCGGATCGGAGGCCAATGGAGGGGAACCTCACCTGAGAGGACATCAACTGTGAAGATTGAGCAACGAAATCAACTTGTCTGCAGGGGTAGGATCGATTGCTACATCTCAGGACCGTGAAATATGTTAACGGCTTAGGGGATTGTCTTCTTCCAAGAGTGTATTGACCACGACTCATGACGATGATGATGATGATGACATAATACATATATAGACACGTATAAAGTAGGCCCCAATATGCTCCGTTGTGCATTTGTACATGCGTTTTTTTTTGTTGTAGGATGGCAAAGTCATTTAAATTAATAAAGATAAAACAAAGGTCGTTCGGGATCAACACGGTTTACATTGTGCACAAGGGATTATGTGATCATGAGATACGTTTTAATTGGAGAGGGAGTCTGAGAATGTGAACGCATTCCTGTTGTAATGGGCCAGATTAAATCAGCATTAAAGGGCCAGTGTAAGGTCAGTTCTTAGAGGAAAGGCATCGACTATCTTTAATGGCCTTAACAAGATCTGGCAAAAAAACAAGTTTCATTACGTATGGAGGGCTGCGACTTAAAACTATTTTATTCATCGGTTGAGGCAATAAGTGGATGTGAAGCTCTGACTGCAGGCAAAGAGAGGGAGAACAAGTGTAAATATTTCAAAGATAATGGTGTTGGTGAGAGTACAACTTTCAAGAAAAGAAAGATCTATGCAAAGATTACAGAAGTCAGTCCTTATATTTGAAACTTTAATGTTGGATGCGTCATTGGTTTGGATTTTTTTCCCTTCAACATTTACTGCATTGCCATGTGATTTTTTTTACAAAATTTCTTCTGGCTCAGAAAAATAGTCCTAAAATATCGGCTTCGACAGCCAACTGGACAGAAAACTGCGTCGTCAAAGTTTGATCTGAGGTCGGGTCTGAGTTACCTTTTTCAAAGTAGAGGGTCTTAAAAAATGTTTACACCCAGCGATTAATTTTGAGACTGAGATTTATGCCAGCCAACCTGCAACGAATGATAATTATGTTCCTGAGGATATTACGGCAACAAAGTCATCATGATATGACGGTGGCTTTAACGATGCTTTAATTTGGAGCCATGTGAAAAAAAACTACAGTCGGAATAATTCTAGATTTGAAGTTTTCGTGACTGCAAGGATTCATACTCTTTGTTTTTTTCGGTAAAGTCACGTAGGTAAAAAATAAATAAATGAAAAAACAACTAAATTCAATCACGACGTTTCGGAGGCAACACAAACTTCCGTCTTCACAGTGATATCTTATCACAGTGTATTTGGCTGTAACGGTTCCACCTGAAGACGGAAGCTTGTGTTGCCTCCGAATCGTCGTGATTTAATTTAGTTGTTTTCTCATTTATTTATTTATTACCTACGTGACTTTACCGAAAAAAACAAAGAGTACAGTCGGAATAACTTATTTGTAAATATATATAATGGAGACCAGAATTGCAATCGTTGTTGTCATGATGGTGGTGTATACTGTACTGTCGTGTGCTAAGAGGTTATGGGGCTGAGGGAAGTGGACCTGAACCGTTTCAGCTAATACTCGATATTGATGTTCGCTGTAGCCAGGAATCAATTAAATACCAATGTTTGTGGTCTCGAGGAGGGCAATCACCCCCTATTGCCCTCTTTTGGACCCGCGGTGGCTAGGAGATGTTAACTACCACACCTGCTATACAGGAGGTCGTGGGTTCAATCCCGACCCTGACGCCTGCTGCTGTATATTTGGAGTTTGCGTTTCTCTCTCATCGCGGTCGCGTGGATTTTCCCCGGGTCATCCCGGTTTTCCCCTCCACATTTAGAATCAACATGACGCGTTTAACAGTTTTTGGCCGCTATAAATGTCCGAACGTTAAGAAGCCGCTTCGTCGGAATTATAATTTTCTGCGGGCCAAGACGCTTCTGAAAAAAAGAGCTGTATCTAGCGCAGTGGGCCTTAATTGGTAAAATACAAAAAAAAAATACCTCGTAGTTTGTGGGTTCACAGTGCACCATCAATCTCTACAAGCTGCTCTGACAAGCTCGGTAGGGTATCGTCAAACAAGCCCCATGGACTGGCAAGGCCCGAGGGAAACCGTCACTCAGTAGTGGATTGACGAAAGGGCTAAACATTTTATTATTGTACGGTACAACATCGCATATCTTATCTTAACGTAATTTATATAGCGCCTTATACAAGGCGCTTTACACAGAATTAACAACGGCACGTATGAATTTAATCGTGGAGATGAGGTGAATGAAAAAGATGAGAGGAAGCGGTGGGGGCAAATCTGTGACGCGTGAATTCGGTGAAAGCGAAATTGATGGCAGTAAATGATGATGCATGGGTTGAATGGATGGCGATTGAGAAAATGAAGAGGGGAAAGTAACGGTGGTGGTTATGAGGGGAGATTAAGAAGGTCGTGGGGTTAGCTCTGGAAAATACGGAGATGCAGTCTACGCAGATATGTGAAAATGTCAGATTTGTGGACATCGTATCGAAAAGGACAGTTATACCATCATACACAAATACTGCACTGGGTGTGGGTGGTTAATTGGGCCAGGTGGTCACCGTTACCTGCTACTGGACATCTGCAACAAAGAGCTTCATAGCATTCGGATTCCGCCTGCCTCCATAAGGATTGCAATTCAGATTCCGAATACCAAATCTGCCAAAGCAATTTTACAACAAAAACAATTAACCCCCAGCCAAAGATATCCACGGTTTTAGCCCCGTGAGCATGGTCGACAAATTGTTGGCAGCCCAAACGTCAAGATGATAAAAAAAAGCTGTCAGTGGTGATGTACAATGCCTGCAATTGGCGATTGTGTCCTTTGCTAAAATAACCCTCAATGTATGGTCATCTCAGCCAGCAATATATATCAGACAGCTCAAAGGCACTTAATGTGAGGGGCGCAGGTACAGGGTTCATGGGTGAGACAGACGTAAGGAGATTCCTGCTATTTTATTGCTTCAGGCACCGCAGCCAAGTCTCTGGGTTCTATGTGAGCAGGGTTGTTGGGGTTGAGTGAGACGATGATAATATGGTCTTCTGGTGATATGATGTTGACTGATATGGATTAAAAGACTGGCAACTGCTCTCCTGTTTTCTCCATCTCAAGGTCAAGCACTGAGCCAAGGGTACAACTGTTTTTTTTTTGCTACAATACCTCACATATGTATCTTCAATGGGTGAGTGAAGATTAAATAGAAAATAAATTCAGAGTGCTGAAAGAGTTGAATCAATTCCAGGACTTTATCATTCCTGCCATAAATCTATCTCATAATAATCATTCGTTTTTTAATGTTGAATGTGTTTTTGAATATGAATACATGCAATTTTAGATAAAGACCTACCCTGCCATAAATACCAATGCGTATTTTAAAACCGTCGCATTAGGCGCTACTGTACGGCACTTCGTAAAAGCAATGAGTAAAAATTTCACTAATTGCCCACGTGTGTATTATCATCTTAATTCAGAGGAAGGCTCAAAATGAGCTGGAAAACAGCATTGAAATTATAAAGACGCCTTCTACATAGCAAAGTCAAATACGTATAAGGATAATCTTCCATTCGTAGTCCAAATGCGGTTGTCGAGGACTTCTTTGAGTAGGACTACAAGAAAATTATATATACTTTATTCAGAGCGGAAGAAAACTCTCCAGAATGTATACAAAAGCATACAAATGCCCCCCCCCCCACTCCCGTAAATTCTGCCAAGAAAATGGTGCATCGACAGTCAACCCCGTTATGAGCATAATGAGATATTTTTGAGCTCTTGGAAGAAGAAGACAAAATCCGGTCCTGCCAAGCAACCTTCATAACATCCTCCCAAGAGGACAATGACGCACTCTCTGACGATGCACCTGCATCACGTGATGCGAGCCGTTTACAGCCAGGTGATCTCCGTGGTCTCAGGGACAAGCATTCTTCCAGCGCGGTGCCCCCAATAAATAAATAAATAAACGTGCGTGTGTACATATAAATGAGCAGACACAACTTGAAAGTGTCTGACAAATTGTGTTTTTTGCTGTGAGCAGTGCACAATTTGGAAATGGAGAATATGGTCTCTTCGAGAATCCATTACTTATTCCTGGAATTAATTGCGTCTATAAATGTATATTCATATTGCCATAAGCGGGATATGCTACTCAACATCCAGAAAATGTGTGTTACTCACTGAGCATCCATATATATAAATGTAAGGTAGAGATTGGCATTCGAAATGTATTCTTACAGAAGGACACTGCATCTAAACTGGACCCAAAAAGTGACCAACGTAAATGTCAGAAAAGGTTGCGCGTAAAAAAAAAATACCTCATGATGTAGGCAGTGATAAGTAGAAGGAAACTGGCATCATTTGGACACATATGAAGGATACATATCAACAGGAACATTTCAAGTGTGTTGTTTGGGAAAAAATGGAAGGAACTGGAAAGAGAGGAAAACCAAACATCAAATGGCTTGACGACAATATCCGAGATTGATGCCAGAAAGATGTTGCACTGCTTGAGCATATTGGCACAATACAGAAGACAGTGGAAACAAATTATGAAATGTGCAGTGGACACCTACGGGGCTATCTGCCCATGGACCGTGGTGATGATGATGATGAAGGTAAGTAGAAGTTGGCCAGGTGGCTCGGAGATGAAACTGCTGAGCTGGCACCGCTGAGATCGTGGGCTTGACTCTGACCAGCCGCTCTAAATTAAACCGAGCTCTCCAGCGTCGCGAGTGGATTGCCTCGGCCTATTCACCGACGCACTCTAAAGTAATCACGTTTCATCTTCTTGGTTCTTTCGGTAAAGTCACGTAGAAGAAGGGAAATATTAAAATAATAAAAATATTAAACAATAAAATTCTCACGACGTTTCGACTGCAACACAAGCAATCATCTTCATCATCATCAGCAATCATCAAGAAAATTTGAAAAAAAATATTGCTGTGGATTTCACACTTGATGATGATTGCTTGTGTTGCAGTCGAAACGTCGTGAAAATTGCATTGTTAAATATGTGTATTATTTAATTATTTCCCTTCTACGTGACTTTACCGAAAGAACCAAGAATATGAATCCCTTCAGTCACGAAAGCTTTAAATCAAAATTTTATCACGTTACACTTTAGTTTTTGTACCGAATTCGAGCAAATTTCCAGCTCTGAGAATGAAACGCAAATGCGTTGCCTGTCACACAACGAGCATTGCTCTCGACGGGTGTGGAGGGCCAATGATCACGGTGAAGAAATTTCAGAAGCAGCTCTGTCGCATATCCTTCCAACGAACCGTTCTCTAACACGGCGTGTTGTGTGCACTGCTCCTCGTGAGTTGCACATTAATTCATCTCAGGACGACGCCAGTGGCGCAAACAATATAAAATTGGAAATATTGGGGGACTAAAATTGTTTAAATACAATGCGGTGTGGCTTCTTCAGTGGGTTGACCGATTCGAGACAAATTCACAACCTGCAGGAGGTTGCTTTATTGCAACAGAAAGGTCACAATGCCCTTCGTAATGATAACTCTTCCACACTGCTACCATAAATTCATATTTGCCACGGAATGCTCAAACTGTTTTTTTTTTACTGAGGAATGGTGCACTAAGAAAATTGTTGAAGAGCCGAAATGCATTGCATGGCCTATTTTTTCTCCCTGAAATCAATTTCAATTCATAGCAACAATCCCAATTTGTGTTTCGCAAGTCCATAATTAATTAGAACTCCCTGAATATTGAAGACTTGCCGTCAAAACTGTCAGCTCTCTTCTCCCATAACCTTACAGTAATGTGTTCCAAAAACACGTGATTAGGCAACATAGATAATTTCCCTAAGCTGTGATATATATGGCGTTTCATGGGGAGCCTGAAGTAATGAACAATGAGATATATGGATATTCTATTTTTCTTGCTGCCCAAAGCAGTCAACTTTTAAAATGGCCATTGTGGTGTGTGTGTGATGTAGGACATTTTAAATGTACAAACACAAGTGAAAGTACAGGACAATAAAAATGCTGTTTAAAATCATTATTCTTATTTATATAATTTAATCAATCAACTTCTGGAGGAGGGCCTCTCCACTATGTGTTAGTCGTGGGGGTTATTTGAGATCGCTTGGTTCATAGTGCAGTGCGCTAACCACTGCACTACCACTTCATCACGTATTCAACAATTAAATAGTTCATCTTCTTGGTTCTTTCGGTAAAGTCACGTAGAAGGGAAATAATAAAATAATAAAAAATAAAACATAATAAAATAATTCTCACGACGTTTCGGCCACAACGCAAACAGCCGTCCTCAGGTGAAGAACAGGTCTGTCGGAAAGACAGCTGAGGACGGCTGCTTGCGTTGTCGCCGAAACGTCGTGATAATTATTTTATTATGTTTTGTTTTTATTATTTTATTATTTCCCTTCTACGTGACTTTACCGAAAGAACCAAGAAGATGAATCCCTGCAGTCACGAAAGCTTTAAATCAAAAATTAAATAGTTAATTATAGGCACGTAACAGCGCATCGATCCATTGATTACAACTGATTACTGCACTTGCGATACATGCATCGAATTGCGTAAGAAGCAATTATTTTCTGTACGTATACACTGTATGTAATTGGTTGACACGACCCCTGAAGCTACCACCACGCTCACCAGTGTAACAACAGGTTATGCACAAATCAAATGGTGACAGTCCAATCGACAAATAGAGGGGAATGTTTGTACCCCTATTTTTCGAGACATTTTATATGTACAAACGTAATTTAGAGTACAGGAAAGCAAAATAATGGTAAAATATAAACATGTGAAGAAAAGCCGTAATATGATATCCTGAACCAAGTTTTTACATGGTCATCCATACTACAATAGTTAATCACAGCCATTGCAAAACTGAAATTAACAGGCAAAATGTAATTCTGCCCTAAAGAAATACAATACAAAGATACGCACGCTTGGAATTACAAACACGTTAATGTGCAAGAGCGCAGAAGAGCGTGGAAGCGTGGTCAACACATCTACGCCTCTACATAAGGAACGAAACAATTAGACTTCTCCACAAATCTGGCTGTCGCCTGATGAAGCTAGTTGTAATTACTGGCGAAACGTCGTACTCAGATTGTAAATGTTGTGGCTTGGCTCTCCAACACACCGGTGTGCTGTACTAGTGACGAATTGGCACGTTTTGCTTACGTGACAAACCTTATTAATTGGCTGTGTCGGGTGGTGTCGGGTTTAAACGACACATTTATATATTTACGCGATCTAACCCAAAAACCTCTATTATGGATGATATTGGTCGCGAAAGCCGACGTGTTAAACATGAATGTAGCAATATATTTACTTCTTTTTGCTATAAAATGTGCTTTTTTTTCATTTTAGTGTTACCATTTCAAGGGAAATTACTAAATGAGAGGTTAAAATAAAAAATGGTTGACATTTATGTATGTTAGATGTAAAAAAACCCCACACTCCCTATCTCCACGGTACCAATTTCTCTGCATAATTATGGTTGATTGAAAGTCATTTAGGGAGTCGTTTGCTGCAATTTTAATGTAATAAAAATGTTAAGAAGTTAAATGCAAGTGACAATACTGCAGTTTATATTTTTGGGACTTCCTTTTTTTGTACTCGTAACCGAATTATGTTTGATGCTCATCCGATCAATGCAAATGCAATATGTTTAATCTCTACAATCAAGCAATAACTTTTCAAAACATTATCAATATGAATGCAATTTTGAAATTTATTTCTTTTTAAGCTGACATCGAAATCTCATTCCGATTGAAGGCATAAGCACATTTTCAAAAATTTCCTAAGCCCGAAAAAAACACGTCTTTCTTTTTTCCCAGTGTATCACGATAGCTGACAACACCATCGAAAAAAACGCCAGATAATTCTAACAACACGAATATCAACGATGACGTTAGGTTAAATAATAATAAGAAAAACAATACATAGATTTTTGTTTAAATAAAAATACGTCTTTCTTTTTTTTTTACAAAAAATCTGTAAAAAGTCTCACAATACTTGGCAGAATGTAGCAAGGATTCCATTGTACATTTGGCAGCGTTACTCTCAATCAATGAGCCCCCACCATGGCAGCACATCCCATTAAGCAGACGAGCCATGCCTCGAAGACTTCCAGGCACTGCGCCACGCTCGCGTATTTGACGTCGCTCAAAAAATCGCGTCCGTGGGGCACTCTCGCCTTACTTTGACAAGTTCCTCCCACAAGGCACCATCCTTTTGTGCTCCTCCACTCAAGCGCCGCAAAAAGGCAGACGCGGGGCACTTCTTGGTCATCCGGCGGACAGACGGCACGAACTCACGGCGGGCAGATGGTGGACAACAATCCCCCCCCCCACACCTCTAACTAGCAGCATGTGCAAAATTTGCTCATTTTTTTCATTTAGCCAGTCGGTCACACGCACGGATTGTCAAGCGCTGAGGCCGTTATGAGTGGCCTCGCAAGTGGGAAAGGTGCTTGGAAGGAAGAGCTGCTGTAGGGGGGGGAAAGGAGCAACCTTTTTCAAACTATTCACTCGCGCGACGAATGATAAAAGAAAAAAAAAATGTGCTTTCACCGTCTTCAAATCCGTCGTGACCTTGACGACCTTCCCATTATATTCTCCCCCCCCCCGCCCTCTAATTTCATCTTTGCCCTATTCTAGCAGCCACTTCCTCTGCTCCGTCAATCCCAACAGGATAATAAGCCAATCCTCTTTCGCTCCTGTTATGTTCCATTATTCCTGAACAAGGGGGGAGAGAGAGAGAGAGAGTGGCCGAGCAGCGGTTCAGCTGCATTGTAATCTGAACCCGGTGACCTGAGTTCGATTCCCAGCCTACGGCTAAAATCAGTGGCCGAGTGTTATTTATCTCTCTGTATATTTTTGAACTATCGCTGTTATTGCTTTTTTTATTTTCTTTCAATATCGTTTTGTTGTTTTGTCAGAGTTGACATACGATTGTTCAGCTTATCTACCAATGAAGCAGCTTTTTTCCCGTAATTTTCTGCTATTACCGACCCCCAGATTGCAAAGCTTTGTTGCTTATTGGCTTCTTCCGGCTTAACAAAAAAAACACTCGAATTGTCGACGTCTCTTATGCGTGCGAGTGATTCAGGATTTGCACGCATTAATCGCTTAAATGCCACGGCATATCAAAGAGGCCTGCAAATATATGGGAGACACAAAACACGTCAGGGCAAAAATACAGAGGGATGAGATGTGATCGATGCGAGAGTCCCAAGACCTGCAGAGAATCCCATGGAAGCATGGGATGTACACGAAAGATCTTATTTTACCATAGCTAATAGCCCATTGGGCCATTAGCTATATTTCAGAGGCAATCTGACCACAATGAAGATAATAGCCCATCGAAGGAGATTAATCGTCATTGTCGTCATCGCCACATGTGCGGTTTTATAGTAGCATGGCCAAATCTAGATGCACGAGTGGAAATGTGGAAGGCAAAAAAATCCACGTGACAAAAATCGTGAGACATCTGATATCCGAAGGGATCCTGGGTCTCCAATTCACCAAGCCACACTGACCGGCGTGGTAATGTACAGCATTGCCGAAACAAACCCCCTGAATTAATGCAGCAATGGTTTGACAAAGGGTCATACATTATTCGTATTGTTCGCAAACAGCCTTCCCTTCATTCACACTTCTGACAATTTCACATTGTTAAATTGTGATGGATTTTTTGTAAATTTAATTTCCTTAATCCCACCGGCCAACCCCTGTACAGAATTGTCAACACAAGCAGATGAAAAGACAACATAAACATCCCATCCTCTGGCACCACTGAGAATCCTGATTTTGAATCCAGGCAGGAAACCCATGAGTTTACCAGGTTATCAACCGCAGTGAGTTTATGGTCTCAGCCTGGTCACCAATAACTGCACAAACAAAACGCATTAATCAAATTTGGTTCTCCACTTAATTTGGCCAAATTCCAGCTCTGACCATTAAACATCGGCTTGACTTTCATGCAAACGAACCTTACTCTCATTTGCAAAGTGCGTGGGTAGAGTGCTTGCCTCTACTGAGCTGACCATAGGTCACCTGAAGGCATATCAGAGATAGCTTTTATAATATCCACTTCCAATGGCTGTTCTCTCATTGGAAGGGTTGCGATAGCACAATCAAAGCAAACAATCCATTTCCAAAGGAAAGCACACTCTGATCCATTATTTGTAAAGCATCACCAGTGCCAGCACCAGGATGAAGTTCTTAAGATGACAAACGCGGGACTAATGGCTGGGTACGTTAGCCTGCCCCAAGAAATTGTCAACGGCTATATATACGTACCGGGAAATAGGAGAACGTATTGCTTGTCAACCGTTGACCTTGGCGCTTGTAATACCTGCCTCGCACTCTGCTGGTCCGAATGCCCCCTCGTGCCACTGTAATAATGGCCACGTTCACAGCCAGCAATCACCGAGACACTAAAATAATTGGCTGGCGAGCACCTCTTTTTCATTGGCAACAACTGCTTGAGTGCAAGCTGAGATTGCTGTGCAGACAAAAGCCTGCATCTCATTACGCCGTATAATTATCAAAATAAAATAGTCATATCTTTTTACTCCGGTGAGTGTCCCGCGATGTAAACCCAATGCCATTCACTTAAATTCCTGCCCACGTCTGACGACTAAATATATATATATAAAATGATTCATGGCATATCGAATCGTTCATGCAAAATTGCATCCTCACCTTTGCTGAGGAATTACAGACACAGCTGGAAGTCTGGCAAACGGTGAGCCGGTGCCAACAATTGCTCTGCAGTTCTCTATGTCATTTTAACACGTAGGCTTTCGCGACCAAATAACGCGATCTGACCCAAAAACCTATATTATGAGTTTTCTATGTGTTAAAATGTCTTTAGCTAATTGCTATTCATACATGTGGGAGGAAACCGGAGCACCCGGAGAATAGCCGTGCATGCGAGGAGGCAACACCCTATCCCACACAGAAGGGCCAGATGGACGTTAGTCAACACCATGCTGTCCTGCATTCTGCTGGCAAGCCAGGGCATTGTACTTCGTTGTCCACGGGAAGGGAATCTCGCATACATTTTGTAATTTGTCCGGCGATCCAACAACTCTCGCGGCCTCCACAGGGCTGGAATGCACACGTGCGCCGCCACAACAGAGGCAAATTGTTATCCAAACTCACCCTGGGGCTCGCCAACCCTCACCGAGCAGGACTGTGAAAGTATGGACAAACAGTCCCCACGACCGAAGCGCCATCATGGGCAAGCCTTCATTCATTCGTGGATTGATAAAGGAAAAACTATTGTAATTCATCTTATTGGTTCTTTCGGTAAAGTCACGTAAAATGGAAATAATAAAATAATAAAAATAAAACATATAAAATAATTCTCACGACGTTTCGGCCACAACGCAAGCAGCCGTCATCAAGTGAAAACCAGGTCATTCAGACGCTGTCGCCCCGACAGACCTGGTTTTCACCTGAGGACGGCTGCTTGCGTTGTGGCCGAAACGTCTTGAGAATTATTTTATTATGTTTTATTTTTATTATTTTATTATTTCCATTCTACGTGACTTTACCGAAAGAACCAAGAAGATGAATCCCTGCAGTCACGAAAGCTTTAAATCGAAACTATTGTAATTATTCAAACTAATTAACATGAAGGAATGTCTATCGTGCAGAATCGTCCAGAGAAGCAACGGCCAATCGGTATATATTTTCGGCAGCAATCCTTGTGTGCCTTTAAAACACATACATATATTTCAACATTACCAAATTCGTCCAATGTGATTTGCTGAAAGCCAACGCTATAAGACCGGCAATAAAATTCTCTCGTACCCACAAAAATGGATTTCAACGTGAACCACATGGCAGGATATTGATGGAAGTGGCCGTACTTCATCATGGTTCTGTAACAGTGTCGTAACTAAGGCAGGGAGGGTGGGTGGGTAGGCGTCCTAGCGGCGTGAAAACAATTCACAAGCCACCCTCATGGCGAGAGACACGAGGATTTACCGGTCGGTAAAGAGTCCTGCTGAAACCAACACTTGCCCCACTCTTGGACAGTGCCCTTAACAGCCGCGACTGTGCGCGCGTGTGTGTGTGTGTGACTGTGTCTTTGTCCTACAACCGACCGCGGTGCTCCTGAATGAATGAATGCCATCTCATTCGAACTCAGAGGCTATTCAGTAGGGATGCCTGGTGAGTATCTGGATGGGAGACCATCTGTCTTGGAAAGCCGGGTGTTATATTAACCGACACGAATGCTCGCTGGGCCTATGCGGTGAAGCAAGGTCACGTGATCAGAACAGAAAACGCATAAACCAGCGGCAGCTTGAATCTCATGCATCAGCAGAGGTTATCTGGGCCACCACCATGCTGTAGCAAGGGACATTTATTTGCTCGTATTCATTCGTTGATCAAATAATGTCTTTTTTTTACAATCTACTCTATTCAAGGGGGTCATGGCAATAGGTTTGGGGAATAGAGGTATTCCACTTAACGTGCGAGCATTTTTCTTTTATACTGCATCAACGAGATTATAATTGGACCTTTTCTTCCCAGTATCAAAGTATGAAAAAATAAGAGTCAGGTTTGACCCCTTTCTGGATATGAAACAGGTGTTAATATGTTGCTGGCCAATCAGTTGAAAAACCAATGCATAGATGATTACAGTTTGTTTGCACGTTCACCACAAGAACGCGTGTGTGATTAATGCAGACGCGATTCCTTGCAAAAGGTTTCTATTTGGCGTTTGAACACCTGTCCTTATTGCCAGAAAAGGGGTAAAAACCTATTCCCATTTTTCTTTAGTTTTTTCAATTCAACGAGATTGTTGTCCATCGTCAGTCGCAAGTTTCCCACCTGTCACGAAAGGTGGTTCTAGATTTGAAGCTTTCGTGACTGTAAGGATTCATATTCTTAGGTTTTTTTCGGTAAAGTCACGTAGGTAAAAAATTAAAATTAATAAAAGTAAAATAAAAATAAAATAAAAATCACGACGTTTCGGAGGCAACACGAAAGCTTGTGTTGCCTCCGAAACGTCGTGATTTTTTAAAACTTTTATTAATTTTAATTTTTTACCTATGTGACTTTACCGAAAAAACCTAAGAATAAGACTAGGTGGCTTTGCGGGAAGTGAAACGATGTGCAACATTCGTGTGTCCAACCCATTGTGCGATCCGATATACAGCGCAGATTTATACACACTGACCCCCGTAGATTAACTCGGACCAGCCATTTCCCCCCCCCAGCTCAATCTATATGATCCGACACATCGCACTCTGCTTATAGCGTCGACAGATTAACATGTGGTTTAGTGTTTTATAGAAAGTATTTTCATATATAAACTCAGCAGCCATATATACAGATCGATTCACAATCCGACGCATTACCTTCTGTACACCTGTCCGCAGTTGAAATACGGCAGATTTGCATTTTAACAAAACTTGGGGGCGGTTGGTTGAGGTGAAGTGGAGCAAATGTACAATTAGAAAGGATGACTTTGCCTAAAATGTAACGGCATCGCACCCGCAGAGTTTTCACGCAGCAATGCACAATAAATGTCACACTTCGTCAGCTCACCATGTGGCCTTGAAAGGAAAAAAAACGATACACCGCCAGGAGACGTTTCGGGCAACGGCCCTTTTTCATAGCAGCACGTGGAATATACGTGGCAAGGCAGGCATGCACCATTTTAGGTTAAAACCCGCAAGGCGTTAAAACGTTCAAAACGTGTTGATCCCATTGCTGCCGTGTTTGCTCGTGGTGTTTGTACACCCCAAAATAAACAAATACACTCAAATGATCAAATCCCATCGACACGTTCACAAACGGGAACATTCACAATCAGTGTTGGAAGGGGAGGCGCGCATACGACGAGCGCGCTTCGTAGGAGCAATGAAACACACACAGAGACAAAGATCCCCCGTATAGCCTGTAACAGACTGTTGGGGCAAGTGCCATTAGTGAGCACCTATGAAGGCCGGAACGGCACACGACGGGGTGGGTGACCAGCACAATACACGGCCGCCTTTGTCTCCCCAGTGGCGACGTTTGCACACCGCACCAGGTGCTCATCTGAGGCCGAGCCAACCTAGGGGAGGCCCAGGACCGGTTCAAATAAATCGTCACCGGCGTTAATGGCCGTGAGCGGGAATCGAACCCGGATATCCCGTGTTTCATAGCGCAGCGCGCTCACCGCTCCCCATTGAAGCACAGAGACACGCACGCGGTCATACAATCTCATCGGTGCCTGCTATCCAGTGCCACACCGACGCTGGCACGGCGCGAACCGATAAAAAAAAAAGATACAATCGACGCGAACGCCGCCGCGACTCGTTCCGCCTGCCACTCGTGGGCTGTGGACGAATCTCTCCTGGAGTCGAGTTGTTTGATTGAAATTGCTGGGCAATCTCGCGCACGCACGCACGCACGCACTCGATACCGACCAACAAACAATTGGTGACGCTTCGTGATATGAATTGCTTCTGCTGCTGGCATTGGCGTCAGTTGGTGTGCGCGCGTGCGTGCGTGTGCGCGCGTGCGTGTGCGCGCGTGTGTGTGCGCGCGTGTGTGCGTGTGCGCGCGTGCGTGTGCGCGCGTGTGTGCGCGTGTGTGCCTATGCGTAAGTGAGTGCGTGTGCGCGTGTGTGCTATGCGTAAGTGAGTGCGTGTGCGCGTGCATGCGCGTGTGTGCCTGTGCGCGCGCGGGTGCGTGCGTATATTTTTTGCCCAAGTGTTAAGAGGAGAGAAGGGGGCATATTGCCGTGCAACAAAAAAAAACCCACAGCGCCGGCACCGCTGAGCGCAGCTGGAGGATTTAACCATCGCCGCCGACGCCTCCGTGCAATTTCCACCCGACTACTGAATCTCACACTCGCAGAGAGACGTGGCACCAGTCATCGATACGTATCGTAGGCACGGTAGATAAGGCAATGGGGCGGGAGGTTGTTTTGTTCCGTTGTAACAATGTTTTTTTGTATCGAGTGACCAAGAAAATGGATATAGAGTAAACGTTGGATATTAGCACACCTCTGGGGAGCAATGCCAGCTGTGATCGTATCAGAAAGGACCCTTTGCCTTCAACTCCTGCACCAATGTGATATTAGGATGTGTTGCTTATATCAGAACCGTGCTTATGTAGAGTGTCCTTATTACCAGATTATACTTTATAGTTCAAATATGGCTAAGACTCACGTGCTAGATCACCAACCCATGGCATGGAATGCCTTCCGTCCACTGTCATATTGAACATAGAGCTTATGTTTAAGTATGTTCGGTATCGTAAGCTATGTAATGGGGAGGGGTGGAATGGGAGAGCAAAGTTGCTGGACATCTGTGAACATACCGGGCATCCGTGAAAAAGATCTTCACAGCTCATCGGAACCCTGCGGTCAAAATAATAATTCTGAGACTCTGATTCTGCAATGAAGTTGGCGCATGCGCTGGACAGCAACGAGCTACTTAGCATTGGATGATCGCGAACGAAATGCATGCAGCCGTGATCCAGGGGATGGAGCAAAGCCCTGCAAATGACTGACTCCTCGACTAATGAATGGGGGCATGGGAGCCAATTATTGAAATAACATATGTCACGGCTGCTGAGGAAATGACCTCAGTGTTTAATTGGACGCTTCAAATATTTAAGCACGAGGTTAGCACACACGACACTACCTCGAGCGGCAGCGCACTTGACACCCCTTACTTCTCCTTCAGCCGCGATGGATAATATGGGTCAACTGTGCAATCGACTCGCCTGCATTTGTTTCCAGGAGCAATTAAGTAAAATATAGTTTGTCAAACAAAATTGATGATGATGATGATGATGATGAAATAAAATGGAGAAAAAAATCCGGCGAACGCAAATTTGTCTCGTGCATCTGCTGCGTCAGTCACACGGTTGGCTCATGATGCGTGTTGAACAATGAGTGATACGCAACGTGGCGTCACTTCAAGGTTGCCACCTATCCTGGTTTTCCCAGTATTTCCTCTTTATTTTATTGAGGTAGCTGCTGTCCTGGGACATCTGTAAGTCTTTCCTGGGATGTTAAAAAGTACCAGGTTTTTTTGTCAGCTGCAAAATAACATTATAATTATAATAACACATCATACTCAGTTTTTTCGGTAAAGTCACGTGGGTAGAAAATAAATTAATGTTTTTTTTTTACCTACGTGACAAAGAGTATGAATCCTTGCAGTCACGAAAACTTCAAATCTAGAAATAACACATCACTCAAGTCAATGCATTTACATGCAGCTCACTGCTCTTCTGAGTATTGTTAAATGTTATTTGCCCCACAATGTGTGCCGGTTGTTTGTACCTACTGGAGCGTTTGCGAAGCGAGAGTCACTGCTGCGATAAGAATGTTTTCCCTTGCTTCTTTGACATGAAAGGAGAGAGAGAGCGAGCAGATGCTAATCCAAAGTCTTTTTTTCTCAGTAGGTAAATGATAATGGCAATCATCAACACAAACAGTTATTCTATATTCACTGATGAATGAAAGCCTCCCCGTGCCTCGGGTTACATGCAGCTATAATCCATCTTGCACCTAAATGCGCTATAATTCAATTTCCCCGTCTCTTTCCTGATTGCCCATCACCGGACTCTTCCTTCCCCTGTGCTGTCATTCTGTCACCCCGTCCGTCTATCGATCATACGTTACAACTACTCATCCTCCATCCCCCGCCTCCCAAATAAAATGTAGAATATATGGAGTTAATATTTTCTTCAGGCTGCCAATGCCAGTTTATATATCGTAACCCGCGCTGGTTTAATACAAGGATTCTATATATATATAATTATTAGCACACATATAAAACAACATGCGGCAAGATACATATAATATCGTCTCTGTGTTATGTTGTTTTTGCGCGCGCGCGCGTGTGTGTGTGTGTTTCTAATAAGGCTCGTGTAATTGCGTTTGCATTGAATTTGCGTAACGATCGTTTAGGCAGAAGCAGCGGTTCCAAGGTTTTCAGCCGACGACGGCCCATCATCATCATCCTCCACAAGCCTCTGCCGCAGCTGTTCCCAACGAACCAGCGCCGTTCGTGAAAGTTCCCTTCGCTTGAGCGCTCCAGTCGGAGACGCACGCGCGCGCGCGCGCCACACCGAGCACGCCGGCAGAACTACACGCGCAACATTTTGCCACCACCCGACTCGACTGGCCCCCTTCTCTTGCCGAGTCAACATGGTGACTCGTGAAGGAAACGAGACGTCCGTCGGAGGCAATGCAACGGCGAGTGGGCACACCTGGCAAGTGGGCACACCTGGCAAGTGGTTACAGGCACACCAGGTGAGGGGTTGAGGTGTGTGTGTGGGGGGGAAATGTTGTGCAGGACAGATAATTGGCACGTAGGTAATGCAGATGTAGTTATTGGGTTTTTTTGCCACGTGCTATGGAAATACAGACGAGCCCTCTCCTCCTCTCTGTCTCTCTCTCTCTCTTGGCTACGTTGAAGCGCAACTTTACCCACCCACCCCCCAACTCCCACGGCTTTCTGAGATCGCTTCTTGTGTTGAATTTGTGGTAGGTCAAAAGACGATCCTCTGGCGATCCGAGATGCGTCTGTTCGAATTAAAGCACGTGGCGTGGCCGTTGCTGCAGGACACGTCAACTTGACACGTGCTTGACTCTCTGTGGCATTGCGTAAGCACGGAGGGGGTGGAGGGGGGGTAACCTCGCGTGCCAAAGAACGCAATGTTTTGAATGCATCCAGATTCAAAGTGCAGGCGCGTGAGTTATGAACGCCAATCACGTTCAGTCACCTCTCGCCATATTCTCAACCGAAGGCGCGTTGACTGCTTAACAGCTGCTCATGAGAGCCATTGTACGCGATACAATAGATTATCCACTTATTTGCTTAACTTTAGCTTAAATAATAAATATAAGACACCTTTGTACTATGTGCCAAGGCAAAGGACACGTATACCCCGTATAGCGTTTAATAGACTGTTGGGGCAAGGGCTGTTAGCGAGCACCTATGAAGGCCGGCACGGTACACGAGGGGTGGGTGGCCAGCACCACGTCCCGGCCGTCTTTGTCTCCCCAGTGCGGATGTTTACACACTGCGTCAGTTTAACACGTAAGTAGGCTTTCGCGACCTATATCATCCGCTGCGTCAGCTACTTATTCTGTAGCGAGTCGATCTAGGAAAAGCCCACTTACCCGTCACGTATTGGTCGTGAGCGGGAATCGAACTTGGCTCTCCGACTTGGCAGCTTAGCGAGGCAACCACTGCACTAACCGCTTCTCATATTCTTGAGTTTTTTCCGCTAAAGTCACGTAGGTAAAAAAATTAATATTAATTAAAGTAAAATAAAAAATATAAATCACGACGTTTCGGAGGCAACACAAGCTTCCGTCGTGATTTTTATTTTATTTTATTAATTTAAATGTTTTACCTACGTGACTTTACCGAAAAAACCTAAGAATATGAATCCTTGCAGTCACGAAAGCTTCAAATCTAGAATTAATAATCGCTTCTCCCTCTGTGTGTGTGCGCGTGTGTACGATGTGGACACACACACACACAAAAACACATACACTTCCCGGAGCTTAGAGTTGCCCTTGTCTTTTAGTCCAAGTCACAATGTCATACCCTACCGCACTCAAATTGTTATTGCAATAACAATAATTGGTGAGTGCCTTACAAAAAACATAAAGCTGGCTTCGTGCCCTTGATTAGATTTTATTTATCAGCCGCGTGCCACAGAAAGGAAAGCAACTTGCAGACGCAGCAAACTCGTTATACGTGCACACAATGCAGGCGCACTCCACAAATTAGATATGCATTCACAGAATTGTATTTAGCAATTTGCATTAATGGCCATTGTTCTCGGCTGGACGCGCGTCTGATATTAGTAAGACAATGGATTTAATCAAAATGCTTCATCTAATGAAACCCCATAGAATCCGGCACACCCGAGCAAATGTACCAGTCTGCCCCTCCTGGCGCAAAGAGCAAAGCCACGGAAGACTTCGAGTACAACTCGTGTGCCCGCCGATGTACTCTCTGTGCTTCTGCTTCAGACTTTCATTAGTGGCCGCACGCGAGCTCAAAGCGTTGACCTCTCGCTGACCTCTTCAACAGAGACAGTCCGATGTCAGCTACAATGCTGGCATAGATTTACTGAGGCTAACTTGGGGGGGGGGGGGGTGGGGGTCCATACTCTTAGTTCTTTCGGTAAAGTCACGTAGGTAAAAATGAAATAAAAATTAATAAAAATAAAAATTAAAAAATCACGACGTTTCGGAGGCAACACAAGCTTCCGTCTTCAGGTGAAACTGTCACAGCACAAAATCTGTATCAAGTGGGGGGGGGGTCCTCCCAGCAATGAGTATTTTATTTTTTGTTTGCCCCCCTCTTTCGGCTATGTTGAAATGCAACTTTGACACTGTTGCGCCACTCTGAAATTTGACGGGGATGAAAACGCCTGTACGCACGTTTGCTGAACGAGTTTTTGTTCGCACAGTGCCGTAGCCAACAGCGCTTCAGCAAAGAGTCAAGCGTGTTCTTAGATTCACCACGTGGGCTTCGACACCTACATTTCGTAGGCAGCCTTTATTTTATTTGTTACAAAAGCTATCCGTTATTTTCACGGTTTGTTTTCTTCTTTATGCGAGCTGTGAATTCCGGCAGATGATTCACCACTCTCATTCCTCACACCCGTGTCCACATTTACCAATCGCCTTCTTGCCTCTGCACATGTCACCGAGTACGATGTTGCAATTCGTGTATCCCTGTTTAGTGGTCGGCTAATGTCCCCATCATAAATTGGGGTCTGCTTATTCATCTCTGTAGTTTGCTGTTGAAGTGAGCGTATCATCTCTAAGTTGTAGCGTTTTGAGAGCCTTTGACGTATTCACTTGCATCTATGATTTCATCATCCTTGATGACAGCAGTGTAGGTGTAGCTGTAACCGCAAGCTACATTAGGAACCACTTGGTAATAACATCAGAGTGTAAGGGTCTATTTACCCCTTTGGTGTAAAAGGCTATCTACAATTGTCTTTGGGGCACCGCGGTGGTGAGATGTTAACTACCTCGCCTGGTATACAGGAGGTCGTGGTTTCGATCATGACCCTGACGCCTGCATATTTTGAGTGTGCGGTGTCTCTCTCCCCGTGGTTGCGTGGATTTTTCTCCGGATTCTCCGTTCTCCCCCCCCCCCGTCCCACACATTTAGAATCAACATCACGCGTTTCAAGTATTTGGCTGCTATCCATTTTCCAGTGATAAGCCACTTCGTTGAGCTATCATTCGTGATAGCCAAGTCGCTTCTGAAAAATAGCTACATAGTTTTGTGGTACCTTACCTTGGTCAACTAAAAAAATATATAGTTTGTGTTTTAGTACATACACACGGGGGCACCTTCAAAATTAATTCCACGTGCTGGCCGATATTCTCTGCGCTCCGACTCTCACACTTGGAATGGTAGCGGTGACACTTCGCTGACCCCATCAATATTTTCCCACACGCCTGGTGCCCCCATCCCCCACCTACCAACGCTGGTATTTTCATGCGGAAAGTAAAAGAGCACGTGCAGAAAAGTGGAATGAGCCCATTGCTCCTGGCTGCTCGGTTTAGTTTTACTCGGAAGACGTTGTTATGTAAGACCCAACACCACTAAGTGCCACTCATGCACATTACGTTTTCTACTCGAGTACCTCCTCCACCCAGAACAATGCACGTGTGTACGTTGAACTTCTTTCGCACCGTACGTAGCCGACCGTGCTAATCGGAGGTGCGGAGGAGGGGTAGGGGGCAACTAACTAAGCACGAAAAATTGCTCTAAAGAAATTAGTTTTCCATCTAAAAAGAAATTCGTTTTCAATCTGAACAAGACAGACATTTGTCAACACATTGTTGTAGGGGAGGGTAAGCTTGAGCATTAGCAATATACGAAGCATGGTTTAATATATCGTTATATATTGCACATTATTAGTTTACGACCAGACGAAGCAAAAACTATCGTTATTTTTTTTCAAAAAATATTTTTTTCTAAATTTGACAAATGTCTGAAATGCAGGACAATCCTGTAACGGAGACACACCGAGTGATGCGACTCAGCGGCGTCTTTCTGAAAAGACAAAGCCCCGCACCGGTAGAGATATTGCTCACCGACCGTGTACTTCCCAAGCACACTTTGAGTCGCGTACACCAAAAAAAAAAAGCGTAGCAACACCAACGCAGGGAGATGGGCACTTGAGATGAACACTTAAAATGACCACTGCCGTTGGCAATGATTCGTACTGAAATAATATATACACACACACAGACACACAAATTCACGATAGCAAGCGCTCAATACGGCTGTCGCACATCGTGCCATGCGCGAAGCCGCTCGCGGTCCCTCCGCCTCTCACCTGTGCCGACTCGTGTCGATCGGGGTGGCTTGAGGCCACAGGCGTTGCGAACTCTCCTTGCTGGGATCTGTTTCACCTGAGCCCCGCGCTCACGGTCTAACGCTGGAGCTCACAGCCGGATATCGAACGGCACAACAACCCCCGCTGCCCTTCTCTATACCAGCAGCGGCAGCAGCAGCAGCAGCGGCAGCAGCAGCAGCAGCGGCAGCAGCAGCAGCAAGCAGGCAGACGACATCTCACAACACATCGAATCTCGTGCGGAGGAGCTGCGTGCACCGCGCGCGCGCACGCGTACGGCACATTGCACGAGAAGAGGCGCGCTGCATGTCGCGGTTACTGATCTCGCGTTGTGTTCGATTACTGATGCCGGTCGCCTCGCCTCGCCTGCCTGGCTGGCTTCCCACCGCTCCTCCGCTTTGTGGATATGAGCGCTTGTTCCAAGCGGCTGGTGCGAGGGAGGGAGGGAGGGGGGGTGGTGGCGGTTTTGATGGAGAGACCCCCAAGAGCCGGGTAGCACCTCCCGCAAGCTACGAAGCCTCCCAATTGCGTCGCGAGCAAAGGAACGATCGAACATCCACCTCGCTTTCTTCACACCCGCCCCGCCCGCCCGCCTTCTCGCTCGCTCGCTCTGTCTCTACCACCTCCCCCTCCTCTCTCTCTCTCGTCAGCCCCACGCTCTCGGTTCCCTCTTTGCTGAAAGCGGTGGCGTGCGGGAGGAGCGAAAGGCGCGCCGGGAACTCGCGTCTCGACCGGCGACGTCACCATCGAGTCGGACGCGCTCCGACTCGGTGGTGACGCTTCGCGCGCAACGCTCGAGCGGCCATCGTCGCGATCGTCATTATCGCCATCATCACCACGAGTGGAACTTTGTTGTTGTTGTTGTTGTTGTTGCTGCTGTCCTTGTTTGTCTGCCGCGCATCGATTTACAGCGGCGGCGGCGGTGGTCGCGTGTTCTCAGCGTGTTCAATCACAGCGCCTTCACCGAACCGCCGACGAAACCCAAAAAAACACCACGGTAGTGATTTGACGGTTGGAAATAATATTGAGGATGATGATGATGGGAGTGTAAAAGTTGCACAGCGGACGTGATGTTCCCGGGCACACTTTTTTCGTGTGCTTCTTCTTAACCGCAAAACACACGTGGCGCGCACGCCGCCGTGCGTGCCACACGCTGCGCTGAATATTAAGCAGCCGAGGGGGGCGGGGTGGGGGTCCCACATAGAGTCCCCCCCCTTTTTGACCCTCCAGCCCCCCCCTCTTTTAACCCTCCAGCCCCCCCCCATTTTTAACCCTCCAGCCCCCCCCCCCCCATTTTTGACCCTCCTGCCCCCCCTCTTTTAACCCTCCAGCCCCCACCCCTCTTTTAACCTTCCAGCACCCCCCCCCCCCATTTTTAACCCTCTAGCCCGCCCCTTCTTTTAATCCTCCAGCCCCCCCCCTCTTTTAACCCTCCAGCCCCCCCCCCCCCCATGTTTAACCCTCCTGCCCCCCCTCTTTTAACCCTCCAGCCCCCCCCCTCTCTTAACCTTCCAGCACCCCCCCCATTTTTAACCCTCTAGCCCGCCCCTTCTTTTAATCCTCCAGCCCCCCCCCCCCCTCTTTTAACCCTCCTCCCCCCGTCGCTGGATTCTCTGTTAGAGGCACGCCGAGCTTCAACGCGGCCGTGGCGTGATTCCAAACGTTTGATTATTTCATTCGTATTTGAAGCGAACATCATCCGATGGAGTATAAGAATACATTTTGAGCATCTCTAGGTCATTCTAATAGGCAGTCCTGACCGTGTACGTGCATAGAAGCATAACACCGTTGTGTCTACACATGTAAATACATATATATAAAAAAATGTGTTGTCCGTGAACCTATATTTACTCGATTGGTTTTCCACAGAAATATTCTCAAGAAGAAGCATTTTGTTCAAGCAAGCAAAATTGTGGGGCCAGGTGTCGGCCTAATGGGTCTCACATCAGCAGACCCAGGCTTGTTAAACAAATGCTACTGCGTGAACAAATGTCACAGGTAAGAAGAGCAATGCTTCCTATAAACTAGGAGACCCTCGTTTAAGGAAGGGGTGGTGAGATTTGCGGGAAGAAATAACAGCGTACAAGAGAGACGTATGAATAGGCAATACCTGCAGACCTGCCCTATGCAAGTCGGCGTGACCCATTGAATCGTCGCGTGATTAAAATCAGACGCGACTTAGGGGGGCAAGGGGGGGGGGACACGGTTAAACTACGCTCAGGGAGTTTTAGCTCGAACGCAGCGTTGGCGGTTAATCACGAGAGAACTCGAAAGTCAACGCGAACTGCAATCCCAAGTCATTCAGGATCGGGTTCTCTTCATTTGTACGGCTGCTCGGCTCTCTGGTGAATATCGCACATGCGGCGTGTACGAAACGCGCCGTTACGAGCTCAGCGAGACGCTGGGCTGTGAATGATGGCATTGCACCCAGCTTAGGAGGCCGTCCATAAATGACGTCACGCGATTTTGGACTATTTTTGACACCCCCCCCCTCGTCACACGGCGTCACAAAAATTCAGACCCCCCCCCCCTCAAATATGACGTCACAAAGCTCTGCAAACCCCCCCCCCAAAAAATATATGAAACATGCTTCAAATCGCTTTAAACTATTGTCATTGTAGTGCGTATTTAATGTGGCGCTGCACTCTGATGTTGTAGAAGAAAACATGTATTAAAACGTATATTTAATTAAGTAGAACGTGTTGTCTATATTTATTTAAAGTTGCGTATTTTAATGTGACGTCACATTTCTCAACCCCCCCCCCCCCCACACATCGTCACAAATGTCTGACCCCCCCACCCTCCCCCGCTAGGTGCGTGACGTCATTTATGGACGGCCCCTTAACCCGAGTTCAATTCCCGGCCAGGAACCCAGACCCTCTTTCCCCGTCCCCAGCATCACCAACACGCACTGACCAGCGTGGTGAAGTATGGTCAAACAAACCCAGATGCACCACACTGCGTGCCGATGCCTTCACTATGCATATAACCACACCTTGTATAAGCACAGTTCTGATATAAGCAACACATTGCATGACACTGGTTGGGGGAGGGGTGCAAAGAACACATTTTTTTATACGAGCACACCTCTTCGGATATAAGCACACGTGTGCTTGCTCCTTAGGGGCGTGCTTATATCCAGCTATTATTGTAGACCTTTCCTGTGTATGTATTTGTAAGGAAAAAAACGCGCATTGGACGGTGTAACAATCGAGTCTTCTTTTGGCAGCCGTGGAAGACACGTGATGAATGAAAGGCAGAGCAAGAAAATCAAACCCACCGATACAATAAGAAACACAACTCTCATAAATGATTCACCTAATGAGATATCAATATACGGCCGCACGAGACGCACGCCGAAGTTGTAACTATGGAAGGGTTGGCGTTCTTTTCTTGGCCCGACCTCGACTTTAACGCACACGATGACAAGCGGAGAGCGGCGGTGCGGTGGTCAGACCCCGAGTTACTGTCGCCTGACCACGGATACCATCGGTGGCGAGCGATAGCCAGGTCGTGAGCAGTACGGTTACATTTTTTTTTATAAAAAAAATATAAATATGATCACACAGCTCCCATGGCCGACAACAAAGTGGGCGGCCTTCAATTCAGCAGTGGATTTTTTAAAAATATATATAGAAACGGAATGTTAATATGATATATTCGAACACAAATTTGGTACGTGTAAGTAGAAACGTGCACGAGTGCATGGAGTGATACGGGGGGGGTGGGGGAGGCGGTACACGCGTGGACAGCCCACGTGGCTTGCCTGATTGCAGCTCGCCAGAGGCTTTATATGGACACTCGGACGAGTAAACACGTGAAATATTTAAGAACCCGCCCAAATCCAATACCCCGACCCCAGACAGCAAACATGCACGCGTGTAATCTTATATGTTTAAAAAAAACATATCATTCAGCCATTTTCAATCCACTGCTGGATGAAGGACTCACCGCTTCACGTCGGCCATGCGGCTGTTTCTTTTTAACCATACTTCACCATCACCTTGCATGTGTATAAGTTTCGTAGGGGGGTTTTATTTTTGCTTTGCGTGACATCTGCGCCGGTCTCGAGAATCACCTTCACCAACCAACACGCGCACACAAGTGTGGTCAAGCCAAGGCACGTGGCCCTCTCACGGCGCGGGGAGGCGCCTTCATCCGGCAGCGGAATTACTTTATACATCGGGCGATTTAATATTCCGAATGTATGCGACTTACACCCCCTCTCGCATAGCAGCCACGTATTGCCTCGCGGCAGTTTCGTGGATGGGGGCGACAACGATAGCCTGAACAGAGAGACACATTATCCGACACTGTGGTGGCCTACGAGGAGCATATGCTACTGCATAGTGTAAACAGACATGTCTGCACATCGCTCATTAATGCACAGTACACGGGGGTAGGGGCTGGGGCCTCTTGGGATTTATTGCGAAATAAACAAACTAGTAACACGGTAAGACGTGGTGATGAGCGCTGTTTCCCCCTTCACCACCACCACCACCACCACCGTCCACCCCATCCCCTCCCCCTCCATCTCTCTCTCTCTCTCTGGGATAATTTCTCTTGTTGCGTCGTCAAGTTGGGGAATTGTGGCGCCACAATCGCTCTCTCGGTGCGGGTCACCTGGCGGAACTCTGCGCTGTGTGGCTGCGGAGTTCCTCATCCTCGTGATGACGCCGCAGTGCGACCTTTCAAAATAAACGGCTGCCCTCCGCCTACAGGATCAGAATATTTATATATACTGGAGGAATCCGATGAGCTATGAAGCTTTTTTTTCCACAGATGTCCAGTAGGGGCACGGGGTCAGAACGGTTACAACAACAACACACAGTACAAAAACACGAAAGGAGTGCAAAGGATAGGGAAGGTAAGCATATCACACAAAAATACAACTAAATATTTTTTAAAAATAATTACCAGATAACGCCCAGAGCTATCGGCTTCTTTTTCAGAAGAGACCTGGCCACAAATGATAGCTCAACGAAGTGGCTTATCACGCGTGGAAATGTAAAGCGACCAAATAATGGAAATAATTAATCTAACACGGCACGGGCACACCTTATTTTGCAGGGCGACGGATTGATTTGCGCGAGCTCAGAGGCGCTGCTGCTGCTGCTGAGACTCAGCATGGTCGAAATCGGTCCAGAGGTTTTTGCCGATTGATAATGTTGGTCTGGAAAGGCATAATGGTGATGGATGCAAATAATATATAAATATGGTTTGTCTGTATACACGGAGAGAGACAGATTAATTACATGCGGTGCTGCCTATATTTGCAGTTACCCGCATGGCTTCACGACCGCACAGAACGAGTTTGTGTGCGGTGCTGCTTATCGCGTTAAATGTGTTTCCCGTGTGGTTTTTTTTTACGGGATGATCTTTCCAGTAACATCTGTACATCCGTCAGCATATTTTTTCTTAAGAAAACTGCTGATGGGACCCAGAGGGTCAAAACCAGTCAACCCTGAGCTATAAATGCTCCGATACGTGCATAGTTCTTGTACCGTTTCGCCTTGTGGCTTTCTCTGGTCTGACACTGGTGAGACTGGGCCCTAAAGAAGGCTGTCACTGGTGTAGCCCAATCAGTTTTTAAGACAATGCTAATATTATCAGAGCATGTTTGTGTGCATTTTCACCCCAGGTACGTGTAGCTAATGCAGAATTGATTCCTTGCAAAAGGTATCTCTCTATCTGGTGTTTGAACATCTTAACACCTGTTTTAGTGCCAGAAAGGGTACAATCTATTCTTATTTGTCATAAGTCCGGAGTTTGTTTGCTTAAACATATACTGCACGGTAACGTTTGGCCTGGAAATCCTATCGCTTGATCGACTAAAACACCCCGTGCTGTATTTAAACGTGGAGAGAGAGGACAGAGTTCTGTTTTATATTTGCTTTGAGCTGTATAGATATTGATTGTTTATTTGTAAAAAAAAAAGCGTGTTCGCACATATGATTAACACGGTTGGCTAGGTACGGTGCGAAAAAAGATCTATATATGTGTGTGTGTACATCTCATTTCATCACTTCACTGCCAGCTTACGCGCTCTAGATTGTTTAATAAGCAGCAGGTCGGTGAGTCGGTGAGGGATAGTTCACCATACTTCCCCAGGTTTGTCAGTGCGAGTTGGTTGAAGGTGGCCGGAGAGGGGAGGGTGCTGAAAAGGAAAGCCATGTTGCCAAGCTGCCCTCTGCTGCCCATAACCCCTACGGCGCCTGTGCTTTGTGCGCGATGCTGGTCACCCATCACAGCACTATATCCAGGCTTGGCCGTGGTCAGTTTATGAGATCTGACTGCCATCGTCAAATTTGATTTACTTTTATGTGTAACGCCTCTGACGACGATGTAATAAGAGGCACTTGATTGGGATGCAGCCACAATAAAGGACCCTATAGGCTTCGTGTATTGTATTCCAGCTTATAACTTCCTCCCGAAAGCCTCCACTCCCCGTGCTCTCTCCCCTTTTAAATTCCTCGAGCCCCCTTTCTCGAACCTTCTTGTCTTTGTTTTTTTTAATTTAGCCAATCTCTGTCCTTCCCCACTAACGGATACTCTCTCTGTTGCCCGATTTATTTCGTTCAAACCTTATGCCTCCAATCCCTATAAAAAATCTGCCTCTCGACCAATCACCGTGGAGGCCTATTTCTACCAATCGGATACCTTTCTTTATTATCAAATAGCCGTTCGGCTGCATATTAGCTTGTGGTAATTTTTCGTTAATTACACGTGTAATGTATTATTGGTAGTGTATAAAGCAAGAGAGACAAAGATCGCCCGTGCAGTATTAACAGACTGTTGGGAGCTGTCGAACTTGGGTCGCCAGGTTCGTAGGGCAACGCGCTAACCGCGACACCACCACTGCCCCGAGGTGTATAGAACACACACACACACGTGTGTGGACAGGTGGATCATTGCTACAGCGCATTACTCTACGAGCCCGGCGAGCTGAGTTCGATTCCCGGCCACGACTGACATCAGTGGCGAGTGATGTCTGAACCGGTGCTGGTTCACAGTTCACCAACACTCACTGTCGAGCGTGGCGAGGCATCGTCAAACAAATCCCACACTGGACATTCCGTTGGGGGGAGACCTCCCATCCAGCACTTGATCGACAAAGTGGGGACAAATGATAGTGAAGGAATTCATTCTGAAAACATGCGTTACTTCTGTATTATTACAATTGCCCTGTCCTAAAATGTGCGCATTAAAATGTCCCATGAGCACGGCAGATGCCCAAATAGGTATGGGGGTGGATCCCGACCTTGGGGTTGTGCTTTTTAATTAAATGCCACATCCATAAATGGGGAGGAGAGGGGGTGGATGTGTCGGTCACATATGACAGACGTCAAGATTTGATTTTCACATGCACACACACCCACTGGAGCGAGTGGAAATTAGCATACGAGTGTAAACAAACGGCAGCCCACGGCCACTGCAGAAATGTAACCGAGGCAATCAGTCTGAAGCCTTCTTCAGATCAACACGCGCATTACGCTCTCATATCGCCGAGAAAGAAATCGGGACAAATAGTGACACAATGCCACAACACGCAGGGATAAAAAAAACACCCGTTATACGTAAAAATTATAACTATAATGGTAATTCTAATATAAAAAAAATATATATATACACAATGCAAATCACCAACATCTGGCTACTCTCACACAATTCTCCCTGCGGATTTCTTATCCGTGACGAATTGCTGTCGAAATGGAAAAAAATGCTCCCCTGGCCATCCAGCTGAAATAAATAAATAAATGTGCGTGTGTGCGACCAAGCCACGGGGAAATGGCTCGTAATAGATGCAGATGCTTACACGCTTACCCTGCATTGATGCGCATGTGACTGACAGACAGCCGCCTAATTCCAATGTTCACGCCTTCCCCTACGTTTTGACCGTAACGATGGGTTTTTATCGCATTTAGGCTGCGGCTCTTCCATCAAACCGCTGAGCGCAAAGGCTGCGTCGCCATGCCCAATAACGACCACGCGTCGCACGATCATTATTGTTACCGATGCTCATCGCCATCGTTTTCACGAGCCGTGGTCAATTTGCTGCGGCGCGATGGGCTTCCTCGGCCGCCACCGTCTCTCGCGATGAAATGCGCCCGAAGATGTTTCCGTCGCCCACACCTGCGCGCGCGAGCTCACCACTCCAGAGAGCTCCATCTCATCGGGCGGTAGATAGCTCCAGGGGCACGTCCCAATTCCTGGCTGCTGCTGTCATTTACTTTGTTTTTGTACCTCCCATCGGCCATCAGTCACCATCGTCATCATCTCTTCTAGCGACGTGTCCTGCCGAAGCCCCCCCCCCCCACGTTTATTTTTCTTTGCCGTCCGAATTGCGTCTTCAAACTACGCCTCTGAATCCGCGTGTTTTTGTCTGTCAACGTAATTCCAAGCGTGCGTCTCTCCCACGCTTCTTTGACGAGTCGTGCGTCTTAACCCTGCGATACTATGGGGCGGAGTGGGAGCGGTGGTAGGGTGGATCGCACACTGCGCTTGAATTACGGCCACCTGAATCATCTCGTTCCCTATCGCGGCTCGCATCAGTTGCAGCTCCCCCCACCCCCAATTCACCAACCCGTAATGTCCATCGTGGTGGTGAGGTATGGTCACACAACCCTCATGGCTGAGGAGGCCATATAGCAGTGGATTGCCAAACGGCCGTGATGAGTGATCAACAATGATAATTTATCACGTCCTATGCGCACAAAGCACGAAAATCGGATTTCTGCATCATCGGCTGCGGGTTTCAACGCAAACAATTACTCATTTGAAGACTGGGGGGAAATGAGCGGTGGCGTAATTATTAGCGCACGAGGCTATGAACCCGGCGACCTGAGTTCCATTCCCGGCCACAATTAACATGAGTTGGCAATTGGTATCAGAACCGACTCACACCGACCAGAATGATGACCTTTGTTTTTTGTCCTAAACGTCATCTATAAGATACGTTTCCCTTATAGGACAGTTTTGTGCACTTTTTTTTATTTTGGCCAAGCAAGCCATACGACCAACACGACGTGGCGAATCCATCATTCCAGCAGTAGATTGACAACGTGCCGTGAATTATTATTATTATTTAACTGAGCACATGAGCGAGAAAACGCTCGAAGCTCTGGGTTTAACCACGGACAATGAGATGCATGCACAGCCTTGAGTCGGCTATATCCATTTGAAAATCGAGGCGAATTGAACTAACGTGAACGTTGACAGCGATCGATTTGCCTTCAGTGGCCGGATTTCACGGGGTTGGCTCTGCCGAGAGGAGAGCACACACGCTGGGTGCACGGGGGGGGGGGGGGGGGTTACACGCGTGGGAGAGTTCACCCTGAAAATGACATTGCGCTGAGCTCGGCAGGTTCGCTATAATAAGGGGGGTGGCTTTCAAAGGCAAACCCTGTGACCCGTTCTCCAAACATCAATGAGGTCAGCGTACAGAGTGGGCATGTGTAACCTGTGCATACATATCATTTTCAAATCCAATGTGTCCTCACGCTCCAACGGAGGGTAAACACGTAACCGCATTCCTCGCAGCCTGCCTTCGTACATCTTTTTCAGGTTTACCAGCTGTAATGACGATGACGTCCAAGGCACTTTGTCAATCTCAAGTTTCAAGTTTCAAGTTCATTTATTAGGTATAGCCATGTGAGCCATTCGGCTCTTGAATCGGGTGCAACCGTAACAAACACAAAAACATGAACAAGAAAACATCTTAAAGTGACTATGTGCAAACAGAAAATCCAAGAAAAGACAGCGAAATATTGCAGAAAAAGCACCGTACACCAACACTGTGTGCAAAAATCCCAGTGGGATTCAAGTCAAACAACAACAACCACAAGACAACTTAGATTAAGGCCATCAGTCTAACTCTGTACTACAACAAACAAACATGGCCAAACCAAAATTTTTTCGAAAATCACCAAATAAAGCCATAAGCAATGAAACAGTGATCATAGGAACTGTGACCGAATTTTTACAATAAACGACGTAAACAACATGTACCACCAAACTCTGCAGCCATAGCTGGCTGCATGAGTCACTCCACAACAGCATTCTACTGATAGATCAAGGTATCCTCGTGCTTTGTCGGTCATGGGGGGGGGGGTTCTGTTTGACCATACTTCACCACCCTGGCCAAACGCCAGGATGTTGAATATTCTTAGGTTTTTTCGGTAAAGTCACGTAGGTAAAACATTAAAATTAATAAAAGTAAAATAAAATAAAATCTCATTTACTTGATACAGCTGTCGTGGCTGTGACGGTTCCACCTGAAGACGGAAGCTTGTGTTGCCTCCGAAACGTCGTGATTTTTTATTTTATTTTACTTTTATTAAATTTAATGTTTTACCTTCGTGACTTTACCGAAAAAACCTAAGAATATGAATCCTTGCAAGTCACGAAAGCTTCAAATCTAGGATGTTGAATGTCGCAGCCCGGCACCGGCAGGGGATTCAAATTTCGTGGGCCACTCGTGGTGGCTGCGACTTAGCCGCACATCTCAGTAGAGCCTCCCAGAAAACCGTGGCTTCATCCTCGCCCGCCACATCGCCAAGCAGGGAAGTCGCGCGCAAGCTTCAGGTCCGCTTGGCAGTGAGCTCTCACCCCGGAGTTTGCCAGCCAACATAAACTCGACGCAGCCTCCCAGAGAACCGGTCTGGCTCTAGCCCAGCAGCACGAGCTGATGGCACGAAACTTAGCCTATTGTTCTCCAATCATTTAATCAACTGCTTGCGTAATCCGCTTTGAGGAAACCCGCGGCGTTTGCGGAGTCCACCGGCACAACATTTTTAAATCCTTTATATTAAGTTCACTTGCTTGCTTGCTTGCGCGCTTACGACCGTGCAAATCTTTCGGTCGTTTTTTAACCCACTTCCCGTGATCCAATCGAGCTGACATTTTGCACACAGACTCGTTGTGCGTGACAATTTATTTTCGTGAACATTTTTTTTCCAAAATTTTACACTTTTTAGGAAAAAATAAATTATATGTAATTACCAATTGCTTAATGGTGGCAGGCAATCATCTGACCCATAGGTGGCAGCCATCTCAAGCCAGAGGACGAGAGGACTCTAACCGCCACGCATATAAAGTATTTATAGTGAAAAACTTTGTTTTTACGGGTTAATTTTTTTAACGGACAGAGAAGAGTGTGTTGCGGGTGAGATGTGTGTGATGTATTTACTGCACTGATGATTCCTAATCTCGATGAAACCACGAAGAAGCTGTCCCATTGCCCTGCTGCTGCCTACAATATGGTCACAAAATGTAGTCTCGGTGATATTAAACCAAGGTTGTTGTGATGAATTACACATGCTCTCCGGTGATGTGTGACATGCAAGGCATGCTGAGAGGACCGATCCAATGGTCACACAAGCACGTTTGGGTTTTTCGTTTAATCCATTATAGTATATCGGTATTTCGTTTCCCCCATTATCGTCTAGAGGCATTTTGTTTAGCCCAATAGAGTCGACGGGCATTCCGAATTCCCCATGCGAGCCAATGGGCATTCCGTTTTCTCCAAAACCCTACAGACTGCGGACATTCTTTTTTCTGAAACATCGTCGAGAGGCATCCCCCCGCCCCCCACCCTCCCCCCCCCCCACCTTCCCCCCCCCCCCCACCTTCCCCCCACCTTCCCCCCGCCCCCCCCCCCACCTTCCCCCCGCCCCCCACCCACCTTCCCCCCGCCCCCCACCCACCTTCCCCCCGCCCCCCACCTTCCCTTCGCCCCCCACCTTCCCCCCCCCGCCCCACTACCCCCACCCCCACCTTCTCCCCGCCCCCCCCCCCCACCTTCCCCCCGCCCCCCACCCACCTTCCCCCCGCCCCCCACCTTCCCTTCGCCCCCCACCTTCCCCCCCCCCCCGCCCCCACTACCCCCACCCCCACCTTCCCCCCGCCCCCACCCCCACCTTCCCCCCGCCCCCACCTTCCCCCCCCCCGCCCCCACCCCCACCTTCCCCCCCCCCGCCTCCCCACCCCCCACCCCCACCTTCCCCCCGCCCCCCCCTTCCCCCCGCTCCCCCCCACCCCCTTCCCCCCGCCCCCCCGCCACCCCGCCACCCACCTTCCCCCCGCCCCCCCGCCCCCTTCAGCTATCTCGGGGCATTCATGTTCACCTCCCTCCTTTAATCTTTGCTTAGCTCGACAGAATCCTCGTTGGTATCGTGCGAGAGAGGATTCTCCGAGATGGTCTCTCTCCCCGAGCACGCGTCCCCGATTTCGCATCGGTCTGAAGGGGTTGGGAGGGGGGGTGTGGAGTAGGGGGGGGGGGCAGGGGATTTTCATCGTAAAGACCCCCCCACCCCCACCCGCTTATTGTCTTCCGAGCGCGGCGCACATTAGCATAAGGAAGGGTGCATGTGCGCATCAGCGAGCACATTATGTCTGCCGTGTTGAGGGAATATGGGAGACATTCCGAGTGGAGCCATTTAAAGCCACGCAATTGGCCTAATCAGTGCTTGAACGAATACTGATTAATAAAAGCGTATTATTCCCATTGAGGAGTGATCAGCGGTCGTCCGATGTAGAGACTCGCCTCTCCTGCCACAGGGATGTGGAATTGCCTGCAAACCGGCTCCGGTATGTAGAGAGCAGATGGGCACCGCCTCAATGTTCATTTGAGGAAAAAACAATGTTTTGACTTCAAAACAATAATACTCACTTTTGGATTTAAAGCTTTCGTGACTGCAGGGATTCATCTTCTTGGTTCTTTCGGTAAAGTCATGTAGAAGAGAAGTAATAAAATAATAAAAAATAATAAAAATAAAACATAATATTTCATTATTTTTATTTTTATTATTTTATTACTTCCCTTCTACGTGACTTTACCGAAAGAACCAAGGAGTAAGGCACCCATTGGTTGCCTTGTTTGACATACATCATCAGCATTAGTTGCTGAAGCTTTTGTAAATGTAGTGACCCGTTTCGTGCGTTCTCCACCTCGTTAATTAAACTTAAACAGCTTGAAACGCGCGGGCAGAATTTTAGACAGATGTAATTCGCCCCCCCCCCCAGGCTGCCCCCCGAACCGTCGGACTTGGTTGGGAATCTAACTTGGATCTCCGGGGCTCTGACCGCTCGCCTCGTTGTTATCACTTCTCCAGCAGCACCTGGCAAGGCTTTCACTGCGTCTACCTGCCTCGTGGGGACATTCAGAAGTGTCCGTAAGGGTGATGGGCATTGCAGTTCACAGGGGCCGTCCATAAATGACGTCACGCACCTGGGTGGGGGGGGGTCAGACATTTGTGACGATGTGTGACGAGGGGGGGGGGGGGTTGAGAAATGTGACATCACGAAAAATGCGCAAGTTTAAATAAATGTAGACAACACGTTCTACTTAAATATACTTTTTTATGTTTTCTCCTACAACATCAGAGTGCAGCGTCACATTAAATACGCACTACAATGACAATAGTTTAAAGCGATTTGAAGCATGTTTTTTTTTGGGGGGGGGAGGGTGTGGCAGAGCTTTGTGACTTCATATTTGAGGGGGGGTCTGACTATTTGTAACGCCGTGTGACGAAGGGGGGGGAGAGGTCAAAAATCGTCCAAAATCGCGTGACGTCATTTATGGACAGCCCCACACAGACACTCGGCGGGTTTGGGTAGCGAGCCGCGTACACAAACTCCATGCTTCTTCCAAATACAAACTAAGTCGCTACACGCGCCTGATGGTTGGTAAACACGTCGCACGTCACGTGGAGAGCGTCGATTACAATTTAGCAGGAATTTATTTTGAACCAGAGCTCTCTGCCACGTGTCACAACAATGAACTATTGGGGCAAGTGCTGTTAGCGAGCACCTTTTAAAGGCCTGCAAGGCACACACACACATACACAATGGGGTATGTGCACAGCACCGCGCCCGGCCGCCTTTGTCTCCCCATTTATAATGTACACGCACTGCCCCAGTTACTCATTTAAGGCTTAGTTGACCTAGGCGAGCGTCCAGGACCGGTCCAGGCATTCGTCATTCATAGTAACAGTAACACGTACACGCAATAGACCCCAAAACATTTTATCTTAATTATAATCGGTGCTTCCCCCCAACGTCACGTGAGAGGCACAGATCTCTTATCTCCATTTGATGCGGTGCTCTTGTAAGTCGCCTGTGACACACACGCACACACAGACAACGATCTCTATCTTAATTTGAATCAACGTTCTCTCCACTACGTCACTTGTGACACACGCACAAAGACAACGATCCCCCCCTCTCCCCCCCCCCGTGTAGCCTCAACAGACTGTTGGGTGCAAGTGCTGTTTGCGAGCACCTATGAAGGCCGGCACGGCTTTCGCACGAGGAGGTAACACGTGTACGTCCATACACTTGCCCTGTGTCACGCAATTCGAATCAGCAAACTCTCGCTCTCTATACGCAGACTTGGGGGACATGTTTGCCAATCATCAGGCGCGTGTGTCGCGCGTAAGCACTTCATCTCTATTTGACACGAGACTGTTGACAATGCGTGGACAACAAGGTGGACATTGTGTGATGTTGTTGTTGGATCACAAGGACGGCAGTTGGGGAAATGCTGCAATGAAGATAGCCTGGCAGTCGAGGGCTGGCTGTGCCGCATGCCTCTGATGGAAGAAAGAGCTTGGGGACAAGGAGGGTGGAAAGAGGCGTTTGGGGGGCAGGCGAAGTGATGCGTGTGGGGGGGGGGGGGTCAGCAGAGTATTGTGCTGACCCGCGCCCCTCCACACACACAAAGACAAAGCCCCTCCGTGTAGCCTCAACAGACTGTTGGGGCAAGTGCTGTTAGCGAGTAGCAGGGGGGGGGGGATGGCCAGTACCACGCCCGACCGCCTTTGTCTCCCCCAGTGGCGATGTTTACACAACGCAACCAGAAATTCACTTGAGGCCGAGTCCACCTAGGGGGAGGCCCAGGGCGGGTTCAGATAATTATCGTCGCTGGTGATGGCCGTGAGCGGGAATCGAACTCGGGTCATTAACCGGCTTCACTTCGGCTCCCCCCCCACACACAACAACCGCCATTCGCCACTAAGTGGCGGTGACGTCACAACGACGCTTGTGCCAGGCTAGGTGCACGTTGAGGCCACGTGAAGTGTCGAACGCCCGCTGGCAGGAGGTCACGGGGCAGACCCAGGTGCCACGGGTCGACTGACTGAGATGACCGAGATGAGTGGCCGATGCACCACCCTTGCCCCCTACTGTTCCAACTTGCTGTGCTTTAGCCACCCGGGGCTCCGCTCATTGTTGTGAGCGTCGCTCCTTTGCCCTCTGTTGTTGTTGGAGGGCGACTGCCTCCAACTGCCCAGTAGCAGCGTCCTTCACGAGCCTCCTCCTCCACAGAGGTCGATGTTGACACCGCTGGTACCAGTCATCGGCAAGTCCACTCAGCTCCACGTCCTCCTGTACCACATCACTCCATCTCTTCTCTAGCCCGTGCCGCACACACACACATCGCCTCCCACACACACCGCTTCTCAAACTGCTTCTCACACACGCACCACCTCTCACACACACACCGCCTCTCACACACACACACACACCGCCTCACACACACACTGCTTCTCACACACACACCACCTCTCACACACACACCACCTCTCACACACACACACGCAGGCTGCAACGCTGAGCTTCTCCGTAACCGCACGGCGCCAGTGTTCAATCACTGTAGCCGAGCCCGGTGCTGAACGGATTGAACCGTGTGGGCTGGGGCTCTGCTGTACGTAAGCGAGCAAGTCTCCACATTAACCCTTATCACCTGTCGGCTATTTTTGGTCCATTCAATGAATGCTGTTCAATACTCAAACGATTGCCATATTTGTGGCATGCGCATTTGTGAAATCAATTCGTCTCTTAAGTGATTTAGCCATTCGATTGCTTTGCAAGCTGGTGGATTGCAGATACGCCTCCCTTTTTCAAAATCTATATTCGGGGGCAGTGTGAAGTTATATGGTCCATGGATCTCTAATAGTCGCTCTCCATCGACTATATGAGATCATAATCATTATTCAATCAATTCATTTTCAAATTACGCCCCCTTTGTCAATCATTGGCTGAATTAAGGCCTTCCCCAACAGTGTCCGTCGCGGGGATTCTTTGACCAAACCTCGCCGGCGAGTGTGAGTTGGTGAAAGGTGGAGAGAGGGGGGGGGTGAAGTGAAGGCCAGGGCCGGTTTGGTAATCACTTACCACTGATGACAGCCGTGGCCCACGATCAAACTCAGAGCGTGCAGTGAGCGAAATGCTGCTAACGCCCCCCCCCCCCCACCGTCATGCACGACGTTGTTGATCTACGCCTGGAACTTCGTGCTGCGTTAAAGATGTAATTTTAGATTTGTTATCCACTCAATTGTCTTTTCAGAAGCAGAGTGGATCTCGTCCCACTCCTCACTTTAAAGGAGTGAAGACAACAGCGGAGTGCTCACGATGTCGTCGACGGTTTAGGATTCGTGGCTGCACCACTCCAAGGGCCGCTGAACCTTTGATGGTCGCATCGTCTACATGGTCGACCATTCACTCCTACTGCTGGGCAAACTTCATTTCAACAAAGGCCCCCCCCCCCTTCCACCCCAATGATCCGATCGAAATCCCCAATTTCGATCAGATCATTGGGGTTTATTAGTAATAAATCGGCATTTTGCGACCCCCACTGCCACTGTGTAGCATATTATTACGTGCCAGGGACTCTATGAGATGATAGGACAATAGTCTGAGTCCATAATTGGCAATAAGTAACGGCAAAGCAGTTCTAAGTGACTCACAAAATTGTGCGCAGTTGCGTATACAGTCCACGACTTCCCTGAAAGCATTCACCTTCAGCGAGCGCGATGCCGATCACACAACGCGGTTAGAATTCGACCCTCGATCGATGGCTGTGCCATCGCCGCACACGCGTCGAATAAAAAGCAAGGCACAATACCTTACTTACTAACAACTCCTCTATCATTTTTCATTGCTGGAGGGGTTGCCAAACCCCCTACCTGAACATCCTGGCTCCGCCACTGCACCCACCCACTCCCTATTCCATATCTACCACGCACACTCGTTATTGACGAAGAACGTATCAGAAAAGTAATGAGCAGCAAGAAAGAAGACTGCAATTGCCCGATAGTCAACTTGAAGACCGACGACGCAAATATTTTCAACCGTTATGACTTTCACACAATGTGTATATATTGGTTTTCTTTTAAAACCCAACTGATTGTTAAATACAGCTGAAGTCACCCTCATTTAAATTGACCGTTTTAAGTGGCGGGACACGAATCCACATCACGCGTACGTCGAATGGCACGCGAACACGCGAAATGTCACGGACGCGTGCCAAGAGTGGGTGAGGTGCGTGGAGGACAAATTGTGCCCGAATTTATGCACGGTTGGCACCACACGGAATCACTTCCTCCCACACGCCTGATTATTTTCAGCATGAATGTGTGGTGGGGTTCTGTGTTAAAATTTCAAACGCAGATTTAAAAAAAAAATTAGGGGGGAGGTGTGACTTAATTAAAGTCTCAATGCGCAACGTGTTCCAAATGTATCCCTATTCATAGGCTATTTAACGTGTCGTCGGAAAAGCGGTTCGCGTTGACGTCAAAGAACGGTTGAACGGGGTTTGAACATGAATGAATGATACATTGGTAACTTAGCAAACGAGCATAAATAAAAGCCAGTTATTGTTATTTTGACAAGCTGGATGTATGGAGCATCTCATATGCAGTTGCACCTGAAGACGTACAGAAAGTGGAAATGTGCAACGTGGAGAATCAAGAAAACATAAGATCATGACATGAATTTCTATATTAGAGGGGTCTTTCATCGGTTTGTAGTCCACATTAACACTGCTGACAGCTTCAATCATTCACTGGCAGAATTTCAGATATTCACGTGGCTACTCCTGATGCCATCCACTGGCTCACGCCACGAACATATTCACGTTGCTGATTAACCGCCCACCATATGAAATAACTTACGCGTACAAAAGTAGTCTTCGTTGAGCTTAGATTTGAATAAAAGGCAGGGAGTTGGTAGCGCAGATGTCTAAAGGTGCATTTTGTGTGGCCAAATTCAACTTTACCATTGTGTACCGAATTCTCTGTATTATGATAAGACGCTCCAGAAAGGAAGCCGCACCCGAAAATTGTATCCAGTGTCAATATTTAAATCAGTCTGGTCACACACACACACATCTACCAGATTATAATACGCACCCCCCATATGTTGCTTATAAAACAAACAAGGGGAAAAGGTATTCATATTCTTGGTTCTTTCGGTAAAGTCATGTAGAAGGGAAATAATAAAAATATGAAACAATAAAAATTCTAACGACGTTTCGACTGCAACACAAGCAATCATTATCAAGTGTGAAATCCACAGCAAGAAAATTTGGAAAAAGTGGATTTCACACCTGATGATGATTGCTTGTGTTGTAGTCGAAACGTCGTGAGAATTTTTATTAATATTTTTATTATTTTATTATTTCCCTTCTACGTGACTTTACCGAAAGAACCAAGAAGATGAATCCCTGCAGTCACGAAAGCTTTAAATCTAAATTTAAGGGGAAAAGGTGTTTTATAATCCGAAGATTTCGGTATTATTCTGTTGCTTAACGTACACCGTTATATTATCTGAATTCCAGTTTTGTATTCTTGTCAAAAGCACAGGACTGCATTCTGATCTCTATTCAAGTGCTGCTAAAATTGCACAACTCAGCATTTTGGCCCACTAACCCAGTTACAATAAACAATGGACGGTGGAAAAAAGCAGCAGACTAGGCACTATTTTAGAGAATCACTGCACAGAAAAACAAAGGTCTGCATACGCCAAGTGCAATTTGTTGTCGTGGCAGCAGAGAAATCACTTTGTGCTTTTGAAAAAATCTGGCGGCTGATTTTGTTATTTGTAAGTTTCCTAATGAAATATAAAACCGGAGCAAAAATTATTCAGTTGATCACAGCTGATTGATATTAAAAGGTCATCGCCCCGCAGGTATTCGCCATGTGTATTATTTTTTTACTGCAATGTCACAGATGGGTTTGCATTGATTACTAATTACTTACAAGTGTTTGGCAAAAGGTCTCAAGAGAAAGATAATAAACATTTAAGTCAATGTAAACTACCAAAATGTAAGATGACAAAATATGTATGGATACTAGATCACTTTCATTCAACAATAGTGTACCTGTGTATTTTAATGCATTTGATCTTGTCACATTATAAGACGATGAAAAACATTGGGTTGTTTTTTTTTCTCTTCTTGGTTCTTTCGGTAAAGTCACGTAGAAGGGAAATAATTTGTATTATTTTATTATTTCCCTTCTACGTGACTTTACCGAAAGAACCAAGAAGATGAATCATTGCAGTCACGAAAGCTTTAAATCGAAAAATTGGGTTGTTTTGTTGTTCAAGACAGACCTTAGCATATCATACTCCTATATAATAAGAAAAAAAATCTATCCCTCGAGTTTCCTGGCGAGCTGCTGGGTGGGATCCTTTCTGCCCCAACAATAACTCTGCGGTTCGTGACACAAACACGGAAGTTAATCAAAACGGCCGAAGAAGTTCGGAAGAAATAACAGCTTTCGAGAGCAAAGAGATGGGAGTAACGAAAGCAGCAGACTTGACATTTAACTTGTGCTCCTGTTAATGGACGTTGAACGACTTTCGCACCGTGATAATCGGAGGTGCAATTCTTTAAATATATTTTTGAAATCCCATCGCATATAAAAAAAAAACACATCACAATATACATTATGTTGACATTTTATTATTACAAAATCTATTCGTTTGAGTGTTCCGAGTACAGGACGATTGCGAGAAGAGTATGAAAACAAAAAGCGGTCTCTGTTATTTTCCTTCGCAGAGACAACCGGGTTCTCGGAGACCATCTAGAAGGTATTCATACTCTTATGTTTTTTCGGTGTAGTCACGTAGGTAAAAAATTGAAATTAAAATTTGTATAAATTATTTTTTATTAATTTTAATTTCAATTTTTTACCTACGTGACTTTACCGAAAAAACTAACAGTATGAATCCTTGCAGTCACGAAAGCTTCAAATCTAGAACATCTAGAAGGTAACTTGGCCAGGCTGGGCAGACGTCTTGGGAAAATGTGGCATGACCCACACTTTACCCCATCACACGTGACCTGCTGGTGCATACTGCTGGGTGGGCACACGGCAGGAGAAATTAAACTGACTTCTGGCATTGCAATGCCAGCGTGCTAATCATTATAACCAGGGCGTCATCCACAAGTAGGGAAACACATGTCACGTTTACTTGAGTCACTTTTACATATGCTTCATATTTTTTTTCATCTTAGGAAAGACCGCGGCAGCGTGCAACAAACACACCGCAGCCAGGCCCATTGCTTGGCCTTTGGAAGTTCTGAGCAAACAAATAAATCACATTTACCCTTGATTTACTTATTGATAAAACATAAATGAGCAATCTATCCTAATAAGCCGGTATCCAATGTGGCCATTTTCGAGATAGCAAAGGCATGATTGACTACAAATGTAAATACCCAGTAGAATTCTCATTGTAAAACATTTTATCTTTGAGAGCCAGGTGCATTTCTAGTGTACAACAAAATGGTTTGCAGAACGTGTCCTGTACACAATGTGCTATGGACTATTTTTTATTCAGTTTCTTATTGTGGGTTTACACATCAAGATTCACATTAGCAATTAAACTTGGTGATAATGGAATTTCGTGCATGCACACAAGGTCTATATGCAATAGAGTGAATTGACGTACAGTATTGATGATCATGTTAAAGTGGATCTTCGATTGTAATACTCGAAGCCGCTTAATAAAAGGCTGACCTTTTCTGCAGCACGAGCCATCGGTGACCTTACGTGGACACAATCAATACTGATAGTATAGAAAACCCACGTGTACTGGCTTTCATAGTCAATATAATAATATCGAACACCACACTCCATTGTATAATTAGCCATTGATGCACCGAGGCATTACTGCAGTGGACAAGCGTCATAAAATGCGGGCGCTGTGAGAATTGAATAATTACAGGAAATAATTTTTGTAATCAAGAGAGCAATGTACATTAACAATTTAACACGCGGAAAATGAATACCCCTTCGCCATACTATGTCCGAGCAATGCATGTCAATTTTATGGACACATTATATTGCAGTCGAGGGAGCCATCAACACAGGCACAATAGCACGACGTCGTGACAGGATGAGTCTACGGAATTGACCCGAGGACTAGGGTGTCCAGATGGTTTCTGCGAATTATAAATCTTATTTGCATTTAGCTTTTCATCTCCACTCGTCTCTCAAAAGCTGTCAACACCTCACCAACTGACAACGAAATGTCGTGCAGGACATTGTGCACACAAAAGGTAATACAGAAGCATTCTCCATTGTACGCTTTGAACAAAAAAACACTTCCAGCACAAGGGTAAACGGGACGAAAGATTCAGCTGTTCAATTGCTATCGTTTTGTCATCGGTTTTGAATCGTATGGAAGAGGTAAAAAAAAATGGAGGCGAGGTGCATGTCAAGGGCGAAAAGGGTCAGTTTACAAGCTCAAGAGACGACGATCTTGACCACCCACTCTCTTTGCAATTGCCCTCCAGCACGACCAGATTACCTCATTTGCTTTTATGCCGTATGGTCAGAAGGGTCCGCTGTGTCACGCGATAGTGATGTTGTTGCAAAGCAAGGACATGTTTAAGAATTCTTTATTATGGTAACATGCGGAGAAGGGAGGAAGGGGGGAAACACAGACGTCACAGGGTAATGTGAAAGAGTTAGGCCCGCAATCGGTACACGCCACCCCCCCCCCCCCCCCCTTTTCACGAGGATATTCACAACAAATGTCAACCATCATCCCTAAAAACTTCCGAATGCATTCGGATATCAAAGAACATGACAAAATATTTTACATAAACATGTTATGTTATCACATTTTCAAGCATAACGATGTGACGGTATTACAAAGGCAAACAACTTTTCACAAAAATATTTAAGAATGTTTTCCTAACTGCGGCGATCGCGATCGTGGGAACTGTCACGTTCTCGATTGCGGGGTCTGCCCTGGTGATCCCTCTCTCGTGACCTCTCTTGATCTCTTGCTTTCCTGCTCAAACGGCTGTCATCATTTTTCCTGCCTCCTTTTGCCTCACCCTTGTCTCTGGTTCTGTCTTGCGACCTCTCCGTGTGTCTCTCTGGAGATCTCTCCTTGCGTCTCTCTGGAGATCTATCCGTGTGTCTCTCTGGAGATCTCTCCTTGCGTCTCTCTGGAGATCTCTCCTTGCGTCTCTCTGGAGATCTATCCTTGCGTCTCTCTGGAGATCTATCCGTGCGTCTGTCTGGAGATTTCTCCCTGCGTCTCTCTGGAGTTTTCTCCCTGCGTCTCTCTGGAGATTTCTCCCTGCGTTTCTCTGGAGATTTCTCCCTGTGTCTGTCTGCAGATTTATCCTTGCGTCTCTCTGGAGATCTTTCCCTGTGTCTGCCTGGAGATTTCTCCCTGTGTCTGTCTGGAGTTGTCTCCCTGTGTCTCTCTGGAGATTTCTCCTTGCGTCTCTCTGGAGATCTTTCCCTGTGTCTGTCTGGAGATTTCTCCTTGCGTCTGTCTGGAGTCTTCTCCCTGCGTCTGTCTGGAGATTTCTCCTTGCGTCTCTCTGGAGATTTCTCCTTGCGTCTCTCTGGAGATCTCTCCCTGCGTCCGTCTGGAGATTTCTCCCTGCGTCTGTCTGGAGATTTCTCCCTGCGTCTGTCTGCAGATTTATCCCTGCGTCTGTCTGAGGATCTCTCTTGATGTCTATCTGGAAATGTATTCTTATGCTTCTCTTGCGATCCGTCTACATGTCTTTCTTCTGATTTATCCCTACGTCGGTCTTGAATTCTGTCCTGGTGTCTGTCCTGAGATCCACCCCTATTTCCCACTGGAGCTCTCTCCCTATGCCTGTCTTGGGATCGGTCTTGAAAGGGTTCTGGGGACATGTTCCTGGCTGTCTCCTGCACCTTCATGTGATTATTTTCTCTGGAATTCTGTTTATATCTTCCCCTGTCCATTTCCATGTCACTGGAATGGTCATGCTCCTTTCGTTTGTCAGTTGTCTCTTCAGGTCTGCCAGATCTCTTCCCACTTCCATCTGCCTTGTGATTACTTTTCTTTCCTTCTTCATGCCTTCCACGATCATCATCTTCATCATTCCTCTCCTTCTCATCACTAGCTTTCTTGCGTCTTCTGCTTCTCTGCATGTCCTCCTCCTCATCCTCATCGCTTGTGTCATGTCGGGCCCTTTTGCCGTCGCTTTGATTTGATTTCCGTCCGGGTTGTACGTCATCCTTTTCCCGATCATTCTTCTTCTTCCCATGTCTTTTGGACTTCCTTGGTTCTTCATGCTCCTCATCTACACTTTGATTTGTCTTTCTCCGTCGATCCTTATCGTTGATTTGCGGGCTTGCACTGCTGCCATGTTCTCGACCTCTATGCTTCTGCCCGTCGTCGCTTTTACTCGGCCTGTTGCTGCCCTTATCCTTGCTTTGATCTTTCTTTCCTTTTTGATCGCCACCTTTGACTCGACCACCATCCTTCCTTGCGACATCCCTCTCCTGGCTCGAGTCTCCGTGTCGTCGTTCATCAGGGCTGGCGCCTCTGCCGCCGCCGCGCTTTGCTTTGGTGCTCGTCTCTCCGCTGTGACCCCTGCGTTTTTCCTGCTTCTCCTCCCCCCTCTCTGCATCACCGCCCCTCTCTCCTCTTTCCAGATTTGTCTCGCTTCTTTGGGCCTCCCTTTGCCTACGATCCCCTCTTTGAGAAGTCTCTTCATCGCCCTCCCTACCTCGCCTACTCGTCTTCTTAGTTTGGCTCGCATCTTTCTTCCGAGCCTTCCCCTTTCCGGAGACTTGCTTGTCTTCCTTTCCGACTTTTCCTTTTCTCTTTTTCCTGGCACTCGCGGCGTCTGTCGTGAAACGAAATGACAAGGATCAGAACAAATGAGTCGCAAATAAATCTAAGGTATTATCACATTTGCCATTACACATCCCGTCACACCTTGACAGAAGAGAGTGCGCGCGTATCATGGATACTCCGACAAAAATATGTGTGTATAACGTAGATGCATTAACAGAGACTTAAGAATATTCTGAAAATCTTCACGTAGAATGGAAATAATAAAATAATAAAAATAATAACATAATTCTCACGACGTTTCGGCGACACTGCAAGCAGCCGTCCTCAGGTGGAGAACAGGTCTGTCGAGAAGACTCTGTCTGACTCTGTCTTCTCGACAGACCTGTTCTCCACCTGAGGACGGCTGCTTGCGTTGTGGCCGAAACGTCGTGAGAATTATTTTATTATTTGTATTTTTATTATTTTATTATTTCCATTCTACGTGACTTTACCGAAAAAACCAAGAAGATGAATCCCTGCAGTCACGAAAGCTTTAAATCGAAATTTATTCTGGAAATGTTTAATTTAGTCATGTTAATGACAAATACGCCCCGGGTTGATTAAAGCAAATTGCAGCCGTAACTATGCAATTTCTAAATTTAGAAAGCCTCCTGCCGATTCTAATTATTATTGGCATGGGTTCATTTTAGTTGGGCAATCGATCACAACTCAGACTCGCTGTTAAAGGGTCCTGACTTGTGACGCATACCTTCCCTACCAACATCTGTGCGGAAAAGACAATGCCCAATGAACTGGCTTCAATGCCTGCATAATTCGGAGCTTATGATGCATGGCCTGAAAATGTCATCATGGCATATTAAAATAATTCTTAATGACAAAATATGTTCTAATGAGAAGAAATACCATAAAAGGTACCACACACACAGGGCAGTGACATTTAACTACTCAAGCATGGCAGTATGGGTGCAGTTGCATTTTGTCTCCCCTTACATAAGCCAAGAAAGACTAAACAGCAGTGTTGCGCATGTTCTAAAAATAAACATTCATGCACCATCTTCTTGGTTCTTTCGGTAAAGTCACGTAGAAGGAAAATAATAAAAATAAAACATAATAAAATAATTCTCACGACGTATCGGCCACAACGCAAGCAGCCTTCTTCAGGTGGAGAACAGGTCTGTCAAGTAGACAGAGTCTGAATGGCACGCCCCAGTGGGTAGAATAAAACATAGTGTAATATGACAATGTATAGTCAATAAGGATATTAGTTGCTGCGGCGCCATATTATTAACATTCCTTCCCTTTATTAATTCTAACCTTACTCCCTCCCTTTGATACTGCTAATCCTGCATAATGCATGGGCATAATGACTTTAAACCCCTCGCCAAACCTCCTACGCATTTCACAAGTAGCACTAATCGCATATCTGCATTTCCCATAAATATGCTAAATTCCTCTTGATATGCAAATTATTTTGTCAAAGCGCTCTTCGCCCCTCCATCCCAGCATAAATAGTCGCTCCAAGCCTGGGGCGTGCCATTCAGACTCTGTCTACTTGACAGACCTGTTCTCCACCTGAAGACGGCTGCTTGCATTGTGGCCGAAACGTCGTGAGAATTATTTTATGTTTTATTTTTATTATTTTATTATTTCCCTTCTACGTGACTTTACCGAAAGAACCAAGAAGATGAATCCCTGCAGTCACGAAAGCTTTAAATCGAAATTCATGTACCATTTGACTCAAAATAACTTCAATCTAACATATACACTTAATGCAAAAAAAACCTATTCATGGATAGTTTAGTAAATTTCAAATCACCAAGCGAGCAACAATATAAATGGTATCCAGAATGGAAAGCTTTAATGTCCCCAAAATGTAATAGCCCCGGGCAAATGCTATATATTGGGCTAGTTGTCAATATAAACTCTGTGCTGCGAAATGATGAAACCGCCTGCTGAAGCATCATTAGGATGCAGTATTGATCCTCTGAAGCCCCAATACGTCAAAAGAGCGATTAGGAGTCCAATTTATGAAAACAAAAAAATATGGCACGGAAAGCAGAAACATAACTATAATATTAACAAGAGGCCAGGAGATATACCAGGTTAGATTTTTACGGCACAATATTTCAGTTTATGTTGACATTTTCAAAATGTACCGAGAAACTCCATAATCTTATTGTATTGCACTATATATATATTTTTTTTTTACATGAAGTTAAAACATTTTACGAAAATTTGATTTAACCCCAAAATGAAAACTTGCCATTGGCCATTCAGCAACTCTTGAGCCTCTGTCACCGAATTGTGGCAATGTTGAACCGGTTATTGGATTTTCCTGGAGCAGTGTTAAAGTGCCTCAGAAAATTCAGAGGCATTTCGTATTGGTCTGCAGAAAAGTTAACTTGATCAATTCACGAACAATGTGTTGGCATGACGTGGAGGAGGTTACTGCTCATCATGTGGCAATGGCAGAGTTCGTCAAGAAGCCACGTTAACTTCCGAGGCGCTCTCTCCTTTAGGCCATCAGTTGCTTTCGCAGCTGCACATTTTAGGCTTGTCATTAAAAGGAAAACATCAGCAGCAGCCTCAAATTTGACGGCAGCCACTGATTTGGTGCTGCGGTCGCGAGATAATAACTACCTTGCCTGGCATGCAGGAGGTCGTGGATTCGATGCCGACCCTGACAATGCCTGTATATTTGGAGTTTGCATGTGCTCCCTGTGGTCACGTGGTTCTCCGGTTTTTCGCTCCACATTTAGAAACATTCGTTTACAGTATGTATGCTGAGCTCTTTTCGCACCGTACGTAGCCAACTGTGCTAATTGAAGGTGCAAAGAAATATCACGTGCTGGAAATTTTCCATGTGATAAGTCACTTCGTTGAGATATCATTTGTGGCCAGGTCGTTTCTGAAAAAATAGATAAATAGCTCATGGGGCGGCTTGCCTGGTTAAAATAAAAAAACAAGTTTTGTTGAGTTTAGATTACAAAATGTATTATGAAAAACAAATGAACTTTGGCGGGACCACGCTGCTGGAGAGGGACGATAACCAATGAACAAAATTAACGGCAAGACAACAGTCAAGCGGGAGCACGCATGAAAGGACAAACAGAACATGAAGTGAGGAAATTGAGGCACATAAGAGTTAAAGAGGAATTGAAAAAGGGGTGGGGAAACATTAACACCGAGAGCTTAACATTGCTGCACGTAGGCGGCTGGTGGGGAATTTAAAAAACAAAAGATAAGAATGTGCATTTGTAAAAAATCATATTGTAATAAGCGCACAACTTTATCTATCTGTGATGAACGCTGCACTTTCCGTCGTTTTCATGCAGGGGGCGCTGCAAACCTACGCGCCCCCTGCATGAACGACGGAGGCGCAGGGACAGACGTTCAATTACGTTGCAATCGATCTGCAGACGGCAGTCTTCTCGCACAGACAGCTCTATGTCGTCTTATCTCGATCCCGCAATGCCAAACAGGTGAAAGTCCGCATCGAACCGAACCCCTAGCAAGGCCATATACTTAACGACGAGAGAAAATTCACACGAAATGTCGTTTTCAATTAAGCCTTTCAGATGTAAAATGATATAAGCTTTTTATGAAGAAATACAATTATCTCATTTAAATCATAATACAATTCAAAGATGTTTCATTTTAAAACTTGCGTGAATGCGTCGTTCGTGTGCAATTTTTTTCGTGAATTTCCTGGCCGAAGGCCGAAGGCCATAAATGGTTGTTCGGGAATGCCCCCGAACAACCCCTAGTAATATTATAATGTACTTATTAAAAGGAACAGTTTATGCTATAAACCATCAAGGTACATTTGAGCTTCAAGAAAGGTTAATGTTTTTGTCGATTTCTTCTTTGCATGGTCCAGGAATTATTTTCATAGTATGACAACGATATTGGCGCCGGTGGTGCATGCTACGGTAATATGCAGTCGCGATTGAAAATACAGCCAACACAATGCGGGTGACACTCTTGGGCTGTTTAAAGGCCGATAATAAAGCAATAATCGTGCATTTCAAATTTGACACGACTAAATGGCCTTGTGAAAAATATATTTACGCTAAATTAAAACTTTGGCTGGCAACAACAAACAAATTTACCACAGAAAAACAACTTCATTTACACAGTCATCATGCTGTCCATTAAAGAAGTCGGTCAAAGCACGAGCAGAGAGGACAGTAAAACAAAATAATACGCATTGTGGGCTCATTAGCAGACGGCACTTAAAACGGCATTAACTGCTTTTTCTAAGTGAAATGGTAACGCAGGCTCTGTGCTTGTGCAAATTCTACGTCTGGGAGGCGGCGACAGTTTAGAATCGGAATCTTTATCCTGGAGAAATCCGACGAGCAATGAAGCTCTTTTTCACAAATGTCCAAATGTCCTTTTTCACAGATGTCGGAAGAGGCCGAGTGAGTGAAGCGAGCTGCTCAATTTGTACAAGCCACACGCACGTGCGCACCGGGGGCAGTGCAAACCACCGCAGCCCATTAGGATCGGATAAAGGCTGCCTAAGGCCCAACACCTGGTGCTCATTAACTTTCACACATTTCTATTCCAAGGATTATCACAAGGTCAAAGGAAGATGGAAAGTAAATTTTCTTAAACGCACCTATTTGTTGACATTGCACACCACACGCACGGTCTTTATTTTCCATTTGGATTAGAGAAATGTTGAATTTAGATTCCCTGTTTGTGGAATTCTATATGCATGACTAATGCAGAAAGCTACCCAACTCTTCGTGACTTATTGCAAAAATGACATCCACCCTGAACTGTTACGGAACTCATTGTTTGAGAAATGGCCCTGCCATTTGGCATTATAAATTGTGGTATAATTATAACAGCGCTGACAACTGCACATGGTTACATTGCTTAGTTTGTAAGCAAGTAGAATATCTAAATGCAATCTCGTCCAAATTTTATTTTGTATGATTGCATCTTTTAGAAACGTATATGTATCAAATATAGTTCCGACATTAAATTCAACGCACAATGCTCAGAATCACGAAATATTAGGTGTATATAATTACTCGATAAATAAAAATCGAAAATGTCAAGGTAAATGTATCAAGCAATTTAAATGACAGCTTACAATCATTTTTGTTTCTTCAAATTAAAAGGATGTAATAAGAATAATGCAAAATTAATTACACTTTTTTAAAGTAGCAGTATATTTATCATAATGCAATTAGTGTTTTCACACATTCATTACTTAAATAAGCTCGTTAGCATTTCGAGGTCAGCGGCTGACGATCAGGGGGGGGGGACGACTCCTTAATAGCGGGCCTCAGGATTTTATTAATCATTATCTTTTACGGGGGCTACATGTTTTCCTTGGAGCTGCAACAAGCTATAAAAAATATAATTCTATGCGCTTCAATGCCTTGGAGATGGAATAGTCATTCCACACATGCATTGCTGTAATCCGTGCTAAACCCAGTGAGATAAAATGGGTTGAAGTGTTGTTTTTTTTGTTGGCGAGATTTCGCACGGCTTAGAAGAAGCGGCAAAACACTGAGTTCTAAGACGAAGCGTGTGCCGGGCACAGCGACGACCGGAGCTGCTAACATGATAGATGGTTCTGTTCAGAGATCTTTAGTCACTGTCAGAATGCCGTTACAATTATATTCAATCAAGCTCACAGTGTGTGACCTCACCGTGCAACCATTGGAGGCGATGCAGACAAGGACAACCCAGCAGTCAAAATAATTTGCTTGCCCGTTGGGTTACAAAATTAGGGCATGGGACATGGGACCAAGAATGTAATGGGACAAAGAGAGCCCAGTATTCACTCAGCGTTAGGCTTGCTACACCTCCTCAATTGTCGCGTGATGGGTACAAAATCAATTCCACAGCACCATGCCAGCTTTGTACAGGACACAGCGTGTATGCTACGTTATTAATAACAAACAACCTTCATATATGGCACTTAATTCACTTAACAAGGAGTGCCTACAGAATGAAATCCAAGACATGAATATGCACGTGTAGGGCTCAGGGGTCTGTGGAGTGGCCAAGTGCCATGTTTGTCACTGGCCCCCAGTGAGGGGGAAAAGGGTCATTCGCTGCTCAATGACTTACGACAGAAAGAGTAAATCTGCTTTGAAGAACCTCGAGGGCAAACTCAGCATTTCCTTTACGAGGACGTAAATATTGTTTGTGCTGCCATTTGATAAACCTATACTGGCTTTTTTTTTTTGTTAAAGCTTAGCTGAGCCGTGGCCAACGTTTCCCCATTCGCACCACCGGAACATCGCCGCTCGCAAAAAAAAAACAGCAACAAGGCTGCAACGCTGTAGGTTTTTTGGCGGGTCGCCGTTTATCAACTGCTGCCGCACTGACAAGCAACGAATAACATTTAACTGTCTCCATCTAAGTTGCGGTCTTCAAACTGTTCTAAAATAAAAGCTTGCTGGGCGAGTTCACCCACACTTGAGCGCAAAAGCATAGATATATATCTTTTACGAAACTAGTCCACTTTAAATTCTATGTAACACATTATTAATATGGTTCTGTATTTTTTTTTTATACAGAATATTGATGTATTCCACATTGTTGAGAATTTGCTTAAAATATGCAGCCAGACTGAAGATTTCAGAAGGGCACACGTAATAAGAGCTTTTGATATAAAGAAGCCAGCACTTTCGATGACTGAATGTAAGAACGCACTGCTTGGCATATGGGACATAAGGGAAAAAAAAAGCCTTACAAAAGTTAGGAGTCATTATTGTCTGTGAAAGTGTTTCTTGCTGTTATTTTTTACGTACAAAACACACCACAACAGCTGCTCCCACTGTTAAAAAGAGCTGCACATCCTACTTAAATGCCATGCAATTTAAAACCCATTCATCATGTGCATTGCGTGTAACTGCTTCCATGTGCAACTAGTAACAGTAAATGGTAGCACCTCTTTCATGATGGCCTAATGCAATGCAACCAATCAAAATGAGTATAGCAAATACTATTAGCCAAGCATTTTTATAGCAATAACACGAATGTATTCCCTCAAGTCTTTCCTCACGTGGAAATAATTACTAAAACATATTTGTTTTTAAATCTTGACTCAAAGCTTTCGTGGCTGCAGGAATTCATATTCTTGGGTCTTTCGGTAAAGTCACGTAGATAGGTTGTAATTAATGCCCTTTTATTTAACACGACGAAAGGCAATTACCATTTTTACCTCGAGGTGGTTATCATCATACATTTTTATTTCTCGGTTGCACATTTCACGTTCGACACGGATGCAAAAAAAGGCCCGCAATGTCACGCAATCCTCAACGTTTGCCGACGTGTGCTCTGGTAACTCACTGGTGTAGACCGCACTGGGCCTATCCCAGCTGCCTTTCACAAATAATGTCCCACGAGAGAACCGCCACTGCGACACTTCACCAAAAACCTTCCCGTGGTGGAGGGGGGGGGGGCACGTGTGGCAGTGAAAGTGCGATGTTTTAACCCTTTCGCGTTGCAACGATGTACGTGTACGTCATCAGTTTTTTTTCTTTCTGACTACATTCTGATGACGGAACCGAATCCGAGCGGAAATCGGAAGTAAAAGGGCATGCGGGAGGGCGTGGTGGCACAGTTTTGGCTTCAGCCATCGTAGAGTGCGGCAGTCGTGTCCGCTACGGTTCTTTGCGGCGAGCGACAACGTCATTTAACAACAACGGTGCTACCGCGCCTCTATAAATAACATTAACCCTGAACCGCTCGCGTGTTCAGAGATTCAGCGGCGAACGGGACCCACCCACACCCTGCAACTTGCACGACGTCTAGGATCGGGAAAGGGGTTAAGCCGTGGCCGGTTCCGCTCTGCACCTGAGTCACTGCTGCTGCTTTCCTCTTCGCTGGAAGAGTCCGCCGAGCCGGTGCTCTCGCTGCTGCCGGAACTGCCCGAGCCGGAAGACGAGTCGACGTCGTCGTCAGATGACGAGTCAGAATCGTCGTCCGTATCGTCCGTCTCGTCCGAGGATGAAGAGGACGAAGAGGACGAGGTGTCGGACTCGACCTCCTGGCGCTGGGCCATGATCAGCTTGGGGGCGATCTTCAAATGGTCTCGCAGCTCGTCGCTGTAAGAAGAGAAGAGACACGTCGAAATAAACACAACTCGGTGTCTGCGCGGTGAATGAAACACTTCGAAGGCAACACCGATCGATATTCATCCCCAAGAAGAGCATCGAAGAAAATTCTCGCCGTTCTCAATTTTACTCGCCACGCCGAAGCAAACATTCCGCACATAGCGATGTGATCTATTAGGCCAATTTTCTGCCTCCCGACGTGCAGCGCAAGCCAGCTGGATGCACTATATTACTAAATGGGGCCGGGCGCGCGAGGCGGCTTGGCAGCCTCGCAACCACGCGCGCATCTGGAGGTCAAAGCAGGAGGTGCGAAATTCAGAAGGACCTACGTGAGACCCCCGAGCCCAATGGAGGTGAAGAAATTGATGGCGAATCTGGTGTTGCGTGGGTTGTCCCGTGGAAAGAGCCCTTCAAAGAACGGCTGCAGTGTTCTGTGGGGAAATGAGAGGTCGCAATCCATTAACACAGTTCGGACGAAAGTACAACAAACCAATCCAACACGCGCGCCTAATCAATACGCGCCGATTGTAAAATGCTCCCCCACCTCTTTGGTTTACCCAAGTGTTGCACCTAAATGAAAACACGTTTTTACATCTTACAGTTTTACATGATACTTGGGTTTTTTTCTTTAAGAGTGTATCATCATCAGAGTTGTTTCTTTTTGTTTGCATTTTGACTGCTTGTGTTGTGGTTATTGCAAACATGATGCCTTGTATAAAGGTGTCAGTTTTTGTACCAGTTGAAAGGTTAAAAACCTATTACTACTAGTGTAAAAATTGCCACTGTTTATCGGTTGAATATTAACAAAAAAAATAACCCGTTATATTTATTATGAATATTGCTGTGCAATACAAGCAAGCTGTATATTAGTGTGTCAGATCTATGTTTTGTCTTGTGGAGATTTATATATATCTCCAGTAGCGACAAGGAATCAATTCAGTGTGCAATCACGCTCAATTTAAATCGACAAGCATCAACAGAAGCGAAGACCGAAATACCCCACGACTTCACAGCACAGATGTACTCACGACTGTAGCTTCAGTTAAATACACACATTTACCGTGTTAGATTTTCAATCCCATTACAATTGAACACGTGGCAACACTAATTAATATACTGCACAGTATACAGCAAATTTTACAGTGTAAATCGATTGCACATGTGAAGCTGGGAAACCCAAGGCAAAGAACTTGTCACAGCCAAAGTGAACTACGCATCCACTCCATACTATTTCGGTTCTTTCGGTAAAGTCACGTAGGTATAATATAAAATAAATTAAATCACGACGTTTCGGGCGCAACACAAGCGCCCGTCATCAGGTGGGACAATCACAGCAAGAAACAATTGCTGAAGTGGGCAAAAGGGCTGCTGTGACAAGAGGCTATGTAGGTTAGAGAGGGGGGAGGAGCCAGGGAGGAAAGATAAAGAGGGGGGTGTGGGGTAGGGGGAGTGGGGCACTGCTAGAGGGATTAAAAAAAAACTTCAAATCTAGATTACGCATCCACTGTCTATGAACAGGATTTATTGGTCTAGTACTTTCATACTGCAGTTCATATATCTCGCAGTGATCACTCACTCGTCCTTTAAGCGCGTGTTGAGGCGTGGAAGTCCCATGTATTCGCAAAGCTCTTGAAAAAGGATCTTGACAAAAATACGGCTGGATGATGTGGTGGTGTCTTCACTGAGAACCACAGACTCCAGCACCTGCAGGAAAAACAGACGAAGAGAAATGGGTTGATAAGCCGCCATCAAAACAAAATGTTACTGGTTTTGTCAACTATCATTATCAACACCATTTGTCTATCCACTGCCGTTGACATTGCCAGCGGACATTTGAAAAGAGCACTTATACAAGTGTAGGCACGGAGCCTTTACATTGAGGATAGTTTGGCCTACTCTTTACCCGCCAGATATGTTACGTTAGTTTGGATGATTAGCCGATTAAGTTAATGAATATACAAAAAATTGTGATTTTTTTCAACTTTTTTTGTGGTCGATTGCCTAGGTGCTGCCGGACAACATCGTGCCTCCTATCAAACAGCCATGCCCAGCATGATACAGATGATACTGATATCAACAAGACTAGCCCATTACCTCTCATCCAGTGGCACCGTATAGAAACAGAAGTGAGATTTCCCCCCCCCAATTATTTTCCTGTTATCAGATTAGTCGAGTAATTGATAACTTAGGTAATCGGATTTCCCATTCCTAGTCAGAAAATATAATGGTACCAACACTTTTCCCCCCCGCCGCACGTATGTATAATTGTTGAACTTCTTCCGCACCACACGTAGCCAACTGTGATAATCGGAGGTGCGGGGGAAGTACAACAAACTAAACACAAAAGCGGTTATATAATATTATTGGTTCTTTCGGTGAAGTCACGTAGAAGGGAAACAATAAAATAATAAAAATATAAAATTCTCACGACGTTTCGACTGCAACACAAGCAATCATCATCAGGTGTGAAAAACGCAGCAAGAAAATTTGAAAAAAGTGGCGGTTTTTTCTTAACGTCAGCACCACGGACAGCGATTTTGGCAGTTGTTCAGACGGATAAAATAATTGCCAACAAAAGCAGTTGTAAAGAAATGAGTTTTTCAATCTAGATTTAAAAGTGCATGGCGCAGAAAGGCATCTGAAAGCGCATCATATCCTTTTGCTGCTGGTGACAAAACCGAAGAGAGTCGCCCAAATAAACAAAGATCCCCCCAATGATTCAATAACCCTGCTGACAATTACAACCCATCGAAATAATTGCCAACACTGAAAAAATATGAATAGTCTTGTAACAAAGGCAACAATTGTCTGAGTGTTGTTATTGTAATGCTTACTAAAAAAAGAAATTGCAAATATCAAAGCCGACATTTCTCAAGGAGAGCCTTTCTCCATCAAACTCCTGCGAGTATCAAAATAGTTATTTCCATTAACCTTGTTTTAAATGAACAAAGAGCAGTCAATCTTAATGACATTCCATTTAGCGTCGGGGAAATAAGAGATTTAAGAAGTTTAACATTTAATGATCAAAGGTAGGGGGGGAAATGAGAAGGTATCGCAAGCGAGCGAGCATGTGAACGAGGAGAAAAGCTTTGGTCAAGATCAAAACTGACATTTTTTGTTATTTTGCCAGCTAAGGCCCACTGAGCTAAAATAGCTCGTTTTCAGAAGCGACCTGGCCACAAATGATAGCTCCACTAAGTTGTTTATCATGTAGAAATGTTTAGCAGCCAAATAATCTAAACACATTTTTCTAAACATGGAGGAAAAAACCGGTGGAAAAATCCACGCGACCACAGGAAGAACATGCAAACTCCAAATATACAGGTGCCAAGGTCGGGATCGAACCCACAACCTCCTGTATACCAGGCAAGGGATATAACATCTTGTCACTGCAGCGCCCGAAGGTCACGGGGTCAGCCACATTGCTTCTTTTATTCTGATATTTTTTAAAGCAGTTGCAAAGCCTACATCAGACCTCTGATAACTGCTTTTGTAGTATCTCACAATCTGGCTTCAGGTCTTCTTGATTGCAGAACTATGGGAGCCGCACTCCACCACAAGTCTCGGCAATGCACAAGTGATTCAAACTGCTCTTTATAATACCATCTCAATTCTTTTGTGCCATGTCTTATATTTAACTTTCCAGTTGCTTACCACGATTCTTGCCATGACATTTTAAGCATTCCCCCCTTCATGCACTGTGCTCAAAGGTGAAAAGCATTTCCCTCTTGTCGCTTGTTAAATCCACGCATCTCTCCCCCACACAAGAGGAAACCCATTACTCCAAACGCACACATCCATGTCTTATCACTCAAGCCGACATCTCTATTCTTTCAAAAGTTTATATACTACATCAATAACCTGCCCTACTAATATAATATGCCTGTTGATGTCCTTCCCACTACATGCTGTGTTAATGCACGTTACTACCTCAATACAGTCTTCTATTACCATCATATGTTTCACTTTCTCCTGACACCTGTGAATAGCCCCGATATGAAATTTTCATATCAGGGCTCTAGGACACATTTGACCACTATTGAGTAGTGACAAAGCCAATACGGTGGCATCTAGCAAAGTATCTACAAGGCTCAATTAATGCAACTCACTACTCTACGGGACTTCTGGCAAAAACATAACCAAGCTGCAGCGTGTACGATATTCTCTGGCACTTGTCGCGACGGGTACTGCAAGTTGCCAGATAGAAGGGTAAAAAAACAATCATCATATTTTTACTGGCAAATGAGGTTCCCATAGTGTAGATGCTTGCCCCGAGCTCTCATACTCTGATGGTGCATTGTCTTTGAGTTGTGCGCCTTTTGGCGTCATCTGGTCCAACCCATGTGAGACTAGGCTCTAAGGAAAGCTGTCTCGGGTGTGGACCAATCAACTGCAAGGACAGTGCACATTATCAGAGTTATGTTCTTTTGTTTGTATGACTGCAGGTATTGCGGTCTATGCAAACATGACTCCTTGTAAAAAGGTGTCAGTTTTGTTGCCAGATAAAAGGGTAAAAAACCAATTATCATATTTTTACTGGCAAATGAGGTTCCCATAGGGTACTGCAAGATTCGACCATCCAGTGCTCGCCAAGCTGCATTGGCTTCAAGTTGCCAAATGAATACGTTATAAGGTCGTACTCATGACACAAACAATTCTTGCCACAAATGAACCACAATATCTTCGTGATCTCATCAAGGAGCATTAACCATCTCATGAACTCCGGTCATATTCACAGCGGCTTTTGGCCGGCCACTGAACAAAGACGGTCACTGCATCGCGCGCTTTCAGACGCGCTTCTGCGTCCGTCTGGAACGCTCTTTCTTCTGATGTTAGGAAGCCACTGGAGCTATGCGCTTTTAAAATCTAATTTCATTTATAGCTGTGTTTAGTTTGTTGTCTTTTCCCTGCACCCCCGATGAGCATGGTTGGCTATGTACGGTGCGAAAGAAGTTCAACATACGTACCTACAAAGGTACATGAAATCCACCTCGAACCACTGACAACTTTGTTTATGTAAAGCCCACCGACTACATTGTTGAGCCTTAGTAGCTAAATGCCAAAATGTGCAATGCCCCAAAGTCAAGGTCCTAGCTAACATACCTGTATCGTCTACCTACTCAATCTCTTAGGTGCTAATGATCAATTATGATCCCCGAGTGTTTTGCGACAGTTTCATTAAAAAATAATTGACAATGCTGTCTGCTTGAAAAATATATTACTTATGCTTTGCTTATATTTAACGAATAGAAAACAGTAAGAGTAAACATCAGATTGAGGGATTTTATAAAATAAGGGACAAACCACACAATTAGTTCACCAATGATATATTACGTGTAAATTAGTCTCCTGAATAAAATGTTCTCTGTTTTAACAAGCATGTCATGTCTTTTAAGTAGTTCCTCACCGAATCTGTTATTTTGCAAGTGACTGTAATGCTCAGCCGATAGCAGGCTGCAGTAATGCCTCGCGTAAAACACGTCAATCGTTTCCATAAACGTCGTGTTAATTGTGAATTGGAATGCCCATGTTCCAGGGCAAACTCATTAATCACCAGGACAAAGTATCAATACCTTTACAAGAGCACGTGAAACACCTTAATTGTTAATGAAAATATGCACCGAAATTGTATCAGCCCCTCTGTCAATCAACTGCTGGATGAAAGCCCTGTGCACATGTTAGGCACATTTTGCAACGTTGGTGAAAGGAGACTGGGAGGGCGAGGCCAGGATCGGTTCTGATATCACTTCGCCACTGATGTTAGCCATGGTCAGGAATCAATCTCAGGTGACCAGGCTATTGTGATTTGAAAGACGTCACTTCATATAAAAAAAAACAGATGCCACTAAAAAGGCCCCTTTGGCTGAGACTGCCAAACTGAGCATGGAAAATGATGTCCACCTCTTATCGAACTGCAGATCTCAATCCCTCCTTGTTCTATTAGACCTCACAGTTGCTTTTGACAGCACCCACGATGAGCTTTTTGACTACCTTTAAAAGTATGTACGAATTTTCAGAAAATTCCTCCTATTCAGTTCGCTTACACTGTACTTCCTACTCAGGTCCTACTATGTTTCCATGCAACCACATAGTATTTTTTCGCTACAGCATTCCACAAGGTTCCATCCTAAGTCTGTTCCGCATCTCAATTTACCACCTACAAAGAAAAAGATCACCTCCAACTTCAACGTTCACAAGCAATTTCTATGCTGACGACACTCTTACAACCATAGACCCCATTACAACGTAAACGCTCGCACTTCGCTTTGACGTTGCCGAATCTCCCGATTATGGTTGAAACTCACCCTGGCTAAACATTGGCAATACCTAAAGGAGGAGTCCTCATAAGCAAGAGGTCCAAGCTCAATAACGATAAGAGCTGAAGTGTGTGTTTCTCTTAAACTTTGCCATGAAGCTGGCAAAGTGCCTGAACATTTGGAGGCAAGGGTCCCGAGCCATTATTCTCCTCCCACATTTCTCAACTCTGCAAGACATGTTAATTTTATTTCATTAATTTTATTTTCACCTATGTGACTTTACCAAAAGAACCAAAGAGTATGGATCCTTGCAGTCACGAAAACTTCAAATCTAGAACTACTCTCTTGTCTGCAAAGCACAATACACCTCCTGCATTAAACACTTTCTCGCACCATATTCTCCCGAAACCCGTATCGACATCTTCATATCTCGACTGGACTAGTGTAATGCTCTGCTGCTTCACGGCCTCCCAAAAATCCTTCACCTCCAAACTCCAATTGCCCCAGAATGCCTTTGCAAGACTCCTCACCTGCATCAGTAAACAAGGCCACATCCCCTTGATCCTAAGATCCCTTCATTCTAAGAATGCCCTCGCAACGTTCATGCTCCACTGATCCGCCCCCAAACCTACGTATCCCTTCTCATCTGACTCTCTATTAACCTCCACTTTCCTCTCTGCTGCAGCAATCTTCTGCCAAAAAAAACCCCAGTCAACCTTTGGTGATAGGGAGGGTCACTTCTTCTCTCATGTTGTCACTGCTGTCTGGAATTTCCTTCCTACTGGTTGTACAAACTGTTGAGATCCTTCACCTGTTCAAGTCGATAGTGAACATCGTCTCTTCATTGAAGAGTTTTCATTGCACCTTTACAATAGACGTGACAACGAATGGTGATGATGGATTGATTTAAATGAATTGTTTTAAGCTCACAACACATGCCATTGAATCGTGCACGAACACATCGATTTATTTTTAAATGTATGTATGTAATTGGTGGATGTAATCCAAGCAGGTGTGAGATATACGACATTTACCATAATGTACAATATATTGTGGAATTGAACGGTCACCACAGATAATAAATTGTTATGTGCAACACCATCTCACCCAAAAAAAAACCCTATTATGGATGATATTGGTCGCGAAAGCCTACGTGTTAAACTGACCGTTTCCCTTTCCTCCCTTGCCAGTAACCCCTTCTACTCCTCATTCTCTCCCTGTCTAAAAAAATAAATGGAATACATAAAGAAAAATAAATGCCATTTGAATTACCTCAATGCATATGTCCTCTTCATTTTGTACAGAATTGAAATGCGGTCACATTTATATTCATACAAATATTCAAACGGTCACTCGTATTTTTGAAAAGCGTCGATGATTGGTTTACTCTAGGTGCGCCGTTTGAAGTTCAAGAAAGTTCATGTGCATGGATGCTCACATAGTCGGAATATATTTTATGGAGTTCTTTCATCCCTGATACGGTATCAATGTAACAATAACCTGTTTACGTATGCATTACCCTGTATGTAATAATGAAGAAAACTTGTTTTACTCGTAATACTGATTCAAGAAATGTATTTTTATCTTATTACAAATACTATGACATATATGGATCGTTTTCTTTTATAAATTTCAACAACTGTCCAATAAAGAAAGATATATTTACTGCCTATGTATTTCATATATATATGTGTCATCTGTAAATGTGTGCTGTGCATGTGTGCTGTGCACATATGTTTTTCACGTCATCTGCATATATGCAGTTTGCGTGTCATCTGCATGTGTGCCGTGCATCTGTCATCTGCATGTATGATGTGCATGTGTCATGTGCATGTGTCATGTGCATGCGTCATGTGCATGCGTGCTGTGCATGTCATCTACATGCGTGCTGTGCATGCGTCATCTGCACCTGTGCTTTGCATGTCATCTGCATGTGTGCTGTGCATCTGTCATATGCATGTATGATGTGCATGTGTCATGTGCATGTGTCATCTGCAAGTGTGGTGTGCACGTGTCATCTGCACATGTGGTGTGGTGTGCACGTGTGGTGTGCACGTGTGGTGTGCACGTGTGGTGTGCACGTGTGGTGTGCACGTGTGGTGTGCACGTGTGGTGTGCACGTGTGGTGTGCACGTGTGGTGTGCACGTGTGGTGTGCACGTGTGGTGTGCACGTGTGGTGTGCACGTGTGGTGTGCACGTGTGGTGTGCACGTGTGGTGTGCACGTGTGGTGTGCACGTGTGGTGTGCACGTGTGGTGTGCACGTGTGGTGTGCACGTGTGGTGTGCACGTGTGGTGTGCACGTGTGGTGTGCACGTGTGGTGTGCATGTTGACTGCACTGTGTTGCTTGCGGCAGCCATGTTGTGAGTGTGCACAATTGAGTAATGTGACTGTCGTCCGTGTGCAGCAACAAAACATATGATTTATGACCTGCTCATAAAAAAAAATCCCCTTCTCAATATTGTTCTGCTTAATTTAACAGGCTCAATATGTAAAAAAACTAAAACTGTTGGATTTAGGTTAAATTGAGTCTCTAAGGAATACCGCAGTCTTTTATCTCAAAAGCAGCCAATTCTCCTAGCTTTATAGTCTCCATTTCACTTCTAATGTATGCCACCGTATTAAGAGCACCCTTTCATGTTTTCCAGCCGTAAATAAATATTTCAATTCGGGCCTTAACAGTAACCCTTTCAGTGACATAAAAAAAAACCCGTAGGTTTACTAACAAGCAATAAACCCCCACAAGTCTATTCGAGTGCTATCACTAATGGAAGGCTAAAATAAATCATCACATGCAACAGCTCCTAATTGGAAGGCAGGGCCGTTAAATTAGCGCCGTCACGAGTGACAAAAGAAGTCAGGGGGATGCACAGCGAACAAAACCACGGCCCATCAGTGCGAAGCGTGGAGGATGACCCCTCACCTCCCGCAGTGACTGTGGCACCTGGTGGTTTTTGCTCTTTAGCCGAACTCCACTTTTCAAGTATATTTTGTTTAACCAGGTGACAACTCAAGATATAGTCCAAGATAGTCTAATCAAGAATGTACGGGGGGGGGGGGGGGGGCATTAGTCTGCCAGTCGGCGGCTATACGATTGCTATGTATTGTCCAACTTGAGTCATACGACATGGTCGAAAATACATTTTTTTTAACCCTGACGCCGGCACACAACGACCTACTCCTAGGAACGATGTCCCGGGGATCTTTAACGTCCACTCTGAAATAGGCCTCGTCACCGACCAATGCACTGCCGCCACACTGCGCGGATCCACACCGATACGCAGGAAAAATCCGTACACCACCTTGTGACTAGCTTTTCTAGGCAACTGCCAGTTTCCCACTTTCTCGAGGGAATCCCGATTCCCTCCCCATGCATTTGAGCTTCTCCCAATGTCTGTCGAAACAGTCTTTTTCGTCGCGTTGTTTCCCAACCGCTTGAAATATAAACTCAATCGTGCGACGCTCCATCAGTCGCAGAACTGGGCGGCTTAGCGATCTATCCTCGAAAATTTACGTTCCCGTAGGAAGGTTGAATGGATCAATCGCTCCTTAGCGGTCCCATGTGCGAAGGCTGAATAATGTTTTTTTTTTATTCTTTGAAGCTTTACAATGTATCTGTGCAAGAGTGTTACCTGCAGGGCATGTAAATAACACAATAATTGAAATCTTATCAATAGAACAGGCTTAGTATACTTCTGTAATCATTTACTCAATATAAACTGCCCTCAATCAAGAGCCAACGATATAAATAACTGCTTAATTTAATTCCTAATGGGGAACGACAAAGCTTAGGAATTAAATAAGTTTCAACAACTTAATGTTATTTCTTTTAAAATCATGTTAGGTGGCATAGAAAATAAATCTTTACGAATGTAAAACCCATCTTAAAAAGGATATGAATATACCAAAACTCTACAAGAGTTATTCAGTAATAATTTAAATTCACTGGGTCTTAACTTCTGTCTCCAAATAAGACAGCTTCATTGTCTGCTATATTACTCGCCATTACATTTAAATTATTACATCTACTCTCCTAATGTCTCCTTTGAAATGTCCATAATTCTATGGCTGAGCATGAGAACCAGGTTTTAAAGAGCAGAGGTGTTAAGGAGTGTTGGTCAATGTTGATTTTAAGAAATCTAAGATATTTTTTGTATGTAGCCAGTCACATTTTATGAATGTAAGTAGTAAATGTACAAAGATGCGTGATATTTCAAACGCTCAAAACTGTTTGACACTCATCATAGCTTTTAATATACTGATATTATCCTTGATAGTAATCCACTTTTCAATAAAAATTTAATTTCATGAATTCTATGCCAGGCCATTTAAAGTTCAATACACGCAATGTATCAATTAGCTAACATGGTACAATTAGTACTTACATTCATAAAATGTGCCTGATACATGCAAAAAATATCTTAGATTTCTTAAAATCAACATTGACCAAAAACACTCCTTAACACCTCTGCTCTTTAAAACCTGCGTCTCATGCTCAGCCATAGAATTATGGACATTTCAAAGGAGACATTAGGAGAGTAGATATAATAATTTAAATGTAATGGCGAGTAATATAGCAGACAATGAAGCTGTCTTATTTGACGGAAGAAGTTAAGACCTAGTGAATTTAAATTATTACTGAATAACTCTTGTAGAGTTTTGGTGCATTTATAGCCTTTTTTAATATGGGTTTTACATTCGTAAAGATTTATTTTCTATGCCACCTAACATGATTTTAAAAGAAATAACATTGTTGAAACTTATTTCATTACTAAGCTTTGTCGTTCCCCATTAGGAATTAAATTAAGCAGCGTTTTATATCGCTGGCTCTTGATTTAGAGCAGTTTATATTGCGTAAATTATTACAGAAGTAAACTAAGCCTGTTCTATTAATAAGATGTATCATCAGCGTACTCTGTTGAAATCTGTGAATAACATTAACTAGGATTTGTTTTACACGATGACACTTAAAACAAATACTGAATGCAGGCCACATGACGCACTCAAAATGTTGTCAATCCCTAGCAGGCATATATGCATCTGTGTTAACCAGGCTGCTGCTTCCAATGCATTTGAAAATTGTGAAACCCCATAAAGCAATAAAGCATTTTCTGATATTCCAGCGACTGCACTGGCCAGATTGAGTAACAACCTACGCATCAAATCTCACTAAAAAAGTGCTTCTTTTCTATAACACAATGCGACCTAATATGGGCTTAAGTGTCAGATCTGACTTTAGCCATGGAGACTTTCATACACTTGTTTTCAAGTTTTTTTACTGTGCAACGTAGCCTTTTAAAGTGCAAACTCTATAATGTATAAGCTCGTGAACTCCCCGCCAAAACATTAAGTCTCAGCGCACAATAGCAGATGTTGGCTTGATTACGGAGCACATACCCAATCTGTGTGACAAATAACAAAGTGGCATGGCAATCGCTGCCTGCCCCCGGACTGCTAATAAGTGCGGCAAGGCACTTACGCTCCACGGTATGGAGTCGGTGAACAGCAGGTGGGCAAAGAGCTTGGCCACGTTGCGGAGTTTATTCGTCTCCAGCCGGTGGATCGCCTCGTACTGCTCCCTGAACAGAGCCTCGTAGCTCTCCATGTACTCCTTCTTCAGAAGGGAAAATCTCTGAAACCAAGAAATGCGTGACAATTATGTGAGGGGTAAAGCGCAATCAAAAGGTAAAACGCCTTTTTTTGAACAAAATATTCGGATTGTATTGAGTTTCATAAAAAGCACAACGCAAAAAAATGGATAATTGTTATGAGGTCGTAAAAGGTAAAAAGGTGCAGCCTTGCAATCGTTTGCTCATGCCACTGCTGGCAAAAGGGCCTCCACTTAAGGGAACTATCGATAGGCCCTGTAAAGGGTATTTTTGCCGACTCTACCTTGCTGGCCAAACCTCCTGGAAGGGGTGGGAGAGTTCCTACACTTTATCCCACCACACACAACCTGCCGATTGACTGAATGTGGTGTATCTATTTATATTGCTCCGTGGACAGAGGCAGAAAAATTTAAAATACCTGCCCATTGTTTCAACTGGCGTGCCGGGGGAGATCAAACCGGTGACCTCTATATTTAAAGTCCAGCATGCTTCCAATTACACCAGCAATTATTTTACAACAGACAAAACTCTGTAACTAAATGAGAGCCCATTAAGACAATAAAATAACAACATTTTGCAATGGAAACTGTGCTGTATGCAATTAAGATGGAACAAAACGAGTGTAGATGTATCCCTTACACCTGCCAGAAGGCCAAAAAACTTTTCGTATGTCCTCTGTTGAGCGCAGCAGTCCAGAATCATGTTGCATAACTCCTTCTGCAGCCACAGATTAAAAGAGTAACAAAAACAACTTTCATCAGCATTCATAGACGTCAAATCGAATTGCCAGCGAATAACCATTTGGAACAGCGTTGTAAACACTGTGCCTTCACAGTGCCATGCTCACAGGCACATACCATAGACACGCACCCATTCAAAATGTCAAGTGTAGCACACAAAGTTATTTTCTGCAACAAATTCCTCTTTTTTTTTAAACGCATTTCTCAGAACCACAAATTACATATCCTCCACATGCCCAGAATCAAATACCGTACAGTGCAGATTTCTACAATGATATTTGAGAACAACAAAGAACATTTTGTGTGAAAGAAAAGCAACAAAAACGAAAAATAGATGTTAAAAATAGATGTGCATGCCTCCTTTTATTGCCATTGCCACCTTTTACCAAGAATGGCACACAGCACTGGCCTTCTCATAGGATTAAAATCAACACGGGTAAATAAGCAGACTGCCTCGGGTGGCTGCCAACCGGATGCATTATCACATCGCCAGCGGATTGGAAATGCAAAAAGAAGCCTTCCTGATCAACTATGCTGGTCATGCCGCACGAGTATGTGCATTTTGATATTGCCTGTAGGTCTCCAAGCATTAAAAAAGCATGCGTAAGTGCACAGATGGGAAGGTAAGAGAAATGTTGACTTTTCCAACATTACACAATTCAACATTTCATTTTAGGATTGGTTTAAGTGCTATGTATATCTCAGACAAATCATACAAAGTGTACAAGAAAAGGATGAATGGCCTTATGATTAAAACATATATACAAATTGGTTGGAATTGTAATAAAAATTCGACGTAAATTGGTATGAGAAACAGTGTCAACATTGCAAGGCCAAACCCTTTAACACTAAACTCATAAAAAGCACCAGTGCAGCACAATAAAGAACAATAATTCAGAGTAAATAACTCGGCACAAAAAGATGCATAACAAAAATGACTCAATGCAATTATAATCAAAACCCACCACTGAATGAATGTGCACAATTTTAGTCAGTGGAAACAACACCTTACAAATTACTAAGATTTACCTACGCTTTGAGAATTCTCAGGAAATCAAAAAATGGGCAGACTGCTCTAAAGGCACCATCAAAGGGTGAAAATTGTGGCTTCTAGGACGAAGCAAATCGACAGCATTTCCCAAATTGGACGATTTTAAACTTCATCCACTGAGCCGACTGCAAGTGCTGTTCCCATTTACTGAATTTTCTTTGTGTGGAACAAAAACCGCATGTGAATATAGACTATTGAGAGAACAAAATAAGGACATGTGTTTTTGAAGGTCTCTCTAAATATCAGAATGTACTATGCTCTGGTATAGCTTCATTGGGTTTAAAAAAATTAGCCACAAGCAATACATAGAAACAACATAATTATGCATTACCCATTTTACTGTTAAAAATAACAATTTGAAACGGGGAAATAAATAAATAATCGTTTTGAACATTTATGTTTTCATTGCTTTTTTTACGTGACATTATTTCCTTCTGTTTCTTTCTAAAACTAGGTTTGTTTTTTTTGGTAACGAGAACATTTTTTTACAAATATGCATGTGTGAAGTGCTCTGTTATTCTGCTGCTGGATTAGGACCCATCAATAACCATGAGGGTCGAGTTATTTGACCACACTCCAACACGCTGCTAAGTGAAGGTTTAAGGCGGAAAGCATAAATATAAGAGCATAGAGTGCAGTACATCAATGGAATTTGCTGCACTGTCCTTTGGTTCCCAACACTTAAGCCCAACAGCAGCCTATAACAACCTGTTGTGTTCACCCAACCAAGCATTATCCAGGCTCAACCCTGCTCAGCTTCCAATATCTGACGAGACCAAGTGCATTGAGGGTGACTTGGTCAAAGGCTTCGAAACATGCAGGTGAATAATGAACAAACATCAAACAAAACCATGTACGACTTTGCAAAATAAAATTTGTTAAAAGCAATTCCCTCCCGTCGAAAAATTTTCCCCAAAAATGCGATAGGAAAAAAAGAATTGGCTGACCTACATCTGACGGACAGTTTTATTATGGCCCAAATGTGTGAAAATATAGGAACATTCTCTATCAAAAAGTAGTCAAACTTGAAGGCACAAAGTTGGGAATGGTTGGAATGAGGCCATTGAGTGCGGATATAGCGTTTCCTGTCCATCTCCTACAAGCCCTCCACATGCCACTGCCAAATGTGCCCGTATCAGGGTCACTAGCTTTCTCCGTAGATCCATCTTATCTGAAACGGTCTAGCAAATAATGGTGGCTACAGACACCCATCGAAATTGCCAACACTTCTATAAAAGTGCATTTTTTTTAATAAGTTATGACATTTGCATTTGATTGCTCAAATTCTACCAAACATGCACAGCCTTGCAGAGATTACTTGTGGTGAGAGCAAGTCACAAATTATCTTGCTCAGAAAAAGCTGTCGTGGCTTTGGACCTGACAGGATTTGGCATTTGTCGATGGGAAAGCCATGGGGGGGCTTTGCTCACGGCTTCGCAGTTCAATTGCGGTATATTCCAAGGCTCTGGCATGCCGTGCTTACTGCAAGCAAGACGGACCCCAATCGAATTCAGAGACACAACGTTCAAGGAACAATTGTCAAAAATGTTTCTTGTCGAAATATTTTAGCAAATAAAACCATACGTAGAAGGCACTTAGACACATACACTTGTCACACACATTAAGCCATACAGCCAATTTAATTGTGTTCACTAGTTCAAGTAACAATCGCCAGACCGAGGTAAAACATGGGCCTCATATGTAGGAGATTTGTTGGGCATCTGCCAAAACCAATGCCTGTGCAAAACGCCATTTTGCACTGAATTCTATCAAGCCTGGCTGAGCTTTTGCAGTGGTATTCGGAAAAAGAAATATTTGCCGAGTGAGCCCCTCTCTCATCTTTGCTGCGGAGGACAGCACAGTCAAATAGTTATTTTAAATAGATCTTTAAAGGATATCAGGCGAAACCCTGTGATGTCAGTTTCCAAACTATCCCAAATGTGGCCCTTGTACAAGCTCATGGTTAAGTTAATAATCATGTGTAGCAAGCCCAACTCACAAATAACACGTGAGAATAATTAAACATTATTTCAGCTCTATGTCATGAATCCACAGGGCGAGATCAAATATCACTCACCACTGATATTCACGGAAGGCTGGGAATTAAATTCCGGTCGGCAGGTTCAAAGTGAAATGTGCTAACCATCGTGCTACCACACCAGAATAATAACACACCTTAAATGGACATACTTAGTCCAGACATGAGTAGAAAAAAACGCAACAAATTGCAAAACTGCAATCAATAGAATGCGAAAATAATTCCAGATGTGAATATCACTGGATTCATTATATATACAGCAGCTGCTTCTAAATGTAAGAGACAACATTTTAACTGGGGAGCGTGGTCAATTATGAAGCACACATTCCATTCAGTTTGCTCATGAATAATAATGAGAGGCTATTGCTAAGAAAGATTAATCCTCGTTTCACACAGCATATGGTATGTGCATGTTAAGTATAATGACTACAGGTGTGTTTTACTATTGACACAGATGGCCTTCTTTAAATTTTTAAGTGCTGAGCTTTACAAGAATTCACCGCACAATGTATCTTCAGAGAAAAATAAGAGCGTTAATGAAATTATAAACAACGCAGTGCTGGTTGTGCAACTAATGATTTTCCCTTAAACCCCTCAGTTATAAAAACCATAATTCTTTATACGTTGCAATATAATGCCGTATATAGTTTGCAATATGTGGCCTGAACGTGAGTAACCATGCCCACTGAAAGTCTAACAATGCAATACCTATTATTAGCGTTCCAATGCAACCTGGCTCATATCGTGCACAATACAATTTCTCAACTAATCATGATAATTTCACACCCCAAAATTGGCAGCCGGATAAAATTAGCTCCATTTATGTTTCGACAAAAGTAAGCGTTTCAAACTTTGGAAGAAGCAACAGTAAATGTGTCGATCTATTGTGGTGAACTAAAGTGTGGATCCTCGTGCCTACGATAAGTCACCTGGTCAGAGTGAAATAATATTCTATGTGGAAGGATAGTTCACATAGTGAGATGTAACAACTAACCAGACGTGTGAAACTACGCACGGTTTCAGATAGTTGCTGGGTCAAAATGCTATACTTTCTCTAACCAGAAATTCAAACGTATGCCTGTTGGAAACTGATATTCGGCTGATGTAATGGTATCATTTGCACATGCATGTGAAACGATGAGTTCATTGTTTTTACGAATACAACATTTACCAAAAAATGTATCTGCACACGTGAGCTTGCAACAGCGACTCTGACAATAAAACAGCAACAGCGACGAATCACTGTGCAAAGATCATTATAAGGCAAACATGTTACACAATTTTGATGGAAAGCTTTCGTGACTGCAGGGATTCATATTCTTGGTTCTTGCTGTGGATTTCACACCTGATGATGATTGCTTGTGCTGCAGTCGAAACGTCGTGAGAATTTTATTGTTTATATTTTTATTATTTTTTATTATTTCCCTTCTATGTGACTTTACTGAAAGAACCAAGAATATGTTACAAAATGTTACACGATTCATAATTTTGTATTTATTTAAAGCCTTCGTGACTGCAGAGATTCATATTCTTGGTTCAATCGGTAAAGTCCCGTAGAAGGGAAATAATAAAAGAATTTTATAAAAATGTTTATAAAAAAATATACAAATATAATATATATTTATTATTGTATTATTTCCCTTCTACGTGACTTTTACCGAAAGAACCAAGAATATGATTCATTAATTGGCAAATATTGGCAATATTTGGCATCGTTGTCACTCCTTGTGGTGCTGCGATGCCACAATCCATGTCCCTCCTGCATATAAACCGATGTCATCAATCCATCTCTGCGACGGTCAACCTCTGGGGCATGATCCCTCCCCCCCCGGTTGGCAACCTTGATTAACTGTCTTGTCCATCGTCCCATCAACCCTTCAAGTGATCTGTCCTGCCCTAGCCCACTTACTTTTCCTCACAGTCACTCCGATGTCTTGGATTTGTGTTTGTTCTCTGAACCATGCGTTTCTTTTTCTGTCTCTCAGTGTAATTACATGCACTCGCCACCCATGCTTCTTCATGTAGTCGGCTACTCTTCTACTTACTATTTAGTGTTCTCGTTTTTTCACTCCATTTTTCATAATGCATTATATCCATTGCTTTAATGACTTCCTCTTCAGCCACAATGTTGTGTTTTTTTTATTAGTATGTTACATTTTTCCAAAAGCACTCCAACCTGCACTTGCTCGCCTCTATTTCATCATTGATCTTGGAGTACCACCCCTTTGGTATTTTTCCTAGAAAGAGACATACATAGTCTTGTGTTCCTCCTACAACGATTTTTTTTTTACTCTGAAAAGTTGGAAACAAATTTCATTTTGCTCATATTTATCATTATCCCAACCAAAGAGAAAAAAAATCGGAATACTGGAAATAGAAATCCATGGATTCGTTGTATACCCAGCAGAGGAGTCAGGCAAGGAGATACGCTGTCATCCAGGATATTCACAGCAAATCCGATTATAGCACGGTTGGCTACGCGCGATGCGAAATAAGTTCAATATGCATACATACATACATATACACAATAGGATAATTACATTTCAGATTAGAAAGGTGAAATAAATGCATAAAATAAAGCCAAAATTGGCCATCTGATATTCGTTAATATTGGACATTACAAACAATCAACTAAGAAATATTGAATAAACACGATAATAAATTATGATACATTTAAGCATAGTTTATGAGGAGTTAAGTTGATTAACTATTTCTATTGTGGTTTCCTAAACGCAACATCATAGGCATATAGACAAATATATACATACATAAACAAACGTGTAAAAATTGTATTCTCATGTTGGACAATGTAGTTTTGCATAATACAGCTTTAATGGGTTAAATAGCGTAAATATAATAATGTCTCGATTTAAAGCTTTCGTGACTGCAGGGATTCATATTCTTGGTTATTTCGGTAAAGTCACGTAGAAGGGAAACAATAAAATAAAATAAAAAAATAAAATTCTCACGTTTCGATTGCAACACAAGCAATCATCATCAGGTGTGAAAACGGCAATACATTTTTCTTGCCGTTGTTTTCACAGCAAGAACATTTTCTTGTTGTTGTTTTCACACCTGATGATGATTGCTTGTGTTTCCCTTCTACGTGACTTTACCGAAAGAACCAAGAATATAATGTTGTTAAACCCGCCACCACCCGACACAGCCAATAAATAAGGCATGTTCTGTTACTGTGACAAACCTTACTAATTGGCTGTGTCGGGCCGTGGCGGGTTTAACGACACATTTATATTTACGCAATCGAACCCCAAAAAAATGTATTATGGATAATATTGGTCGCGAAAACCTACGTGTTAAATATAGTTTCGCCACACGTTTTATTGAATAATTGGAAATGAGTGGAGAGGAAGCTTGCTCCTTGAAAGAAGCGCATCCTTTACAAAAATAACAAAATTAGGATTCACATTCTCACGTGAAAATACTACTTTGACATTTAATTTTCAACTTCTTAATGATTGCATCAGAGCAAGCACATTTCTCATCACAACTGAGGACCGTCGTAACAAAGATTTGCTGATGCAACCATTTTTAATTCAGCATTGTTATAAAATGGGCCTTTAAAGGATGATTATAACTGATTAGCATACTGTCACAGATGGTGGGGCAGTGGCATTTAAATGTTAATGCTCATCGTGCCTCACACAAAACACCCCATATGTATTCTATGTCTGGTCAGGAAACCAAACATAGGTTGCCTATCTTGCTTGTAGAGATATTTATATTGAGGATTTTTTAGGAGGATCTGAAACGCAAGCAGTTATAATTTGTAAACATATCTTACGTTTTCTTTCTAACAAAGGACATTTATTTTGGCCATTAAAAGGGACATGTAACATGGCGTTTCTTTAAGGTTTCTTTTTCATTTTTTTTCATTCAGGCTGTACCTTAGTATGAAACAATGTAAAATCTCCACGAAACACCAGGTCATATAATAGTTGTTTTGGTGTATTAGTGTGATGGAAATTATACTGTGTTATTCCATACATCACCACAGCTACTTAGATATCGTCAGAAATGTTTTTGCAAGTAACATACTTTCCACAATCTAATATGATGCAATACATTACTGTTCACACCAAACCTGCAATGGAAAAACTCAGCAGGTAAATAACAAGTTGCTTTAAGAACGGGTTAACACGTGTTTTGGCGGAGCCCAGCTGCAAGCAGACAGCTCAATCCAGAATCAAATTTTCACACTTGTAATGGATTCTGTCACTCACTGAGCGTCAATTTCCAGCTCTATAACATACCCAAGAAAGCAGGCTGAGGCTTTTCCCCATGCAGATTAATTGCCGGGATGGAGCAGCAATATCCAAACTTAGTTTAGCAGGCCACACGTGATAGCCATGCGGGTTGGCCACGTGGCTATTAGCCAACCCAAGATCAAAGCTCATATTAAATGATGGCTTAAAACTCTACAAAATGACAATTTTATTCATTAATGCATGGCACGACTTTTAAAGAACTGCTATCCGTACATTTTCAGCTGTATTTCAATCTCTGAAGTCACCCACAAAGACTAATGTACAAAAATTATGATTGTCATATTTTCGTGCCATATTATAGCATCCGTGGCGTTATCAGTCGTATTGTCTGTTTGATATTTATTTTAAATACATTTCTACTTATATAACATTTTTATTAGATCACTTTTATTTGTATGCTTTTCTGTATGTATGTATGTTGATCTTCTTTCGCACTGTACGTAGCCAACCATGCTAATCGGGTGCAGGGGAAGAACAATAAATTACTTTTCAATCTAGATTTAAAAGTGCATAGCTCCAGTGGCTTCCTATTATCGGAAGGAAGAGCGTTCCAGGTGGCCGCAGAAGCGGATCTAAAAGCGCGCTATGTGGTGACCGTCTGAAAATTGCTGCAGGGTGATTCGACTTAATGGATATAGAGAAAGAACTGCAGGAAATTATTTCATAACTTAATAAAGGTGGAATATTGTGGTTCGAGATCTAAATGAAGTATAAATCGTTTTTATGTATGTAGAACTTCTTTCACACCGTACGTAGACACCCATGCTAATCAGAGGTGCAGGGGAAGGACAAATAAACACGAAAATAAGTTCGTTAAAAGCAGTTCTAAAAGTAGTTTGCTAAGCAAGTGAAAATACAAACTCAAGGGATGCAATTAAAAAAACACATCAGAGTATGTATCGCTAGGGCAGTGGTGAAGGTGGTAGCATGGACAGGTGCATGCTTAGAATCACACGTAATAAAATATTTTAAAATACTTTTTTTTAAACACTCTTTAATGAAATGTACTGTCCGAGCTGCCCCTCCCCCTGCCCCCTTCCCCCATCGCCCCTCCCCTCCTTCCACATCCCCCGCCCCTGGGCATGGCTCCCCGAGGCTTGCCGTGACGTAAGGGACCACGTGGTGATTTACAGGCAACGTTAGTTGAGCGTGGACAATTACAGCCGTTAAAAATGATTGTTTAAAAATATTAATTTTTAATGATAGAATATAGTATTGTCATCAGTATGACACACCTATACGAAGTTTGCAGTCGATAAGACGTTGGGAATACGGTTGAAATTAAGTAACAAGATTTTTGAATACAAGACACACAGTAAGTTAAATAAAAGCGTGTAAAATTTTGAAAAATATATGTTTTGGATTTTTTATGATAGAATATAGTGTTGTCATTAGTATGACAGCTATTTCAAGTTTGCAGTCGATAGCACATTGGGACGTGTGTAAAAATTGAGTTACAAGATTTCTTTTTTGAGGATACAACAGACGAAGAAGTGAGTTAAATAAAAGCGTGTAAAAAGAAAACATGCGTCGGAGAACATAGGCAGATTAGAGACATCACCTTAAGAACAATAAGTGGGTTTGGGGCATGAAACTTGTTGGTAGATGAGTTGATGGCCGGTGGTGGAGGCTATTGATGGAGTTGCAAAGGAGGGATCATCCCAAGAGTGTCTACCGTGGAGATGTAGTGATGGAACCCTGCGTGTGTACAGGAGCTAGAGTGCTAGACGGATTATTGCATCGTGCAATAGCTGAGGCAGGTGTTCAGGACTAATGATGATTTTGATGACGAATATCTTCACACATAAGCAGTCTCCAACTCAATAAGTGGTCAGACAATATTAAGATAAATAATATATTTGTTTGATTAATTGGGTAGTACAACTCAGACTGCTGTAAAAAAGAAACACATTCCTAAACTTAAAAAAAAAGCTAAATAAAAGCATATGTATTGCAGCACAGAATTATGACCATACAACTAACCCTGCAAAAGTTGTTTAAAAACAAATACAACTGTAGATTAACACAGAGAATAGGACGTCTTTCTCATGAATTTCTAACAAATCAACTTGGTGCACAATTCAGACACTCTTAATTTGTGATATTATAAAATATAAAACATTGTGGTGAACATGTTACCCAAATAAGTTCGAGCTCTCTTTACTTTGTGAATGTTTGTGTATGAGTTGTGTATATGCTGTGTATACGTTGTGTATTTTGTGTATATTTGATGTATATTTTGTGGATGTTTTTTGGTATATTTTTTCCCGCTTTCAAGTGACCGTTTTTTTTTTACTCACGCACTAATTGTGCACTTCTGCCACACGTTCTCCTGCTCGAGAAATATTTCATTGCATGGCTGTCAAGCCAATATTGCCTAATTGCGAACAAATGTGTATAGGCAGGTTAAGTTAAATTTCGATGTAAAGCTTACGTGACTGCAGGGATTCATCTTCTTGGTTCTTTCGGTAAAGTCACGTAGAGTGGAAATAATAAAATAATAAAAATAAACCATCGTTTTATTTGATTTTATTATGTTTCATTTTTATTATTTTATTATTTCCCTTCTACGTGATTTTACCGAAAGAACCAAGAAGATGAATCCCTGCAGTCACGAAAGCTTTAAACCGAAATGTGCGACATCGTTTAGTCTCCTTTTATTAAAAGGCATTTCTTCTCTTAATGGATTTGGGTACTTTTGCCGAAATGCCAGAAAATGCAAACGATGCTTAAAATATAAACTTTTGTGAGAATCAAGATTTCTAGACGACATGCTATTCTCTCTTTTGTGCGGAGAAAAGTCATTCCTTTGACGGACCAGTGTGTAACTTTTTCTGTTGCTCATCTAGTTTCTCATACATTGTATTTGGACATGATTTTATTCCTTGCATACCAATCAGAATAACATGTTTTTCTCTTAATCCTTTGATGTGCTGTGTGGAGCTTATAATCAAAGTCTCACATCTCCTCCCTTTGTATACTCTGATTTCTCATCTATATTGTGAATGCAAATTGAATGCATGGTTGGTCACAACGCAAGCAGCCGTCCTCAGGTGAAGAACAGGTCTGTCGAGAAGACAGTCTGAATGATACACCCCAGGCTTGGAGCGTCTATTTAAGCTGGGATGGAGGTTAAGTTAATACCCAAGTTTAATCTCACGATGTTTTTGTATGCACTCATGCTGGCAACTGGGCTGAGGACCAATAATGATAATGCACTACACTTGCAAATTTGGCTTCATCGCAGGTGCCCATAAATCACAAGTTCCAACCCGGATCTCAGTGGTGCCAACTCGGGACATGTAAAGGGCAGAACCGCCCGGCAATTTCAAAACTTAACTCGATCGTTTAATGTTGACATGGGGCAGATCAAGACGACGTATCTCAATTGTACGTGGCGGGAAGAAAATTACCCATCAATATTGGGGTTATCTCTCGCGCACAGAAACACGATGGCAATTTTATTGTGGCCTGGATTTAACAAACTAGCATTTTTATCACACGGATAATATCAACTTCATTACCAAAACCATACATACCTAATGCAAACTAATTTTAATGAGAAAATACAATTTTCTCTGCACTTGCCATCAATGTGCTACTTACACCGACTGTGTCAATGTGAAACGAAGGCTTGTTATTTTATCCAATATCAAATGTACACGGGCCAGCCAAAACTATGGGTTTTTTTCCTCTCTCTTCCGGCAAACCGTTAATGGTTCTGTGCGTTAAGCAAGAGAAGCATGTCTGGACTGCCCTCCTACACTGACCTCCATTAACCCCACCCACTCCCTTGTCACCGAAACGGATCTAACCCGCACATATCATGGCCAGGCTGCGAGGGCTGCTCAATTAAAGGAGCCAGAAGCCATTTGCCTCTGCAAATGTTGATGTTTCTTTCCGATACAACACCACTATGCATGGATTGTTAGTGATGCGTTTTAATCAGCTTCTGATTGCATGTGCGGCTAAGCTCCTTGTTGTGGGAGTCCTTTGGGGAAGTGAACCAAGCCCTGAAACCCTACAAAATGGAATGCCCATCGAAATGTGTGCAAAATCTATAAGGCGAATTCAATGAGAAAGAATAGGTTTTACCCTTTCTGGCAATAAAACAGGTGTTAAGAATCATGTCTGCATTAACCACATATACTTGTGGTGAACATGCAAACAAAAAACATCCTCTGGTAGTATATGCATTGTCTTTGAAACTGATTGGTCCACACCAGACATCTTAACACAACTGTTTTATTGCCAGAAAGGGTAAAACCTATTCTTATATTTTGATACTGGCGAGGGAGGTCCCAAATTCAATGAGTCTGGTGAAAGTATGGCCACACCATTTGCTTGAGTCCGTTTTACCTTGCAACGGCACTCTGCACGGAGACATTGCTTTTAATTGATTTGACCCTTACCTTTCTTTATCGTATATTCCTATCTCCCTGAGACATTATTTGAAAGGACTCTCATCATCATCATCATCTGTCATAAACAATCCACGACTGGATGTGGCCCTCCCCAAATTGTTACCATCTCCCAGGGTTCAGCAGCGTAGCAATTCACCCAGCTCCTGCAACCCGAGCAAATTTCATTGTTTCATCTCCGCAATTTCAATTAAATTATTTTTATTCGTCAAGCTCAGCTTTTCAAAAGCAACAATTTAACATGTTCTCATCCACCTCCTTACTTCAGAGTTTTGATTTTGGTGTGCGTTTTAACAACTGTCTAAATGTATGCATATTCTACTCGTTTTCAGCTCTGTCCCTCTGACAGAAAGTTTCAGTTGTCTAGCAAACTCATACCATAGGGCACCCCGGTGCCTCGCCTGGTATACAGGAGGTCGAGGGTTCGATCCCAAACCTGACGCCCGTATATTTCGAGTTTGCATATTCTCCCCGTGGTTGAGTCGATTTTTCTCCGAGTCCTCCGTTTTTCCCCTCCACATTTAGAAACGTGCGTTTATAGAGTATTTGGCTGCTATAAATTTGCACGCGATACGAAACTTCGTTGAGCTATCATTTGTGGCCAGATCACTTCTGAAAAAATATCTATGAAGCTCAGTGGGCCTTACCTGATACACAAAAAAAACTTTAGTTTTAGTCATAGTTCCAATACTAACTTTGCTGGCATCACTATCAAATTCTTCCTGCGCTTGCTGTAGTTAATTCCGTTGTATGTTGTCAAGGACCGTGCTTGTCAGCAAAATCTGATACGGCGAATATTTTTCTACATTTATATTTGACGCCTTTTTTTTTCTATCCAATTTTATGAAAACATCCTCCAATGTCATCGTAAATAATTTAAACAAATCTGGACACAGCTGGCACGAGTGAGATGAAAACTTAAGGGGGAAAAACCTGACGGTGGATTTTTGCACAAAATGATAACTTTATACATGAACATATTTATGGCATCACAAACAAATATGAACATTTTATACAAGTGCTTTTTATTTTGCATAATCATAACCAGTGGCCTGAGGCTTGTAGGATGTTGAAAATCAACGTGCACAAGTTGATGGTATGCTAATAAATTGCAATTAAAGAAAGATGTTGATAGACGTCTCATTTTAAGTGGTAATGCAGCAAAGGTTTATATCAGTAAATTATAAAAGTATTGTATTTGGCAAAATGTATTTTTCCTAATTATGTTAGAGACTTAAAGTTGCATATCAGAAGCATGCCTTTGATGTTTTCAGAGCATGCCAAAGGGAAATGAAATTTTAAAACTAAATAGAATGCGCTATCTTACGTTTACAGTTGGCACGTGTGCTATGCGCGTGTGTGTCGGACTGACACAATTAATAAATTCCTCACCGAACAAAAAATCCACAGCAATTGTAACTGCTCTATAATAAAAGTGAAATTGCAGCAGGCAGCATCTCATTTACATCTAATTACATTGTAAGCTGATAATGATGCGATGTGCCAATGCACCCGAGGGGGAGAAGGCATCTGCTCTTGCTTACATACATAATTTGAACAAACAAAATAGTTACCTTTGCAAAATGCAAATATTACATTCGTTGTTATCTTTGAATGAAGCACAATTTTTTGCTATTTAGAAAGTTGGTTGCTTCTATTCCCAAACAACATGGCACTTTATAAAAGAAAATTTTCACGGATTACTAAATATTGCATGATGTCTATGGCATGTTTATTTGTGCTATACAGGCTGACATTCTATAAACGTAGTGGACTGTTAACAAATCAATACTGGCTCTTAAATACCAAATGGCATAACATAATAATTTACAGTTACTTCAAATTGCAAATCTGGAATACACTTCGTGAAAAGCACGTCTTGCAGAATTATGTTATCAGCTGCCAAATGGAATAGAAGCAATACTTACGATCACAAGCTCAATCCTGAGCAGTGATTGACACCCTTTCTATGAGAATCAGAATACCTATTTACACTGGAGGAATCCGACAAGAGCTATGAGGCTCTTTTTCACAGATGTCCCGCAATTCTAGATCCACAATTCTAGGCCCCACGAACCACTATCAACCCTTAATATATCTTGCAGACCACCCATGCACCACCCATGCACTATATATTCTTGGTTCTTTCGGTAAAGTCACGTACCGAAAGAACCAAGAATATGAATCCTTGCAGTCACGAAAGCTTTAGATCACCCATGCACTATTAACATATTTTTCTAAATTCAGCACAAATTCAATGGCCCATTTCACGTGGCTTCACAAAACCACCAAAGGTGCCACACAGACCACAGGTTGGAAACTAAGCGAGGTCGAGAGTGCTAGGCGTTCTCATCTCAATGCAACCCGCTGACCTCATACACCTTTAGAAATCAAAATTGTAAGCTCGCGCACCTCAGGTCAATCTGGCCTGTACGGAAGCCGCATTGCGGCCTGCTACAATATAGCAACCAAGCACGCTGATAAACTGAGAGCCCACTACAAATAAATAGGTTGTGGCCAGAGGCACAATGGCACTGTAGCACTGGCCTGTTTGACGTCAGATTGGAAACATTTTACCTTTCTTCCAGCGCCGTTCTTGGGAAAAGTTTGCCTAACTGCTACACTGATTCAACGCTATTTATTTGTTCAATTGCAGTATTGTTTGAAATTGCTTTTGTTAAGCATGAGCGCTATTGGGGTTTAAATAATTACTAGCATAAGTACCCGGCGTTGCCCGGGTGAAAAATATATTTCTTAATAACCTTACATATATACACACCCTCACCACTCACCCTCACCATTCACCCTCACCACTCTCCCTCATCACTCTCCCTCACCACTCATCCTCACCAATCACCCTCAACACTCACCCTCACCACTCACCCTCACCATTCACCCTCACCACTCTCCCTCACCAATCACACCCTCACCAATCACCACTCACCCTCAACACTCACCCTCACCACTCACCCTCACCATTGACCCTCACCACTCTCCCTCACCACTCTCCCTCACCACTCATCCTCACCAGTCACCCTCAGCACTTAACCTCCCCTCACCACTCACTAATCACCACTCACAACCGCCCTCACCATTATATTTTTGCCCCAGTCAACGCCGGATATTTCCCATTCGTAGCAGTTTATATCAACTCTATAAGCAACTTATATTAAACAGGAAGCGCGATCCTAAAGTAATTTACAACCTTCGATTAGACCTTTGTGCGATTCAAAGAATCGATTCCTGGCATGTTGGGGGTTTACATTTTGAATGATAGAGTTTCATTGTTATTTTATTTTTTTATTTTTTCAGGAGTTTTTAAGTACATTTTTGCCCCGGTCAACGCCGGATATTTCCCGTTCGTAGCAGTTTATATCGACTTTAAGCAACTTATAGTAAACGGGAATCGTCCGAATCTAAATGAATCTACAACCTTCGATTCCTTTGCGCGATTCAGAGAATCGATTCTTGGCGCGTCGGGTTTAAAAGTAATTACACAGTTGTTTTTTCATTGGTATGTAATGTTTGAAAGTTTTCATAAGATTTTAAATGTATTTTCCCCCCGGGCAACGCTGGGTATATCGAGTTTATACCACAAATGCGTGCGCATATTTTTAACGGGAATTAAAAATGGCGTCCACCCGGCAGCGAATGCGTCGCTACCCGTTGCCAGGGGCAACCGCCGTCCAATGAAACTGCGTATGGTCCGGCGACACACAGACACACACACAGACAGACAGATTTGCGATTTTATATATATAGATTTCCTCAACCAGTTTTTCCCCATGAATACAAGTCAACTGTAATTGTGTAGCAGCCATTAGGAAATGTGTAGGGTACGTGCAATGACATCTGACGAAACCAGTAAATTACGCGTTGTGAATGTCTTCTTCAGTTCACAATGCTAAGGGTATTATAATTGCCTGGAATAAGTATTATACAGCAAGTGTAATGCATATGTAGTTGTTAATATGGAAAATGTATGCTCTCTTTTTGGGTATACTGTATTTGACATTTGTCTAGGGATTCATTATTTATTCCGAGTTTATTCGTTATTAGACAGTATGGCGGGGCACTACAGTTTGAAATAAAAGCCATATTTAAAACATACCTCTTTAAGGAGAAATTTGGCCAATATTTCGAGAAGAGATACATTACAGCAATCACACGCATATTTTCCGTCATTTGTGTTGTCACACAGCACGATGCGCTCAATATTTACAAATGATTTTCACAGCTTGAGACAGTGTATAAAACTCGCACACATCTGTCTGCAGCGAACAACAGCAGGGCGGAAATAGCATAACAAGGTAGAAAAAAACGCTTGCCACAAGATGGTCAGATTATTATATAGTCGGTAAAAAACAACACATACTCCTTTGGTTCTTTCGGTAAAGTCACGTAGGTATAAAATAAATCACGACGTTTCGGGCGCAACACAAGCGTCCATCATCGGGTGGGAAAGCATGGTCTGCTGCTGAGGCAGACTGTTTTAAAAGGTTTGAAATGGGTGTAGCTCAAGGGTCATAAAGAAGTGGCCAGGACTAGTGATGTTAAATAACTACACAGCCAATACAAATTATCTATTAGTTAATCAGGCCGGGGACAAATATCAAATTGCGCGTGCAAGCTACATTTCAATGTAACGTTGAGGATAATGGCGTGAACACAAGTGTACAAACAAGACAAAACATGCAAAACAACACAAACGAGATGGTGAAAAGAGCCAAACAAAATAATCATTCGTAAAAAAATCTCATTACGACCTCGCATCACACCAACTCATCCAATCACAAGGCAGTGTGGGTCTTCACGCCCATGTTATCAGACATCCTATATTGAAGCAAGGTATGGTTATAATTTGTATCACCTTAGCTGCTGTGGTCGCCTTAACGTATGTCACCCTTCTGAACAATGCCATTATATTTTGCTGCTGAGAATGCTTTTGGCTCGACGGACGGTTTCACACATGCCAATCGAGCATGCGCGTCTCCCGGAGACTTCCTCATTGTGGAGAAGTGCGCACCGCATGGGCCAATTACCGCAAACGAGCGAGGGAATTTGTGAGCCGTCGACATCGTAACTCAATCAGCCTTGCTCTCCACGGACTAAAGCTACGGGGGGGCACAGCCGCAAAACATTGTAAACCCTTACAAGCCCGAGCCAGTAGAAATCAGCAGAAATGGAAAGCGAAAAAAAAAGTAAAATGTATTTCTTGATAAAAATGAGCATTGAAGCGGTGCACGCTCATCTCCCGTTTAAAACCCCGGATACGGAAATGAAAATGTCACATTCCAATGGCAGGGTTGAGTGTATCCATCGGACAACCGCTGTTCACTTCCCCACAAGGTGGTACCCTTTTTATCGGCCCGGGAGAGATGATGGGCTGAGTCAACTGCCGAGCAGGATTTTAACTCTCTTGAGCTGTCGATTTGCGAGCCACTCGCTCTGCTGCAGAGCCACCTGGCCCGGTTATTCAATGCACAACACCGACGCAAGGCAGCTTCCTCATACATCGTTGCTCAGATTTAGCAGTAAAATGGTTCTAGTTGGCCCAGTTTGGTGGAGGGAAAAATGTATTTCCTTTTATGTTTAATGAAGTATGCGCTTCAGTGCACATTATTTCTTATTCCCCACGAAAGTGAGCTTGGTCTACGCGGAGTCTGTACGGATTGACCAACCATGCATTCAATTTGCATTCACAATATAGATGAGAAATCAGAGTATACAAAGGGAGGAGATGTGAGACTTTGATTATAAGCTCCACACAGCACATCAAAGGATTAAGAGAAAAACATGTTTATTCTGATTGGTATGCAAGGAATAAAATTATGTCCAAATACAATGTATGATAAACTAAATGAGCAACAGAAAAAGTTACACACTGGTCCGTCAAAGGAATGACTTTTCTCCGCACAAAAGAGAGAATAGCATGTCGTCTAGAAATCTTGATTCTCACAGAAGTTTATATTTTAAGCATCGTTTGCATTTTCTGGCATTTCGGCAAAAGTACCCAAATCCATTAAGAGTAGAAATGCCTTTTAATGAAAGGAGACTAAACGATGTCGCACATTTCGATTTAAAGCTTTCGTGACTGCAGGGATTCATCTTCTTGGTTCTTTCGGTAAAATCACGTAGAAGGAAAATAATAAAATAATAAAAATAAAACATAATAAAATAAAATCAAACGACGTTTTATTTTTTTTATTATTATTATTTCTCTTCTACGTGACTTTACCGAAAGAACCAAGAAGATGTCGCACATATTTGTTCACATGGATATTATTTGTCAAGTTGCTCGCTCAAGCTTCTACCCTGCCAATAAAGGGACGTCTCTTCTCTCTGTACGCTCAACTCCTTTCGTACCGTACGTAGCCAACTGTGCTAATGGGAGGTGCGGGCCAACCATGCTAATCGGAGGGCATCTTCAACCATATAGTCTCTTAGACTGTCAGTGCCTTACAAACAATAATATTTAATCCTGAATGTGCACATCCCCCCCACCATGTTTCATTTGTAAAATCAGTTGTGGAGAACAGCCACAAAAGGTTAATTACTCCGAGAATGTATCATCAACAATAATAAACGTGATTTATAACATGCACATATTTCAAGAATTGGGAAATAATATTCAATCGGGCGCAAATGTTCAATTCAATCGAGCAAAGTAACTATTCAAGGTGTTATTGCGAATGTTTCTTAAACGGAGCAGGGTTATCAGAAATTCAAGAGACAATGTTCTATCGTACAATGTCACAAGCAGCGCACCCCGAATCAAAACTGCAAAAGTAAAAAAAAAAATCCTGAACGCTTCTCAAGAAATGGGAACAGTTATTGTTGTTGCCGTTGTCAACCCAACAATAGCGTGTGATTGCAAGACGGCACCACATATAACAAGATGATCGTACACCACCCCGAATTGGACAAAGGGAGTGCCGCCAAGCACTGCGTCGATATTTGGCGTGTGAGTGCACATTTTAAAAAAAATGAGCAGACATTACAATAGAACAAACTATGAAAATTCCCTTAAAGAACACTGTGGAAATGTCAGAGCCTGTGGCGAAAAACTAACAAAAATAACTTTCTAGGCATAAAGTACATTGGTGATGTTCTGCTGGTTGGCAGAACGATCTTATTCTATTTCTACATTTCTTCGAGTTCAGTTTATTTGAATTACCCTGTGGGCCAATAAGTTCTTAAATCGGGTTTCATCAACAATAAAAAAAACACAGCCGCTTCTGCGACATACGCAAGAAGTCGCGAAAAAATAAATAAATAATAAGCTGTGACAGACGAAATAAATGATAGATAGCAAATCATAATCACAATGTAAACATTGCCTTTTGCTTTAAACATACAAATGTAGTTACATAGAGAATAGTCGGGAAATAGAACGCTTTATCTCGAAAGATGACCCACATGAAAGAAAACACTTATTGGAAATGTTGAAATTCAGCGCCACTAACCAAAGAATAATTGGAATAGTGCACATATGGAGATAGTACAAGTATATTTTTTTATGTACCCACAATGCAGTTTTAAATTTGAAATGGGTATTTAGGAACATGCCAACCGATTTACGTTCCTATACTGTGGACCTTGATATAATAAATGGGAAACCACGTACACATTTTACGTAATTGAGGCCAAGTGACACAAAACTTTATTTAAAATTGTTAAAATGGCCTGTTTATTTCTATTCGTGACAGCGTTTACATTATTTCCCATAAACAAATGCTCGATAAAATACACAGCAGTGCATGGAAGCTTCCAACATTATGTTGCCTTAAATAGAGATTCCTTAAAGAAAATGTCGATATGGATTACATTGCATATCCAAGTTCACGCCACAATAATTCATCAAAAACATATCAAAACATTACATAACGTACGCTTAGCATTAAATAGTTTAGACAGACACAATAGCGATAGTACTCTTGTTAGATAAAAAAAACAACAATAATAACTTAAAATTATGGTCTCCAAGAGCGGGCCATGTCAAGTGAAAATTTGAATCATAATGACACCTTTTAGAAGCACTTCAGGGGGAAGTGAACACTTGAAAATAATCTAGTGTGCTAATAATAAGGATTAAAAAAGAAAGACCTCCCTATTAGTATGACAACTAAACTGCAAGGCACAACCGCCTTTGAGCGACATACAAGCAGCCAGAGGGCTCGGCTGCAAGGATGCAGCCCTTTTTCTACCACGAGGAAAGACAGTTTGATAATTGAGATATGCAGGAATAGAAATGAAAAGGAGCTGACAAGAACAAGATAATTGAGCTGCATGCCTTGCAGCACGCTTGGAGGAGAGGGGAATAAAACATTTTATATTTGGCTGCTAGGCAGCTGCGAAGTATATATCCGATCAGGGCATGGGCCCATTCACCATGTTTTGTGGCCGCGACCGGGCACATGCGTGTGCGCCAGTTCAGTATGCGGTGAGGATTTTAAGAGAGAATAACGTCTTTACTTTAGGACAGTGGTTCTTAACCTGGGTTCGATCGAACCCCAGGGGTTCGGTGAGTCAGTCTCAGGGGTTCGGCGGAGGTTAAGACACACACCTGACTCATGATTGTGCACCAGTAAAACATATACCTATGTTTTGAATTTGAAAAAATATTTTATTTTTCCAATTAAGAAGGGTTCGGTGAATGCGCATATGAAACTGGTGGGGTTCAGTACCTCCAAAAAGGTTAAGAACCACTGCTTTAGGAGAACTGGGCCCGATGGTGGAGGTGTTGCGGAGTGGTTGAAATTCATCTTTGGGCGCACTGTTCATTCACCAAAAGGCAGAAGCTCTTTTACACAAATTGGTACCTTCACACGGTCCTCTGTCCTAAGTGTGCTCTCCTAATTTGTCAACGATTGCTTTGAAAAACGAGTGCCACCTCTCTGGATAACGCATGTCGTTCATCGACCTCCCAGCCGGAAACGGCAAGCCTTTCATCGCCGACCTGTGCCTCTCGACGGGTGCAAATTGCAGGCCAACAGGGCTCGAAGCCACATGTTACCGTCCAACCAAAAACCAATTGCTTCATTTGTGAACGCAAGCAACAGATTATTGCAAGAAAGGACACGCCATTAAAAGTTTCTTGGGTTTCACAATTGAACAGCGTTATCTTCGTGGCTAAACATGTAACTTTTCGGAGATTATTACTACTGTTTCTCTGTGGTTTAATTGTATTTTCGTACTGGCAACTGAAACCACTGCTACATATAGTACACGGTTTAATAAGCACGTATACATATACCCTCTCCAAATGGTACAAAAATTACACTTAAAAAGCCCTGCTTGGCCCTGACATTCTGCTTTAGTACATTCAATGTAACAAGCCACGTTTTTATTGATGGTGACAAAATTACTATGGCAAGTCCCGTAAATTTCGATTTAAAGCTTTCGTGACTGCAGGGATTCATCTTCTTGGGTCTTTCGGTAAAGTCACGTAGAAGGGAAGTAATACAATAATAAAAACAAAACATAATAAAATATAATTCTCACGACGTTTTGGCCACAACGCAAGCAGCGGCTTGCGTTGTGGCCGAAACGTCGTATATTTTATTATGTTTTGTTTTTATTATTTTATTACTTCCCTTCTACGTGACTTTACTGAAAGAACCAAGAAGATAAAGTCCCGTAAAATTGAAGTATGCAAATTTATCTTCCCGCACGACGTGAAAGTAAAAGTTTAGCAAATTGACGCAAGCGATGGGCGGAACGTTGCGTGGTTTATTTCTGGACTAACCGTTCACGTTGATGCGCAAATAACTCAATTTGGAGAATGAAAAGTTTTAGGCGAGTGTTACTCCCGTTTTGAGGTTCCTTATGTATAGCAAGACAGGAATGACTCGAAAAATACATCCAAATCTGTCTTCTAAAGCGCTAACAGAGCATCCCACAAGACACCATATGCAGTCTCCAGAGCCATTTTCACAAAGAATCATCAGTAACAACCTCATTACTGCTTTATCGTTAAGCGTTTATTCTGCCACGCATTGCACATGGGAGATAAATCGCATCAGTGGCAAACACTAACTTTACAGAAAATTAAATTACATTACAGTAAAATTCCATAACGCTGTTGTTTGATTTTGTATAATTTACATCACACCTTCAGGGTGTTACCATCCTGGTCCTCTAAATATAGAAATCTAAGTTGGTTATTATAAAATAAAAAATGTTATTTCCCCCCCCCCCAGAAATCATTGTTATTACATGCGTTCATGTGCATGTTTTGGTGCTTTATTGAAAATATGAAAAGCAATATTCCGAGATTTAAATATTTATTTTAAAAAAAGAGGGCATTTAAATTAGCTTGCTGTGGATGTGAACGTGTAATCGCAACAGATTGCAGCCTTTTTTTTTAAAAGAGCTATGTTGTTTTGTGCATTCATCATTCATGGAATGTCGGTCGATGACAAGATGTTTTCTGTCTTCGGCTCTTGCTAGTATATATCTGACTTTGTTTTCTCAGTCCAAACCTGTAATCTTTTCCAGACCAAAGGTTATGTATTTCTTGTTCCAGACGCAATGTTCTTAATGCACGCAGGTTTCCCAAATGTCCCCAGTGATGTGATCAAGGTGCGAAAATGAATATATTTCCTACGCTTCACTGAGGAATGTATCTTGGCATCCTGCAGTTAATTCAAACGTGCACGACGCACCCATTGCAACAATAAATAATTTGCAGGTCTTTATCCATCCACTGCTGGATGATGCATCGCATGCACGATAACTCATGGGAGTTTTTTTTTTTACCAGACTGACATTAGCCGTGGCCGGGAATTAAACGGAGGTTGCTGGGTTTTGATTGCATTTGCGCTAACTGCCGTGTCATCCAGTCATTATGTTCCTTGTGATTCTGTAAAAGTAGTTATTAAATAATGAAAAGTCAACAATTAGGAGTTCTAAATAAAATTTTAGTCAGAAATAATTGGATACCAGCTTAAAATGCTGTCCTCGTAATTATAGCTTTTCCAAATTAATTAATCCAACAAATGCACAAGCCTGAAAATCTGTGATTGGGAAAAACAAAAAAAACTCTTCTTTAGGACAACATGTTCTTTGGGCCTACGAGCACCCAAGAATACATTAAACATTCCCACGTTAACGTTTAGAATGCAGAGTGCGTCACCGTTTTGTACCTCTAAACGTATCATCGGCCTGAAGCTTGTATATCTGGAAATAGTTTGAAGAATGATATATACTTCACATTTGTTTGATGTGGCTTATTTTCGTTTGTCGTCATACATTTTTAAATTGCTTTCTCTGAATATTTTACGCTACACGCTTCAAGGTTAATTTCCATTCAAAAATCCCACATGAACAAGCATAACGTCTACAGCAAAGAAATAATGGTTTAACATAATTTACATTGTTATATTTTTTATTGCATAATTAAAGTGTAATGACATTTTTATTTTCTTAAAAACAGATAACGTTATATATTCTTGGTTCTTTCGGTAAAGTCACTTTACCGAAAGAACCAAGAATATTAATCCCTGCAGTCAGGAAAGCTTTAAATCGAAAGACAACGTTATATTATTGAAGAGTTAATCGATGACGGAGGGATAAACCAGCCAGAAACGCGATTTGGATGAAAAAACTCTCACCAAAGCAGCGAGTGAAAGCATTAAAAGCAGCGTTTCAATTGTCCAATTACAGCACCCATAACGACACATGGCGACTACACATATACCCGTGTTGCGGTACGACAAGCATCTAAGTCACAGTGTAAAGGTAACGGGGGAAAGGTGCAGCCCAGCAATGTCTTGCTCAAGCAACTGTTGGCTGAAGGGAGCGCTATAGAGAGCCCCCTCAAGAGGCTTGTTGACCTCTTCTTTCACGCTGGTCAGACGCAGTGAATGAGACCGAAGTGTCCACACTTTTACCACATCAGACGCGACCTGCTCATCGACTGACCGTGGTGTAATCGTTTATGCGGCTGGGTGGACAGGCATTATGGGGGGGGGGGTGGTTAAAAAACGTGGCCAGTATTTCAACTGCTGCACTGGGAGAACAAATCGAAGCAAGGACTTAGTGCGCTCATAGTATTCAGTCTAGTGCGCTCATCGTATTCAGTTGTTTTTATTTTACCAGGTAAGGCCCACTGAGCTATTTCGCTCTTTTTCAGAAGCGGCCTGGCCAGAAATCATAGCCCAATCAAGTGGCTTATCACGTGGAAAGGTATAGCAGCCAAATTACTCTAAAATGCATGTGATTCTAAATGTGGAAGGAAAAAACCGGAGGACCTGGAGAAAAATACACGCGGCCACAGGAACAACATACAAACTTCAAATATACAGGCGTCAAGGTTGGGATCGAACCCATGACCTCCTGTATACCAGGCGAGGTAATTAGCATCTCTCGCCACCGTGGCGCCCACTTGGCCGTATCCCTAAACCGCAGTGTAGAAGTTTGTAAATGGAAACAATAATCTCACTGGGTCAGGATGCAAAAGGGAAATGTGCTGCGGACTCACTGCTCCGCTGGTAAATATTACAAAGACTATTTGCTTAAAAACATGCGCAGACACTAGCAAGGGACAAGTCTAGTGTGCTCAACGATTTACCCAATTGAACGTGCAGGCTTTTTACCTTCTGGAGAGAAGCAACTGCTGCAAAGCCTCTTAAAAATCAAACAACCCTAGGGGAATGGGAGATCGCACGAAATGGACAACCAAGCTGTGCGGAACTGCCGTAGTTGTAATTGCATTAACCCCTCTCTGTGATTGAAAGGCAGCCAACGCCAGTTTGGCATTGCGGACTTTAATTCGGCAAAGCTAGAGGATGTAATTATCATCGTGGAGGCGTTGCAGGAAATTGGATACCCCAATACCCGAGCAGTTAAAGTCGTGGAGGGACAAGCAAAAGTCACCGTCTTAAGCAAGCCTTGAATTCTTAATCGGCATTATTTTACAAAAGCAGCTGCTTCTTGATATCCGAACGACTGGATATCCACAAGCTCAATAGCATACCATTACAGCACTTGGCCAAATGTGAGATACATATATTCTTACGTTGTCAAACTTTTACCTACAGATGGTATGATGGTTCCTCCTTTGAAACATAGCATATGTAGCATATGCGCAGGATCCTATGGGCAATCACACTTCATAAATATCTGAACACATACAATCTGCACTATTTTACTTGTTGCTGCAGACAAACAAATCAACTCCACTGAAGTGGCCGGTCGATTCGCTGTGGGCCCTTGAAAGCCTTTAGACAATCACACATGTCCCATGAGACCAACTCCTCTGCGTTTCGTTTCATCTTTTCAAATGGTAGAATGAATTCCCTTGTAGCTTGCCGCATTCTTGAGCCGATTTAAATCTGCTTTGAACAATGCCCTCAATGCTTTGTTCTTGAGCGCATATCAACGATTGTTGACTTGAACAGCAACAGCCTCAACTCGTGTTAAAATTTACTTGTTCTCATTTTTTGCAGACTTCCCACCATTCAAATAACAAAAATATCCCTAAATTAAAATCATATCATATGAATAGATTTTTTTCGTCACTTACTTTACAACTCGGTCCTTGACAACTTTCTTTAAAAAAAAAACCCTATCGTCTGTCATATCTCAGAGTAGAATCCTATGACTTGCCATACCCCAAAGTTGGAAGCGGCATCATTGGGTGAATCAATCGACTGATCAAACACTATCCACTTTGCAGCTGACGTTCAATCGCTGCACGAGAGGTCGTTTAGTTTGTTGCAGCTGCCAATGCAAACGAGCTGCGGACCACTCACTGGCTTATAAGCATGTACCTCAAACCCAAAGCCTGTCGAAGATGGACATGTAAGGTAATCCGCAAACTGATGCAACTTCAGAGCAAGATTTTCTCAAACGACTATGAACCTCTTGTTTGTGAAGTTCTATCAAGGGCAGTCCCCCCCCCCCCCCCCGCCGTTTAATTGGGGTCACGCAAATAAAGAACGCTATGCAACAAGTGCAGTCACACATTAAATCAGCCGCCATAATAATAATTTCAACCTGTAATGCACCGCACAACATTGAATGACTCAAAAGGCACGAGCATGAGCCGGAAAGAAGTGGGAGTAAGGCAGTCAGGTGGTGAGCCGTGCCAAATTTTATCCCACACCTCCCCCACGCACCCCCAAGCTCTGCAGTCCTCTATATATATAATGCAATTTATAACGCGCGCAAATTTGCGGACGTAACGGCCGCAACTCAGAGGCGCGCAGCCAAGCTCAGAGTCGCTTGAAAGCGTGGTTATAGAGGTGAGTTTTCAAGTCTCTCGAAGGAGGCGATTGAGGTGATGCTGCGAATATGCAGAGGAATGGCGTTCCAGACTGTTGGGGCTGCCACCGAGAAGCGGCGCATAGCCGTGACCATCCTGGATCTCGGTATCAAGAGGTCGTGAGTCGCGCTGCGCAGGCATCTGCCGTGTGCTGAGCTGCAAGTTGTCTATAATGAAGAAAGGTACGGCGGGCAGGCAGATGTGAAGGGCATTGTGGCAGAGGCAGGCGATCTTGAATATGATGCTACTGGCGATGGGTAGCCAGTTGAGGGCACGGAGACAGGCTAGTGAGTCGAGACGGGGATGAGTGTGGCCAATTATGACACGTGCCAGGTTGTTTTGTAGTCTTTGAAGTTTTTTTAGGTTGCCAGTGGAGGTCCGGACTAGGACGGAGTTGCAATAGTCAAGGCATGACCCAACTATGCAGCATGCCAATGTGTTGGCAATTTCAGTGGAGATGAGAGGACGTAGGTGTCTGAGAGCCTTCAGGTGAAAGTTACATGAACCGATGATATGGTTGGTTTGACGGTCGAAGGATAAAGTTGAATCTATATACACAAATACATTATTGTCAAATTCCCAAGTGTTTTACGTGGTCAATCCACTGCTGGATGGAGGCCCACACCCTGAAGCCTCCAGCATGTCTCAGGATCCTGCCATGCATTGATCCACATAGCGCCATCGCACAGGAACTGATTTCGTCGCTACCGTTCCCTCGGTGAACTCGCTCTCGGATGCAATTTCACTCCTTAGCTGTGACGCCGTCATTAACTTTTACCATCTGCCACAATTCCCTGCCAGTGATGCACCCTGCCCAAGCCCACTTAATTTTCTCAAGCAGTTTTAATTACGTCATGAGGCTGTCTATGTTATATAACACACGTGCGTTTTGTCTTCATGTCTCTCAATACGATTCCAAATGTGCATTTCTCCATGCATGTGTTCTTTTTGAGATTGTTATTTTTTCGTGAATGACACACATTGCATTGATGTGTTCCTTTCCATTATCGAGTTCAACCATCCAAAAGCACTCCAACTTGCTCTTATCCATGACTAAAGTGAAAAGTAAACTAAACAAGAGCCTGGCACTACGGATTACAATGCATGCAAATGCATTCTGAAAGTCACCGACCGTGATAATCCCCAAAATATGAAGTAACACCTGTTTTAGAGATTACAAGATACGCGAGGAAATTAACACACCTCAAACATGTGCACGATGTCTATTACAAAGTTATACAAATCTGGTCGCGCACACACACACACAAACCCATCAATTTAAATACTCTGAACTCTTGCTTTATGATGCAGGACAAACAAGCGAGTGATATAATCTGAAGAACACAGTATTATTTACATTACGTTTACATTTGCTTTTACGGTAAAATAGAGGGTGACATATCGTAAAGTGTTTTTCTTTTTTTTGCTCCATTAACATAAGCAAACACAAATTGATTCAGGCACGTACACAACTTTTGCCAAAAATTGAAAGACCAAAGTGGGGGAAACCCAGAGTTCAGACTGTGTTATTGACTTGGAAAGCAAGAATCGTACATGTTGATCCCTGACATGGGAAAATGTTAGATGTCATTAAGATAAAGCCCACCAAGCATGTCAAATAAAAGCATTTTTCATTGTATTGTTGGCAAAGCCAACAACACATTGATTCAGTGCTGTCAGTGTAATCACACCATTTGTCAGGCACTTAAATGGCCCAGCAACTCAAAGCTCCTGCCATCTCAGCTATACCACCAATGCCCGTGCAGTGACTAACTCGGAGACGATAAGACTTCGAGGCACTTCTTTATTAACTGGCACCATCGGGATTAACACACTTAATATTGAGTCCGTCTATTACACTGGTCAACACACTTTTTCTGGAATAAGGTATTCCAACGGTTTTAAGGTAATTTTGGGGTGCCTATTCTAAATCTGGCATCAGTTTTTGTCTATCACATCAGGTTTTTTGAGATATCAAATATTGCATTTTCAATAAAAACTGCAGAAGAAAAATATTAAATAAATGTGGATAGCTACCTAAAATTATATTATAAACACACTATCCTAAAAATACAGCACCATATCTTAACACTAAAGCAGTCACTGACTCGCAACAACTTGCAATCATAAGTGACAGAGTTAATTTCGGGTAAAATCAATGAAAATGGGGTATGCCGATAGCATAATAAGTATAACCCGTAAAAACTATAAATCCTTTATATGCGTGGCAGCGAACTTAATATAAAGGATTTAAAAATATATTCGCATGTGGAGGACGCGGGGATCGATCCCGCAACCTTTGGCATGGGAAGCGAGGGCGCTACCAACTGCGCTACTCCGCCACGGCCTGTGGAGGGGTTATGCTCTGAGCTCTTAAACTGTGACGTTCAGCCAAAGCGATGAATGAGTTCTATTTGAATATATGTAAAATAATTTTTTTTTGCCTAAAAAGTGTAAAATTTTGGGAATTTTTTTTCACGAACATTAATTGTCTGGCACAACGAGTGTGTGTGGAAAATGTCAGCTCGATTGGATCACGGGAAGTGGGTTAAAAAACGACCGAAAGATTTGCTCGGTCGTAAGCAAGCAAGCAAGCACGCAAGCAAGCACGCAAGCAAGCGAACTTAATATAAAGGATTTAAAAATGAGATGTGATAGAGCAAATCTGAGGTCAGATTTGGAATCAGCACCCTGAAATTAGTCTAAAACAGCTGCAAAAGTCCAGGCCAGAAAAAAATGTTTTTTTTGTTGACCAGTGTTACCGGCGACACTACTCAGCCAGGACAGTTGGTAGGCTGTCTGACTAGTGGCGCCCCGAGATGGTAGAGACGACGACGCGAAGAATGGTGAAGACGACGAGAAGAATGGCGACAATGGACTTCAGCAGCACGACAGGGATCCCACTCCAACAACAGCCTCGAGGTCCCCCCCACAGGGGCCTTCCTCTTATACCGTCAGCGTGGCCTCGTTCCGTCCCCGGCCACACCCCCTTTCTGGAACCTACCAGCGGGTTCCTGGTGGGTCCCTTCTGTGATCTTTCCCCAAGATCCCCCTCTCGTGTATATCCTGGCCTGCTAACGTCAGGACTGCCACACGCCGCAGATCCCCTTTTCTGCCAGCAGCCAGCGCTATGCCACTACACCCGTATGAAGGTTTTAGCTGACGGCAGACGTGTGGAAAAATGTGTATGTAGCAGTGGCTTGCAAAATGGGTTGCCAGTAGGGCACGATGCTGCCATTGGTTTTCCAAATTAAGTAATGAGTGACGAAAATAAATCTAATCCGTGGAATTTGAAACGTGATGCAAAAGGAAAACATACCTCTTGGCCAGCTGGTAACTCCATCTTTAGTAGCTTGTGGGCACACTCCTCAAAATCCAAGCTGTAAAGATATAAAGGCAACAGCTGAAGACGCGTATTCAAACTTGAATTAGCACTATTATATGTACATTCATTGTTCAGTTTCTCCTTAGTGATATATGTTTTATGTAACCCATTCAAATGCAAAAATGAAAGATATACCCAAACTATGCAGGGAATTAGATTTTTGAGACCATAGTCACTTATACATAGCAAAGACAAAATAATTACACACTTTAATTCGCTAAATGAGAATTTTGGTAAGGATTTTTTTTTTAAACATTCCTTAGCTTTTATATTTTCCCAACTTTCAAGACTGCTTTATTTCACTTTAATGCGTAATACAGTGGCCTATTTTCCACAAAGCATATTTCAGGCATTATTAAACCTCTGGAGTTACATTTTATCTCAGCGAGTGCTGAAAAGTGGTCACACCGGGACCACCAAGCGGGTTTCTCTCCATGAAAAAATCATCAAAGCAGGCGGGCACAAACAAAAGCAAAGATCTCCCGTATAGCCTTAACAGACTGTTGGAGCAAGCGCTGTTCGCAAGCACTTACGAAAGCCGACACCGCATACGAGGAGGTTGGGTTGTTTACACACCACACCAGGTACTCAATTGAGGCTGAGTCGACCTAGGAGAGGCCCAGGACCAGTTTAGGTAATCATCAATGGTGCTGGCCATGAGCGGGAATCGAACTCGGGTCGCCAGGTTCGTAGCACAGCGCGCTAACCGTTGCACTACCGCTCCCCACAAAGCAGGCAGGCACACACTCACACAAACATACTGGGCTTAAACTACCGTTCACTAGGGCAAAGCCAACATCAAACTCTGCACCATATTCCCCCTGTATATTTGAATTGAAAAAAACAATCCTAAATGTAACCGTTCACAAAGAGATAGAATTTGGCACAATGCTGCTGGTAATTTCAAAAGAAAACTATATAAATGCACTACAAATTTAAATTGAACACTACTCGGAAAATTCTAATTTGTACTGAAAATTAAGAGCATTATATTTAATCGTTTAATTAACAGCATGTAGCAGATTGGTTAAAATGGTAAAAAATATTGATGCAGTCGAATTGGCTCACAATTAATACGATTTTACATTCAACCAGACTGTTAAAATACATAAAACTCTACATTAATTTCTAAACGTAAGTTAACTATGGAAACACCACACAATTTTCAAATGAGCCGAAATGTACAGAGGGGATATTTATGAAGCTCTCTTCATTGAACTGTACAAAAATATTCCTTCGTATTTTTACTTAGAAACTTAAATCGGACTCGTATACCTGGCAAACGAAGAACGAATGTCCTAACGGCACAAAACGATGGCTTTCTGACAAGTATGAACGATGACAAATGACAATATATATCCCATTGCCTTATGTAACAAAATGTTTCAAGCACGTATAGACGATACCAGAATCAAAGTGTTCTTCCCGCGAAGCTCCCCGTCCTTTCAATACGTTTTACGAAAGTACTCGACACTTGCAAACTGTGCTTGTAGTTTACTGGGCACATCTGAAACAAAGTGAATCTGTGGCTCATGTGCAAAAATAAATGGACCGTTTTGCATGAAAATTGCTGATTTTATTGGGCTGCTTTGCTACGGAGCGAAAAAAAAACTCCCTGCCAAAAATGTTTTTTTTATTAAAATTATTGCTCGGCTGTTCTTCAAACATCCATAAGGGTCCTATGCGTATCACAGACACCTAGCGTGGCATAAAGAGCATCGACCTGACCTTGAAATATGCAGTTCAGACTATTTGCCGGGTTTGTTCTGGGAAGAACGAAATGGCAGAGCACAAAATGTAAGTGCTGCACAATCAATCGTGGATCCCAGTGAGGGAATTAAAGTACAAATTTTCCCATGAGCAATTGAAGTCTTCCATTAGGTCTAATGCACATTTCCATACAATTTAAATGACTGTAGCTCTACACAGTCCCGTTTAATAAAGCTGATTTTGTAACGTAAAAACAATCTTGGATTCAGCACTAATTGGACGATACCTATTATACGAGAGCAAATTGTATACGAAAACTAGGTATGCCTCATTCAGACATTTGAACATATCTTCCACACAAACATCAGTGTATACTTTTGACTTAAAACTTTCGTGACTGCAGGAATTCATATTCTATGGTTCTTTCGGTAAAGTCAGGTAGAAAATTTTTCTTTATAATAAAATAATAAAAATGAAAATAAAGTGAATGAAAAATAATAAAAATATCACGTTTCGATCGCAACACCATAGAATATCAGTGTATACCTTATTTGTGTAAAAACATTAGAAATGTTATATGAGTAAAACATCATCCGCACCTAGTTTACACAACAAAGGCTCATTCGCGTGCTTCAGCCGCACCGAACCTCACAAAAATAATATTCAGGGCCCACCTTGGCTCCTCCCACCCTCAACCAGTATATATACAAATACTGTTTCTTGGAATTTTTCTCACTTGATACAGCTATCGTGCTGTGACGGTTCCACCTGAAGACGGAAGCTTGTGTTGCCTCCGAAACGTCGTGATTTTTATTTTATTTTCCTTTTATTAATTTACATTTTTTACCTACGTGACTTTACCGAAAAAACCTAAGAATATGAATCCTTGCAGTCACGAAAGCTTCAAATCTAGAATACATCAAACAGGGTTTATCGAACACCAACGCACTGTGTGTGTTCAACATTAACGAGTTAGATACAAAGATGGAAAATAGAATGTTCCCTTCATTATTCGCGAGGGATACATTCCGGAGATGCCTGTGAATAGTACATTTTGCTGATAACGATATTGGCCTATGAAAAACTTTTTTAATGAATACTCTTAGTTCTTTCGGTAAAGTCACGTAGGTAAAAAAATGAAATTAAAATTAATAAAAAATAAAATAATAAAATCACGGCGTTTCGGAGGCAACACAAGTCTCCGTCTTCAGGTGGGACCGTCACAGCCGTCACGACAGTCCCACCTGATGACGGAGACTTGTGTTGCCTCCGAAACGTCGTGATTTTATTATTTTATTAATTTTAATTTCATTTTTTTACCTACGTGACTTTACCGAAAGAACTAAGAGTATGAATCCTTGCAGTCACGAAAGCTTCAAATTTAGAACTTTTTAATGAAATGCATTAAATAAGTAAATAAGCTATTAGATACGTGAAAATTATCATAATAATATCTCTCAACACCACATCTCATCACTTTCTAACATCAGATTCTCCCTCATCACTTTCTTTCTCTCACTCGATGGAGTCGTGTAGAGTTCCAGATGCAATTCGTGGAAAGACAAAGTCGCAGATAGCAAGTTCGTGAATAACGAGGGGCAAATACATTAAATGGGTTGACCTTTACAAATAAGAATGTTTCAAAAAAATAAAGCCTTAAAAAATGCTGTAGTCAATTTTTGAGAAATCTGATTTGCTGTTCAATGGCTTGTAAATGCCACGAACATATGAGTTCCCTAAAGGCCAGAATAATGTCAAAATAAATGTCTCCATTTTTTTTTACTGGTCCCACTGTAATGTCCAACGTTGCTAAAGGTTAAGGTTTCAAGGCTATTGTGTTACAAAATACAGAAAGGTTCAGAGCACTTCCCCAAGCACCAAACATTTGCAATCATTACAAAACCAAAATCTAATCCAGCAGGAAATTTACAAAAACACAAGTAGCCTTTACGTATCAAGGAAAAGTTAAACTTTTTTATCGCAAATTGTGTACACACAATGATCAATGAAGTACAAACCACAGTAGTTTTTGACCTTTACATGTGTAGGTTTTACTTTAATGCTTAGGTTTTTGCAATGATTTTACAAACTGCTAGAATATGTCAGGCCGTCAAAATGTAGACGTAATTGGATGAGGGGCACGCAATGAGCTGGATAATATTGGTCTGGTAAGCCGATATGTTGACGGACTAAAACGCATTTTACTTTAAAGTGGAGAAGCGGGGATTGTAGACTCCAACATAATTTCCACTATACATTGGTAAAACATACACCAGTCATTCCTTGTGCTTTGCATCCAAATGCCTTTAGTTAATTATAGTTAATGCTTCTTTTCATGAACAATAACACCTTCATTGCATGCATAAACCCCATTATGTGTTGTTGAGCATTTCTACTAGTACCGTGCATAGATCTCCATTCATTTTGAACAAAAATAGAACATATCTGTGAGTCTGCCACACTCGAGGCTTTCCAGGCCAATATTATCCAGCAACATTTTGTATTTGTTTAACATGCTTTACTGTACTGATGAAATCCAAAGGATTAAAACAAGCCAGAGTGTGTTTGTTTAAACAAATACTGAGAGAAAAAAACATTTTATCTATGTTGAGAAAACGACCATATCAATGTTAATTTCAATCAATTGACAGGATTTATTTCATTCTAGGAACAAAAAGTATATATTGCATGAATAAAAATAACAGCACAGGTTCATCAAACCTCATCAGAGTGCCACAAAACCTTCTGAGACCAGATATTTTAAAGACTTCATTACAAAGTTGAGGGAGGGAATGGCACAATAATTTCTGTCCATGCAATTAGTACTTATAGACTTAAAACATGTTCGTGACTTCCTTAGTTTTCCAATACTGTGCACTCCTATCAGTCTTTACATTGTTTGTTGTTGTTTTTTGGGTATTTGGATGTGATACATTTTCACGTGATAAGCCACTTCGTTGAGCTATCATTTTACATAAAATTTCTAAGTAACTTTCTGACCCGTCCTGACTGGACATCTGTGAAAAAGAGCTTCCTAGCTCATCGGATTCTTCCAGTCTAAATAAAGACTCTTGCTTCTAATAAAAACACTATGCAACAGAAGGACCAGTGACCACAACCTGCACAAACCAAGTGACGGATGAGGCCAAACCAGGATGATGCATCCGAGTGAAAGTTGTAAACAGAATATAAGAGGACAAAGGTCAGCTGCAGAGGCGATGTTGCCACCTTTGTCTGAAAAGAACATTGACTGTACCAAACGCCACAGCCAAGAGATGGCATTGACCCGACTCTTGATTAATGAGACCTCCAGCGCCACCCTTGGATCTTCAGACCGAGCACGATTAGCACGTGAGTTGTAAGTAGGTGCAAGATTTGTTTTGCTTAGAGCCGTGTGGTTAACTGTAAATGCAAGTCACGGGCCTGTGTGATTAATCGTTAATCTATGTAAAACACAACTTGTGGGTCATACAGGAGGTGAGTCTGCCTAATCTTTCCTGCCAGAAAAGAATCCAAAGCTTGTTAATTATACATCACTCACTGTGCAACTGCCAATTTTTAGAATGTTCGATGTTTAGGGAAAATCCTCATGGGAATATACTCAAGAGAGTTTTTCAGAACCACCACAAGGAGATTTCGAGAGCATCATTATGGGTGACCTCACTAATGCTAATCACGGACCCTTTGCAACAGCTTACGCCTGCTGCTAGAGTTACCATGCGTCTGCCTAAATAGTATTTGATTGCTGAAGCAATCATTGCAGCAGCAATCAAATCATTGCTTAAGTTAGGTATATTCTTTGGAATTCATCGCGACTGTGGAAGGATGGTGGAGTGGTGGCGCAGTGGATAGAGGCGCACTGCCCTATAACCGGAGCGACCAGAGTGTGATCACCGGCCAGGGACTAACATAATTGGCGAGGTGATATCTGAAATGGTTCTGAGCACCCCTCTCTCCTCTGAACCCGTGCTGACCATCCTGGTGAAAGTAAGGTTAATAAACCTCGCAAATTCATGAGGAAGCAGTGTACTTCGACCAGCAGTAGACAGGCAAGGGGCTGCACATTTGTACATTTATTGTGATGTATGAAGTCAGGATGCGCAGCAAAGAAAGGGCTCAGTTCGGTGACTGCTGACTGAAATCAGTGATCCCACGTCAGAGAATAACCCTGGAAAATGACCCATCTTTCCTTTCCTAAAAAAACATGATCCAGTGCTTCTTCGTGCTGTCTAGGGTGGTTTGGCGTGTGAAAATATAGCGCGTATCCAAATATAGCCATTGCGGCTGGGCTCGAACGAATTTAGTATTCTGAATCATGCACATGATGTTCTTTTCGTGCAATCATTTGTGATCCAGATTGAGACCATGAACTCACTATACTATAAACTCTGGTTTAATCCAAGTGGAAATGTATGACTTTGCCAACACACACAAAAACTACATAGATGAAAGATGTTCACTACATCTCACACTGATTTGTTTTCTAGATATTGTCCACTTCATAACCCACAATCACTGTTGCATGTAATGCACTGTTATATTAATTTCAATTTGGAAATGTGCAATTATAATTTTAACAATTTAACTTGTGCCATATTTACAATTAAGGATCCAACCTGGAGGAAAAAAGGCCCAATACATTATCACAGTAGTCTAATATTGATTATACCATAAAACTATCATTAAATTTGTGTTGCATGCAAAATGTATTATATTTGGGTTGGGGTGAAAGATAAAAGAACATTGTATATATGCAATGAAAAATCACAATTTTCCTGGCGAATGAGTGTTTTACAACCACAATTAATATAATAATTAACTACCTTGTAGTCTATGCAATAAATGTGCTTGCAAAGCCATTGTGTCATGATCGGGTCCCCCCCCCCCACTCCTAACCCCATACACACATACTCCTCAGTCTTCATTCCCCTATATTTAGTTTAATTACAGATTACTTTAAATACTAATATCAATTGTGACCAACGCTGAAATAACTTAATGATGAGTGAAATGTTCCCAATGAGTAATGATCTGAATGAACATTACATTACCCGCGTCTACGGCTTCCTATCCTGCCAACTTCACAGTTAGCCGAGCGAACAAGACAGCCCTTCATTTAACCTTCACGACAGCGCTGTGGAAAGCGCAGCTCAAACAATGCGACCGCTGTGGACGACTGTAATGTACGAAACCATTTTTAAAAAACCCTCAGGAGGGAAACGAGCAAAGCTAACGTATATCTTTTTGCGACGGCCGAAAAACCAGAGATTATTTCACAGTCCGAAGAGGCAATGACAAACTGGATTGTTAAAATACACTCAGTTCCTCGTCACCATACAAGGCCGCGGCTCCGATTGGCACGGTTCGCCACATGCGGTGCGAAAGAGGTTAAACAAACACGCACATACATAGGAGGCCAACATCTTGCGTGATCCAAGACTTTAGCTGTAAGGGAGTAAGTATAGAAGTGCCTACGACGCTATAAAATGGTCCACTTGTGCAGTGCTTAATGGTCTTGGCACTGAAGCTGATGACTGCACACAATATCCATTGAAAATTGTCGTCTGAACCTCCTTCAGTCATGTTCAACTCTTCGGAGGACGAGCAGCAACTGGTGATTGCTCACATGTTGAGTGCACATTAAGCTCTAGGGAGTCTGAATAAAAAAAATTGCCAATTGATCAGGCGTTAGCAAAATCCTTGATCCATCTGTACTCTTAGACTGTAACTGGCAAATTACATTAGCACATCTATAAAAAGAACAAAATATAAAAACCATTAATGCGTGGTTCCTGTAAAGCTTTCCAGTAGGCATTTATCCTTGCAAGTATTTATTAAAATAAAATGTCACGTTTCACACCACAAACGGACATGATGTCACATGTAGTGACATCACCGGCAGGGAAGAGGAGGTGCTTGCATGGCATGTGATGTCATAAGATGATGTCGCATGCAATGTCAAAGCAACTTTATGAGTGCTGAATTTTGTCCCTAAATATTGGACGATCTTTTAATCAATGTGGTGGGCTTTCTGTAAGCAAAGCCCTAAAAGCAATACAACCTTTCTATAAAGTTGCGGTCACATTTGATAATATTTACAATAGTTAAATTGATAGTGCATTTCAGACAGACAAAAAAAGGCCATAGAGATAATGTAATAACACTTTCAACCTCAGTTGGCAAGTGTTAAAAAGAAGGTAACAATTTGCTGCAGGTTAATACAACTTTTGGAGACCTGGAAACAGGCATTAACCGTATTTGTGACGTTAATTAAATCCTATATTAAATTAAAGTTCAGAGTACAAGATCTGCATAATAAGTGGAATAGCAATAATAACGGCTAAAGTTGAGTCTCTTCAAGTACTCACTGGACGGTTAATGAAAATGAACTTTGGATTTCAAAGGGCATTCACTGCAGGATACAAAGAAATCTGGTGAGACTTGGTAAAAAAAAAACAAGTTCCAACAAAAGCTCACCTTCAATACTCTTAGCTGCATAATAGGCAATATTTCACCGTTATACAAGGAAGAACACAATTACATAATCAATAGTATACTTCCGCAGCTATTCACAGTCGAAAAGAATGCCCTCTCAGCTACCCGATTCATCCTGCACCACTGTATCACTTTAACTCTCCGATGTAATCTCACCGATACGGGCTATAGAAAGCAATGTGCATGGTCTGTGGGCACTATTCAGCCTTCCCGACACTCCTGGTATTGATTCCTAACTCCCCCCACCCCCGCATTAGATTAATATCATTCCGTGTAACCTGAAGACATCAAGCCAGCAAGAACAGAGGACACCTAGACTGACTTTACACACAAAGTCAATCAAGGTGCAATTTGTTTTTATGAAAAATAAGGTGTGGCCTCGAAGACCAAACAACGTGAAGTAAAACAATTATATCTGCAAATCCATGGCCAAGTCTAATTTTAACCTGATTTTCTGCAACAATTCCATAATTTGCGACAAAAATCTACCGAATTTATTTCGGAATATTTTTTTCACAACAGAACGTTTCGTCTCTTATTCAAAGGCCCATTTAAAAACTGGTCATCGGAAAACATTTAAAACTGCAATTGTCATCAGGCCCCATGGTGTAAAGAGCAGTCTCCAATTCCTCTGTTCTGCAATCTCTTTGATATGGGGCCTTTGCCCAAAATGTCACCCATTATATTTCCTTTTAAGATAGTATTATTGACGAATGTGTTGAGTTGTATATTGGAATTGCAACGTTTATAAATAAAAGGAGCGGTGATAAGAGTCGTTAGCACACAGAGCTATGAACCAAGCATCCTGGATAAGATTCCCGGCCACGGCTAATACCAGTGACGAGTGATATCTAAACTGGCCCTGGGTAATCTTAACCAACCCACAGTAACCAGCTTAAAGTATGGTCAAACAAGCTTCGCAACAGACACGGGCCTCGGTAGCCCTTCATCCAGTTGAGGATGTATCATTGTCTTCATTTGTTACATGCATTATAATTGCATACTGCACTTCCCACACCTTTTCCATTTGCAGATCGCCCACAAATATGACGTATATAGTCTCCATGGGCTCTCACCTGAACATGATGAAGATGACATTAAAAAGCAATCAAAGCAGCACAGGGTTAACAAGTACGATCATGTTACTACATCTTATGCAAGTTTCTCTCCACATTTCACACATGATTGCGCTTGAGAGCTGCTCACAGCCAGAACAGCAGGACACACTTTAATAGCCCACCACACATCGCGGTGCTCACTACGTCTAATTTTCATCATTGTCTCCTTTTTGCAAAGTGCATCGCGCTGTAATATGGGTCCTGCTTAAAATACGGTTTTCAAAAATCCATCGCTCAAACGCACGGGGCCACGATGCGTGGCGCCAATATTTTTTTTTTTATTCTATGGTAGAAGGTACGACTTTAAAACGATACACACATCGAACGCTTTTCAGAATCAAAAGTATGTGCGCTAATGAGACAATAATTTCAAGCTGAGAATGTGTTTATGCGTTTTCCAAAACCTCCCCTCCAACCAACCCTGCCCACGCATATAAACATTTTTTGTCTCGAGTATTCACGATAAAATACGGACGTTGTTGGATCCTATGAAAAAGCTAACTGGCAGCAGCAGCAGCAGCCGCGTCCGAGACTTTGCAAAAAAACAACAATGGCATTATACCCTGTGAGGAACGGCTGGGTTTCCACATAAAAATTCCGAATTCAAAGCAGTTTTAACAGTTTACCTTTTCAGTAGGAAATACAAACTCTGCACCAGTGGAATCACTTCGACTTTCTTTTTTTATTTCTGGCAAATACACACCGAAACTGTATCGAATTTCATAACTTCACAAGGGGTTTAATGTTTCGTATTTTCGTGCCAAACGTAAGCATTAATATATGGAAGTTATAAAGACTGAATAACCGATGTATATCAATAATTTATGAATCTCAGATGAGATGCGCAGGAATAGTTATTATTATAGTTATTCACAGTTGAGGGTCGACGGATATTTATGCTCATATTCAAGTATCTACAAAAGGTACTGCAGCATGAGGGTCAGTAGATGAAATTTACAGGAGAAAAGTACGTTGTTTTTTTTTATATAACTCAATCCACATGTCGGTCAACAGCTTTGCATGGGATGGATGAAAGGTCTTCAATGGCAAATATATAAGAAATGTAAATGCGCAAGACTGAAGGCTATTTATATATCTGCAGATATATTTAAAAGCAAACCTGAACAATAACTAAAGTAGATTACATCAACAACACGTTCAAGTTCACACACTCGAAATCTGCTCTGTGCCACAGAATCAGATATCGGTCACCACTTACGTTAGACCCAGCCGCTAATCAAACCCGGGTCAACGGGTGCATAGCAGTGTCCTAACTACCGCGCCACTCCTCCCCCTTGACTTGTATCCATTTCTGTCTTGATATCACGTTCTGTGAGATCTAAGGGCGGTCTTTTTTTCACGGCAAGGACCCTCAAACCACCATCTCAAGTCCTTGGCCGACCCCTCTGAAGCCATGAACCACATTCTCTTTCACCTTCCACCCCAGTGGGTTTGACTAATTGAGAAGGAAGCACTGGAGAGAGCTCAAACGCAAAGATGAGCAAATGTGACGATGTCTCCCGAGAGGTTGCCATGAGAGGTGGAAACACAGGGAATCACCTTCATCTCTTACTCCCAATGTCAAGGAGATGTCTAAAGTGCCACGGGGTGGAACAGATTTCAAGAGTAAGGAGTGGAGTGTGCCAAAGGCTGTAAGGTAAGCCAGAGTTATGTGAACACATTCTTTGGGGTACAAGCGTTGAGAACTCTTTGGTTCTTTCGGTAAAGTCACGTAGATGAAAATAAAAAAAGGAAAATAACTAAATTAAATCACCACGTTTCGGAGGCAACACAAGCTTCCGTCTTAAAGCTTTCGTGACTGAAGGGATTCATATTCTTGGCTGTCTTTCCAACAGCTCAAGTTTCTTCACCTGAGGACGGCTGCTTGCGTTGTGGCCAAAACGTCGTGAGAAATTTGTCAGTATGTTTTATTTTTATTATTTTATTATTTCCCTTCTACGTGACTTTACCGAAAGAACCAAGAATAAGCTTCCATCATCAGGTGGAACAGCCACAGCAAAATTACTGTAACGAGTAGTCACTCACTAACTATTACTGTAGTCACTCACTACAATAATAGTTATTTTCATCATTATTATTTTATTATTATTTTTCATCTACGTGACTTACCGAAAGAACCTATCCTTGCAGTCACGAAAACTTCAAATCTAGAAATGTTGAGGAGTAGCGTGATGACGTCATGGGGTAGTGGGATGACGTCATGTCACGGGTATTGTAAGGGGGTACTTAAGGGGTACTCCCCCCCCCCCCCCCCGCGTGACGTGAACGGCGTCGTTGTGGGAACCCGGGAGTGTGGATCGGCTGTCGGGCTGTGACGGTACCACCTGAAGACGGAAGCTTGTGTTGCCTCCGAAACGTCGTGATTTTTATTTTATTTTACTTTAATTAATTTAAATTTGTTACCTACGTGACTTTACCGAAAAACCCTAAGAATATGGAAGAGGTCTCGAAGAGATAGCCGAGAGTAGAACTCGAAGAAGCCTGTGAGAGCCGGCTGATAGTGAGCGAGGTTCTTCTCTCCTGTGAGTTTAGAGTGTTATTATACTGGGAGGAACCTCTGGTTACACCAGTCACACAGGGGATTATTGTGTCCATCCGTCGTGCAGGTAGGGGCTGGGTGGGGAGGGAGGGGCTGGGTGGGGAGGGGAGGGTGGGGAAGGGCTGGGTGGGGAGGGTGGGGCTGGGTGGGGGGTGGGAGGGGTCGGGCTGGGTGGGGAGGGGCTGGTCACCCCGTGGTGCCCTTATAAAACTCAACGTTTAACCTACTCACACCGGCTTGCGGAATACACCACGCCACCGTTGACCCTGGCCATTGACCGAGCAACCCAACGTTCCTACCAGCTCCCTCCGCAGGAATGTGTTTAACAGTTTTTAATACAGGGATAAAGCCCTGACATGAAGTTCTGTCTCCGAGTGGTTCTACATCTCAAACACAAGCATAGATGCATGTATGGATTGGAGCAAGACACAGTCACACCTGCAGATGCATACACATGTGGAAAATACTCATTGGCATTGATGAGAAATGAACATGGCACCACACACAATTGGACTCAAGCATGCTATGCCAAGCTTGAACATTTACAGATGCTTGTGTACACAAAGGCACACGGCACCAATACAAATGTGTTTGACGCACATCAGCTCAGGCAGGGAGTGAACACAATATTTTTTTTCATCAACAGCATTGTTGGTTGTAGCTTCAGGTTGAAAATGTCCAAGGGGAAAAAAACAGCATTTCCAAAGCCTTTGGTGGTTCTCAAAGCTTTAGTCATGATGCTCTTCACGACAAAAGTAATTCTTTATAGAGGTCTCGTCTCACGGTTGACTTACTGGGTACAACAGTAAATATCTTTTAACAACAAGCTGTCTCGGAGAAACATGGCCAGAGATAGTCAGGGGCCTATCTTCACTGACCTCCTGCGCCAGCTGAAGCAATGCCTGCCAAGCCATTGCTGATAAACTGCAAATTACAACAGGCAATTACATGCTGTCACTAGCTATGACCGTGGCCTACCTCCCTTTACTGTAACCAGGATGAATTACATCTCCGGAACAGCCCACTAATGCAGCGAGGCAATCGCTATTAATTACACGTGAGGTAATGTACATCCACAATGCACTGACAAAGAGAAACGCATGCAAAATCGTGAGTGGGTTATTTTAAAGAAACTACAGATACTCAATAGTTTACATCCTGTTGAAGGCTTCAGGGCTGAAGCTGCAACAATAAAAATCTCAGCTGATCAGAGATGTGTATTCCAGGTTTTGGCGATTTGTGTGTGTAGATGTCGTTTTCACCATGATTTAATTCATGAAGTGTTGACTTTTTTTAATGCACAGCGCTCTGTGATCTTTCAATGAAAGGTGCTGTATAAAAGATGAATTATTATTAATTACAAGACATGTTTGTGATGAGGTTCAGGTTTCATTTTTTTTATTTTAGTTCTGATTTCGCATATTTTTGGATTCCAATACATTATATGTTCATCGTCGTCACTGTTTTTTGCAACAAACATTTCTTTGTAACATGAAATCCCATTGGTGAAGAAATCGTTTGAACGTAAAACGTTGTGTATAATAATAACTTAAGTAATGTCACATCTTCTTGGTTCTTTCGGTAAAGTCACGTAGAAGGGAAGTAATAAAATAATAAAATAATTCTCACGACGTTTCGGCCACAATGCAAGCAGCCGCAAGCAGCCGTCCTCAGGCTGCTTGCGTTGTGGCCGAAACGTCGTGAGAATTATTTTATTGATTTATTTTTATTATTTTACTACTTCCCTTCTACGTGACTTTACCGAAAGAACCAAGAAAATGAATCCCTGTAGTCACGAAAGCTTTAAATCGAAATTTAATGTCACATCGTTGAAATTACATCACTTGTTTTGTGGGCAAAAGTGCAATACATGACGCCATGGAGAATAACTTCAAATACAGCCAAAATTAATTTAATTTCCGGACCATCTAAAATGTTGCATCTTGGCCCAATCTCCTCGATTAAATATAAAAATTGGGAACACATCTCCCCCCCCCTCTCCTGTGTGCACGTGAAATGTTTCAAATGTTGAGTTAGGAAGCAGACTTTTCAAACAAGGATTAATCCAGTAAAATTCAAGTGGTGATGAAATCATGATTCTAGAGTACTTTGGTTGGCAATAAAATCGGAGGGCTCGTTCATCACCCACTGATCAAAGTATCAACGTGTGTGGATGTCTTTGTTCACGTATAATGAACGCAAGTGAATCGCAACGCAAAAATAAGCACTCAGAAACATGTGTATCGTATAAAATAAAATGGCAGCGATAAATATTTTCCCGTACGCAATTAAATGTGGACCTTTTAACTTTCAATAGATTTTGGTTTGTAAAATTAAGTCAATGGTGTACAAACGGATGTATAAACAGCGGGTTACAAGATGCTTCGTGTACCTTTAAAAGAACAGAATGGCAATAACAGCAGCATATTTGTTTGGCGTGCTTTTGGTGTCCTATTGCGCGGGCATGCAACAATTGCTTTTGTAAACCTCAGAATATCATCTACAAAAGGCCAAAAAAAACCAAGGATTGAAATGTCAAACATGTAGGATGGATCAAAGAAAATCAACAGTCTTGTCTCCTTTAACCTTTGAACTGTGATATTGACATTATGATACTTTCCCCCTGAATGGCAAAACTCAATACTGTGCCATCTTTACTGTTTAACCTGTGAAAATCTTCTTTCTTGGCTTTTAAAATAATGAAATAAGTATCACGTTGGATCCCTTGACTTCAGCACAACAAACCTCATTTAACGCAGCCATGAACCCCGATTGAGACTTGATGATGTTGTTCAATTCCGCCTTTTTTCACCCCGATTGCAGCCTGGCGACGCCGTTTGAAGCCTTAAGATAATCTCGACCACACATAATAAACGTAGCTAAAATCATATAAAGGACCGCTTTTTTTATCAGAAGCGTTGAGGTTTATTGCGCTATTGATGCGAGTTCTGACGCCGCAAGAGAAGGGTACAGCGCAGTTATTTCTTGCTCACGCCATGGCTGGCACAAGGGGATTCAACCCACGAATAATTTTTGGCCTACTCTTCCACGCTGGCCAGACGCCCTCACAAGGGGTGGAAGTACCCCGCACGATATCATCTGCCGACCTGTGGTGTTACCCATTTAGCCTGCTGGGTGGACAGAGGCTGGGGGATTTCAGAAACTTTCCCACTTGTTCAACTGCCTGTGGGCAGGGGGTTAAATCAATTGCGCTAACCATGAAAAGTAGAGCTACAGTATGTGTTCCAATAAAAAAATGTAGGCAACTTGGTTTAGGATGAATAATGAAAGAGGAGTGAGAGGTGGTTAGTTGGCTCTAAGGTCAGAGCACTAAGCCATCACTGCTCAGTTCCTGGATTTGAATCCAGGCAGTCCCCCACAATTAAACTGGGTTCTCTAGTGAGTCACAAGTTGAAGGTTTTCACGCCTGGCCATGAATGACTGCTTAAAAACAACCCATAATATTAAGTGTTTTTTTATTACTGAATTGCACAAAAACAATTTCAAACAATTTCAAACAATCTCCTAGTATAGTGCTGGGTAAAGTGCAGTCCCGACTGTGAAATCAATAGAGGCAACGCGAATGATTCCTCAGAAGTCAAGTAAAATCATCTCGACTGTGGACCCTTTTACACTTGGAACGCACCCATCCTGTGAGCATTCCAAATGGAATTATGGATCTTATGACATGACACCGATCGCAAAATTGGAATAAATCGGGGGTCAACTTGCGAAAGAATGTTTTAAAAAATTAAGGACGGTTTAAACATTCTTAATTTTAGAACTTTCGTGACTGCAGGAATTATTATTTGGTTCTTTCGGTTAAGTCACGTCTAAAGATAAAATAATAAATTAAATTAAATAATAGAATACGACGTTTCGATTGCAACACAAGCAATTATCATCATTGATACTTAAAATGGTAATTAATCGTGCATCATGATAAAAAAGTGCTAAAAACGTCCATTCAGTTTCTGATTGGTAAAAGTGGGATGAGACAACCACGATCTAAAACAAATATGAATCTTGCACAATGTGCTAAAACTCAAAGGTCAGACCTGGCATCGGAAAGAACAGTGATTAAAGCAGTACAAAAACCAGGTCCATTTTCACACTTTAGTAAATATAACACTGAAGCCAGTTGTTTCATCTAAAGAAATCCCCCTTTGGTGACAGTGATTCAACAGAGAATGGAAGTAACTTTTTGTGGCACAGACATTCCTGGTCCCCACGCTCCCAAAGCAATTTGAAGCTACGCTTTGCCTTCCTGCAGCAACACAACTCCCCGTGGAATACGCTCCAGCTGGAAAGAATTAGATTAAAACCTCTCGCAGTGATATATAGCCAACCGGCTTCCCAGCACTGGCTCAGCTTATGACGTCCAATAAAAGCAGAGTGTCTTCGCCGCAATTTCATATGAAGAGATGCAGTAGCAGAACCTCCCCTTAAAAGGAGTATATGTTGAGTTTATAATGGGACTGCCGTTTTAGAGATTTTTCTAGAAACTTGTCATTTTGGCCATGTTCATGAAAAAAAAACATTTTACCTTAATCCTAAACTGATCAAATTTAGTAAACCTAAAAAAGGGGACATGAAGCCCCTTTAGACAATTTCCAAATATGTCGATTATCATAAAAAAAAGACTCATTCATTACCTTTACGAGTATTTGTGCTCATGCAAATTGTGACCACGTGATCTACACATTAACGACAATTTTCAGATCATTTTAAGGATTGCATTTTATGTTATTCTGTACTAAAAATGCTTCATGCAAATTACACAGCACATTAGTTTCATGTCAATGTTTAGCACCACACTACAGCACGCTATTTTATCCCCCTTAAGTGGCTGACATGCTTTGCATCCACAGTGCTTCACGAGCATTAAAAGCTCATCACCTGCTTTAAAAACACATTCTGCAATCACCTACCTGTTCCCACACAATTACGAGAATACAGTGTGCAAAAATGCAACTTCTTTCTCGAACATACCCACCGGGATAATAACCAAATTATAATTTATCTTTCTTTGTCTCCTTCCTCGGTTTTTATCCCGATGGTGCTAACGGATCGGTGTCATGAGATGCAGAATCCATTCCATCTCTCGCACGGCAGCGCAACCCTTCTTCATGTTAGAGAACAGCTCACGGATGCGGATATCAAAGAGCTACCACTGAAATTCCTTCAAGCGACCTCTGGTATACAGTAGAGATGAGCACTGTCGTACTCAATGTACCAGTCAAACCGATATGACAGTCAAACCGATATTTTAAATTATCAGAGGTGGAATAAGTCAAATTAAGTGCGCATCCAAATCTAATATGATGGGGCTTTTTTGCGCAGTGATTGATGACTGGGGCTGAGACCATGAATTCACGAAACCCAAATTTGAACCCTGCATCTCAGCATGCGGATATCTGAGCCACCCAGCCACCATAATTAATATTTATTTTTAAATTACTTTTTCACAAGATTTGTATGACTTTAGAAAAAAGAAATTAGACAATAAGCAAAGGTGCATTAACGCAATTGAATGTAAAATTATCATTAATATTCGACACATTACGTATACTGTGGATTAGTAAAAACATGTTTGGCGCAAACAGGTACATCGGCTTTACCTCACCGTGAGCAGCGATTCATTGGTGATGACAAATAAAAGGTGAGCGAACACATGCAAAACAAGAGCGGCAACTTCAGATGTGTTTGCATTTAGACTAAAATAACACAAACTGGATTGTATCCTATAAAGGTATTGGGTGGGGTGGAGTGGCAGTGCAATGGCTTAGTGCACTGTGCTATCAGCCTGGCTACCTGAGTTTGATACCCAGCCACAGTTTACCATCAGTGGTGAGTGACATCTGAACTGGTCCTGGGCAATCCTCATCATCCCACAATGACCATCGTGGTGACCTGATACTAAACAACCACATGAACGCCAATGCAATGGCGAGGCCAACATCTATCAATGGATTGACAAAGGTTCTAAATAATGATTACGAGAGAAGTTTTATCATGCACATATAATGAACCAGTGGTAAAAGACAATGGCATCCCACTTATCCAATACTGGGGCAAAGCACCATTGTTAATCTTAATTTCAAATGCATTAAATGTCTTCTTCACTTTCAAGTTAGGGTAGAGCAGTGAACAGTTCAACATAAAATATTCAGGAACCTTTTAAAGTACAAATCTGTGCATCTGCGAGATGCATTCATTGGTTATTTTACTTATTTAAAACATGCAGGTTAGAGTTAAATGATTCATTTTGTGCTATGCATGTTGAAATACAATGCAATCAGAGCATTACTATTAGCACGCACCGTATGGTGCCAAAGAAAATGCCCAAATCTTTAATCCCGTCCCACTAGTTTGTCGGTTGCCCGAGTAGAATAGAATAAAAACGTGACTGCACCAAGAAAAAATTAACCCGTAAAAACAAAGTTTTCACTATAAATCCTTTATATGCGTGGCGGCTAGAGTCCTCTCGTCCTCTGGCTTGAGATGGCTGCCACCTATGGGTCAGATTATTGCCTGCCACCATTAAGAAATTGGTAATTAAATATAATTTTTTTTTCCTAAAAAGTGTAAAGTTCTGGAAAAAAAATTTCACGAAAATAAATTGTCAAGCACAACGAGTCTGTGTGCAAAATGTCAGCTCGATTGGATCACAGGAAGTGGGTTAAAAAACGACCGAAAGATTTGCACGGTCGTAAGCGCGCAAGCAAGCAAGCGAATTTAATATAAAGGATTTAAAAAGACTGCACTTCCAAACAATGTAATGTAGTACGGTAATTTAAATTCTCATTGCTCCAAGAATACATGACAGAATGTGCCCTTAAATTATATTTCATATTTTCAAGTGTTCAAAGGTTATGTTAATTTCCAACACAATAACAATGACTGGAAAGCCTCCACATTATTATACTACGGTCTTCAATTATTCCAATATCCATTTATTTTTCACGAAATATTTAATGAAATGTTTAAGTACTGTATTTTATAGCTATACGAGCACTCTGTCAGAAATCGCACATACACTTTATTTATCACCATTGCAAATTAATTCTACAACCTATCGTAAACTGAGAGACAAGATATGTAAAATACGAAATCGGAAAGTTAAAGATGTTAGAACGTGTTAGCTATGTACAAAAAACACAAAGTGCTTTTGGAGCTCAAAAACACTAAACACTGGGAACAAATATTTTAATTTGAAGTGCTTTGTGCTAAGCTTTTGGGCTAGGTACTTATTATCACGATGCCACAGCAATCATAAAAAATGGCTCAAAGTTTTCACAACTCGATGAAGGTACCAGGCAAAAATATCTACCGTTTTTAGCTTCACGCACGCGCAATGGAACAGATTATACCAGAAAGGCATAGATGTTCGAAAATAACTACACACGCCAAGAGGGAAAGCCAAATATCAGCAAATGGCATGCTTGTCTAGTTATGCCATGTGTGTGCGCTGGAATTGAGAAACCAACTGTGTTTTACTGGCCGAGTGCTGCTTATTGAACCAACATAAGCAAATTATCGGTCAATGCGACCGAACAAATTAGGAGAACAAAGAGATGTAATGGATCAAAAACCTTTAAAAACGTACCCTAAATGTAGGCTTAAGCACGGGTTAAAGCTTTGCTTTAATGCGACTACAGAGAACAATCAGTATTGAACCAAGTGTAACATTTTCCAAGTTGCCAACAAAGTTTTCTTTTTTAAAGGTACTGATGTTTTGCTCGGCATCGATCAATAGATAAAAACGTTAGCGGTTAGAAAGGTCATCTTAATTGTTGTTGTTCTAAATGTTGAGGTCACTTTTATTAGCTTATTTTATTGCCGGTGGAAAAAACACAATGTCTTCAAGACTCCAGTGTCCAAAATCTCTGAACTATCTTTCACAAGTGAAACAAAAATATTTCATCAATCAAACTACTCTCTCGAGACTGGTCTCTTTTCCCCACCCCCATGCCCAATTTAAAGTAGCACACCCCCAAATGTACTTGAAAATATATATAACGAGATGCAGATTAGTTTTCCATTTACGAAGCAGTAATAATAAAAAAATTTGTATTACACTGAGGGACGGCTGCTTGCCACAAAGCAAGAATCCGTCCCTCAGGTGAAGAAACAGGTCTGTCGGAAAGACAGATTTGTTTCTTCACCCGAGGACGGCTGCTTGCGTTGTGGCCGAAACGTCGTGAAAATTTTATATAATTATGTTTTATTTTGTATTATTTTATTATTTCCCTTCTACGTGACTTTACCGAAAGAACCAGGAATATGAATCCCTGCAGTCACGAAAGCTTTAAATCGAAATTCAAGTTTTAAAGTTACAAGTGAAATGTTTCCTGACAAGTAAACGTGCAAGTTGCGCGTACATTTTTTACCGCAGTACGAAATAAGCACTGCCACTGCAAAGGGGAGATCACAGCTGAAATGCCATCCAATGAGTTGCACCAGCAACCATCGCAAGCCCTCATGCATATACAGCGACGTTTCTTTTTTGCTTCCCATTGGGATCATCTTACAGCGACTCCCATATATGTATGAAGATGCCCTCCGATTACACTGGTCACACTTTCTCTGGCATCAGGTATTCCAACGGTTTTAAGGTAATTTTGGGGTGCTGATTCCAAATCTGGCATCAGTTTTTGTCTATCACATCAGGTTTTTGAGATATTAAATATTGCATTTTCAATAAAAACTGCAGAAGAAAGATATTAAATAAATGTGGATATCTACATAAAATTATATTATAAACACACTATCCTAAAAATACAGCACCATATTTTAACACTAAAGCAGTCACTGACTCGCAACAACTTGCAATCATAAGTGACATAGTTAATTTCGGGTAAAATCAATGAAAATGGGGTATGCCGATAGCATAAAAATTAGATGTGATAGAGCAAATCTGAGATCAGATTTGGAATCAGCAGCCTGAAATTAGTCTAAAACAGCTGCAAAAGTGCAGGCCAGAAAAATGTTTTTTTTGTTGACCAGTGTTAGCACGGTTGGTCCGTGCCTCCGATTCGCACGGTTGGCTACGTACGGTGCGGAAGAAATTCCAACATACATGTTATACTCAAAAAAATTCCCACAATGCTCCGCAGAAGGTTATTTAATGTGAAAGTAATTATATAAAGGGCATCATTGATTTCAGGTGCAAAAACAAATGCATGTCACACTTTACGGAAAGGTCACGTGCAAGGCAATTTGAAATTACAAATGGCAGAAAAAAATTGAATTGTGCAACCACTGCATCAGACCACCCCAATAAAATGGATGTTTTTATTCTTACCAGCCCACCCCCTTAGCATATTTATTATTTCAATTGCTGATTATTTTCACAATATTATTTCAGTATTGATTGTTCACACGCCAACAAGAGCACCCGTGTTACCATACCGTCACAGTGCTCCCCACAAAACATGAAGCTAAATATCCTCAATAAACTCAATATGCATGTCCATTTGCAAGATACAGTTCCTTTTCTCTGGTGGTGGTCAAATGCTTGACTGAATGGCCCCATCTCTCTGAGAAAACTAATCACCCACCAACGCTGCTTAAAGTCTTAACCCAAAACCCATTATTCTTAGTTGACCTTCATGCTGACCTTTCCAGCACCAATTATCTGACGCATCAGTGAAAGCTTTGTAGTGCAGAAAGACTGAATATTTCCCCAAGCACTAACGCGTTAATGCAACTCAGCCTGGTAAACTGCAGGGTTGAAAGGAAAGAAAATCTTGTCACGATAGTTTTGTCCGCACTTATCTATGAAAAACATCAATTCCCCAGGCTAACTAAGCAGTGTGCAGAACAAAATATGTAGGTGTTAATGCACACATGCAGACTCTCCTCGAGTCAATATTAAATGCTTAGCAGTAATGGATTGCTTAGGGGTCTTATTTTCAATGCAGCTATAATATTGGCAATAACCAAGTTGGAAGCAAATGGTGCTCACAGCATGGGTTTCTGTGTAAACAAAGCATTGCACCCCGGATAAACAAAATGCTGCAAAAACATTTTTATTTTATAAAAAAAAATCCTACCACTTTTGAGCCAAACGTACACGAAATAAATAGCACACACGAGAACACATTTGCAACCACGACGGGAGCTAAGGCATCTTCGGGGCTGAGAATGACGCTCGAGTAAGATTAAACAACTTGCTCTTCCTCTTGTAACATTGATCTATCGGGCTTCAATGGGCCTTTAAGCGCCACCAATAGCTCAGCGTGGAGAACATTTTAAAGACCTCCCCATGGAATACACAACACACATCGCCAGAGCATATTTTGCCTGTAGCATGTAAAAAAAAAAGTAAACACTAATATCAAAGGCTCAACGGATGCAGAAATACTGTACTCTGAATCTATGAGTAGTTTTTGCATCAATGATAGATTTTTCCCTTGGCTTTTTAATGCAAGGTACTGATAATATGGTGAGCTCCAAAGACAAACATTTGTGCGGTCTTTATCTCGTGGTGATGGTCTGCTCTGTACATTGTGCTTTGGTATCACAAATCTGTAACAATATAGTAAGTGATCAAAGTGACATATGACAAAGTGTAAGTATAGCTCCGCATTCAACAACCCCCTCCCAAAAGCATTTCCTCGTGTAAAAAAAAATATATACTTGAAAGAGTGACAACCATGAACAATGTTACATGGATAATTATGGCAAGACATCAGCATTAACAGCAAAAGTCAAGCTATCTATAATTAATACATCAGCAAAAAACCTTTGTGAAAGCTAATAAGTAATTTAAACCGTGTTTTAACGTCTCTTTTTTATGACGAGCAAACCTGAACCTTGTATCCAGATATTTTTTGACCATATTCTGTGCAAAAAGCCATACATCTCGTTTTTTAGCACTCGATAGCCGAGTAATGGGGACATTCAGCCATCGCATTACCTGGCTATTGTGCACGGTCTATGAGCATAATTCTAAAGCGTATAATATACGATGTACCCCCCTACCCCCCCCCACTAACTTTACAGCTTTTAATTTAACACCAAGAATGTAAATAATACAAGAGTTCTCAATATTCTGTTAACAAAAAAAGAATGTGCCCGGAAAAATAAATACCTACATTCAATGTGGCATACACGTTTATGACTGTGCAATTACATCACAGTAGCTTGCGGATCATTTTTAAAAGCCACACATTTTCATTTGCACAGTTCGTAATTTTGCACACACGCAAAAAAAGGTCACGCGGGATTTTGCACGTCAGTGATATGCCTAACAATGGTCCCAACTACAAGGAATGGCCAATGTTAATGTCACAGGTTTAATGAGATGCTAAAACCTTTCCATGCTTAACATGCAACAAAAAAACAAGCTCATGGAAGAAGGGTGGAATTTAATTGCACTGGTATCTGCATACATTCTTTTGTTCAATGCCTCAAACGAGCGAGGCAGAACAGATGCTGATATGCATGCTGAAAACAGCGCTCTGTTAATTACCTGCAAGCATCAGCCAAAACAATAAGTTGGACCCCCACTGATAAAAAAAACGCACTCCCATACTCCGCTTGCTTTGTTGAGCACTTTATTTTCATTAGCCTAAGCAGCAGGGTTCCATGAGAATGCTGTAAAAAATATCTGTGATTTTACGAGAGCCAATAAAGCTTTGCATGTCACCCTGCCACTTTAAGATGTCAATAACACAACCAATCTTGCTTTGGTGGTGTAAAAAATTATTTTACCGTTTTAGTCGCCTTTTTAGTCACCTCAAAGTGAGAACCAAAAAAATCCCGATTGCGAACCGCATTCGCTTTAATTGCATAGCCTTCACCGTGTGAGGTTGGCTTGGAAACTACATAGACCCCCCCCCCTCCATTTCCTGCTGTTTTCTGATCATCGATAATGACCCCCTCCCCACATCTCTCCTCCACACAACCCCCACCCCACACACAACACGCCAAACATTCCTTGCTCATCACCCCCCCCCCCAACTCTCAGCTGCTTACGAATATTTTACATAAAGACTGATGGATGTGCTTTTGCAGACCATATTTAACTTCATAAAAAAAACATATATATAACTGAATTGGTTACAATAACTGTATATTCAAAACACATTGCATGCTGTGGTCGATGGTTTTCTCTTGAATTTTTTTTGAAGTAGACCAATAAACCCCTGCTTAAAGACGCCAGCTTCCAGGACGATAGGGCTACATGCAACAATAAAAAAATTATTCCGAATAAAATGAAGCAACTATTTATTATTTATCATTGCACGTTCCTCTGAGGAGCTCATTTCCCTCCCAGAATGGCATCCGCGGTGCGAAACCTCTAAGTGATAGCAGTGACGCGAAATTGCATATACCACAATTAGCGTTCCATCAGAGAGACGGCGAGATTCGGCTCGCGCAATTTAGTCCCCGCGATTGGAAGGAAGTCGGTGTCTGTTACGTACTAATGAGCAGTTTAGGAACCAATTTTGAATACAGAATGAGAGCAACAATAATTGTTTCACAAATCCTAGAGGTTTCCACCCCCCGCCCCCCTCTTGACAATTTAATTATTTTCCCAGGACACGAGAAATTTGTAAAATTAGAGCATCTTCTACTCTGTAGAATATGATCACCACCTTTGGGGCATTTCTGCAAATAAGCATACTTAAAAGACATTTCAGCATTCTCGATTGCGTGTTAACGAGCACAAACATGCAAATAAAAAAAAATCCAACCATTGCAACACGTCTGCCTTACAGATCACAGCTACGTAACCAACAATGCGATTCAGAGAATAAACAATAGCCAAGCATCTCTACTAAAATAATTGAGACTATTCACAAGCAGAAGCTTTGATCGAGAAAATGACAAATCTCATGGAAACCGCTACAAGAGATTAACACGTAGGCTTTCGCGACCAATATCATCCACAATAAAGTTTTATTTGTTAGATCGCTTAAGAGTTTTACACGACAAAAGCAACAAACTAAATGACACCTTGCGTCCACGAAAATGAATTTCAACGTAACCAAACGAACCGCAAATTCGGTTAATAATAAAGCATGCTGAATACACGAGGCTTTAATGAAGCAATGGATTCACTAAGGATTGTGAATTATTATAGTTTTAAATGTTCAATTTGTAATGAGTATTTTGAATATTGAGCCATGATTTATCCACTGCTAGACGGAGGCTTGCCTAAGCCATCACCTATTTGTCTCGCAAAACAAGAATCCATATAGCTCCTATACCCAAGCTTCTGTTGTCAATCCACCCCCCGCAGTGGATGTGTTCCCTTCTGTTGGCTGCAAATCCATCATTAGTCTCGACCACCATTTATAGCGAATGCTCCTGCCCAAGCACACTTTTCTCGAGTAAAAATTACATTGTTTACCTGCATATGCTGTCTATCACATATATTCCCGTTTCTGTCTCTGTAATTCCCAAGCGTGCACCTTTGCACTCATCACGTTTTATTTAATCACAATTGCTTTGTCAATTTCTTTGCACAGAGATAAGTAAAAGCATTCCTTCCTCCGTGTAACCTATGCGATACATCTATGAACTCAGTCTTAGCTAAAGACAATTCACATCACATCAACGTGAATTATGAGAATGATACAATTCATCTTTTGTCTCTGAAGTTATTTTATACAATGCGGTCTGGTTTCCTAATAAATGAAATGGCCTGAAAAACATCGTAAAAAGGATTAAGATTGAGTCACGGTAAAGCATTTTTTTTTCTCAAGTCCAACGTTATCACACAGTTAGGCTGAAATACTACCTAGGTTTTGGCAACAAATCTTTACAAGGTAACACTGAGTAGCAGCGGCCTTTGCATAAAATGACCTTGGCTTCAGATGAAGTGCGAAAGCATCACTTGTCGAGTGCAGTGCAAAGCCACTGTGTAAAAATATTACGCGGGTTACCCATACCACAAAGACCACCAATCTCACGGGGAAAAAGGCAAACCTTCGGGCAATTGACCGAATCGCAAACGTTTGGTCCACCATTCCTTAGAAGATTCCTCGCAGTCGAAAGCGAGACTCTATATTAAGCAATGTGCAATATTTTATACTTCGTACACAATGTGGCTCCTCAATTTTAAATAAATCAGTACGGTACAAGCAAAATATGAATTGCCAATTCATCAAACACACGTAGCGATAATCAGTAATTAACAGCCATCGGCAGCGGCTAATGAACTGAAAAACATCGAGGAAAATAATTTAATTCAAATCGTGTTTGATATTGCAGAGGGACATCTTAAATGTGAGACACAATAGGGACACACATTCCCATAATAAATCATCTAAATACAAAATACCCAGATGATGTACAGCCTTCAGGTTGGCTACATAGATGTGAATGCCTCGGATAAAAACTAAATAGTGTGCCAATTCTACTTTGTATTCGTTATTTCTGACAAAAGCACCGCTATTTTGTAAGGAACCATTATAGTATAAAAAGAGACCGTTGAAATGGACTATGCTTTGTGTTTTATCCAGAAACCAAGAAAGTAATTTAATTTTAAAGTTGTATCACATTATCCATCCTACAATAAAATGTGTTACGGGAAAATTGCTTTATTCAGGCGTTCTTCACAAACGCCAACAATTACTCTGACATTATTTGCAATGCCATTGCAACCCAAAACATAGCCGAGACAAAGCTTCCACGAAATTTCTGCAGGCAAATGCTTCCCCGGGTGACAAAACCATAAATTGTCAACATAAACCACTTCACTGTAATCTCTCATTGTGCATGCATGGGGCCTGTGCTTGTCACTCTTGGATTGTGACGGGTTTTTTCCACTGTATTTAAGTTCAATAATTCGAGTTCAGAGTAATTATTAAACGTCAATGTCTATGACAGATGAGCGTTATCCTTTAAACGGAGAAATTGGATTTGATAATTAACACGAAATGTGCTTTCTTGACAGACAAAAAGGTGCTTCCGTGACCATAAACAATGGCGATCTAAAAAGAGGCATCGTACGTGCAGCAACATCGGACTGCAAGGTCTGGAGAGGCTCACTTCCAGGAGTGGATTGGAAAAATAGGCCTTACATCGTGATGTCATGTGACATGCAAGGCATGATGGGAGGACTGAGCTTTGATCAAAATACATTAGTCAATAACACTGCCATACACATTCCTGCGGAGGGAGCTGGTAGGAACGTTGGGTTGCTCGGTCAATGGCCAGGGTCAACGGTGGCGTGGTGTGTTCTGCAAATATGGCCGACTGTGATGGCGGGCACAAGCCGGCGTGAGTAGGTTAAATGTTGAGTTTTATAAGGGCACCACGGGGTGACCAGCCCCTCCCCACCCAGCCCCACCACTCCCACCCAGCCCCTCCCCACCATCCCCTCCCCACCCAGCCCCTCCCCACCCAGCCCGACCCCTGCAATTTTTAGATGCACGACGGACAGACATAATAATCCCCTGTGGGCTGGTGGAACCAGGTGGTTCCTACCAGTAAAATATATATAAAATAGGTGATGTTAGGGCAATTACCCTTTTTCAAAGCACATGACTGTATGTGCTTGAAGGGCGATGGCCTGAATTATCAGCTTTTTTTTTCTTCATTTAAGGCCAAAGTGTTTTTTTATGAAAAAATGTAACTGCTTTGTTAATTGTGCTTGTGCACCACTGCCAACACAGCGTCGCCAAATAATTTGCTTCATTGTTACAACAATTTCCCATTTGCCATGTCTGGAAATAATCGTGTGTGTGTGTGTTTTATTAGCATTACTGAGATACTGGTCATTTACGGAAAGAGTCAAAATTGATTTGTTCACTCCAAGGCAACTCTTCAACAAGCTGATTTCAACTGCATGCTTTTCATTTACACTCACTATTGTGCAATGTGTTCATATACGTATTTAACTTACATTAACACAGTATAAAATACATCAAAGTTGACATTCATAATATATAATGGATATATACAGACAATAGAAAAACTGTGCAAGGACGACCTTCTGATGAAAGATAAAGAGAACAAATCAAGTCCAAGCTTGCTGATGAAAAATATTGATCTTGAATACCAATCATCTGAAAATATTTGACCCTAAAATTTCCAATTTCTTTTACATCTAAATCATGTGGAAATGCTGATATGGCACCACATGCTCTGTACATATGCAGGTTTGGATTATTAACAATTTTCAAAAACAAATAAAAGGTAATGGGTATAATGATAAGCCATAAAATTATATACTACAAACTTAAGTCTCACTGGCTAAAAACTCTAAACACAATGGGTAATGTTTTCTGAGGTAAACTATGACATCACCATGTGTGTGGAATGCAGCAATCATTTAACTAGTTTCGTGCCCGAAAAAATGTACACTTTTTTTCAAGGGAAGACCTTTATAATTGCATTTATATACGAGGGGATACATTAATTTATTCATGATGTAGGTGTATGGACATCGTGGACACCATTTGGATGTGGTTGCAGTACCGGCCCTAGAGGGGCTCGGTGAGCGCTGACTGACAGTGCTGGATGGCACCACGCTCTGCGTGCAGTGCCAGCCCCTACAGGATAGGGTGTGGGAGTGACGGCCATGGGGTCACTAAGGGCCATGACACTCTGATTGACCCGAGAGGACACGTGACCGGTAAAGTCTACACAGGGCCCCCAAGTGGGGGCTAGGGGTGGTCACGAGATCCTGGTCGAGGATTCTAGGTGGTCGTGGCTAAGGGCGGAGCCAGCCACGCCACAGAGGATATAAGCCGGGTCCCCGAGAGGGACCGGCTGCTGTTGTTCATCCTGAAGAATCTATGTTCTACGTCCTACAGAGTCACCAACACGTGGACCTGGACCCAAGCTGTGGTCCGGTCCGTTATAGCTCGTTACAGTGCAATTAGTGTAGTTAGCCTGGTGGTCACCACCATAGGTTGTTATCCTGTTGAGGGGCAGCTACCCCGTGTGTTGGTGTTAATAAATGTGTTGCCTTCAAAGAGTACGTCTGCGACTCAGTTCAACTCGCTGCATAGGTATGCGCTATTTTAAAATGTTGTCTGTGAAACCTGCACACACTGGCTTAAGTCTGGGGAATTCTCTGGCAGGATCGTTAATGTTTACTGACAGTAATCAAGGCATCTTGGTAATTCACCATCTAAATTCATCATCTAATTCATCATCTAAAGAATAACAGTTTGTATTTTGAAGTACAACACTACACAAATAGTTCTCAGAAATATTTTGTATTATGACCAACAGATAATGGTGTCAGTGATTTTGATTCAAATTGGCCATGTTGTAATATATAGTTATACAGTATGCAGAATGTTTCAGTCCTTGGTCCATCTGCTATTAAATCAAGGCCTCCTCCATATTGTGTCGGTGATGGGTTTGTTTAACCATACTTCGCCGCACTGGTCAGGGAGGGTTGGTGAAACGGGAATAACCCGTGAAATGGTTCAGAGATCACACACTGTTAATGTTAGCTGTAGAGAAAAATCGAACTCAGGTCACTGGATTCATCACATGCAGGGAAATTAACCGCTGAAACACTAATTTCAGAATCAAAATACAGTAAAACCGTGGATTGCGAGCATAATTCGTTCGGGAAACGTGTTTGTAACCCAAAGCACTCGTATATCAAAGCACTCGTATATCAGTTGTGATCACGTGACGCTCGGCAGACAAAGCGTATACACGTACTACTCGTATTGCAAGACCTCGCTCGTTTATCAAATTAATATTTATTTTAAAAATTTGCTCGTCTTGCAAAACACTCGCAGACCAAGTTACTCGCAATCCAAGGTATTACTGTATTAATTTATACTGGAGGAATTCGATGAGCTATGAAGCTATTTTTTACAGATGTCCATTAGGGGTGGGTCAGAACGTGGCAACAAACAGTACAAAACATGAGCGGAGTGTACAGTATAGGAGAGGTAAGCACGTTACTTACAAAATATAAAAATAAAACGAAAATATGTTTATCTTACTGGGTAAAGCCCACTGAGCTATTAGATTATTTTTCAGAATCCATCTGGCCACAAATTATAGCTCAACGAAGTGGCATATCATGTGGAAATTTATAGTAGCAAAAAATCTAAATATTATCAAGGCATGTTTCTAAGTAAGCAGAGAGAAACCGCAGTACCTGGAGAAAAAATACACACTGTCCGTGTGGTAAGAAATACAATGAAACATGTTGTCAAATAGTACCTGTTTGCCAAGCAGTCTGCATTTGAAATGTACGTGTTAAGAAATTGCGTTTCACATTGGCAGAGTTCGTGATTTGTACACCACATTGGAGAGCGGTATACTTGGCACAAGATAAAAATGGACAATAACGCAAGAGAGGACACTGTACACGAAGGATTTGAAAAAAAAAAGAGACAAGATCTGCACTCGTTACACACAAAGTGCTTGCCACAAATGAGCCACAATACCTTGATGATCTCGTCAAGGAGCATAAACCATCATCACGTAAACTCTGGTCATCCCCGCAGAGGCTTTTGGCTAGCCATCGAAAAAAAAACTATCACTGCATCGCACGCTTTCAGATGCGCTTCTGCGGCCAACTGGAATGCTCTTCCTTCCGATATTAAGAAGCCACTGGAGCTATGCACTGTTATATCTAGATTTAAAACTCATTTCTTTAGAAGTGCTTTTTGTTTAGTTTGTCCTTCACGCACACCTCCGATTAGCATGGTTAGCTACGTTACGGTGCGAAAGAAGTTCAACATTCATACCTATATGCACAAAAAGGAGAGGTGCCAAGAGAAATAGTAACCTTTTTCAAGTATGATCATAGCTTCTAAACAAAGCAGCTGTTTGAACATGTTTTTTTAATATAAAATTGGCGAGGGCTTTCAGCGAGTAAACTTTCGGCCCTCACTACATACCATTACCCCATGTTTGTGAAATCCACCTCCCCGACACATCGCGAACAACATTCTACACCGTACCGGTAATGCAAAGAGTACGAGCATTACTGAGCAACACACATTGGTATGCCGGATGGCTTGCAACACTGCCATTATAAAAACTGACAAGCGAATATTGAGAAAATGTGCTGTGCCATTTATTTTGAAGCTGCAGTTTATCAACTGTGTTGAAGAAAATTCTCACGTGGGATGAAGCATAACACATTTTCTGTGATGGAATATTACATTTTAGAAGACATTCTAAAGGCAGCCACATGTACCTGCTCAAAAACAATGTCCAAGATGCCAAAATGTTGTCCAAATTTATTTTTTTGTGTAAATCACTTCTCCCATACAAGTATGCTCTTTACAACTTGCTGACAGGTTTGATTTTCAACAATTATTTTACAATCTGCAGGTTTAAATACTCAGAACTATACAACTTATTTTTTTTTTTTACACTCGGGTAGCTGGATACAAGGATAGAATTCAAAGTCAAATATATTTTCAGGTACTTTCTCCAGTCGATATCCTATATTTCTCCCTTTGGGCTAGGTACTCGGTGTTCTAAAAATATATTAGCATATAAACGTTACTTGAGAATTCATTTTTAATTCCCCCTGTATTGGAGGTACAAGAACACACTGTTTTATTGCTGAGCAATGAGCCAGGTTTTCACACTGGAGTGCATGTAAATGCGTTTTACCAACAATTCCCCAAGTACACCAATGAACCACACATAAAAAATATACATCATGCATTGATGATAAAAAAACTAATTGCACTATAAAAAAAAATACTCAACACATTCATCAATAATAATAATGTCATAAAGGAACATACATATAATAGGTGATGTTACGGGCAGCTGCCCTTCTTCACAGCAAATGTAAAAAAACAGGATGTTTACTGCCTTCGTATCCATGAAACGTACCTGGACTGTATGGCAAGGTAGATGGTGCGACGAAAAGAAACCAGGTTTGTTTCTGTTTGGTCCAAAATTGTCATCTTTTGTTTCTCTGCAAGCGGAAAGGCAAGGTTGGTATTCACTTCAGGCATCATGGACACACAGTATAAACCATTTTTTTTTATCAACATTTGTTTATCATAAGACGTTTTTGGGTTAGAGCGTGTGAATATTAATGTGTCGTTAAACCTGCCACCACCCGGCACAGCTAAATTAGTAAGGTTTGTCAATTAAACAAAATGTGCCAATTCGTTACTAGTTCAGCACACCGTTGTGTTGGAGAGTAAACCCACAACATCTACAATTAGAGTAACGAATTGGCACGTTCTGTTTACATGACAAAGCTTACTAATTGGCTGTGTCGGGTGGTGGCGTGTTTAACGACACATTTATATTGACGCGATCTAACCCACAAACCTCTATCATGGATAATATTGGTCGCGAAAGCCTAAGTGTTAAACATTTGTTAAGATACACGCTTCTTGCGATTTCAAAAACAGGTGCTCAAATCAATTCGAAGTCCTTCTGTGCTCATATGAGCACCGAGGCAAAATTGCACATACCTATGGTGGGGATGAATATATCCATAGGATACCCACTATTAACTTCCCCACAAAGTGGTACTCAATTCGACTCCAGAGAGATGATGGGCTAAGTCAACCCGCGATCAAGGTTTAAACTCGCAACCTTCCGAGCCACCTGGCCGGATTCCCAGGTTGCTCTCAGCAGCAGTGGTAATTTGCAAGGTCGGTTACAATCAAACAAGGCAAATGGCTGCTGTGAGTGCAAGTGTCTTGTTCACTCACCTGCTTCCTCTTCATCCTCTTCTTCATCGTCGCTGTCACTACCTTCCCCCTCCCCGCTCTCGCCTTCCCCGCTGCTGCCTTCATCCAATATTTCTGTGGAGTGATTCAATGAAGCGAGTACATTACAGTATGTGCACATCGTCTAAAGCAGTTGTTTCTCAAACTTGTTTGGGCCGCGGGCCGCTCAGCCGATGCAAACATTTCCACGGACCACATGAACCAGAGCCAGCCCACCACCCCTGGTGACAAAACGCATTCACTTCTCTCTCTAAACGCCAGTAATACAAAATGATTAATATTACCGGAATATAACAAAAAAACGTCTACTTTTTTTTTTAGGGTTGGCATTTAGATCATACTAGCGGGAAGTACCCGGCATTGCCCGGGGGAAAAATATATTTCAAAACTTCTCTTAAAAACATAACATATACATACACAAATACTAAGCTATTGTGAAAGCCCGGCGTGCCGTTTTTCTGTCCATTTGTCCATCAACAAAATTAGAAGAGGGTTGCAGAAGTCCAAAAAGTTAGAAATGGGCGGTAAATAGTTGATCTAAAAGGTTTCCGAAAAATGTCGACCCCCTCAAAACATATTTTTACCCCCGCATAGGCATATATACCTACACACCCTACATACAAGAGAGTGAGTAGTATCTACTGACTATAGTAGTAACTAACTCTTTAGTAGTAACTTCTGACTCAATAGCAGTATCTGCTGACTCTATAATCATATCTACTGACCCTGCAGCAGTATATAACGACTATAGTGGTATCTACAGACTGTAGCATCATATACCGACTCTATAGTAGTATCTACTGACTATAGTCCTAACTACTAATTCTATAGTATTTGCTGACTCTATAGCAGTATCTGCTTACTCTAAAGCAGTATATGCTTACTCTACAGTAGCAGCTACCGACTCTGCAGTAGCAGCTACCGACTCTGCAGTAGTATCTACCTACTCTGCAGTAGTATCTACCTACTCTACAGTAGTATCTACCTACTCTATAGCCGTATCTACCTACTCTATAGCTGTATCTACCGACTCTATAATAGTATCTATCGACTCTATAGCAGTTAAGTACTAACTTAACAGAGTGCCGTGGTGAGGCCTAGTCCCGTACAGAGCCCCCGGCCTCGCCTAGCTTGCCCAGCTGGCCGAGGTGGCGCATTGGCCGGCTGGGGCTAGGCCGCTACCCCCCCCCACCAAGATGGTTAAGGGTCGTTTAATCAGGGTAGTTTACCTAACTTCATATTTTTTTTATGAAATACCATGATTAAAATATGAACTAATGTGCAAAACAAAAGGTATAAACGTCATGAATTCCAAATCAACCTGCATTTGCATCACACCCCCGCAGACCACCGGTAGTGCCGGGGGACAACACTTTGAGAGCCACTGGGTTAAATTAGCCACACAGCAACAATTGTAGCGGTGACATGGCCCAACAGTCGTGTGGGTGTATTAGTCATGAAATAGAAACCATCGGCTTCACAGCGGGCGTTAAAGAACCCATGATGTTCTTCGCAAGAGTAGGCCCCATTCCAAATTTGGCAAATTAGAAAAATAGCCGGCAAAATAAAACAATGAGAATTATACAAAGCAATTATCGCCCTAAATTAGAAGACTGCAAAGCTTGGGCAATTGTTGGCGCCGGTTCTGGCTGCCAACAGGCCAAACTGTGGTTTACCGTGCACAGCACTGTGGGATGCAATTTTTGTGCAGAACGCGATATAAAATAACAATACGGAATCACCAAATCGCAAAAGGTGCAATGAACATCCACAATCAATGGAGAAAACAAATCTCTTAATAAAAAAAAGGTTCATGGGATTTATACAAAATAAACCGGTCAATTAAGGTGATTAAAAATAGAAACTTAAAAACATATATCAATAGAATTAATTCTGTATAAATAATTAATTATACCAGCTTGTTTTTACGACAAAGACAATTATTTAGGAATGCTTTCAATCTTGTAATAATATCGAATATATTAAAACCCAAGTGCATTCAATAAACGCTGGAGGTTGCATGTCTCCAAACACATTAAAGTAAATATGTAGGGGGAAAAGATGGAAAAACTTCAGAGGATTGCATTACCTTTCTTGATGGCTTTGTATTTTTCTTCATTGTTCAAAAAATCTGGATCCAGCTTGAAAATATCTGCAATGACACCAATATGCAAAAAAGCAAGTTAAGGTCAAAGTCATAATTATTCATCTGAAAACTCTTGGGTATATGTCATACAAGATTAATTGACTCACCTTCCAAACAAGCCTAAAATTAACCAAATAAGTGGCAAGTGATGACCAAACAAATTAGGAAGAATATTATAGTTGGGTGGAAACTAATTACATTTTAACTGGAAGAGAAAAATACTTTTTTTTTAATTCAGTCATCTCCATACCAATTTTGTACCAAAACTCACACAAATAATACAATATCACAAATAAATGCTACAATGATCAAGGTCTGCATATTGCCACATACTCTATCAAAACACGATATTCCATAGCAAGTTGGTTTACATGCACACAACTCTTCAGGCTAGAGCTCTGTGTACACCTGAAGCAAGGAATACCTTAAAAATCAGTTAATTGTACCTAATTTCCATAATTACCTTCTAAGGGACTCTCAAAAGCCATCATTTTCATAATTAGCCTTATTGGAATACAATTAAAGTCATTAAAACTTAAATTATTTCCCCGCTTGATGTTCTTATAATGAAATTCTGTGGTATGCAATCAACACTTTAAATCAGTCCAGCGAAAAATGTCTTTAAACTCAAGTTAAATTAAAATACTGCAACACGTGCAGTCAGAATACGTTAAAAAACTATCTTTATTTTAAACCAAGATAATGATTTTTTTAATTACCTAATGACTATAGCAATTGGGCAATGCCAAATCTGCCTACAGCAGCAATAGTGAAAACACGTTTTGTTACTTTTGAGTGAATCGTGGCTTTCTATCATTTTACACACTTTGTCTTTTTCTAAAGCCTGGTTTCGCTTTTCATGAACGATGATGTCGGTGTGCATAAAACAGATACACCAAAGTCAAACAAGCATCTCGCCTAGTTAAAACAAAGGAAGTTTCTGATCCCCGATAGTAAATATTCCTGATCAACCGTCTCCTTCCATAGCTCAAAAGGATGTGGGCGGCTTGACAAAGCTGTATCCAGGATGATTACTCCATGCAAGATCTAAGCTCTAGTGCTAAACATGGTTGGCCTTATGAGGAAGAACACTTTAGGCCCTACATACAACACTAGAGAATAAACCAAATCAGCATAAATGTATTTTATGTCATATCTTGCAAATTACGCAAAGTTGAGGCTGTTAATTGTTAGCTGGAAGGACTGTGAATGAAAGATGAAAAAAACACCACTGAAACCACTGTCAATCACAAATCAATTGTGGAACACAATGCATTGCGAGAGTAGTTACCGTAGAGTAACTAAGCCTCCCTGACGCCTGCCATTTCTGTGCAGCGTGGAGATACCGATAACAACAAGGCAGCATTGTTTTGCACGCGGTTCAGTTTTTAATCTTTGGAACCACAATTTTATATTTACAAATAGCTTTTCATTTTTTTAAGGGATCCTGAAAAAAAAACTCGTTATACGCGACACAAGGGATATCTGCCCATATTACTCCCAGGGACAAGCTGCGACACTTCCTGGCGCTTCCGCAAAAGGGGCCACCAAACCTCCCACCCACGGACAAGTGCTCACTTAAAAGGTCTTCGGAGTTGTAGTCATCCTCCAGCGGCAGCATGTGCGTGAACTGGTCATCCTCTTCCACAAGGTCCAGGCCTTCAGGGATCACTGGGTGGTCCTTGAAGCCATCCTTGCGGATGGCGAACATCACCTCAATCATGTACTGCACGCGCTTGTCGATCTGGGACTCGTGCAGAATGTTCCGCAGCCTCTCAAAGATCGCTGCAGAGCGAGAAGTACGACAGATATTATTAACAGGGGTCTGTGACGGCGGTGTACGCGTGCAGGCTCCCATGATGCAACCATGCAATTTGTTAATACTGTAGGTAAAGGTACGGAAAAATAGTTCACGTGTGAAGGTGTAGAGATGCCATATTTAAAATGTAGTCTATTTTTTTCAGTGAGAGATGGAAACAAAATAGTGTAGACACCCACGTATTTTCACATCCTAAACAAACAAGGAATTTTGTCTCAATTTACATCCATCTCTCAAGTCGCGCTAAAATTTGAAGAAAACATGCAGAAGCTTTGACAATGTAGAGATGTGTCCAGAGTGCGGCAAGAGTCAGAAGAAACCATGGCAATTTCAGGACCATGCTGTGTATATTGTGGTTTGTCGTGTGCAGGGCATAGATGGCCTCGACATTGACCCTTGAGGTCAATATCAACGGACCTCGTGCCAATTGACTTGTTTCTGTGGGGCATACTACAGTGACTTTGGCTGTAACGGTTCCACCTGAAGACGGACGCTTGTGTTGCCTCCGAAACGTCGTGATTTAATTTAGTTGTTTTCATTTATTTTATTTTATTTTTTACCTACGTGACTTTACCGAAAAAAACAAAGGGTATGAATCCTTGCAGTCAAGAAGGCTTCAAATCTAGAATCATTTTAAGTAGGTCGTCCACACGACTACAAAACAAATAAATATCAATATACCAAGTTCGGTGCGTTAATACAATGCAATTCACATTTATATGACGTTTAAAATGCAACCGCATCTCCGGACAATTAATAGGAAAATAAATGAGTCTTAAAGCTTGACCTGCCTGTCCGAGGGCACCGTCTAATATCTAATATCACTGTAATACACCATGAGGAATGTTCCAGCATCCTGTGTGAAACGGACTGAAACATGTCCAAGCACATGGCGCACAGTTCAAGCATCTGCTCTAATTTACCGTACAGATGGCACCGCAACTATTGCCGCACCCTGCACAATATACCGCAACATTAATTTAATGCATTTCAAAACAGGTTAATTGTACTGTGTTCCTTCACAATTAGTACATGGAGAATTTTTTTACATATGAGCCATTCAAAAATAAAAGATGAATAAGTACACGCTAAGAGCTTATAAAATGTCCAATGACCATCAAAATGAAGGTACAATAGCACTCCCTAGTGGAGTATGTCTAAAACTGCAAGATTTAATTAAATGGTGTGTATTAAAGAGAATGTCAATTAAAGCAATGTGTCACATACAGGGGGCTTACTACATGCTTGTGTTGTGAGCTTTTACAAATTACCCCAAGCAAAAATGCGAAAAGGTAAAAGCATGCATACACGCATGACATTTGAAAAATTACCTTTTCACATGATTCTGCTGTTTAAAATGTTGGAAATGCCAGGAGGAGGGGGTGTGCCTGGTGTTAGGCATTGTTTATTGAACCATCCGACATTGGAACCGCAAAAAATGAAATTAGGCCCATTAATTCTTAATTTCACACAATACAAAAATCAATACATTGCAATAGTTAGTTGGCTTTGAACCGAATTTCAGCCGAGCGAGCCAAAATATATATTTTCTACAACGCTTTTGTGTAAAACAATCGATGTACATCGTAAAATAAGTTAGTTACCAACTATTTAAATAAGTAATTAAAACTGAAGTACTGCCAAGGGGCATTTTTGTGGCACCAGGATAATGAATCAACCCAATACAATTTCCCAACATTAATTAAATTTAGTTTATTCCTGGTACTCGAACAGCACCGGATGCCTTGTTGATGCCACCGTGTGTGTGCGTACTAACCGTTGATTCCCCGCGGTGAGACCTCTGTGAGCTTGAGACCACACTCCTTGAGGAAGCCAACAGCCACCTCCACGCTGTCATCCGTCGGCCGCTCCAGCAGCAGAGTGAGAATCTCCAGGGACAGCACTTCGTGCGCCTGTGGAACGAGAGCACGCACGCATGCAGTCACTCATGGGCATCACGATGCCAATTAGCAGCAGAAACATGGGAATTAGTGTGACGTTAACAGAGAATGGTACGAGTTAGCGCTGCGGACAATTTGTGCCTAATGCAGATCGCTTAGGTTCTTCTTGTATTTATTCTCACTGATTATTTTATTATGTTTTATTTTTATTATTTCCCTTCTACTGACTTTACCGAAAGAACCAAGAATATGAATCCCTGCAGGCACGAAAGCTTTAAATCGAAAGTTTGAAAAATGTTTGCTTTTTGTTGATGTGGTGATATTATAACTGGCAACTCCGAATAAATGTTAACGTTGATGAGCACTCCCTGTGCATTTGAGCTGGACACACGGCCAGAGTGGAGCTTGACGTCGGTGTGACGTGCGAAATGCCTCAACGCTGTGGGACACGGGTGACGTCATCGCACAGATCCGAACACGGAGACTTGCCGCCCGTACGCCAGCCAGCCAGCAATTCAGAAGGGTGGTAAAACTTTTTTTCTAGTATAGTATGAAATGTAGCGGCAGTGTATACAGTTATCATTGTAATATTAGCAGCGGGTACAATAGATATGTTGACATTTAATTATAGTTTCATATAATTTTAGATTTCAAAAGTCGGAATAAAAAAGTGAATGAGTACGCATGTGCATTAAATTAAATTTTAATTACAAAATGAACCTCCTGTTCAATTGTTATCTTATATTGTATTCATAACCATTCCATACCTTATTAAAAAATGTAAACAGAGAACTATTTATATAAAATATCTAAAATTCAGCTAGCCAAAGCGCTAATTTATTATGGGGGTGTTTTTATTAGATAATACAATTGCGCTTCATTGCCATTAAAACTACTACACCAGGTAATATTTCAACAGTGCAGCTCATGCCAATGTTCAAACTTAAAACAATCTTTGTTTAAACATTGGTGTGACGGTGTAATGTTTTTAAAGCATGCTGCTCTGAGTCATGAGGTTCACAATAAAATGCTCACCTTAAAATTAATTTTAACAATACCCATCCATCCCTTATGCTCTCAATAACAGATTGGGTGCATCTAATGTAATAAGTCAATATTGAATTAAAAATAACAAAGTACATACCACATTCTGGTTCACAAGGTGAGCAACGTACTTGCTTGTCGACAGGCAGAGTGGCTGTAAAAATAAGCAGAAACAGCCAGTTAGTGGAGAATATATTTCATTTCACTCTCCATCATAAATTAGAATGACCTTCATACCCATGTATTATACAGCATTGGCAAAATTCCTAGTGCTAGAAGATTCCAGTAAAACAATGTATTATTCAATACCGTACAAAACCATGATTCATTTACCATAGTGCACATTATACAAATGAAACGAACCACAGCAGAGGTTTATGTAAATATCACAATGGCTATTCTGCCAGACTAACAAAAATGATAAAAGTAAATGGTTAAGAGTGAAAACAACCTTATTTACCAAGGTCAAGGAAAGATGACTACAGAAATTTGGACATGTTCCGAGACTGGTCTGAAACCCACACTTGGTGAAGTGGAAAGAAAGAATAGTGGGGGTTCAAATGTCGAGAAAAAGGATTAAGATTGCATAAAGCAGAATTACTGGCTCAAGAGAACAATGGCAAAAAGTAGTTTTTATTCCCCATTGTAGCGAATAAACTGACAGAATGAACAAATTAAGACAATGAAAATAACACAGCTATGAAGGACTTTGGCAGTTTTCAAATCTGCACGGATGATCATACCACACACGATCACGTGACCCTGCTTCTCAGGAATAATTTGTTTGCAGAGACTTCAAATTCCATGCAGAATTGACATGCAATGACCTAGGCTCAAGTCAACATTCACATCCGATCCCTGGCCTGGGGAACGGCTTGCCTTGTCGTTACGACGGTATCCCTTGCGAAAGTTGAGTATGAGACGCCGAAGAATGAGCTCGCCAATCTGCGGGAACTTGGAGTTGATGATGGCGGTGAGCGCAGAGTAGACGTGTGTGAATGTTGGGGAGGCCATCTGCGCTTGGATCATGGAGCGTGACAGCAAACCACTGCAGGAGAGACAAAATAGGTGATCAAACCGTGTGCTCTCACCCACACAATCCCAAGTATCGATTCATTTATCCCACAATAGGAGACAATCTACAATTACTGTGGTGGATGTACTGTACATTTAGTGGCACACGAACGTACATGTACCTTGGGTTTGTTCAAAAAATGCACCTGCTTTTTAAAAATACGTGGCAAAGGACAGTTTAGGCATCCAGAAGAAATGCATCACCTTAATATTACCCAAGCAAAAACAAAATCCGATTACAGAAACATTGAAATGAAACCAAACCTCTTAATTCACACTGGTCATAGCCCTAAATCAATCCAATTAGGATGACAGAGCAGGCACATGTTCTATATACTTGTTTTATTAGTATTCTTGCGATGCTTGTTTTGGAACCTATCCACTGCACATCATCATACTTCAAATGACGATCACATGTACCCCAATATGTACACACGAAAACTCGACAGAATTACTTAAAGATGCAAGGATAACAAATAGTTGAGAACCATATCATGACTTTATGATTTATGGATACTGCACGCAAAAAAGTTCATGTACGTTAAGGGAACAAAAGTGTAAAAAGTTTTTTTTTATATACATATAAAACTTCATGATGTTTCAAAGACATGTTTGTAAAAAAAACTGAAGATTCAAGGCTAAAGGGCAAGAGTTCTTACCGTCCCCGAACAACGTTCTCTTGCAACAGCTCCTTGATGATGTTGAAGATGTTTGAAACGTTTACTTTGTTGATCAAGCCATTTATTGATTTCTTCAGAGCTTCCCAGCTCATTCGCTGATACGCCAAACTTGGATGGACATAAACGGGAATACCACGTTAGTAAAACGCAACACAAATTACATACTGCCATATCATCGGTGACTATAAATCACAAAACGTCTTACCAAAAAAGCCTGCTTATTTTTGTGTTTTATTTTACTGGATTGAATGAAGAATTAAATGTGAAGCCAAGCATTCGTTTCGAGCAGCCATGGTTGGCTAAGGGAGGAGGGTAGGCATGGAATTGGAGCTGTGATGGCATAAACAACCCCCACCACAAGCGCATGGTTAGTGAGAGACAAGAGAGATGAGACAGGCAGAGACGGAGGAAGAGATTGAGGGAGACAGTGACAGAAATGCATATAAACAAGACAGAGGGAGAAAGAAAGACACTCAGACAGTGGTAGACAGTAACAGACACACCGTGAGACAGAAAGAGACACAGAGGGACAAAGATAGGGAGACAGACGAAAGGGGATGGACAGGATGATACTTTTCATCTTCTTGGTTCTTTCGGTAAAGTCACGTAGAATGGAAATAATAAATAAAATAAAACTTAATAAAATAATATAAGACATTATTTTATTATTTCCATTCTACGTGACTTTACCGAAAGAACCAAGAAGATGAATCCCTGCAGTCACGAAAGCTTTAAATCGAAAGATACTTTTCAGTTTAGAGAATACATTAAAACAATACGACTCAGCTTAGAATTCTGATTTGCCGAAGGAAAATAATCAAGTGCTATTTGGTCCTACCGCAACTTACAATAGAAAACACAAATAGTGCACGCTGCATCAAAGCAGTATGCAGTGTTAAAACAAAATCATCAATCCTCATGTGATACTCTTAGTTCTTTCGGTGAAGTCACGTAGGTAAAAAATGAAATTAAAATTAATAAAAATAAAACAATAAAAATCACGACGTTTTGGAGGCAACACAAGCTGTTTTATTTTTATTAATTTTTATTTAATTTTTTACCTACGTGACTTTACCGAAAGAACTAAGAGTATGAATCCTTGCAGTCACGAAAGCTTCAAATCTAGAACCTCATGTAATAGTGCGTACCTGCTCTTGTCTGCAATTTGCTCTTGCATCATGCGCAGCCTTGCAGGAGGAATGTATGCTCCCCCTGAGCGTGTCAGGATGGGATCCACTTCATCCTTCTTTTTCTTAGTTGGTGGTTCCTCTCCACCTGCTACCTCCCCGTCTGGCTCAATTCGTCCCCGCACACTCTCCGCTGCGTTTGCATCTCCCAACTCACGCCCTCTCTCGGCCTCATCCTGGGTAGGGGATTTTACTCGCTTCCTCCGCTCAACATCACGGTCTCTTCCTCCTCTGTCCCTGTATCTGTCCCTGCCGCCATCTCTGTATCTGCCCTCGTCCTCAATCATATTCCTATTTCTGTCCCTATCTCTGTATCTGCCCTCGTCATCATCCAAGTCTCTGTGTCTGTCCCGATCTCTGTCCTTGTTCCTGAATCCATCTCTTTCTCCATATCTGTCCTCATCGTCATGTCTATCTCTGTCTCTGTACCTTTCATCATCCCTCTCTCGGTCTCGATTCCTGCCACGGTCCTTCTCTCTATCCCGGTCTCTACCTCCATCTCTACCTCCATCTCTATCCCTGTCCCTCACTCCATGTTCCCCATCTCTGTCTCTCTCCCCATCTCTCATCTCATTCTCATCCACACCACTATCCCCACCACTATCTCTGTACCTGTCCCGGTCTCTCTCTCGGTCCCCATCTTTTTCCTTACCCCCACGTCTATGTCTTTTCCTGTCCTTGCCCTTATCGCTTTCTATGCTTCTGACATTGTCCCCTTCCTCATTCATGTCTCCATCCTCATTCCTATCCTTGTTTCTCTTCCCACTGCCATTTTTGTCACTGCTATTTTCTTTTCCCCGATCCACATCCATATCACTATCCTCGTCTTTATCATTGCTTTTCTCCCTGCGATGATCTCGGTCCCCTTTCCTGTTTCTGCCTCCTTCCCTCTTTCTGTACCTGTCTGCCACACCTTCCTGACCTCTGCTATTGCTGCCATTCTTATCTTGGTCACTGGTTCCATCCCCATCATTCGCCTTGTCTAAATGCGTATCCTTGCGTTTGTCCTTGGTGCCGTCCCTATCTTTGTGCTTGCTTCCATCATCATCAATGTCTCTTTCCCTACTCTTATCCAGCTCTCCATCCTCACTCGTACTACTGCTCTGGTCACTGTCACTGGATTCATCATGCTTTATATCTCTTTCCTTGCGTTTGTCCTTGGTCTTGTCACTGCTATTGTCATCCTTTGCTCTGCTGCTCCTCCTACCCTCTTCTCTGTCATCGCTCCTGTCCCCACTCCGGTCGTTTTCCTTTTCATGATCCTTGTCACGGTCACGACTTCGTTCTCTGTAAAAGATGCACATGGGCTTCGAATTAATGATCATACGATATGATTTACTTCCATACTAGTCTTACCAAAGACAATATATTTTATGTTTGGAATATTAAAGTGAGAATCTGTATGCATTTTATATTGCATTGCTTGTTAAATGCAAAACGTTTATGTGTAACTATGACAGTAACGTGAACGAATATGTCATACTGTATCCCATTCAAAGGCTTTAACACCAATATACGGATACTGTACATTGATGTCATACATGTATCGGCAACAGGTTGGATTTCTAATAATGGGGTATACGTGGAGTAGAAAACAGAACGCACACTTAATGTTCTAGAGTTGAGGTGGTAGAAGGGTGTAAAGAAATTAATGAATAGTACTTAATTTTCATATGCAAAACAAACATTTCCATACAGGGTGAACAATTCATAGATACCCCACTAAATAGGTAGTAATTCAACTTACTATTTAAAAGTATCGACATGTCTCCCACCAACATAAACACAAGCATTAAATATGCTAGCGCTATCTTCTGTGAGGAATGGAACCATCGCCTTCAGGACATTCAAACATTTGTTTGACAATAAAGTAAAAGGGGTAATCATAAATCCGTGGAATATCTACAGATGGCTCACTCCATACAACACATGTCAGGAGCGTTCACGCACGTGCGTATGAGCGCATTTTGATGCCAAGCCTTTAGTACCTAGAAGTTCGACACTTAAGTTTCCCGACAAGCCGGTGTTTACGTGTCCTTATAATTAGAAGGAAAAAAACGTGCAATGGATATTAAGATAGTCACGATACACGCAACTGCACGGTTTGATAAAATGGGCGCAAAAGACAAACTTACACCACCACACTACTATACTTCGATATCGTAGCACTGGGCGATTTACAAACGGTTCACCAAGGGCTCTATCGTACTCTGAACGTGGCTGCGAACACCATAAACACACGAAGTGGGCTATTATAGTTGATTACATTACGTCAATCGCAACAACAAAGGGGAAATGTGAGGGGTTTTTTTTTTACCACACCCATCCTCGCCTAGTGCCCCCCCTACGGGAAGTGAAGGGAAGCCGGTACGTAAGCTAGGCAAGGCAGGCTTTCCGTGGGGTGGGCCCAGTGCGCTCACAACCCAACGATTTAAAACGAATATTTAAAGCAACCGATACTTACTTGGACGACATTACGGGCTGCGTCACAGTGAACTATCCCCCTCCAACAATCTTTAAAAATTAAAAAGGAAACTCGCTAAAAGCAACGGAGTTCTGAATTCAAAGAGCCACGTTCTGGCGCGATGTGGAGCCTAGGCCGTGCGTGGATGGGGCAGCGTCGAAGTTGGAGGAGGGGGCGGGGGGTTCCCGCAAGGGACGGCGGCGATTTTTTCCGGAGATTGATCGAATTTTCTGAGCCCCGACACAGGCAGTCCCCTGGTTACGGAAGGGTTAGGGGCCGTCCATAAATGACGTCACGCAATTTTGGCCGATTTTTGACTCTCCCCCTTCCCCCCTCGTCACGCGGCGTCACAAAAAGTCAGACCCCCCCCCCCCGTCAAATATGACGTCACAAAGCTCTGTGCCACCCCTAAAAAAAACATATTTCCATTTTGAAAATAAAATATGCTTCAAATCACTTTAAACTATTGTCATTGTAGTGCATATCTAATGTGGCGCTGCACTCTGATGTTGTAGGAGAAAACACGTATTAAAAAGGTGGCTTTGGAAAGCTAAAATTTAGCATAAAATGCACTTGAAAATATTTAACGTCTAACTAAAACTGCAGATGTTCATAATATTGTAATGAAATTCTCTTATAATTATAAAATATTAAAGTCATTCTATTAAAAATCCTGTATTTGAAACTTTGTAGTAAAACGAAGCAAAATGGAGAGTACAATCACATATTCATTCCACAGAATGAAAAGCCCTGGTAGAATTATTAAAATAAAAAATATTTAATAACAATCATTCAAAACATTTACAAAATGTATGCTTCTCCATTCTCCCATGGAAAAGCAAAATGCTCCTTCATGGAACAAAGTTTTTCACTATAAATCCTTTATATGCGTGGCGGCTAGAGTCCTCTCGTCCTCTGGCTTGAGATGGTTGCCACCTATGGGTCAGATGATTGCCTGCCACCATTAAGCAATTGGTAATTAAATATCTTTTTTTTTTCCTAAAAAGTGTAAAGTTATGGAAAAAAAATTTCACGAAAAGAAATTGTCACGCACAACGAGTCTGTGTGCAAAATGTCAGCTCGATTGGATCACGGGAAGTGGGTTAAAAAACGACCGAAAGATTTGCACGGTCGTAAGCGCGCAAGCAAGCAAGCAAGTGAACTTAATATAAAGGATTTAAAAAGAGAGGAAGTCTGATTTGTAAAAAAAAGGGAGAAGAATTGTATATCTGCCAGGGCCTGGCAGGGATGGGTTAATAGCAAACTGAGATAACCCTGCTATTAACCTGCTCAGGTCAATATCAGTTTGCTGTGTGGAATATGAAATGTGCAGGTTGCAGTGGACTGCAGATACTGCAGTTAACTGTGATTGCACCCAACCATCATTATAAAGCCACGAGATATGCATTGGCATTGCTCTTCTATAATGCAGACGTCAAAGTGGTTCGTTTATAAGATGTTGTCGGGATTGGCAAATTACACACTCGCTTGAGCACGCTTCATCGGTGGCAACCGACATGCAAACTCGCGCTAATCCTATGACCATCAAGTTATTCCAGTGGGGGGAGACAGGGGAGGGGTGCAGATTTGACACGATCAATTGTATGCCTGTCAAAGATAAACGAGGGCCACTGTAGAAAGACGTCACAAATGAACAGAGGCCCTTTAAACATTCACGTGATTGATCCACGCAGGCGTGAGACGAAGCGTCATCGCTGCTGTGGTGGAAAGGCACGGGGTGACAGGCAGTTTGGGAGGCATTTTTTCCAATGTGATGGCTCCACCTCATCGACAAGGACACACTGCCTCGTTTGTAATGGGTGCAACCAGTGCCGGATTAAGCTAGTGCAGGGCCTGTGGCATGTATGTTATAAAGGGGCCATAAATTAAAAAAACGTAAATATTAAAAAACAATTTTTTTACGTGCATAGTAAAGAAATTGAATTGTTTTATTTGCTATACGGCCAGATAATACGACAAATTGCTAACCTTGAACACCCAGTCGTTCAAAAACGTTGAAGGCAGTATAGGTCTATAGGACAATAGTAATAGAGCAAGTGCAGAATCACTGAACCGGAATTGATAGCTTGAAAGCATTTAGCGCGGGGCCCTTGAAAGTGCGGAGCCCGTAGCTGCTGCACATGTAGCTGCTGCACATGTAGCTGCTGCACATGTAGCTGCTGCACATGTAGCTGCTGCACATGTAGCTGCTGCACATGTAGCTGCTGCACATGTAGCTGCTGCACATGTAGCTGCTGCACATGTAGCTGCTGCACATGTAGCTGCTGCACATGTAGCTGCTGCACATGTAGCTGCTGCACATGTAGCTGCTGCACATGTAGCTGCTGCACATGTAGCTGCTGCACGTATTCCCCATCAGCATTCGCTGATTGATCAATTGTTCGCAAATTATAGTCCTCACACCTCTCCATGTGCTATGAAGATAATCCGACATTGGGTGCAACTGGGTCGAGCAACCGTGTTGATACAGTCACATTGGCAAATGTGATTTGTTACTTCGATCCTTACCTTATTATCTGCGAGTGTGCAACAAATCCTATTATCAATGCCCCATATTCTTCCTCTCATCTGCGGTTCATTGTACATTGTGCTTTTAATTTTTGTAACACTTCTGAGAATTTGCAACAATACCACGAGAAATGTGCCTCCGGGCTATGAAGACCAACTGGAGAAGATTCCAGGCACGCGTTGAAGCTATTAACATACATTTGTTATCATGTTACAGTGTATTATCCATTCTTTCGCCATTAAAAACAATACTTCCATATAAGTGTTAACATTTCCTGGTAGGAACCCACTGGTTCCACCAGCCCACAGGGGATTATTGTGTCCGTCCGTCCGTCGTGCAGGGAGGGGCTGGGTGGGGAGGGGAGGGGCTGGGTGGGGCTGGGTGGGGAGGGTGGGGAGGGGCTGGGTGGGGCTGGTGGGGGGTGGGAGGGGTGGGGCTGGGTGGGGAGGGGCTGGTCACCCCGTGGTGCCCTTATAAAACTCAACGTTTAACCTACTCACGCCGGCTTGTGCCCGCCTTCACAGTCGGGCATATTTGCGGAATCCGCCACGCCGCCGTTGACCCTGGCCATTGACCGAGCAACCCAACGTTCCTACCAGCTCCCTCCGCAGGAATGTGTTTTTAAGCACCCTGTATATGAAATACATTTGCAGATAATTACGTGGGCAGTCGGATCCACGACGCTCATCCAGCACATTGCCGCAGATAAGAGGAGTCATTTTGTATCGATGAAGAAAGGAAATATGTTGTGTACCACCATGTTGATGTCACCTAACATCAACATGGATGTGTTCCCTGGTCTATGTTGCTCATGTTGATGCCCCCGAGTGTAAATCCAAACAAGCGTGTAATCCATTTTCCTCGTCAATGGCCATGCGTTCTGACCCATACTTCACAGGAGGTAGTAACGTTTAAAAAAATGTACTTCTGAGGACACACGTATGTTGGAAAGCGTTACAAGAATCCACGCACGTACATGATTTTTCATGCTTGTTTTAAACAAAAAAACACATTTCCAAATGACCACATTTGACTCTTCAATGCAAATGTAGGGCACAGTCGTCTCGAACCAATCCCGGCTGGCAGAATGGAAATGCAAAACAAACAAATAAATAAACGCTTCAACAATTGACCAACGAATGTGTATGACAACACAACACACATCCTTTATTAATGCAACATTTACCTTATGCACAAGCAAATGGCAGTTATGGTACTGTTGTATAGAAGGCATAGGGATTTTTTTGGTATAGATTTGAACTCCTGCCAGAAATACAGATATTCAGCGCTAAAGGCCTTTTGTTGCTCTCTTTTTATTATTGTTTAATTTCAAACACAATTCAACTAAATCGCAAGCCCGGCGAAATGACGGTCATATGACATTCCTAGAAGAGAAAAAAAAATATGTACAGATTTCCGCACAGTTTCAAAAACAACGTCAAAACATAAACACCCCTTTTGTTAGCCCAACAGTGTTCAGTATCCATGTTGGACGCGAGCCATATGAAATGCTTTCATACAGCAAACTAGGGCACGATACAAAGTGAAAACGGATGCTTACAAGATGAAGGTTTCAGACATTTAACAATTTAATGCACTCTTCTTTAAAATCGCGCAAAACTTGTCACCAGGGTACTGTTCAAGATTGCGACGTTCTCGTCAATTCCAGGTTTTACAGCCCTCCACAACAGGTATGTGCAGTTGCATTTGTGGTATTTCAAACATTGAAATCTGGGTTTCAAATCTTACGCTATCTCATTGATGAGAGTTGATGACACCCAAAAGGTTGAAATCCTATCCAGAATTTGCTTGCTTAAACAAATGCTACAATAGGTTGTTGATACTAAAACATGTTACATATATGTGGAGACAGAAATGAGTTCTGCTTATATTTGAGTTTAATGTCTTTAAATATCATATATAATAGTTCCTAAGTTATGCAACGTCAATCAAATTAGCAAATGGACTGTATGCTCCAAAAGCATTTTTTTGAGAAAAACATCACACATCAAAGAGCAAAAATACACAATTGTTATTTGTAATGCTCACACTATGCACACAATTATACCTTTGATTGGACCTATTTTTGAGCAGGGTCCTTCAGCCTGGATTATTATTATTTTGTAATGAATTCAGCAAGCAAGCTGTTCCAATGTTAGGCTCATGAACACTTTATAATTGTGAATACAAATGTGTTGGCTTATTTTTTTTGCTGCATTCTCTGACGCCGTAAAGCAAGACTGCAAGAACGACCTTCCAATACAAAGTAAGTCTTGTTGACAGTTCGGGTCACGTGACCTCTCATCATTATTTCCCCTTCCAGCTCCCCCATCCGAAATGAATTTTGGGAAAAGGCATAGCCGAGCAACATCTCATTACACAAAGAACATCCAAGTGTGCACGTATAATGCATGTCAAGCGAGACGTGTTATTTTTCTGTAAGTGAAACTATTAGCATGCTGCAGGGATACGCGGAATCAAAATCAGCAGTAACGAACAGCGATGCAATGCTATGCAGTGTATATATGTTTATATAAGTGGACTTATCAAACGTAGCTCTTAAAAAAAACACGACAATGTTTCCCCAGCATGTGCCTTGCGATCTGTAATTCATGCTACAATTCAATAACTGCCCTTGAAGTCTGAATTTACGCGTTTATCATGACAGACAAATATTCCTTTTTTTTCTCTTATAGAAGCACAACCTAGTTGGCTGTAGCCCTCCCCCCACCTTCTCATGTTTATTACTTAAACATGTTTTACATTTAAAGTACCTAAAGTTAAACCACTTTTCTCTTCTCAAGCAAGGCGAGCGCGAATAAGATTTGACTAAATCTATACAGGTCTCTTAAACACATCGCAAACCGTGCGACTCTTTACAATGACGTAAAGTACGTATGAAAAGTGGCGGGTCAATTATTACCACGATGGAACACACACACAGGGGAAATCTTTTTATTTTTTCACACAACCGCCTGCTCAGAATATACTTGCAACTGGGCTTACAGGTGAGCACGTATTAACAAGATACTGCTTTTCCATTGGCACATCCGTGCCAAGCCAATGCAGGATCCTCACCGTGCTGGTGATTTCCCACTGGCGATTCTCAATGCGGAGATGGAACCTAACCCTCGGTGCCATCTGAATCCAGCTTGGTGCCAAGCATGGCCAGCCAGGGGCAGGTGGGCACGTGGGAGGCGGAGGGGGGCTAGTGACATGTGCATGGCGTGGAGAAAAACGTGAGTCGGCACGATTTGAGAACGCAACATATCACCACGCCACCTGCGTGCGTCGCGACTCGTTCAACGCGTGTGACGTCAGCGGCTCGGCTTGTGCAATGGAAACGCAACCTGGCTGAACCGTGCCGGGCTGGCTCAGCGTGGCCCTGGCGCGGCTCGGTCCCCTGGGTTCGGCAACAGAAATAACAAGAGACATTTGTTTTAGTAATTGGCAAAAAAGAAACGATATTTCTAGAGCCGCAATCAATGCACGTGCGGCTTGGGAACTGCAGGTTGCCAACCTCTGGGCTAGGCTGTTCAGTAGAATAGTCAAATGGTTGCTATTGAAAGTTTCTTGCTATACAATATTACCAGGCATGTAACCAGTCATCCCACGGCGATTCTTTGAGTCGTCACGATTCATGGTCACAATTCAATTCAAGAATAAATTATATTTCGGTCAGATTTTATCAGCTCATTTGCATTGTTTCTTGATAAAAACAAATGTTTACAGTTTTCGCCACACCATGAGGCTAAATGCGACATTAGCAAATAATTTGCATACATTATAAATAATCCATTCTCATGCACATTATTTGATGCAAGTATGATGAATCGCATCGATGATTTTTACCGATAAATCGATCCGTTGTTACATGCCTAGGTAATTCATCCTGGGGATCACTTGGTTAATGTGGGGCAGAGAGCAGAAGAAAATAGCAAATGTAGCTCCTCTTTATCCACGGAATGACGGGAAACGAATGTCGCAGATCCTATTGTCCACGGAGTCGTTCATGAATTGACTCCACTAAGGGGCAAAGGTTAGTGGTTTAAATCTGGCGGGCTGCCCTGGTTAATATCGCCGATGCAATAACCGTAAAATGTGTGCACCGTCTGTTTCGCAGTGGACGTTAGTCATCCCGTGGCGTCGTTCAAAAAGAGATATTTAAAATTACGCCGAAAATTACTCAATTAGGATTGCACATAGCAACATAGCGGCCCTGCAGTGAAAAGACTGCACACGATGTCTGTAAAAGTGCCATCCTTCGTGATAGCCTTGCGCTATAAGAATGGCATGGATACTAATTGTACTAACTTATGACGCATTTTTATTAGTAGTCTCTCGTTATTCACGAGGGATACATTCTGGAGATGCTCTTGAAAAGCAAATGAATAAAGCTATTAAATACATGAAAATAATCTCATCACTTTATCTATCATCACTTAAATCTCTCATCGCTTTATCTCTCATCACTTTATCATCACTGTATCTCTCATCACTTTATCACTCATCGCTTTATCTCTCATCGCTTTATCTCTCATCGCTTTATCTCCCATCGCTTTATCTCTCATCACTTTCCCCCATCACATTCTCTCTCTGTCGATGCAGCCGTGTTGAGTGCCAGACGCGATTCGTGGAAATACAAAACCACAGATTTGAATAACGAGGGAATATTTTACTTATCCAAGGAAGAAAAACATGTGGGGATAATAAATAAGAATTGGGTCGCGGATAATTGTAGACATCGCAGACCCGACAGCTCCTGCGGATGATAGGATTCTTGGTTAACATGTTCGTGGATAATATTCTCGTGTATTGCATTTTCAAATATCGCCAACTGAACTCGAAAGCTCTTTGGTTTTTTCGGTAAAGTCACGTAATTTTGCTGTGACGGTTCCACCTGAAGACGGAAGCTTGTGTTGCCTCCGAAACGTCGTGATTTAATTTGTTTTCTTTTTTTGACCTACGTGACTTTACCGAAAAAACCAAAGAGTATGGATCCTTGCAGTCACGAAAACCTCAAATCTAGAATGAACTCGAAAGGTTTCCTCCGTCAGCCTGATACACAATGGCAGCAATGTCCTTTCCCCAGTTCCATGATGCCAGGATTATTTAAGCAGCAGTCAAGAGCAGAATTTTGTTTTACACTAACAAGTGACTACCACGGTGTTTGTGGCCAAATTAAAAATCCCTTTCCACGCAGCAGTGAGAGCGAGTTTTTATTTTTAGACAAGGTTGTCTGCTTTGTATTACATCAATCTAAGCCATAACAGCGGCTTCGAGTTCCCACGTTGAATCTCAAGTTACGTTGCACGTCACATCCGTAACTAGCGACGAAGTTTAATTAAACACAAGGCAGACAGCACTGTATCATCCATCGCCAATATTTTCACATGACCGCGACACAACAAAAGATGTATTTTGCGAGCATGCAGCAATCGGCACCGCGTGTCACTGCGATAACGTTTCGTACGGAATTTTAGAATATATTAAACCAACTTCAAACATTACACACGAGCACTGGACGTTATTCGATTGCTTCGCGAACAGTGTCAAAGGCAATCGCACAGTTGGAATCAATTCGACAATGAAGAGTACTTTGAAGTGTTTTATTTCCATACTTAAAGGTTCAGAAGGTGGCAGCCAAGGCATGGGAACGCATCCACCGGGAAAGATGGGGAGATGAAATCAGTTCGGAGCGCGCGAGCTGGGTGGGAATTTTTTTGTTTGTTACCACATCGCAGGATTGTACGAAGAGATGATGACCGTGGCATGGGGGAAGGCCTTCATCCAACAGTGGATTGAGCGTGGCTGGTGACGATAACGATGAACACAACAAATATTTATAGGCGTTTAACACAACACATCTATGTGCAAAACAAATACTGCACTAACCTTAATTTGTTTTGGGGAGGGGAAAAAAAACTCACAGGAAACGGTGTGCGATATATGTCATATCTAGGTTAAAAAGTACTACATATCACAAGCTGCCCTTATATGGTATTAAAATCTTTCATTGCGTAGTAGAAGACACCACGTGACAAGCGGGTTGATTAACTTAACAAACGCAGGTGATTGAAGCAAGTCGTTAACTGTGTTCTAAAGATCAACCAACCCTAGGCGCTAGGCTATAGTGCTTATGTTATGCAGTAGAAAATTGTAGCTGTCCACCATGAAGTTGAATCTGTTGGTGCATAAATTGTACGTGTCTTTCTTTAAATCATGCATTGTTAATATACGGTTCAAGTTTAACTTAACACTTAAACCGCTACTTTATTTTCCAGAGTACAAATCCTGAAACGCATATTCACAAATGTCTCGGTAAGCATTTTTCCTTTATTGTAATTTGTAATCTGAACAATTTTCCTGGACACTGTAAAAAAGAAAAATATCCAGAAGAGACCGTTTAGAAACATGTATACTTGAGATCGTTCGAGTGTGAACGGTAGTGTTGTAATTTACCAGACCCACTGCCTTTTGGCTAAATTATATGCACGGACAGCATCTGTGTAGTTTTAAATTGGACAAAATTCTCCAAATAATTAAACAAATTCAAAACCAACGAAAGTTTGGTTGTACATATGCAAAACATGCAGGGCGATCCATCTACAGACACCCCACTCATTTCTAATGACGCCCTTGCTGTCAACTAAAGAGGTGATTAAATATTGTGCAGGCTCGGTTTTAAAAATAAAAGTCTATTGGGTGAGTTTTAAAAGATGTAATGTTTATTGACAGTGGTGGCAGACATGTAGAGGCTTGAAATAAAATGTAATTTCCTCTGTAATTTCTCCCCGTTATTTTAGTGGAGTGCCTATAAACAGATCGACTTGTACAAAGGGTAATAAAGGGACACAATTCAACATACCAAAACACACGTTAATGTGTGGATATTTTGTTGCAGTAGAACAAGGGATGTTCCATAAAGGTCCCTTTGTACCACAAGAGTGCGGATATGCCAAGTCTGTTTGAAAAAAGGTGAGCCTTGAAAGAAAAACGTTGCTGGAACTTCCCAAAAGCAGTTTTATAATATGAGCAGCATAAAAACATTCACATTTGCAAACCAAACAAGCAGAAAGTCAAACTGCTGCTACTCGGAAACGTGCCAAATGGCAATTTTCTTGTTTTCCTAACTCGTGTTTACGGCTAACTTGCGTAATTTTAATTTCAACCAGAGCTCTGTGTTGGAGTCTTGAACTTATCTCACGAGGGGTCGGGTGCCAAGTAATGTATTTTAAACTAATGTAACAAACATTGGCAAATTGTGCCACCCTTTAAGTCAAGTCTTCAGCAGCGTCTATACTCTTATTTCTATTCAACTGATATCGCAGCGACAGATTCAAGAGAAGCCACAAATGAGCAGCTTTGTACGGCTATATCATCATACGAATGACTGCTTACGCAACATGACGAGCTCCCTTTACGCGCAGTGCGAAGATTTTAAAGCGTCACCTCCGTGTGTCCAAAAATGAGCAAAATAAGCCGATGCGTGACTCATCAGAAGGTTACCCAATTTGCTTTTCTGCAATAACAGAAAGGTGACACAATCTTCAGTACAATCTTACCACACCAAGCCTCAACAAAATAAAACAACACGTCCGTGAAATGGCAAACGATTGTAAAAAAAAACAAAGTTACTTTCTGACCGGCAGTTCAAACGCAACCCCAAGATTCGTACAGGCAAACGGATGGACAGATGGTGGAGTGGAACGATCCACCCCTCTCCCCCGCCTCTGGAGATTCAACGAATTGTCACGATTCCATTTAAAAATTTACGTAATTTTAACATTGCGGAGAGAAAGGTAGTTGCTTCCTAGTGTGACAGCAGGGCTGATGTGAGCCAATCACATACAACGTTAGATGAATTGAAAAAAAAAAGCAATTGCGACGCATGTGATTTCATGCATGTATCGCGAGCTCAAGAATTAATCGATGAACAGATGCATCGTTCCACTTGTGTATGAAGACTATTACCAGACGGAAACCCATGGATACATGCATATCTTCTGCAAAGCAGTGAATATTTTGCAGCAAAACAAAACGTAAAATCGTAAATTTCACGTAATCATTTGTTCCTCTTCCCTTGCCCCCTCCACGTATTGCTGCAAAAATGACCAAATAATGAGACCGATGACAACAACGCGTGGGTGAAAATTTACTCTATGATATTGGGTTCGTTTGCCATCTGAACCAATCAGCAAGAGTGGGTGGGGGGAGTGGAGAAGGTGGGGTGGGTAGCGTAAGAGGCGGGCGTTTGTCGTGCTGCGTGACCTGGGCCTCGGCTCGGTCACGGGGCAGGGAAGGGGGAGAGAAGTGAGGGTTGGGGGGGGGGGCGTGGTGGGGGTGGGGGCAGCATCACGAGGGAACAGCGCCGTGCTTCGCCCGTTTACGTGGCGTAGCGCTTGGTCCACTGACGCGCCGTCCGGTCGTGCTCGCTTCTGTTCGTCAGGTACTGCGTGGCGATGCTCCCCACGAGCGGGTCCGCTGTGACGAACGAAAACGGTAGCAGAGAAACGCGCTCAATCACACACACTTTGATGCGGCAAACATGGTGGGGGTGGGGGGGGCCTTCCTGGCAGAGGGAGCTGGAGAGAACACCTCCAGAGGTGATTTGGCCTACTTTTCCACACTGGCTAGATATCTTGGAAGAGGCGGGAGTAGAGACACATTACTTCCCACCACATGCGACCCAGCCGACAATCGACTAACTCTGCATAATACATGTTTTTTTGGTTGGATCGCGTAAATATAAATGTGTCGTTAAACCCGCCACAGCCAATTAGTAAGGTTTGTCACGAAAACACAACATGGCAATTCATTATGAGTACAGCATACCGGTGTGATGGAGAGCAAATCCACTACATTTACAATCAGAGTACAACGTTTCGCTAGTAATTACAACTAGCTTCATCAGGCGATAGCCAGATTTGTGGAGAAATCCTCCTGTTTTGTTCCTTAAATAGAGGGATATAAGTGATGACGTCACTTGTGAGCCCTTCACGTGTGAAAGGGGGCGGGATTAATGAACGCATATAAATTACAATGGGTATCCATTACCGGTTGGGTTATATTTATGCGATCTAACCCAAAAAAACAATATTACGGATGATATTGGTCACAAAAGCCTACATTTTAAACCGACTAACTGTGGTGTGCCTATTCGTACTGCTGGGAAGGCAGGGCTAGCATGTGTGGGGCACATCCTAAGCTGGGGCTGCGATGAAGATGATTCTGCAATGGAAACTTGAAGAGAGGAGGAAGAGAAAGAGGGAGGAAACAGATTACGGTGGGAAACAATATGATTGGTTGGACAGGACTTCTCCTTGAGAGACACTGAAGGTCACAGGAGATGGAAAGTACCCGCTATGGACATCAGCTATGAATTATAAGGATATATAATAGCGTGCTTGGCTTGAAGTGACCCGCTCACACGCCTGTACACAGCACACCTTGTTTACAACTGGCATTTAGCTTTCTGTTAGATACTGGCTGTCACAATAATTTCAGTAATTTCTACAACCCGCTGGAAAGAGACAACATGAGATAAAACTGCTCTACAGGTGTTGTTAGTCTAACTCAGAATGCACAAAACAGGGCAACATGCGTTGAATAAAAAAAATCTACTACTTCTTACGGTGCGGAGAATTGATCTGCAAAGATCTTAAATTTGGAGCTTTCGTGACTGCAGGAATTACTCTTTGGTTCTTTCGGTAAAGTCACGTATAAAGATAAAGTAATAAATGAAAGAAAATTTTCTCATTTAATTTAATTTATTATTTTATCTTTATACGTGACTTTACCGAAAGAACCAAAGAGTGATCTGCAAAGGTTTATACATTTGTGTCGAGGTGGGCTGGTGAGCCAGCGGACGGCTTCAGGAGCACCCTGGTGAATATGCAAAGCGCTGCTGGCGAATGATCAAAGAGGGCAAGTGGTGTTAATGTGCGCTCCGTGGTTTGAGGTTAGTAACCACAGTCTCACGGTAGGGATAGGTTCTCAATTGGCCATTGGTTTAGGGAGATACCTGTAACTGTCGTGCGACCTGGCCAGAAATGATAGCTGAACGAAGTGGCATTCACCGCATGGAAATATATTGCATCCAAATAAAACAACTAGAATTTCGGCGGCTCATCGGATTCCTCCAGGAATTTTTTTTTCAGATTCTGATTATCTATGCATTCATCTTGAACATCGCACCGTACACAGCTAGCCGAGCACATCTTCTCTCGGGCTTTCTCCTAGCATGACTGCGGGCATCTTCAGTGGTTGAAGAATCGCCCAACAGCGGCAGCCCAAACCCGGGAAAGACCACACTCAGGATTCCACGCAGCTTTGAGAACCCACGTGGAAAATTACGCATTTATGTAACGTACAAACTCAGCGAAGGCTCCACTCACCAGGGTTGCAATCGGTGAGGAGGGAACAGATGGAAAGGAGCACTTTGGAGATGGTGAGTGCCGGGCTCCAGTTATCCTTGAGAATGTCCAGGCAGATGACTCCCTGGCTGTTGATGTTGCAGTGGTAAATGCGAGTGCGGAAGGTCACCTAAGGGAAAATTGTTTGGCACCATCAGCAGAATCCTGGCTTATAAGGCATGTGAATGTGTCGATTCAGCCATAAAAATATGTATTCTCGTGCTCACAATACACACGGTGAAACCCCTGTTGTCTACAGCAGGGTGAACATTGTGGCTCCTATTACCTGCAATGTCAACCACGAGTTTTCTCCACTCATCCTTACTCGGGTCGCATGATTCATAGCTTAGTGTGTGAACCACTGTGCCACCGCTCTAGCTCAATTTGCATTTAGTTTTCACAAATTATCGATTCTCCCATGCAGTTTAACGGATGAATCCAGAGCTTAGGAATCAATTTCAATTGATGAATCAGTGCATTATTACATGCCTACTCACCTGTTCAGAAATGTCACTGTGTAATTTGCTGGCAAAATGCCCTCTCTGACTACACCACTATCACAGCGAATTTGTTCCCACCATCACAACAACAACAAAAACACATTCATGAACAATGCATCTTAGCAATATTGATGTATTCATCATCACTTTGCCATGGTCAATCCCCTGGCAGATGAAGGCCTCCCTAAAGCCACCGCCACTTCTAATGATCCTGTAGTCACAATCTGCCAAGCACTTGCCCATTAATTTATTGTCATCGCTCCATCTCCTGGGTGGACGTACCATTCCTGATGTGTTGCAATGTCAACTATTCCGGGAAAACTCTGACCTCTGCTCACCGAGTCTCAATTCGGTAAAATGTTAAATACCATGCAGTCTTACTGTATTAGTTGGAAGGCTGGAGGATATTTTTAAAAAATGATGAAAGAGAAACCAAAACATCCTCATCCCCACCCTGCCTTACGTACAATGCGTAAACACTTGTGTGCCTGCCCGCAGGGCTGCACTCGCCTTTAACAGAATGTCACACAATGTGAATCTAACATCGCCAGACTGCGCAGTCTGGAGTAATGATGACAGGGCCCCTTTAGTTTTGGATACGTCACAATGCGCAGCAATCGACACTGGTATTATACATACGAATAATACAGAGGCAACGATTACCCATTTAGCCTTAACAGATTGTGGGGGCAAGTGCCGTCAGCAAACACTTATTTAGGTCGGCGTGGTGCGCCTGGGAGTTGTGTGGCCAGCACCAAGCTCAGCCACATTTTCCTCCCAAGTTCTGATGTGGTACACGCAGGTCTGGGACTGGTGCAGATGTTATCCACTACTGTCAGCTGTGGCTGGGAGTCGAACCCAGGTTGTTGGATCTCAAGCACCATGTGCTAACCCACTACTCCACCCTTGTAAGTAAAAGCCTAAACCACAGGCACTTACTCAAACAAGCATGGCACAGTATTAAACACACAAGGGTATAAATATATGTAAGAACCATGTAAGCAAACACATTCCCGAAATTTAAAATAGCTTGGTAAAATTATCAGGAGCTTTGCAAAAACAAACAAAAAGAAGTATATAGCACTGTACTTTATTATGTTTTTTTATTTATAAAAACACACACCCAGTATTATGCCATTCCTGGTGAATGCCGTTCTTATGGGCGCACTCCCACCCCAGCAATCTGTTGCACAACACAGTTGCACGCAACCGAGTCGCTTATGTGTGGACGTCTTTGTTGCAAGTTAAAAGCAGCTGCACCAGCCCCCTTGCTTAAAAGCAGAAGCAGACTCCACTTTCGAGTATCGATCTGCTCAGATATGATTTCTACCGACTTAGTCCATCACGTTGACATTTGCGAACGCATCATTGGTCGTAAAGTTGGGTGGGGGGGTGGAGCTAAGCGGGAAAAGGGAGGGTAGGGCTCTGCTATTAAGGGGTGCGGCCAGACACTTAAAGCCTCACCCAGACGTGACCACGGCAGAGGTCGCAACCGGTTACCCGATACCCGTACCCTACCCGATACCCGGGTACGGGTACCCGTTTGCGACCCTGGTGCGGCCGGGTACGGGTAGGCCGTGAGTTACTGGTGAGTAACCGTTTGTCACTCATTTCGGGTAGGGTACGGGTAGGGAACGGCTACCCGTACCCGGCTGGGTACGGGTACCTATTTGCGACCCTGGTGCGACCGGGTACGGGTACGGAATCCAAACCCGTTTGCGACCTCTGGACCACGGTGCTGCAACTACTCACTCAGAAGCGGTCAAAGCCGTCGCAGGCGACGACGACGATAGAGTTTCACGGCGGACTCCAGGGGCGATTTGTTCACACAACGGATGGGCTCATATGTGGATACGCCCAATGAACACAACGCCCATAAAACGAGAGCTCACCTTGGGTGGTTTGAAGGGGTATTCTGGAGTGAAGGTTATGTCCAGGAAAAACACTCCGCCCTCATACACAGAGCCAGGAGGGCCCAAGATGGTTGATCTCCATTCGTATATGTTGTCACCCTTGGGGCCAGCACTGCAAGAAAGGAAAGTTCCATTTGAGGCTTGCGTGCTATGTTCTCCCACAAGATCACTATAAACGTAGAGTCGCAAGGCAACAAAGTTTCGTTCACATAAGTTGACAGTTGTTAACTCCATTGACGGTATGAATGGTATCGACCCTGGTAGGCTGATGGGCTGAATCAACCCTCAAACACAGATTGCGGGCCACTCAATATCACTTAGCCACCCAGGTTGGGTATCGGAATCAGAGTATTTATTTATCCTGGAGAAATCCAGTGATCTATGAAGCTCTTTTTCACAGATGTGCAGTAGGGGCAGGTCATATAACAACAACACAAAATAAACTATAGGAGTGTAGAGTATCGGAAAGTGAAGCTATTAACTATAAATACATAAACTACAACCAGCTATTAGTTCATTTTCAGAAGCGACCTGGCCACAAATTATAGCTCAACGAAGTAGCTTATGTAGAAATGTATACTAGACACGTTTCTAAATGTGGAGGACAGGTAACACTGTAGTATGTATAGCATGTGTTTTATTATGTGCATATGTACGTGCCTGTGTGAGTGTATTTGGGGAGCGGTAGTGTAGCTGTTAGCGCGCTGCGCTACGAACCCGGCGACCCGAGTTCGATTCCCGCTCACGGCCAACACCAGTGACGATTATCTGAACCGGTCCTGGGCCTCTCATAGGTCGACTCAGCCTCAAATGAGTACCCGGTGTGATGTGTAAACATCGCCACTGGGGAGACAAAGGCGGTCGGGCGTGGTGCTGGCCACCCACCCCCTCGTGTGCCGTTCCGGCCTTCATAGGTGCTCGCTAACAGCACTTGCCCCTACAGTCTGTTATAGGCTATACGAGGGAACTTTGTATGTGCGGATAAACGCCGTATTGTTTGGCAGGCCACCTGGGCCGTCTTGTGACCACTTGCTTAAGTCTGCGGACAGCTTGATTTAGGGCGGCAAGTGTGAATGCTGGCGCACACGTTGTGCATTTGTACCCCAAACACAAGGGCCATGTGAAGATGTACGAGGCAAACTGAAGCGCCACGTCACAGCGGCGGGGGCGGCACCTTATGAAACATCTTATCCATTTGTGTGCATCGAGCCATGAGGTCACGACGCACAGCGGTGGTCCACCCACTCCAACAACCGCTTTCTCCAAACCAGAATCATCTTTCATCTTTATTTAGACTGCAGGAGGAATCCGATGAGCCATGAAGCTCTTTCCAGAGATATTCATTAGGGACGGGGTCAGCAAGTTACAACAGCACGGTTCTTCATAATAGAGATTTTTGGGTTAGATCGCGTAAATTTGAATGTGTCGGCAAACCCGCCACCACCCGACACAGCCAATTAGTAAGGTTTGTCACGTAAACAAAACGTGCCAAATCGTTACGAGTACAGCACACCGGTGGGTTGAAGAGTAAACCCACAACATTTACAATTTTAGTACGACGTTTCGCCAGTAATTACAATTAGCATCATCAGGCGATAGCGAAAAACGATAGGAGTGCAAAGTAGAAAAAATGGTAAGCGAGTCACAGAATATGAGTAAATACTTAATAAATCATTCCATGAAACAATTCCGATTTATCAAGATTGGGGAAGTCAGCAAAAACAACAAAACAGTCCCAGACCACACCAAGATATCACACAGTAGTAGTCACTCAATAAAACTGGACTTTAACATTGAACTATCGATACACCGGTAATGATCAAAGTCGCAAATCACATCTGCAAAGGACGAAGAGCGATTCGCGCGGACGTGCCGATCTACGTTGGCCCACGCCCGCGCGATAAGCGGGGCACAGCTTGCGCCATTCATACGGCGGCAGTTATGTGCTGGCAATGCCATAACTCTGGCGTACAACGACGGGGACATGGCACCTGCTGCTATACGGTCATGTGTAATATAACACCCACATCATCTGCTCCATAGCCAGAGGGTCAAGAACACCCAAGTACACACAGGGGAACTATTATGCATTGATGTCAAGGCCATTTTGACACCCAACACAGCCACCGCAAGCTGGAGGAAAGCCACGCGCATCCGACTGCGTATATATCTATTCAATGAAAAGCTAACAAAGCGGTTCGCAGGGTCTACCATTTTTAAGCGACGTCTCATTTTAATTGCCGGGCACATTCTCGTTGTTTTGTTATTCACTTCAACTCATCGTCTCTGCTGATCATTTCCGAAAAAAGAAAGAAATAAACGCACGTGGCGGCACATTGCCAATAAATCTACCCGTGCGGTGCCTTTTTAAACCCGGTTATTAACTTCCAACGGGTGTGATTTCTCCGCAAAATATGACAAAACCACACGGCTGAGTGAACACAACGTGCTTCAGCGTGTCCAGTCGATTTTTTTGCTTCATTATTTTTTATTATTCAAAGCAAACAGACGCCCAAGTCCCACGCCAACCACCGCCTCTCGCATGTGCTACGCTAGACCCCAGTAACTGTAGACTCTGCGACACCAATACGGTGAGGGTAGACATCTAAGCTCATCACGCACAGCACTGGAATACAGTGCTGCCATGCTCAAGGGACCAATGCACACACACGCACGCACCATGGACACACGCACACGAGCACGCATCTGCGCAACCTCATTATGAACAAGTAACAGCCACGCCGGACACTATTTTCCTTGGCACCTGAATGATGTCCTACTTAATTGCGACTTCAAACCAACGTCGCCCATGCATCAATCATATCAAACGCGTCTGCATTTCAGATGTTCTTCGGAGCTTTCCCATCTGAAGCTTCGTCGACATCCTTGGACGCACTGGCCCACCTCTGCGAAGCGTAAAAATAATCTTTGTTATTTTTAGTCCGTCCACCCCGCCTCAGACAGGGGGCCGTTAAAATGTGCGCCCCATCCACAGAGCGGCCCCGCATTCGTGTTTTGGACGTAAAGGAGCTGGGCGGGAAACAGGAAACATATGGGCAACACACGTGAACCGCAGACATCCCCAAGCGAGCTCGCCCACACACAACAACGCACATCCCTATGAAGCAATCCTGGCCAGGTGCAGCGATGTGTGCACTTCTCCCTCTCTCTCTCTCTGCACGAGGAGGTCCATTGTCCAGTTGCTGATTGAGGGGAGTGGGCGTCGAGTCAAGAGCCCACAGAGGTACCCGCCGGGTGCCGTGCTCGCTCCGTGGCAGCGTTGGCAGGGCCCGGTTTATTTTCCGTGCAGGTTCTGCACATTTCTGCCCGTTATTTTAAGAAGCCGTCATCCTTTTCTGTGTCTTGTGATATTACTGCCAGGGTTATGCTTGGGTTCAAGAAAGGGACTTAAGGGTGTAAGGCCTTCAAAGCTTTGCATTTAAGATGAGGATTTCACTTACGGCAGTTTTGATTTCCTAATGAAATGAGTTTGGCTTGGGAATTCACATTTTAAAAAAACATGGATTGCATAAAGAAGATATGGTGATGAACTCTGAACCCAGTAGCCTGTGTTTGAGTCCCGACCAACACTGGTGATGAGTGATATGTGAACTGATCCTCGCTTACCAGCAAGGTGAATTGTGTTCAAACAACCTCTAATTGTCATCAGTGTATGGTAATATGACCCATATAGCATAAATAACAATGAGCACATTGATATCTTGGTGGCAGAGAAACCCAGGACGAGTCTGAAAATGTCACAAACTCAGCAAATTATTGTTTTTCTTAGCAAGAATACTTCCCAAAGGGTGAAAGCCTCTTTGTGCAGATATCAGTTCAATGCTGTAATCTCCACTCATATGATGAAAGGTGCTTGCGAGATGAATGGGCGTCTAATCGTACTAGCCGATTGAACAGCCAAGCTCAGCAATCCTTTACCTCTGCTGTCCATTACACTCCGCTCAAGTAAAAAAAAAAGTGACATATCGACTTTGGTAACAATTGCTAGACTAGTGATAATCATTAACAGCCGTGCTTTATCCACTGCTGGGGGGGGGGGCTCCCCCACAAGCTGTTGATACACCACACTGCCTTTGCGATGCAACAATCAATCGAGCGCCTGCACACCAGTCGATTTCCCACTCTACGTCCCCACGGATGTGTTCCCACCATTGGCTGCCAATCCACCATCAGGTCTCATCCACTGGCAAATCATCCTTCCCAAACCCACCGACTCTTCTGAACAAAGAACGCTGTCATCTCTCCAATAGCTTCTTTGGCTGCCATTCCGTCACCTGCCATGGCGGCGAGATGTTAACAACCTTGCCTGGTATACAGGGAGGCCGTGGGGATTTGATCCCGACCCTGATGCCTGTATACTTGGAGTTTGCATGTTCTCTCTCCACGTCGTCACGTGGATTTTTTCTCCGGGTCCTCCGGTTTTTTCCTCCACATTAAGAATCAACGTCACCAGTTTTAGAGTATTTGGCTGCTATAAATGTCCACAACACGAGCCACTTCGTTGGGCTATCATTGTGACAGTCAGGTCGCTTCTGAAAAAGAGCTACATGGCTCAGTGGGGTCTTACCTGGTAAAATATAATTTAGTTTTAGTTTAACCCCAGCCATCGTCATCCTTTCTAGTGGTATGTGTCGTCTCATCCGCCGGCCATCATCAAACGGGAAGAATGTTTCCCATTTGCGTTTGTCCTCTGATCCGTGTGTTCCTTCTCGCGTCTTCCATTGTAATTCTAAGCATGGCCCTCTCGATGCATACATTTCATCTTTTGTTTAATTCGCTTCCTCACTGTCAATGTATTAAAGCCATGTGTCATCGCAGGATATATGCACTCGTTGAATACTTTCGCTTGAGGTACACGCTGGGACGCCGCTTCTCATTATCAAACTCAGTTTATAAAAAAGCACCCCAACCAGTTTTTCGCCCTCTTAACTTCATCATTTTGATCCTAGACTCCCCTTCAATAACTGACAGTGGTATATTTACTTAGCTGTCTTTTCCTGTTATTTTTCTCCAAAACATAGCTTCATTTTGTCGAGCGAAATCATTGTACAAGGCCCTCTTGTTTTTCCCAAGCAAAACTCTAGATTATGTTTGACCATACTTCACAGCACTTGTCAGTGTTGGGAAGTGAATGAATGGTGGGGGTGCCCAGGACTGATTCAGCAGATATCACGTGCTACTGTTAGCCACGGCCAGGAATCAAACTTAGTTACCCGGGTTTATATCCCAGCAGTGCAACAGCCTAGGTGACACTGCTCCCCTGGAGTAATATATTTCCTTACAAACTATTGTACAATACCGAGAGCCAAACACACACGAATCTAACAACTTAGTAATTTCCTCCATTCATCATATGCCATATTCATAATGCTGCACATAACCGGTTAAATAGCCTGTCCAATGAGACCAAATATGCAAATACAACCTCACACCTGCTAAAGAGGCTGCAGCCCCGAAACTGCAGCCTCTTTTGTCCACTCGAAGGAGGCTCTCGACACCCCATGCTTAAAGGGTATTTGGCCTCATACTCTTAGTTCTTTCGGTAAAGTCACGTAGGTAAAAAATGAAATTAAAATTAATAAAAATAAAACAATAAAATCACGACGTTTCGGAGGCAACACAAGTCTCCGTCATCAGGTGGGACCGTCACAGCCAGATTTGCTGCATCAAGTGAGGGAGGGATTCAAGATGCAAGCTTTGGTATTTGGCCTACTCCTCCATGCCGACCAGACGCCCGGGAAGAGGTGCAAGTACCCACACTTTACCCCACCAAACGTGACCTGCCAATCTATTGCTTAACTGTGTACCCATTTATTGCATACTGCTGGGTGGACAGAGGCTGGTGGGTGATTCAAGGAACTTGCTCCACTGAACCCGACGGCTTATAGACTGCAAGTCCAGTGTGCCAAGCATTACACCACGGCAGCAACCCAAAGCTTGGTATTTAATTGTTATAATTGAGCCAAAAGGCTACATTTGGCTTCAGGTTAATGAATCGATGTGCATGACGCAAATATGCTTTACGCATTCTAAGCATGTGTAGATTCTTGGTGTTCAACAACTGCCTGCCACTTTTGTGACCATAATATGTGCTGCGGGAAGCAAGGGACAGAGTTCACCCATTCAAGGCCAGTTTTGGCAGACGAGGATAAGCAGAGCCTGTAAACATCCACACAAGCGCCAACTTCGCTTTTTTTAAACCAAGAAAAAATAAGAAAATTCCTTAAAATTTAGAGCAACAGGCTGGTCATCGTTTGCCGAGTACATTTTCACAGAAGCAATCCAACTCTTAAATTTTTCCCCCTGTTTGTAGCATTCTTGCAAGGATGCGTTTCGTTTTTTCGTCGTCTTAGAAAATTAATTCAAGAGCTGCCGCAGATTTCTTTCTTGGCTCTCGGGATAATGCGGCCAAGCGCTGTGGCCCGCGGGAATCATATGAGCACATTAATGGAGGACGGCAACGGCTCGTACGGCAGGTCGGATGAAAGCCCCCCTCCTCACCGCCCCCCCTTCCCCCCCCAGGGGCCAAGATCTCCACGCACGCGTGACACCCGGATCCACTGCACACGAGAACGTCCAAACGAGCGCGTTTCCACGACGCTCGCTGAGTATTCCTGACGCGTCACGTTCACAGCCGCTTGACGCTGATGTAAAAAGTCAAGATATTTTCTCTTCTTGGTTCCTTTGGTAAAGTCACGTCGAAGGGAAATAATAAAATAATAAAAAATAAAACATAATAAAATAATTCTCACGACGTTTCGGCCACAACGCAAGCAGCCGTCCTCAGGTGAAGAACAGGTCTGTCGGAAAGACAGCGTCTGAATTATGGTTTATTATTTATTATTTTATTATTTCCCTTCTACGTGACTTTACCGAAAGAACCAAGAAGATGAATCCCTGCAGTCACGAAAGCTTTAAATCGAAATTCAAGATATTTTTCTCACAACCTATTTTTTTTCTCTCTCTCTGAAAGAGAACGGTAAGGAATTGCAGAAGAAACATAATTTACGTGTTACTTTTTACTTAGATGTTTTGTTTGTTGTCATATTTTAAACACAACGGTCCGTTAAAGCTGTAATTCTTCAATGCTAATAATTGTGTTTGCTACTGCAATGTTTTTGTACTCTGCGCTCATGCGACAAGCAATCGTGACTTCCCAAAGAAGTGGTACAAGGGTTTGCTCCCCCTGGAGTGATGATGATTGAGCGAGTTATCCCTCAACTGGGCATTGAACCTTAACACAAAAATAACTGTTCACCTGTTTCGCACCTCCGATTAGCATTGTTGGCTACGTACGGTGCGAAAGAAGTTCAATATACATACAGATAGTACTGAGCGAAGACAGACCATGATCAAAATAATTAAATTGAGGCAACTGCATGAAGGTTGAAAACCTCAGAAGGGAAACATTTCTCCAAAGCGGGGTCCTAAATGCTTTCAATTACAGGCGAAAAGTAGTGTGATGCCATTCACTTGGAGGATATAATATCAATGACGAGTGCAATCTTTTAGCCTGTTGTCGATCCAAACTGCAATGTGTATACCACGACTATCATGGTGTGCGGAGGCCTTAATCCAGTGGAGGTATTGACAGAGGGCTGTAAATGATAGATTTTCTATCAGGAAACCACACCTTTCCTTGAGTAAAGTTCACCACAATATTTGAATTTTGCTCCAAATATTTCGAGTTAAGTTAATTTATTGCTTGATGTAACTTCCTATGAGGCCAATCATTCATCCTGAATCTCTTGTTATTTAAGACCAAATCACCCTGAATGTGCTCGATCCCAAGCCGGGTTGAGCCTGGCTAGTGCTTTGATAGAAGACTGCCTGAGAATACCAGATGTTGTAGACTTTAGCTGTGAGCTAGTCAGGAAGTGGCTGTAGAACACTGGAGTATTGCACCTATCTGTGCAGCGCTTTAAGTAACTCTTTGATTTACACCATTGGAACCTCATTTGCCAGTAAAAAAATATTATAATTGTTTTTTTTACCCTTCTATCTGGCAACAAAACTGACACCTTTTTTTTACAAGGAGTCATGTTTGCATAGACCACAATACCTGCAGCCATAATGCAAACAAAAAACATAACTCTGATAATAAAAAAAAACATAACCCTGATAATAGTGCATATATTATCAGAGTTATGTTTTTTGTTTGCATTATGGCTGCAGGTATTGTGGTCTATGCAAACATGACTCCTTGTAAAAAAGGTGTCAGTTTTGTTGCCAGATAGTAGGGTAAAAAACCAATTATCGTAACTCTGTGATGTTTCACTCCCAGTTCCTGAAGAAGCTCCCAATACTTAGAGTGAAATGTTAGACATCATACCGAAAAAACATGCGATACAACCCGAAAACAGATCTGAACTACACAGCACAACTAGAAAATCCTCGGGAGTTGAGCTTTGAGTGCTATCCACTCGTGTGGAAGTATTTTCTCAGGGTAGTCAGGCTTCTGTCAAATACTCACAAATAGAATTTTTTACGTATGTATTTTACACTTCTTTCGCACCGTACGTAGCCAACCATGTTAATTGGAGGTGCGAATTGGCCAGAATTCCCAACACAGGACCACACCTGTCAACCCGCCTTATTACAGCCCTTATAAATCTCAACGTTCATCCTATAAAGTCTCATCAGAAAGGAGAAACACAAACCAATATGAGTGTATTTATTTATTATTTGCCCGTATTGAAATGGCTGTATGCGATATGGACCTGAAAACTCAATTTCCCTGCACAACAATACGAGTAAACCGTATGGGTTGACAGGTATGCAGGACTATCCAGATACATAGATTTAAGACTTAGTGTGGTGTTCCTGAGTGAAGAGAAATTATTTTTTCTCTCCCTCCCTCTCTTGCCTCTCTCTATACGTTTGCTATGAAGAGAGGCAACTGCCATAAACGTCGCCTATTATATTACTCATCCGTTTAAGGCAAACATGTCATCAACAAAAGTGTTGGGCGTTTTCGTTTTTTTGTTTAATTCTCATCATAATGTCATCATTAGGAGGAGGAGCAGGAGCAGGAAGACAGAAGCAGCGCTAATTTTTACGTTGTTTTCAATGTCGTGGGTGTTCACACGCCGCCCAGGTACAGCTGCTCAAGAGTCACAGCCACGACGTTTTGGATGAGAATCACCGTTTGCATCCCTTCCAACAAGGTGACATAAATTGATCGATTGTGCTGACCGCAGACAATTTTAGTACACAGCAGTGCACGGAAACGTGGCCAGTCATTGTGTAGATTCGATACAATTATAACGCAACACATTCGTCAATAACGCTGCCCTCTGATAGGGGGAAATATATGACGGGCAACGTTTCAGGCAATTGCCCTTCTTCTTCAAGGACAGTGTTGTAAAATGTCACCTATTATATATATCTCTTTCCCCCCCATTCAGGGTGGCGTTATGACAAATGTGTTGAAATTTTTCTTATGTACGCTCGTGCACCACTGCCAATGCAGCATCGCGCCACCGCTGTTTTTTGTTCCAACACGATCATTGTACAATAAACATCCACTTAGCCATGACGCAGTTGGGCGCAACTCCATGGATCCTAAATGCAATCTCGCCAAATAAATCACCGGGAACCATTCAGAAGTACGACACTGCCCCACCCCCCCCACCCCTAACGTTTCACGGTGTGGCTGCGTCCATTGCCGTGCGCCGGCTGACGATAAAATTTAGAGAGACGCGAGGGGTCGGGGGGCCCCTTCAACTCACCTGCAGTTGGGCGGAGGGTCGAGCGTTATCTCGGCGAGCTCCTTCTGGATCCTGCACGCATTCGCCCATGAAAACAAACTGGGTGAGTTATCAGAATCAGAACATTTATTTATACTGGAGGAATCCGACGAGCTGTATATATACAGATGTTCCAGTTGAGGCGGGTCAGAACGTTACAACAACAAACGGTACAAAAACACGACAGGAGTGCAAAGTATAGCAAAGGTAAGCAAAACAATTAAAATACTAAACTATTTTTTATATTACACGGTGAAGCCCACCGAGCTATTAGCTTGTTTTTTTACAAGCGACCTGGCCACAAATGATCGCTCAATAAAGTGGGTTATCATGTGAAAATGTATGGCAGTGAAATAATCTAAATAATCTAAACACGTTTCTAAATGTGATGGGAAAAAACTGGAGGACCCGGAGAAAAAAAAACATCCACATGAACACGGGGAGAACATGCAAACTACAAATATACAGGCGTCAGGGGTGGGATCGAACCCCCGACCCCTTGCGTACCAGGCGAAGAAGGTAACATTTTGTCACCTTGGACACACAAACCAGTCGGCGCTGCGCTCACAACCCTGAGCCGCCACGTATATTACAGCTGCATCTTTATTACAATTACCGCTAGAGCTAGCTCACATCGGTAAATTACACTTAACCATGGATATAATCCATTCCACAGTGCAATTTATGCAGTATAATTGCATAATAAAAAGGAAATTTTAAGAAAATCCCGGGTCCATGCGAGGGTCTATTGAGATACATATTATCATCATCATCATCACCTCCGTGGCTGGATAGCCTTAATGGTACCAAGGTTTTGTATTTACACATAGGGTGGCATAGTGGCGAGTATACTCGCTATGAATCCGGTAGTCCGAGTCCGATACCTGGCCATGGAAAGCATCAGCGGTGAGTGATATCTGATTTGGTCTCTCTTCTTCACCAACCCACACTGACCAGCATGGTGAAGTATGGTAAAAAAAAAACCCTCGTGACCAACATGGCATGGGAAGGACCTTCATTCGGCAATGGAATGGCAAAGGGCTGTATCGTGAGTGTATCAATCGGTTGTCATATTGACGAATAGATGCATTATCGCATGCCTAATGCTGACGACCATTAAGGCTATCTGGCCACTTGCAAAAGAGACTTATAGTCTCAATGGGCTCTCAAAATTGATTGAAGTCTGAGGAAAATACTGCTTGGGTTTTTCGCAGTTGTGTTGTCCAGCTCTCCGATGTGTTTTCGAGTCATTCGGCGTGCTGTGTCTGGTGTCACGTCCGACATTGCTCCCGGCACATCGAGCGAAATTTCGGACATCAACATGCCAGAGAAAGTTTGAGGCTTTTTTTAACAAAGCGTAAATGTATAATGTTGCGAATATTTATTTTAAAAATAAAGCATATCTACTTGCCACCCTGTGAATGACACTGCTTGATATATATTTAGTGGCAGGTAACAAAAAGATACATTAGTGGATATATTTGATTACCATGTCAATCGCAAAATGCATGGCATAAACGTAATCAACAAATGCAGCTCTCAGCGTGTAACTGAGCGACAAACGCTCGGGCAGTTAAATACGCGCCATGATTATTACCGCGCATTACGTGGTACGTCAAGTAAACAAGAGCAACACAAGATATGCTACGATCTTTTAAACATGAAAATGCCAGGAACCCACTGAAAAACTTTTATACTTAGAAGGCGTTAACTCAACATGCCCAAAGGAAAACAGATTAGCAGTGACAGCCAAGCACCAAGAGAAATCTGATCCTTAGCGAATGCGCCTTTGCATTTGGCAAGATTCCAAACAGACCACCCACATCTATTTAAACTACAGACCCTTCTCAATGTTATAGCCTTTTTTCTTGCAGGATTAAATTATTCTTCAATTTAAAAGCCACTTATGTGCCTACGAGTGTCCACGCTTTAATACGCCAGTCCGACGACCAAAACGAAGAGACAATTCCTCAGCAATTTTGCTCTGCATCCATGGCCAACGGTAGCGACACGGGGGGCACGCACGGTATCCATTTCAAAATGCACGGTGTGAGCAACGAAAGCGGACGATGTTACTCGGCCGTTTGGGACACGATTAAATAATCAGTGGTCACCTGTGGCAGTCGAACAACTCTGTCTAGATTTACACAGCGCGGTAATTTAATTCACGCACGACAATTACGGAATTCGGGCCACAATATCTGCATTGACCTTCGGGAGCACCGTCGAATGTGGCGTCACCATATAAAATACGACTCCCTTATATATCACCGTCATTTTAATATGATGACTCTTAACAATTCCTTCTCATGCTGGGGACTGCATAAGCAGTTACACACGTCACGGCACACAATAAATCACTTTCCTTTTTTCACTTGAGAGCATTATCCCCTATCCTCGCCTCTAGTCCTGCATAAAAACCTCATCAGCCTCAACCCTTACAATTTGCATTTCTCCTTTCCGCAGCGTAAATTCAAGTGCAATATATATTATTGTTTAATTAATAATAAAATACATATAATTCCAAAGTAGGGAGTGTTGGGACAACCCATAAACAAAAAGGAGATGAATCGATTGGTTGTTCAGGCCTTGTAAGGGTGGTACTCTTAGCTTTAGTATCAATGCCCTGCTGTGTAACCTTCATGGACTGCTTATTTTGGACTCAAATGTAATAAATAGGGTGGGAGGAGACGAAAAAAATAAACCTCACTACGTAATGTCCTGTGAGCATGCTGGTAGAAACGTACTGAAAATCAATAGTAGTAAACAAAAAATGATTCCAACCATTTTCAATCCACCGATGAATGAACACACTTTCCCACGGCATGTTGGTCATGTGTTTGTTTTTTATAATCATACTTTACCACACTGGTTGGTTGGTGAAAGGGGCAGGAAGGGGTTAGCTATCGCTCGCCAATTATGTTAGCCGTGGCCGGGGAATTAAAATTCGGGTAACTGAGTTCATTGTCCTGTGAGCATTGTCCTGTGAGCATGCTGGTAGAAACGTATTGAAAATAAATAGTAGTAAACAAAAAATGATCCCAACCATTTTCAATCCACCGATGAATGAACACACTTTCCCATGCCATGTTGGTCATGTGTTTGTTTTTTTATAATCATACTTTACCACACTGGTGGGTTGGTGAAAGGGGCAGAAAGGGGTTAGCTATCGCTCGCCAATGATGTTAGCCGTGGCCGGGGAATTAAAATTCGGGTAGCTGAGTTCATTGCGCAGCGCTCTAACCGCTGCACCACCGCTCCACCCCGGTACCAATGTAAAGACACATGATGGAGGTGATGAACATCTTGGAAAATTGATGATCAACCATTGGTGTATGAGCTATTAAGAAGCTAACTGATAGATTTGAATGGCTGCCACGAGTGAAATCAGACGTGCGGTGATAACGACATTTAAAGTACGGACGAACTTAATCAGACATTACTTTTGGTCTAAGATGTGTATTTTAGCATTGACAGACATAGAGAAAATTACAAGAACGTTGTCAAATTATGATGCCTGGTACACTGCGAGTGCGTACATCCATAAGTCGGGACGTGCGCAAATCAACACTCGAGTTTTACTTTTGTCGATATATAAAAAAAACACCTACCACCACTTTGGATGTTGGCAGCCCAGTGTCCATTCTTATACCAAAACTGTGGAATTTACTCCATAGCAAATGACACAATCTAATGCCTCATCAGCCTTTACGTTTTACATAACACGTAAAGTTGTATGAACGCATCCATGATAAGTACTTCCTATCCTTCCCCCACACCTCTAATTAGCACGGCTGGATACGTACTACGCACAAAAAAGTTCAAACACGCATACGTACATGCAATGACGATAATGTTTTCATGTTTTTCTTTTCATAATGTCCCGCGATTTTATTCCGATTATGCTTTTGCCGTCATCTCATGAGATGAAGCATTCATTCACATCTCTCGTAAGGCAACGCAACCCTACGATTTAGCGAACGGCCTACGGAAGCAGAAACCACAGATCTACTTTTGAATCCCTTCAAGTGACCTCCGATGTATTAAGTGACATTATTTTTACCCATCCCACCAAGAGACATGTTCATCGCATGACAGTCAACCCTATATATTCGTTTCCTGGAGCTGAAATTTTGGGCAAAATTAAGTGCAGAACCAAATTGAACGTAATATTTTTTGCGCGCTCATTCATGATGAAGATGAAACTACACTTGAGAATACGGTTTATTCGTAACAAACTCTACGCAATTCTATAGGTCTCTGTGTGAGTCTATGGGTCTTTATGTCAGTCAATGTTAAACCGGGCTGAGACAATCAACTCACTCCACTTGAGAACCCATTTGAATCATGAGCAGTAGCATGAAACCAGGATCCAAACCTGGGATGTCAACGGTGCTAACTCAGCACTCCGACCTGTTTTCCACCCAGCCACCTTGACGATGATGACAACTTTCGATTTAAAGCTTTCGTGACTGCAGGGATTCATCTTGTTGGTTCTTCCGGTAAAGTCACGTAGAAGGGAAATAATAAAATAATAAAAATAAAACGTAATAAAATAATTCTCACGACGTTTCGGCCACAACACAACCTGAGGACGGCTGCTTGCGTTTGTGGCCGAAACGTCGTGAGAATTATTTCATCATGTCTTATTTTTAAATCCTTTATATTAAGTTCACTTGCTTGCTTGCTTGCTTACGACCGTGCAAATCTTTCGGTCGTGTTTTAACCCACTTCCCGTGATCCAATCGAGCTGACATTTTGCACACAGACTCGTTGTGCATGACAATTTATTTTCGTGAAAATATTTTTCCAAAATTTTCCACTTTTTAGGAAAAAAAAAATTTCATATTTAATTTAAAATACCAATGTGATAAAAATGAAACTCTTACTCAAGAAAAACTGAAATTAATAATAAAATAAAACCGATGCCACGCATATAAAGGATTTATAGTGAAAAACTTTGTTTTTACGGGTAAATTTTTATTATTTTATTATTTCCCTTCTAAGTGACTTTACCGAAAAAACCTTGACGATGATGACAGCGACGATCAAAAAGCCACAATCACTCGCCTTTTTGCGCTGGTCGACAGCTTGGCGGCAGTTTTGCCTGGAATCTTGGCCTCCTTCCTCCGCGGCTGGGCAGGCTCGCGCTCCGGCTGGTCAGCGTCCGAGCCGGTGCCGCTTGTGCCAGGGCTGTCTCCGGATCGTTGCTCCCTCTCAGCTGCACTCGACATGGCCTCGTGTCAACGCTGCCGGTGCAACACAACTCGCAAATCAACCCCGCGTCACCCATCCCCCACATTGCTCCACCTCCCCGAAACACACGTCTGGTTTATATTCTTAGGTTTTTTCGGTAAAGTCACGTAGGTAAAAAATTAAGTTAATAAAAGTAAAATAAAAATAAATTAAAAATCACGACGTTTCGGAGGCAACACAAGCTTCCGTCTTCAGGTGGAACCGTCACAGCACGATTGCTTGATACAGCAATTGCTTGATACAGCAATCGTGCTGTGACGGTTCCACCTGAAGACGGAAGCTTGTGTTGCCTCCGAAACGTCGTGATTTTTATTTTATTTTACTTTTATTAATTTTTATTTTTTTACCTACATGACTTTACCGAAAAAACCTAAGAATATGAATCCTTGCAGTCACGAAAGCTTCAAATCTAGAATTAACACACGTCTGGGTTTGCTACTAGTCCCGATGGACCCAATATATGGCCCACAGATGTATGCAGAATGTAAATCGTCATCATCACCAGCCATGATCCACTGCTGGATGAAGGCCTCCCCAAGTCATCGCTATCTCTCACAACCCTGCGGGTTTGATAAATCCAACTAGAACCTCTACATGAGCTGATTTGTATACGTACAGCCCCTCTGCCAGTCCACTGCTGGATGAGGGCCTCCCTACACCATGCGGGGCCATTGGCGTTATTTCACGCTTCTTCACCAGGCTGGCCAATGCGGATTGATGAAGGTGGGGAGAATAGACGATCGATCATAGTACAGTACAACAATGGATTTTGCTGAACTGCTATATGCTGACAATGCAGCCCCACGACAGCCTAAAACACCGGTTTCTTGCATGGTGGTCACCCATTCAGGCACTCGCCATTCTCAGCCCTGCTTAGCATAATACAAAATGTGTGGCAAGCATGCAAGGACGAATAACAAAAAGCGAAGCAGTTATATTAAGACATAATTCAATAACCAACGCAAAGTAAAGGCTTAAACGCTTGTATTCGTGAACCCAGTGTTCTATCCACATACGACACTTCAGTCATTAAACATCATCGCAGGAACACTTCAATCCAAAAATAATTCTCGCAAAATCCCCACCACCAACGTCACACCGATGTTATTTCCCACGCTTTGATATTCTCATTAACAGAAAATAAGCAAATCAGAGTACAAAGACACGATTGCCAAGTCCATTAGACATACAGTGTGGGTATTTAGGCAGACGGTAAGCGAAAATAATAGACTAATCTTCCATATTTCCCATCGGGATGTAAACATGGTTAGCGTGCATCATCCTCACTATAAACGGAGAACTGCTGAGCAGTACAGAGCAACACAAAGGAGCAGTATTCACAGGTCACAGTAACTCCATTGGCATAACATGAAGCGCAGGAACTTTGGAAAAAACTAGCAGGCTTTTTGATCCTCGCCAGCAATACTGCAGCCAGTCTGCCATAAATCCTCTCTTTCTTTTGCAAATCCTGCCATCACGCACTCTCAACAGCACCCTCACAACGGAGCAGTTGACCTTCAGTGTTAAATCTCAAGGTCTGTGATGATGCGGGTGTGTTAAGTTAATGTCCTTTGGAGTAAACAGACCTTTGGAAGTCACGTTGCATTAAAAAGCATCGTACTGTATACACTATATATATGTAGTGTTAAATCTCTGTGGAATCAATCAATGCTGGCCGTGTGGAAAGGCCCAATTTGACCTCTTGCTGAAGATCCCCCGTCGTGTGCCGGATACTTTCCACATTTTACGGTAAAAAGTTGAAGGTGCACCCCTGAAAAATTTGGTGGAAAGGCCTCCACTCCAGGAAGGTGTATTCGGCATACTCTTCGACATTGTCCAGACGTCTTGTTTGGTATGTACGTTGAACTTCTATCGCACCATACGTAGACAACCGTGCTAATCAGAGGTACGAGACCAATTGTGCTAATCAGAGGTCTTGGAAGAAGAGGTAGGAGTAAACCACACTTTACCCCACCACACGCAAACCTGCCCCGGTCGACTGTGGTGTGCCCATTTATACTGATGGATGTACAAGCAGGTGGAGGGGATTTGAGAAATTGTCCAAAGCTGCGAATGCCGTGCCGGAAGATGGAGTCGAACCGGTGACCTCTGGATTGCAAGTCCATACGGGCTCAGTATTACGCAGCGGCGGCTCCCTGCTCATCATACTTGAGAAATAGAACCGATACAATAGCTGTATGTGATTTCATAATAACAGTAATGCACCGGCCTTTGTCAATCCATTGCTGGATGAAGGCCTACTCACGCCGTGTCAATCAAAGGGGGTAGTTGACCATATTTCATGACAAGTTCAGATATCATTTGCCTCCGATGTTGCGTTCCTCACTGTGCCACCAACTCTTCCCCACCCCATGATTGATCAGGCTTGGATTATTTAAACGAGGTAAGGAGCCAATTCAGATAACACGAGGGAACCACAGGACATGCGCACACATGCAAAGCTTATTCAGCATGTTTTGATAGAATGCTTTTCAGAGCATGAGTGCACAGATCATAAATCTGGCTTTTGTAAATTACTTGCCAAAAAGAGAAAAGATGAGTTGCCAACTGCGAAACGAATGCTGATGCCAGCAATGTCAGGTAGAGATCTCTGATACTGCAAAGTTGCTTTTGCATTTTGTCCTCAATCTCTTTCCTCCGTCATGAAAATACAATTGAGATCTCCTTAAACACGTGTAAACATCGCCAGTTTTCAGATAATACAGTCCCATGTTTGTGAGCGTAATGTGGGGCTTGTTGCAGAGATATCAATGACACATATTTGCCTGTAATAGGTCTGGAAATAATATGAAAAATACCAAATCTCACAGCCAGTTCAATTTCATGGTGTGGTGAGGATTTTAGTCGGCAAGGTTGTGTACGCGCTAGCAAATCCTCCTATGATTGTCGTTTGGGAAATTGCATAGAACATGAACGCATCTTAATCCGATTCGGTCATATAAGCCTGTGTATGATTAGCACATTGCAAACAAATGAGCACGTACGAGCAATGCATGATGGCCAAATTGCGGTGCACAAAACCACAATGTTTGTGGGTTTATTGGTGTCACCATTAATCTGAGCAGCACACTTTGACAAAATCTGTGGTGTGCACGTCTAAGAGTAAACGATATTTGCTTCACATTTTACAACATTAAAGGTCCTTTCTTGGCGAAGACAGCTGACAAAACAAGCAAGAAGGGCCAAGCCACACGGCAGATAATAAACACGTCCAAAGCCTACTGAACAATCCCCTCCTGTGTGCTTCGTGCTCGGTAGAAGAAAACCCATCCCGTGAAGTCTCGCCATGGCCAATGTAATACGTTACACGTAGATCGATAACGTCAAATGCAACCAGGACAGATATTATTTGTTGTTGTTGATGTTGTTGTGTTTTAAACCAATGAACACACGGTGGTTATCCTTCTGTATATCACGAACAGCTGTCGTGGCGAGAAGACCTCGACAATGGCATTTAGCTGCTTGACATGTTGTTGTTGTTGTTAGCAAGAACATAACATGAAGCCCTCCTGTGAAATGTGTAATTCGTATGCGTATTTATGCATTTCACGATGGGAAAAGAGAGACAGACAGAGAGATATAGCCCACGGATAATCGTGCAAAACACGTAAACGAACCTCGCTCGCAAGCCTCTTTATGAAGAAAAGAAATCCATGCCAACAGAGTATCCATTTCATTTGTTGTTTATGCGTTCAGCTCAAGGACTCTACTACCGAAAGGGCCAATGTTCTGAACCATAAGCGGTGGTGGTCTTCAGGACAACCCACAACATGTTTGGCCCGAGAATAATAATAACAATATCAGCAACAACAACACAATAATAACAAACGAGCGAACCGAATGGAAGGTGTGACCGACGATGCAAGGGTTAAACTCGCGTTGGTTTTTTAAAGGTTTGGGTCAGCGAGCGAACAAAAGAAACGCACACGGCTGATGCCACCGACACCACCACTAACTAACCACATCCAGCAACTCATCCCTATTCTCTTCGTGATCCATCAACCCCTCTCCCTGTCTCATTCCATGTCGGTTGTCATTTCCCAACACGAATTCACTCACCCAACCCACACTGCATTAAGAAGCACAAGCCCGGCGAGTTCTATCACACACACCACACACACACACCACACACACACCACACACACACCACACACACACCACACCACACACACACCACACACACACACACCACACACACCACATACACCCCACACACAAACCCCCCACACACACCCCACACACTACACACCACACACACCCCACACACTACACACCACACACACCCCACACACCACAAACCACCGCACACCCCACACACCACAAACCACCGCACACACACACACCACACACACACCACACACACACGCACCACACACACACACACCACACACACCACACACACACCACACCACATACACCCCACACACAAACCCCACACACACACCCCACACACTACACACCACACACACCCCACACACCACAAACCACCGCACACACACTACACACCTCACACCACACACACCACCACACCCACACACCACCCCACACCACACACACACCACCCCACACACCACCCCACACACACACCACCCCACACACCACACACACACAGCCACCACACACCCCGCACCACCCACACACACACACCACCCACACATACACGCCACACCACACCCCCACACACCACACCACCCCACACACAATCACCACACACCCCCCACGCCACACACACTCCACACACACACCACACACCCCCACACACACACACCACCCCACTACACCCACCCAGCCACCACACACACCCCACACTCAACACACACACACCACCCCACACACACACACACCACCCCACACACCACCCCCCCAGAGGCACTTACTTGGCAACTCTCTTTTGTTCTCCAAGTCGTCTTCTTGTTCCCCGTAATAACCTTGCTCGTTATTTCTTTTTGATGTTACTAGTTGCAAGAAGAGGCGCAGGATGAGGATGGCGAGTGTGGGTTGATGGGGGAGGGGAGGGGAGGAGGTCGACAACGAAGACAACGCAGCCACCAAACCACGCTGCTGTCGAAATGTTGTTGTCTGCACCACCAACACCACCACCAACAACAACCAAACCCCCTAGTCTACACAAGGTCTCGTCAAAGCCAAGCAGCACAGCCTGCCTTGCTTGCTTGCTTGGAACCTGACCTCAACGTCTCTCCCGACTGGCTTCGCTTTCGCTCTGCGTATTGCTTCTCTCCGTGTCAGCACGCAGCGGTGTGTGGGGGGGGTAAGGCTATGAAGCTGTCCCCATCAGCTGTCCCCCAACACCACCACCACCACCAACAACACCACCAACCTCTTTGAGAAGCCCCCAAATAAAATAACGAAACGCGAACTCCGTCTCTCGTAACCTCGCCCCCTCCTCCTCCTCGTGTCCCTTCGCCGTTCCACGAACGTCTTGACGCGGCGTGTGTGTCTCTGTGTGTGTGTCTGTCTGTGTGTGTCTCTGTGTGTGTCTGTGTGTGTCTGTGTGTGTGTCTGTGTGTGTCTCTGTGTGTTTGTATGTGTGTGTCTCTGTGTGTGTGTCTGTCTGTGTGTGTGTGTCTGTGTCTGTGTGTGTCTCTGTGTGTTTGTGTGTCTGTGTGTTTGTGTGTCTCTGTGTGTGTGTCTCTGTGTGTTTGTGTGTCTGTGTGTGTGTCTGTTTGTCTCTGTGTGTGTTTGTGTGTCTCTGTGTGTGTCTATGTCTCTGTGTGTGTCTCTGTGTGTGTCTCTGTGTCTCTGTGTGTGTGCCCTGCTTGGTGTGTCTGTGTCTCTGTGTGTGTCTTTGTGTGTGTCTCTGTGTGTGTGTCTCTGTGTGTTTGTGTGTCTGTGTCTCTGTATGTCTCTGTGTCTCTGTGTGTCTGTGTGTGTATCTCTGTGTGTGTTTGGGTGTGTGTCTCTGTGTGTTTGTGTGTGTGCCCTGCTTGGGGTGTCTGTGTGTGTGTCTGTGTGTGTGTGTCTGTGTGTGTGCCCTGCTTAGTGTGTGTCTCTGTGTGTCTCTCTGTGTGTGTCTATGTGTGTGTGTCTGTGTGTACCCTGCTTAGTGTGTGTGTCTGTGTGTGTATCTCTGTCTGTGTGTGTGCCCTGCTTAGTGTGTGTCTCTGTGTGTGTCTGTGTGTGTGTGCCCTGCTTAGTGTGTGTCTCTGTGTGTGTGTCTCTGTGTGTGTGTCTCTGTGTGTGTGCCCTGCTTAGTGTGTGTCTCTGTGTGTCTCTCTGTGTGTGTGTCTCTGTGTGTGTGTCTCTGTGTGTGTGTCTCTGTGTGTGTGCCCTGCTTAGTGTGTGTGTCTCTGTGTGTGTCTCTGTGTGTGTGCCCTGCTTAGTGTGTGTCTCTGTGTGTGTGTCTCTGTGTGTGTGTCTCTGTGTGTGTGTCTCTGTGTGTGTGTGTCTCTGTGTGTGTGTCCTGCTTAGTGTGTGTCTCTGTGTGTGTGTGTCTCTGTGTGTCTCTCTGTGTGTGTGTCTATGTGTGTGTGTCTCTGTGTGTGTCTCTGTGTGTGTGCCCTGCTTAGTGTGTGTCTCTCTCTCTGGCTGCCTTCCCCTCCTCCCTCCTGGCTGCCTGCGGCTCCGTCTCTTCTCTCTCTCTGCGCCCGTCCCCTCCCCTCCCCACGTGGAGCGCGTTCACGCCTCCGCCGCGATGACGTCTCTCCACGCCTGGGTCAGCTCAGACGGAACGACGCTGCCTCGGTGGTGGTGGTGGCGGAGGAGAAAGAGGAGGCGAGAGGGTGGGTGGGTGACTGTGTGAATGAGAGCAGAGAGGGGTGGGTGGGTGACTGTGTGAGTGGGAGCAGAGAGGGTGGGTGGGTGACTGTTTGGGTGAGTGGGAGCAGAGAGGGTGGGTGGGTGACTGTGTGAGTGAGTGGGAGCAGAGAGAGAAGAGTGGGTGGGTGGGTGACTGTGTGAGTGGGAGCAGAGAGGGTGGGTGGGTGACTGTTTGGGTGAGTGGGAGCAGAGAGGGTGGGTGGGTGACTGTTTGGGTGAGTGGGAGCAGAGAGGGTGGGTGGGTGACTGTGTGAGTGGGAGCAGAGAGGGTGGGTGGGTGACTGTTTGGGTGAGTGGGAGCAGAGAGGGGTGGGTGGGTGACTGTGTGAGTGAGTGGGAGCAGGGGGAGAGGGGTGGGTGGGTGACTGTGTGAGTGAGTGGGAGCAGAGGGAGAAGGGTGGAGATGGGGGTGACTGTGTGAGTGAGTGCACAGAGGGAGAAGGGTGGGTGACTGACTGTGTGAGTGAGTGAGTGGGAGCAGAGGGAGAGAGAAGGGGGAGGGGAGAGAGAGGGTGGGTTGACTTGGTGAGTGAGAGAGAGGGGGGTGAGTGAGAGGGGGGGGTGAGTGATTTGGTGAGTTTAGAGTGTGTGGTGGAGAGAGAGAGAGCGTGGGTAGACTTCCTGAGTGAGAGCAAGGAGAGAGATAAATGGAAGAGTGAGAATGAGTTGGTGATTGTGAGTGGTGGGTGGGTTCTGGGTGGAAACGCCGTTTCCTGTGTGGGGATTTGTAACATCCAGGCGGCCACAGACGTCGTGGTGGTGGTGGTGGTCGTGGCGGCTACGAAGCGACTCGATCAAGGCGGTGAGATACATTAAACACACCATCTTGTTAGGGGTGGAGGGGTAGAGAGAATTTCACTCTTGCTGGGCAAACACTACAACAACAACAAACACAACAACAACAGGAGCGATTCGAATGCGGAAACGCCGCTGCTGCTCGCATTGGCGTTCTGCCGCTTGCGGACGACATCGCCGTCGGTTTAACACGGAGACTTTCGCGATAACAACAATATTATACACAATATTATTAATATTATACGCAATATTATCAATAATATTGGTATTAACACGTTACGCGATCTAACACCGCACCCCAGCCCCCTTTAAAAGACGTCTGGATGACATCTCCATGGTGAGTTGTTACACAGACGACCCGTGTAGACGGCTAAGATGGGCAAGTGTGGTGTTGTTGTTGTTGTTTGTGTGTACACTTGATACACACACACACACACACCAGGGTATCTGAGGTGCACACTCGTGTAAACGTATGCATTCTTCACCTGAGGACGGCTGCTTGCGTTGTGGCCGAAACGTCGTGAGAATTATTTTATTATGTTTTATTTTTTTATTACTTCCCTTCTACGTGACTTTACCGAAAGAACCAAGAAGATGAATCCCTGCAAGTCACGAAAGCTTTAAATCGAAATTTAAGTCTGCAGAGTTGTGTGCTTGCTATTGTAAATGTAGGCGATGCCGTGTCAACCCACACGGCTGTAGCCTCGTGTTCTTGTACGGGGGACGTTTGAGTTTTCAGGCACATGCGGCCACATTTTTTTTGCTTTTTTGTTGGTTTATTTTTCGTCTATTTGTGAATTTGTTTGTGAATTTGCTTGTCTATTTGTGAATTTGTTCGTGAATTTGTTTGTGAATTTGTTTGTCTATTTGTTTGTGAATTTGTTTGTTTATGTTTTCGTCTATTTGTTAGTTTATTTTTTCGTCTATTTGTTTGTGAATTTGTTTTTTTTCGTCTATTTGTTTGTTTATTTTTTCGTCTATTTGTTTGTTTATTTGCTTGCGTTTCTCCCATTGTGATGTGCGATTTTGTAGGATAAACGTCGAGATTTAGAAGGCCACCGGGGTGATGAATGAATAAGGTCTGAATTGATCTGTAATAAGTGAGGGGCACTGATAGTGGGTTGACAGGTACTGTGTATGTGTGTGTTTGTCAACGTACCCTGCTGATGATGCGTCCTTACCACAGGTAGTAGTGTTAGTGTGTGTCGACTGCATGCGGTGGTTTGTGTGTCTGTAGGTCAATGAGACTCAACAACCCCGCCAGAGCTGTGTTATTGTGTACTTGCCAATGCCACTGTGTACTCAGTAATGTCATTGTTATACAGCACTTACATGGTTGTGTATACTTCCTACAGGATATGGACCCAGTGCTAGTGTCTCTGTGACCTGCAAACACGCCACCTAATGTGAGTACACACGTGTAATTGTGTGTTTTTGTGTAATTGTACACGGTACTTAGCATTGTGTATACTTCCTACAGGATATGTACTCGGTGTTTGTGTCTTTGTCTCTTTGAACTGAATACACACCACCTAATGTGAGTACACACGTGTAATTGTGTGTTTTTGGTATTGTAAATGTATACAGTTATTAGCATTGTGTATACTTCCTACAGGATATGTACTCGGTGTTTGTGTCTTTGTCTCTTTGAACTGCATACACACCACCTAATGTGAGTACACACGTGTAATTGTGTGTTTTTGGTATTGTAAATGTATACAGTTATTAGCATTGTGTATCAGAGGTGGGACAAAGTCATTGTTATGCAAGTCCAAGTCGAGTCGCAAGTCATCAAATTCATGACTCGAGTCTGACTCGAGTCCAAGTCACATGACTCGAGTCCACATCTCATAGGTGGGACAAAGTCATTGTTATGCAAGTCCAAGTCGAGTCGCAAGTCATCAAATTCATGACTCGAGTCTGACTCGAGTCCAAGTCACATGATTCGAGTCCACACCTCTGTTGTGTATACTTCCTACAGGATATGTACTCACTGCTGGTGTCTCTGTCTCTTTGACCTGCATACACACCACCTAATGGGAGTACACACGTGTAATTGTGTGTTTTGGTACTGTAATTGTATACAGTTCTTACCGATGGCTGTACGTACTGCAAGTAGTGTGTGTGTGTTGTATATGTCATGGTGGTTTGTGTGTCTGTAGGAAGAATTGTTTACACACTCATGTAATTGTGTACTTTGCTGTGCATATTATGAACGGACAGTATGCACATTAGCCTGCAGTTATGGTGGTGGTAATTTCTTGTTGACTTACACATACCACCAGTACTACCTTGATAATGCTATACAATGTAATTGTGTATTGCACTTGCTAACCTGTGCTGTATTGCTATTGTAACGTGCTGAACCGCCCACACTGGACATCTGTGAAAATAGCTTAATAGCTCATCGGATTTCTCCAGTCTGAATACAGATTCTGAAAACACTATGTAACACAATTTTTGTGCCTGGGTAGTAAGTGTTATTTCATAATTGCTTATGCTTAAAAAGTATACAAAATGGCTATTATTCCCCACAAACTTTGCTTTTGTGACCAGGACAGTGATATTTTGAAATTTACCTTTTTTCAATGAGAAAACGGGCCAATTTGTGACTTTTCGTTCATGTAAAGTAAAAAACAACAACATGTGAATCAAAATTAACATTATGTTTTCTAAAGTAATACAAAAATGACTACAAAAGATTTAGAAGTAAGTAGTTTTTCGAGATTTACGATTATACTGTAAATCACTTTAACGTTTCAGCCCCCAAATTTAGTCTCCCATCATGTTCTCGTTATACTGTCCTTGGTAGCGGCGTTCAAAGTCAAGTATATCCTGGTGGAAGCGCTCGCCTTGCTCCTCCGAGTACGCTCCCTTGTTCTTCTTTCTTTTATCAAAATGAGCATCAAGGATATGGACTTTGAGGGACATCCTACAGCCCATTGTGCCGTAGTTCTTCACCACAGTCTGAACCAGCTCCACATAGTTTTTGACCTTGTGATTGCCCAGGAAGCCACGAACCACTGCGACAAAGCTGTTCCAAGCCGCTTTCTCCTTACTAGTGAGCTTCTTGGGGAATTCATTGCACTCCAGGATCTTCTTTATCTGTGGTCCGACGAAGACACCGGCTTTGACCTTTGCCTCAGACAGCTTAGGGAAGAAGTCTTGAAGGTACTTGAAGGCTGCCGACTCCATATCTACAGCTCTGAAAACTTTTTTCATAAGGCCCAATTTTATGTATCAGCACCTTCCGGGGGTCCACCAGTGGCTCCCACTGACGTTGTTCCTCCCCACAGAGAACTCGGTCTGCTGTGGCCAGTCTCACCTGTGGTAGTGCGCCTTGGTGTCTAAATCTTTTGTAGTAAATTTTGTATTACTTCAGTATAAATACATGTACATTTTAATTTATATGTTGTTTTATTCTGACTTTTATGTGAACGAAAAGCACAAATTCGCATGTTTTCGCATTGAAAATAGGTACATTTCAAAATATCACTGTCCTGGTCACAAAAGCCAAGTGTGGGGGGAATAATAGCCATTTTCTGTACTTTTGAGGCATACTTAATTAGGAAATAACACTTACTACCCAGGAACAAAAAAAAATTGTGACAGTGTAATAGTTCTGGTGGACAGTTAAACACGTAGGCTTTCGCGACCAATATATTTTTCGTTACAGGTTTTTTTGGGTTCAATCACGTAAGTAGAATTGTGTGGTTAAACCCGCCACCACCCGACACAGATAATTAGTAAGGTTTGTCACGTAAACAAAAAATGCCCAAAAAACCCTCTATAATAGTTCTGGTGGCGTTCTCTCACCTATGGGCACATACCACCACCACAACTGTGTACACATGTAAAGGGTACACTCACCAATGTACATAACTGATACATACTGGCTAGTGTACACCATTGCGGTGAGGTTGTGTGTCTCGACCTACAGACACACCACCACCTTACTATGTACATACTTAATGTAATTGTATACTAAGTGCCTACTAAAGTACCTTACTAATACTGTCTGTACACAGAGCACACAGCAAATGTTGGGTCGGGTGTCGGTACCATAACTGTGTACACACATACATCACTAGTTGAACACAGTTGTGATGTTGGTGTGTGTTGCGTGAAGGGGGGGAGCGGTGGTGAAGCGGTTAGCGAGTTCGATTCTCGCTCACAGCCACCAACACTGATAACGCATGATCTGAACCGGTCCTGGGCCTCAACTGAGTACCTGGTGCGATGTGTAAACATGAGCACCGAGGAGACAAAGGCGGCCGGGCGTAGTGCTGGCCACCCACCCCCTCGTATCCCGTGCTAGTCTTCATAGGTGCTTGCTAAGAGCCCTTCCCCCAACAGTCTTTTCAGGCTATACAGGGGGGGGGATCTTTGTATTGCTCTGCCTAAGCTCCCAGCTGTCTGCCCCTGCTTGTCATGGACTGTACTGTGAAGCTGTGTATTTCCATACACAGTGGTGTGTGTATGTGCTGTGACCACGTGTAAACAGTATCACCCAGTCGACATGTGCTTTTAGCTGTACTCATTCCTGATAATCATCAACAGCTGTGGTCCACTGCTGGATGAATGTCTCCCACAAGCTGTTGGTAGACCTCACGCGGCCTTGCTATGCGACGATCCATTGGACTCCTGCACAGGAGCCGGTTCACCGCTCCGATGTCACCTCGGATGTGTTCCCTCCGTTGGCTGTCGTTCTATCATCAGGTCTCATCTACCGGCCAATCGTCATCCTTCCCAAGCCCACTCACTTTTGTGAACAAAGAATGTTGCCATCTTACCGCTGGTTACAATGTCGCAGAGGCGTGCATGCTCCTTTTGGCTGCCATTCCTTCAGCCTTGGCTATTGTCATCCTGTTTCACTGGTGTGTGCCTTATGCAAGGCATCATGATTAGTAAGGCATCATGATTAGTATTGATTTGACCGCTGCTCGATGAAGGCCTTCCCTTCCTTCCGGCATATTCTATCCCATCCTATGGTTGCCATTTCATCGTCGCCAGCCTCTTCTGTCTGCCGTCATCCTTTCCAGCGATGTGCTCTGTCCAAAAACCCAACTTAACTTTTCAAGTCTCAAATTTGAGTTTGTAATCTGATCCACGTGTTCCTCTTCCTGTTTCCCAGTGTAATGCTAAACATGCACCTCTTTACTCTTTGCACACACACACTTAAACTTTTGTAAAAAATTGTCATGTCAGCATCCACGTTTCCTATCCATGTCATCGCACGCCGTATCCACCGATTGAAACGTTCTTCTGTGATATTTGAAGAAGGGCCATTGACTATAACGTCGCTGATTATATGTTTCCTTCTAAGGCAGCGTTGTTGGCGAATGTGAGTTTTCTCTTGACATTTGTATGTTGCTTTCATTGTCGACTTAAATTTCCTAAAAGCACTCCAACTTGCTCTTGCTAGCCTCTTAATTACATAATTTGTAGGCCAAGCTGCCTTCAGTAATTGCCAAAGGTATACATGTCACTCTGTTGTGCTTTCCAGTCAAGGACTGAATCGGTATTAACTCGTACTCGACTTTTCTTTTGTTCAAGTTTATCTTGAGCCCAACTTTGCAGTGTCCATCTTCTTGGTTTTTTCGGTAAAGTCACGTAGAAGGGAAATAATAAAAATAAACATAAAGAATAATTTTATTATTTTTATTTCCATTACTTTATTATTTCCCTTCTACGTGACTTTACCGAAAGAACCAAGAAGATGAATCCCTGCAGTCACGAAAGCTTTAAATCGAAATTTTGCAGTGTCCTTTTAAATATCCATCATATCTTCCTGCAGTTTCATTGGTTGATATTAATGACTGTTATAAGAAAATCAGAGATGGTTAATACTTTTTCTCTGTTTATGTTTCAAGCCTTTTACCCAATACAATTTCCCTAAATTCTGGATCTCAGAATGTTGCCGTGATTGTTGTGTGTTGAGCTTCTGCCGCACCATACGTAACTTTGGTGAGAGCATACCTTTGGTGAGACCATATCTCATGGACTCACTCGTATTATTTACTTTGCTACTTTCTTGATTCCATCTCAGTATTTTTAAATCCTTTATATTAAGTTCACTTGCTTGCTTGCGTTTTTTAATCCACTTCCCGTGATCCAATCGAGCTGACATTTTGCACACAGACTCGTTGTGCGTGACAATGTAGGAAAAAATCTATTATATTTAATCACCAATTGCTTAATGGTGGTAGGCATTCATCTGACCCATAGGTGGCAGCCATCTCAAGCCAGAGGACGAGAGGACTCTAGCCGCCACGCATATAAAGGATTTATAGTGAAAAACTTAGTTTTTACGGGTTAATTTTTGTTGTTCCATCATACACTCCACAGTTTCCATATATTTTAATGTAAGCCTCTATTTGTGAGAGCTTGGATGATCATACATTTCCACTGAGTCAAATAGCATGTTTCAGACGGAATGTCTTTCGTCAGGGGAAACACATGACCATACTACGCCATGCTGCGTCAGTGCCGATTAGTGGAGATATCCACTTCACAATGTGGTGCATACCACCCCCATGAAAGCCACCTCCGAACTATTAATATCTTAACACCACATATGACAAATTCACCGGGAATGCACCCAATCTCGTCAGATTTTGGTAAGTTTAGCCTGGAAGGTGGTCGATTGCACAACGAGGTTGTTACAGGCTTGTGCGTCGTAGCAGCAGAGGGCGGTGAAATCAAATCCATTGCCCTTGCCGTGTGTACTTCATTGCTCCCGCACTCATGCTGCCCATCTTCATCAGCTCCCACTGACCAGCATGGTGACGTATCAGAGGTCGCAAACGGGTTTTGATTCCTTACCCGTACCCGTACCCGGCCGCACCAGGGTCGCAAACGGCTACCCGTACCCGGCCGGGTACGGCTTCCCGTTCCCTACCCATACCCGTACCCTACCCGAAATGAGTGACAAACGGTTACTCACCAGTGACTCACGGCCTACCCGTACCCGGCCACACCAGGGTCGCAAACGGCTACCCGTACCCGTACCCGGCCGGGTACAGGTAGCTGGGTATCGGGTAGGGTACGGGTATCGGGTACCCGGTTGCGACCTCTGTGACGTATGCTTAAATTACCCCCACGATCAGCATAGCGTGAAGACAACCTCATCTAGCAGTGGAATTCCAACAAGGGCTGTAACATGTACAGTACTTCTGTACCAGTAACATTACTACTGTACTGATGACTAATAAGTATTAAGTGGCTTTTGCTTTCTATTGACTTAAGCGTCAATAGGAGTGATTGTGTATAATGCATTACTTGTAATATATTCGAGCAATTTAGAGCTTTAGGCTGACCCTGCCCTATGAGTGAACCCAATCAACCACCATATGACACATTTTTAGCACCAACATTTTTAAATGTTCTGTTTCAGATTCTTCTAGTCATAAACATAGACTTGACTACAGGTATATCAAATGTAACCTTTTTAGCTCTTCCAGAACTTAATTGGCATCAAAGACAAAGATCTCTGTATATCCTTAAAATACTTTTGGGGGTGTGGGTGGCCAGCACCATGCCTGGTGATGTTTAAGACACCGCACCAGGTATTCATTTGAGGCTGAGTCGCCATAGGGGAGGCCCAGGACCGATTCAGATAATCGTTACTGTTGTTGGGCATGAGCAGGAATCAAACTCGGGTCGCCGGGTTCGTAGCACAGCGCGCTAATTGCCGCACGAACGCTTCCCACCATTTACCTAATTCACTTGTGTCAGATTCTCTAGGTATGAATCACACATTACGGCTTTAAAGTTGTCAGTTTTACAGTGTGAGGTGTGGCCACATAGGATGGGATGACACTCGGTCTCTGCTGTCCGTCAGTATTCTCCGGGTACTCCAGTTTCCACCCACATGCAACTCATGAATGGTATTGGCTAAACATGCCAAAGTAGGACCCTCCGGTAAAAATGGTGTCTTGGGGACTCAATGAGACTTTCCTGGGTAAACAATTAGCAATACAGTAATATACTCATGTTAACAACAGCTCATGAAGTACAGCCAATCAATAATTATCAATTCATAGCCAAGTAGGATATGAGAGGGCAAAACCTCCGAATATTGGATTTTAATTTGTTGCATTGAGTGTGTTCTTATATTGAGGATAAGGCAGCCAAGGGATGGAATGTGTCTGAGAGGACGTTTTTCCCCCCGAGCTGACGGGGTGATGAAATTGGTTCGTGTGCAAGTGCTGGTTGGATCGTTGCATTGCAGGCTTGTGGGAGATGACGGCAGCTTGGGGCGACCTTCGTCCAATAGTGGATTGATCATGGCTGATGATGATGATGAAGGAGGTCATAGAAAAATATGATCCCTGGCAATATACAGAATGTGTTTGTGTTTTAAAGAAGAAATACTGCGTTTGCAAAACTTAATTTATGCATGATGCATGGGCCAGATGAGTTAAATAAGCTGTGGGTCGGCCACATGTGTGTTTGGGCTGTGTTGCGTGAGACTGCGGTTAAGCAGGAAACCCATGCATTTGGATCAGCCTCAATTGTAGCAATTGAAAAACGTGTTTGTTTGCTCAGCCTGCTGCAACAATTCAGCATCAATTGCCAGGAAACACATGCGTGTCAGAGGATTTTAATGATGCCCGAGATGCACTCCGCAGTGCATCAGGGGTTTGTAAGTTTACGTAATCACACCTACTGACAAGCCACTCATCATGTCATTCCCAAGGATGGATGTTGTTGAGAAAGCAATACATCTCATAGTCTACCCACCAACACCCGAACTCGGTTATCTAATGATGATTACTGATCATAATTGGAAATACTGTAATCCTGACTCCATTTGTACTTCATACTCTGGCTCTTAGTATAATTAATTGCACTCGGTCATCTTGTAAATCGATACAGGATGAATCACAAATAGTTTTAAAGTCTGTGTGTGCGCACAAAAACTATACGCAGCAAGCGATGGGTTTCATTTATTAGTAAACATAATTTGTAATGTCTGCTTGCAAAACAAACTATGACAATGCAAGAGAGGCCTGTCCTCCGGGTGAGTACCACAGAATAAAAGGGCAATCTCTTCCGTATCAATATTTTATTGCGACAAAAAGATAATGGTGCAGCCCTGCAATTAGTTATGCTACAGTTCGTCGAAGGGCCTCCACGAGTGGGAGCTTGACAAAACCCCTCTAGAGGTGATTTGGCCTCACCTTCCATGCTGGCTAGCAATCTTGGAAGAGGTTAAAGTACCCACACTTTACCCCACTACATATGACCTGCCGTCACGACTGTCACGTACCCATTTGTACTGTTGGGTGGACCGAGGCGGGCAGGGAGTGTTTAAGAAACTTCCACCTTGGTTGCAACTACCATGCCGGGAAATTGAATCAAACCAGCGACCTCTGGATTGCAAGTCCAGTGTGCTGACAGTTACACCACGGCAGCATTCCCCACGAGAGCACCGCAGAACTAAAGGGTAATCTGTCATTGCTATCAATATTGCATTGCGATAATTGCCGCATTAAAAAAATGGCTCGCGTTTCTCCATCCCGGTGTTTTCTGCAGGTGACGCGCGGGTTTGCCAAATCCCCAGCTGTGTGGTAGCTCCGTCACGGAGTAAATAATAGGATCTCTGCTGGGGAAAGATGCCGCACGAGGGGGTCCAAAGAGGAAGGGAAGAGCTTGGAGACGACGGCGTGATGGAGGGCACGGGCGATCATGGCACATTCACTGCTGCAGCAGATTACAAAGCCGCTGACTTGACGCAGGTTAGTGTCGGCTGCTTTGACTGCACAATTGCAACACGAATGACCATCAGTAGCTCTAAAAGTGGTACAAATTTTCTGAGAATGGGATTTATATGTATCAAAAAGGAGCATACGCCGAAACAAATGATTTAACTTTCAGCCATCTGTCAAACCACCCCTGCACGCAGACCTTCCTGCGCCATGGTGATGATTCTTTGACCATACTTCTCCAACTTAGTCAGTGCGGATGGGTGAATGCGCAATGGCAGGGCCGTTTAAAATATCACTCGTCACCGATGTTAGCCTTGGTTTCTCGGTCCAGAGGGCATGGTTTAATCATATAATTGTACTTAAATCGTCGTGATACTCACGTTTACCCAATGACATCAGTGCATTATATCACGTGATTAATCCAAAGATACGGATTATAATTGGGGCTGATATTAAGTGGTATAAGTGCAGTATTATTTTTTTGCATCTCATTCTGATAACGATGAAACGTAATTTTGTTCACGTTTTGTACATTTTAATGTAACCATAGGTTGTGCAGTTATATAGTACTTCCTTATCATCGCAGTATGGCTCTACCAAGCCCTACTCCCTTCATTTGTTCTGTCCATCTTCCTCCAGCTGAGCTTCAGGCGTGGCGACCGGATAGTCGTCCACCAGCAAATGTCCAACGAGTGGTGGTGGGCCGAACTGAGCGGCTGCTTTGGCTATGTCCCGGCAAGATATTTCACGGAAAGGGACCCGCTGCAGGACCTGGGCGAGGAAGACACTTGGCAGGACGATGAGTACTTCAACAGCTACTCCAAACTGGTATGTCCCAGTGCCCGAGTCACTCGCGATATCGGTCACATTCGGCTCTGTTTTTACCTCCACACGCTCGCCAGTGGGAGAGGTAATACTGGTCGGAATTCCCTTGCATTGTCATAGCAATCATAATACTAATTCGTAGCCAACCAGGTGGCTGAACGGATGAGTGAATGGTTTTGCAACCCAGACATATCATTGGAAGAATAATATCTCACAATACCGGAAGAGGGGTGAACTACATGTAAACACATTGTCTTAAGTGGTGCATTATTGCGCAACTGGCAAAAACGTGGACTATTAATTTTCTGGAATGACTTACAGATTCTCCAGGACAGCTATCTTAAAAAAAGAGATCCTGGGAAAAGCAGGACAGGTGGCAACACTAGTCACCTGCCAGGCCAGTGGACTTGGAAATTCATACCATTCAAAACACGAGATTACAGGCAACTGCACGACTGACGTGAGTAGATGTTAGGTCAAAGCCAACGTGAAAATGCAATTGTCTTGCAATGACGTTGCTAAAAACAATGCGGTTGTGTGTTTTGCTTTGTTTAACGTAGATTGCAACGCTTAGTAAAGTTAACAAAAACACGTAGCACTGCGTTGGCATTGTTGCACAAGCACAATTAAAAAGCCAACACATTCGTCAATAAAACTTCCCGAAAAAATGTACAATAGGTGACGTTTTTGAAAATGGCATTACTTTATCAGAGAGACGACGAAGGGCCATTGTTCTTAACGAATTTGTTCAGTTATTTGGGAAAATAAAGTTTAATTCGCATCACGAACATGCAACTTTGTTCAACAAAGCTGCTGAACTATGTTGCTCTTCAACTCTAGCAATGCGTGCTCTAATTATATGGATGGGATCACGTGGTTAACATGGCTGATTTTATTTTTACGTGTATGATGGCTAGATGTTTGATAAGAAAACTGGACTAATCTGTCTTTCTAAAGGTAAACAACACATTCACCTGTTACTTTTCTTATTATTTTATCATGTTTTTTTATGATTTCACTAAAGTTCCTGAATAGTGTTTTAAAAGTGAAATTTGTAGGCTCAGGAGGCACCTTGGCTTACCTAGACCCCTGCCAGTTTTCCTGGGCCAGGTTGTCCAGGCGAGAGGTGAGGGCGGAGATAGGGCCTCCTAGCCTCTACCATATTGCACACAGATATTGGCCATCATTGAGTTTGTCAACTCGGTAATGTATAACTGTGTCGTAAAACAAAAACGACACTTTCAATGTGTAACATAGCATGTTGCGCAACGTTAGAGGATTGTAACAATTATATAAGGTAAAGGTGCAGGCCGACAATTACTTGCTTACATCACCGCTGTTGGAAGAGCCTTTACTAGGTGGTGCTCTAGATACCCACACATGACACAACCACACACGACCTGCCGATCGACTGCGGTGTACCCATTTATACTGCTGGATGGACAGAGGATGTGATGATTTGACAAACTTGTCCATTAAATTGCGATTTAAAGCTTTCGTGACTGCAGGGATTCATCTTCTTGGTTATTTCGGTAAAGTCACGTAGAAGGGAAGTAATATTATTATTTTATTATGTTTTATTTTTATTATTTTATTACTTCCCTTCTACGTGACTTTACCGAAAGAACCAAGCAGATGAAACTTGTCTATTGTTTCAGCTGCCATGCCTGGAGATCCAAGCCGACGACCTCAGTATGTCCAGTTCAGTGTGATAGCCCTGAGCCAGATGGAGATGTCTCGTTAGGTCTGCGTATCTCGTTTTGGTCATGGCTCGGCATGGCAATTAACCGCGAGAGGCCCCCCCCCCGCATGCAGGCTCGGCTCAAATGAGGACAAAGGGTAAAAGATTCCAACAAGCAAATTAACTTTAATCTCAAAACAATTACCGCCGTCCCTCCCGCCTTCTAACCGCTGCGTTACCGTGTGCAGAAGCTGCAGCAGGAGATGCTGGCCGACCGAGTGCGCACCGAGACTTACGGTGCTGTCATGAAGAGGAGCCGCGCGTGGCTACGGGGCAAGGCGGTGCTGGATGTCGGCTGTGGCTCTGGTATCATCAGCATGCTCTGTGCCAAGCATGCCCAGCCATCACGGGTACTGTCGCCCTCGACTCGGCACACTGTGCACCGCTCAGAGAGATGCACCTCGGGGCCCTTTTAAAGAGTCGTGTCAAGGCAGCCGGCACAGGCAGATTTGTACCAGCACAAGCCAGCTGATAGACATGATTGTTAAATATTTATTACGCCGCATTACTTTAACCATTTAGCTGCGCTTTTTTCAATTGGTGTACAATATCTGGATTTTTCCAGATTCGAACCCAAAACAACTCGGTGACAGCTGTACCGACAGCTTACGTCAGCTTGTTTACATTTATATGCAGATCTGGCCTCTAGGATGAGCGATAGTGTGAGTAGCTCGCAATCGGAAGGTTGCGAGTTCAAATGCTGGTTTGATGGTTGACTCGGCTCATCATTCCTCGGGAGCTTGATAAAATGAGTACCACTGGGAATAATTAATTGACAAAGGTACCACTGTGGGAAAGGTAATCGTAGTTGTGCGATTGCTACAATTGCTCTCACCTTAGGAATGTGGAATTTCCACCACTGGTTCAGGGCTGTAAACATAAGATGAGCACCAATGCCTCAATGCTCATTTGGGGCAACATATCCCGTTTGACTTTTTTTTTGGATAACATGGAGCAGTACAGGGGTGAATTCTCCGCAGCTCTAATTAAATTATCTTTGCTGATACCATGGAAGAGTAGCGTGGGTTAGGAGATAATTCTTGGTTTCAGTTTGCAGGCTCTATAATACCATCGTCATCACCAGTTATTGTTTGTCTAATGCTGCATACACAATATTAAAACTACGCTTTGCATTTGTTGTTTGAAACTTTAAGCTGTAAAAGTCTGAAAATAATATTTAAGCAGTGGCTGCAAGGGTGAGCAACTCGCGGAGGAGAAGTGACCTGCCATAGAGCAAAAAAAATATACGCGAGACTCGCAGGGAATGCAATGTTCCTTCGGTGCGGAACAATCCTACAAGTGGAAATATGCAGTGATGGAAAGCGGTGTATAGCTTACATTAATCATCATCTAGTTGCTTCCATCATCTCATTAGCGACGTTGAAGCCAAACAAATGTCTGCCATGGTTCTCTTTCTGTAGCCAGTCTCGCTGTTTCATTCAGTATTAATCTGTATTCTTCTTTCAGCCCTGCATCTGTCTGCCTGCTTTTATGTATTCTACTTCTCATATTTCTTTTTTTGTTTGTCATTGTTATTTGTTCATTAAATTTCAATCCCCTTCTAGATATTTTACCACTGCTTCAATGCATCTGGTTTTCTGTCTTCCCTGGCTCCTAATTTCCTGTACTTCTTCTATGCATCACCAGCTGCGGCATCCTGCCCAGGATCATTCTCGTAAAGTGTTCGAACCACGGTAGCTTTTACAAAGCAACCGTAAACATCAGCCACATTGAATGTACCCATCCATTGCATATTTATCATTATAATATTAGTAAATTGACACCATTTTCTATTATGACTGATGATGCATCTAGGATATTTAGAACTATTAGTATCTGCTGAAAATGGCTTAAGAGGTTCAGTGATTAATACTCTTAGGTTGTTTCGGTAAAGTCACGTAGGTAAAAAATCTATAATAAAAGCATAAAAAGAATAGAAAAAAAAAAGTATTTTACTTCTATTAATTATTTTATTTCCATTATTATTTCTATTATTTTTATTATTTTATTATTTATTTTACCTACATGACTTTACTGAAAAAACCTAAGAGTATGAATCCTTGCAGTTACGAAAGCTTCAAATCTAGAATTCAGTGATTAACTTTATGCATGTCAACAAAATTCAAGGGAACATTATATTCATGCATGTGCACTTAATTGGCTGACTACAGTCCCAGCTAAGAAGGTCATTGTAACACACAGGTTTGGCATGAATCCTGCAACCAAATCGTGACCGGTATTTTCAGATCTGGTAAGCTAAGTAGGTGTTTTGCTTGTTAGTATTTGGATAGGAAACGACTTGGAAGGCCAGGTTTTGTGGATTGAGTTGCGAGGTGGCGAGAAGATGGCAGCATAGCAATGGATCTTGAAGCCATCTATGCTGAGGTTTGATTGTTACCCCCTCATATGTGTGGGTTTTCTTCCTCCCACAAATTAAACACTCATCAATGGAACTTGTAAAATTATTGCAATGCAGGACCCTCCTGCAAAATAGTTTTTTTCTCATTGAATCGGTCTTGGGTAAATAAAGGCTGATATTTAATACGTAGGCTTTTGCGACCAATATTATCGAAAAGAGGTTTTTTTGGCTTAGATCACATAAATATTTTAAGGACACATTGATATTTACGCAACATAACCCAAAAAACCTCTTATGGAAAGGCTAATATTTTTCATAGACGCCTTTTGACCAAACCACCTGAAAAGCACCCCATCTCTTGAGACCACAAAAGCTAAGCAGGCTTGATCCTGCAAAGCGCTTCAATGGGTGACCACCATGCACAGGGTTTGCGGGGTTACATCATAGACAGCGGAGGGCAGTGCAGCATAATCCCTCGCTGTACCGTGCTTCTCTACGCTACTATGTCTGTGCTCCCTGCTTGGCCCACGTGTGCACCGATCGAACATCGCGAAGCATGATCGGATAAGCGCCGTGACCCGCGTGGCGTGGGAAGACCCTCATGCAGCAGTCGGTTGACAAAAAGAGGGTGGCGCACGCACGTGCACATTGTTGTGACCTTCTTGGTTCTTCCGGTAAAGTCACGTAGAAGGGAAGTAATAAAATAATAAAAATAAAGCATAATAAAATAATTATTTTATTATGTTTTATTTTTAATATTTTAGTCACGTAGAAAGGAAGTAATAAAATAATAAAAATAAAACATAATAAAATAATTATTTTATTATGTTTAATTTTAATTATTTTATTACAAAAACATAATAAAATAAATATTTTATTATGCTTTAATTTAATTATTTTATTACTAAAACGTAATAAAATAAGTATTTTATTATGTTTTATGTTTTTTCTTTTATTACTAAAACATAACAAAATAATTATTTAATTATGCTTTATTTTTATTATTTTATTACTTCCCTTCTACGTGACTTTACCGAAAGAGCCAAGAAGATGAATCCCTGCAGTCACGAAAGCTTTAAGTCGAAATTGTTGTGACCGTCAAGGTGTACGCGGTGGAGGCGAGCGAGCTGGCGCGGCTCACGGAGCAAGTGGTGCGGTGTAACGGGATGGAGGACACAGTACGAGTACTGCAGGGCCGCGTCGAGGACGTCGAGCTACCCGGCAGCGTCGACTGCCTCGTCTCCGAGTGGATGGGCACCTGTCTGCTGGTGCGTGTTTGTGCCGCCTCCCTTCCCACCACCCCTAAATAACCAGCGCTTTAATTATTTACTTATTCATCATCATCATCATCTTCACCACTTAATATTTATACCGCACCTCCCATGCAGTAGATCTCGAGAGCGCGCTGCCGCAGCAGGGGATCCCCCCGCGGTGGCAGCTGCCCCTGTGACGAGAAAGGTGAACACAGCACCGGCCAGCAAGTGGGCATTAGTCTGCCTGTCAGGGGGTGATCTTACTACGTGGCTTTGTGAGTAATTTGGCAGGCCTGTTTACAGAAGTGGTAACGCAAAAACCTGAGTTTGATTCCTGGTCGTAGCTAATATCAGTGACAAGTGACGTGCGAACCACGGCTGGCCCCACCTCCTCAATGTCTTTCACCAACCACATTTACCAGCGTGAATAAGTATACAATGTGGATTTATATAGCATCAAAAGTGACTGCGTCTTATAAAAGCTGAATATAAATTGGGGGCATATTTACTTTATACGGAGAGGCGGTCGGTCTTATGCAGAGGAGGAAAGTCTGGTCAAACAACCCCCATGCCTGACACAGCGTGGGAGGCCTTTCATCCAGCAGTGGATTGATTTTCAGCATTGCCAGAACCAATATTATTTCAGTTGGTGGAACACAAGACGCACTATTCACATCATTCAAGAATAATCTACACTATTACGACTGCCAGCTCAAGAGATAAAATGTAATAACATATTTAAGTCTTTTCAACTTGCGATTTTATAGCACTATAATAGACGCTTGGAAGTTGTGCAGTTATTTCTATAAGTAATTTAACTGACTGCAGATCGTTGGCTACTTGACTAGCTATTAGTAACTGCATGTGTGGCCACCCTAGGTATGAGCCATCCTTACATTTTCTAGTGAAGTGGATAAAGCGATTTGATTAGGAAACTCAAATTAAAGTAAAACAAATACTCACTTTATCTCATTTAATGTTGCCTCCTGGCAGTCCAGCAACAACTAAAATGTGAGCTTTGCTGTCCATGGTGTCATTGCCTTTGCGGTAAAATATAAAGGTGCAGACCTGCAATTGCTCGTGGCTGCCACTGTTGTCCGAAGCTCAAGAGAGGAAGCTCTAAAGGGCCTCCTCTCCTTACATCCTAGTCAGACATTTTGGAAGCGGAAGTTACCCACACTTTACAACACCAAGCGTGACTTGCCAATTGACTAACTGTCATGTATGCATTTATACTGCTGCTGGGTGGACAGGGGCAAAAGTGGCATTCAAGAAAATTGCACTCGTTTCAGCTGCCACGCTGGGAGATCAAATAGAACTGGTGACCTCTAGATTGCCAGTCCATTGTGGTCGCCCATTACACCATGGCAGCATCCAGGTGAATGGTTTAATATCAAGTAAAACCTTGAGCTCACAATAATAATAATGACAAAACGCACCAGATTTTGCAGCAAAAACTCAGAGGCGCAGAGCCAAGCTCAGGGCTGCTAGAAAGCCTGACCAAACAGATAGGCCTTTAGATGTTTCTTGAAAGCCGGAGTGTATTTGATGTTGCGGATGTGCAAAGGGATAGAGTTCCACACAGAGGGGGCGATAGCAGAGAACCGACGTAAGGCTTTTGTCAGTTCAAGACCTTGGTGTCCAAAGCAGATTTTGAGTGACGCTGCTGTTCATTTTATTGCCCAGTTTGAGTTCATGATCGAGTCGGTGCTGCAAGCCCGTGACCGCTGGCTGCGAGATGGAGGAGTCATGTGGCCCTCAACAGCTGCCCTGCACTTGACGCCCTGCTCTGCTCAGCGTGAATACACGGACAAGATTGGCTTCTGGGACTGGCAGTATGAACTGGACTTCAGCCAGCTCAGGTGTGGTATGGAGAAGCACCCTGGCCAAAGGCAGCAGTCATAGCCTTCATATAAAGAAGGATAACTGGGTTTGTAATGATTCGGCGCACGCAGCGATTCTATGAATTGGCATGATTCGGACATGTATTTTTTGCTGCACGAAAATATATATTTTCGGCCACATTTTCACCATGTTTCTATTGTTTCTCATTAATTCAAACTCATTGTTATGGAACCTGATTCGATTTCATGTATCATGAGCATAATAATGTGTTTTTTAAGAGATGGGTCAGGAGTCGGAGCAATGAGCTGGCACTGCTGAGAAATCTTATCCAGGCAGCCGTCTATGATCAAGTGGATTCGGTTGTTTGTTCTCAGCCTGGTCATCAATGACTTCACAAAAAAACATCACATTAAATTTGATAATTTCCAGCTCTTAGAATAAACAAAAGACTGCTTTCCAAGATTCCTCTCGGCAGCATAGCGGGTGGGAAAATGCTGCCGCCTTGACGGGGATTTCAGAGGTAAGTTCCTGAACACGAATGGTCATGCAGCTTTGCGTACTTCATTGCTCACAAATGGGATACAATTGGGGGGAAAGGCAAAAGATTTTTAAAAATGTAATCTTTTAGTGAATTGATCGATGCATTGTTGCATGCTTAGCCAGAAATGACTGCTGGAATATTGAGTCAAACACTGAATGATCCCAGATGCTATTTTAGTAAACATTACAAGAATTACAGAAAAATGTAGGAAAAACACGTGCAAATGAAAATTTTCTGGCTGAAAAACTGACTACAACTCGAATGTTTTTATTTTTTTAACGATAAACAATCAGCGGAGCGATTTTATGTAATTATTCAACCTTTATATGGGGCTTTAAAATAGGGCCAAACCAAGTGATTAACATTTTAATTTCAGTGGTTTCAGCAGCCCAGGTTGTTTCACTGCGTGCAATGAAGCTTCACAACTCGTGTCATCTACCGCTGGCCGCAGGACTGAGGCGGCGAAGGAATTTTTCTCCAAGCCCAAGCACGACCACCAGATGGACCCAGACGACTGCCTGGCAGAGCCATGCTGCATCCTGCAGTTGGACATGAGCAAAGTGCAAACTTCCGATTTGGAGGTACGCCCATTGATTGGCCCTCGAGCCGTTAGCCCAGAAATGGTTTATTGGTACCACCCCAGGTGGCAAGTGCTAATCATCATGCTATTGAAACATTTTATCTCTGGATAACAAATATGCATGATAGCAAGGTCAACCTGCTTGCTTTTTGTGAGAACAATTACATAAAAGTAGGGTAACTTAGTATGTTTGGCAGAGAATATAAACTTTCAAAAGTATTTACGTGACGTGAAACATACATGAAATATGAAAATAGTAAGTGTGGATAGAAGACAGTGTTAGTGTGCAGATTTCTGCCCAATGTGGACACGGGCAGTATTTGCCACCCCAGGTGAAACCAACCACAACTCCCTTGGCCCATCGGCTGCACGTGATTACCTTGTTTCTGCGCAGAAAGATATCTGCAAAGTGTTGCTTTATGACCAATATGTGTGTGTTTAATCCAATGCATAGTAACTCAAATGAAGTGGTGAAATAAGAGAGTAGCCTCAAGCGCAGTTGAGCTTTTAATTGAGATCTTTATTCTTGTTTGTGTATATTGTCTATACTACATTGTTTTTTCCCAAATTGCATTTCATCTGCAATCATATATTTACTGTGTTTTATTTTGTTATTAATCTCAAACACCCCTCCTGGCGTTTCAAAAATGTATTGCATGCGAAACGCAGCATAAATAATACATGATGAATAACCAAAGTGATGCAGAGGAATTATTTAATTGCTATTTTGTTGTTGTTTTTTACAGGAGATTACTTACGAATTTATATTCGAGGTCAAGAAAGCAGGACCTATGCACGGGTTTGCGGCGTGGTTCAGCACAGAATTTAAGTGCCCCGACTCCAACCCTTCCATAATTTTGGACACAGGACCCATGAGCACGTAAGCCTGCCTGACATTTCTGCATTGTTCCCATCATCATTAGCCACGATAAATCCACTGCTGGATGAAGGCCTTTCCAATCCGACCCACCGCATGATCCTGCGATGGCATTATCCATTTGCAATATACAATTATGCCTGCAAATATTAATTCAATGTAAACCTATTGTGGTACTTTGGAACCTAATAACATAATTTTCCGTGTAATGTTTAAAAAAAAAAGTTTAAACTATGCTTTCTATTTAATTCCAACATCATGATCCATTATCTATCCACTGCCTGATGACAGCCATTGAACAACTTCGCCATCCCTGCTGGTCCTGCAATCCCTTATTTCATCTCATTCCCTGTGGAAACGTTTACCATGGTGCTTATTTTATACCGAGTCGACTTGTTTTAGGCCACTGGTGTTGTGGGCTGTGACCGAGAAGTGAACTTGTGTGTAGCCTGCATATCAGCTTCTCTGTACTAAACACAAAACCCACCACCGCGTGCACACGAATGGCAGTAATTTAATTCTAGATTTTAAGTTTTCGTGATTGCAAGGATCCATACTCTTTGGTTCTTTCGGTAAAGTCACGTAGGTGAAAATAAAAATAACTAAATTAAATCACGATGTTTCGGAATGTTGTATCCTAGCCTTCTTCCAAGGTTGATATATAATGAATGAAAACACACCAAAAAGCAGCAGGCTGCAAAACACCAGGTGTTGTTGAGTAATGAACTGAAGGAGGGCTAGGATGGCAGAATTGCAACCTTGCTTCAAGGAAAGATAAGGGCAGAGACAGTGGGAGAGTCAGCCAGACAGAGTTAAGGCAAAAAGCCCAACCATCTATGACCTCAGCACATGGGCGAATAATGGGGCAGTGTCGACTCGAAGGCAATGAAAGGAAGCAGAGGCGCCTTTGTCTGGATCACGGCCACAGAAGGCCGGGGGTCATCACTGATTGTGTGTTTAGGGATTTCGAGCTAATTGGAACACGTGCACACAGGGAGGAGAAATACGCCTTGTTCTCCTGCAGCTGAGGGAGCCAAGATAAACCCAGCTCAAGGTTGTGTACACAGGAGAGGGAGCTGATTAACAACCCTGCACGTCTGAACGTGAGGGGGCCTTGTCCTGAAATTAATCACACTCCCAGAGCAGAAGGTTGGATGACCACAGTGAGACGAGAATAAGGGTGTTGTGCCTCTCTCAAGGATGCTGGCTCAGCTGAACAGCGAGGCTGCGGGGGTCACCAGAAGTTCGTGTTCGCCTAGTTAAGTCAAAAAGCTCAATTATTCTGTATTGCTATTAAAGTCACGTTAAAGTCGGAATTTAACAACAGGGTAGGCTAAAGTTATTGATATGAAATGTTATTTCCATACTTTAATACTTTATATACAACTCGACCCGAAGCATAACGGGATGAATCACCACCAGGTCGAATATAAAATACATAATAAAAGAGCGATGTTAAACCCAGGGTCGGAGAGAAAGGGAGATCCCGGCCGTCTTTGTATCCCCGCAGCGCGGGATAGGAGTGTATACGCTCGGGGAAACACCTCCACTTGAGTCAAGCACCACGATGGGAAACGACAGACCTTAGGTTACATACAGAATCATAACTGGGAAATGGTAAGGGACAAATGTTAGCTTAAAACTCTTACCCATTTCTTTGTGCGTCAGTGAGGGTCGGAGGGAGTTTGCCCCTCCCTCCAGGTGGTGCAACACGGACAAAGATGCCTATGAGACGATTTGTAACGTCTGTGTTTTGGTTCATGAAGAAGGCCAAACAAGAGATAATATCGCACCCAGACAGAGAGACGACCTCGAGGCAATTTTGTAACACCTGATTGTTTGCTCGTGGATTTTATGGAGGGAATATGACAACGGAATATACCATGGGTGAGGCACACAAGGACATACGGACGTACGTACACACACATGGACACACCTACCTACGGAGAGATCCTGACACAGTAAATCAAAAGAAACCCCGCCTTGTGGGCAGGGTCCAAAGGGATTTTTCGGCATAAAAGAAAGGACCCTGAGCATTGGAAACCAGTTCGACCAGGAGGGTCAACTCATCAGCCGAGTTCGACCAGTGGGTCGGCTCAGGAGTTCGACCGGGAGGGTCGGCTCAGGAGTTCGACCGGGAGGGTCGACTCAGGAGCGAGCTGCGACCAGCGGGTCGGCTCGACTCATCTTCAGCTCGACCGGGAGGGTCGACTCAGGAGCGAGCTGCGACCAGCGGGTCGGCTCGACTCATCTTCAGCTCGACCGGGAGGGTCGACTCAGGAGCGAGCTGCGACCAGCGGGTCGGCTCGACTCTTCAGCTCGTCTGGGACTCAGCCGAGTTCGATCGGCTCTCGGGGCTCGACTCAAGCGGCTCCCCATCTCCTCTGCAGGCGGGCAAGACCCGCTTGACAGCTCAACTCGGCCTGCGTGGGTCAACCTCTGCCGAGTCAGAGGTCTCTGCTGTCGCCGGAGTGGCGAGAATCGCGGTTTGGCGACGAGGCTCTGTGCTTCCCCTGGTTGACGACCCAACCCTGCACGCTGCGAGCGAGCTGTGGGCGCCACCTACCGACCGGGTTCCGAACTACGACAGCGTATCAACAGGCATCCAACCAATTCACCACGGCGACAGGGGAGCGACTGATACGTATGACGCGCACCGCCCCCTCACCACACGACCACCAGGCGTCTATTTGACATAAAGAACCGACTCCGAACACTGACTATTCAAGACAACTCTTACCACTCAAAAACACTCGAGACCGAGTGATGGCCATCCGTCGTTTATAAGAGTATTCGTAATTTTTATCTTTAATATTTAGTGGGCTGTACTCTTAATCGCATAAATTCCCAACAGATCCATCAATACGAATTGATTCTTGGCACCTCCTTCCGCCAAGCCACGCTCACGTGGGGAGTGGTGGCCCACCAGATCCTTATCAGGTGATCTGGTCCCCAATTAGTAAACTTAGTATAAGATAACGATCTTCGGAAAAGGAGCACCGTCGCAGGCCCTTACTCCGAGCCATTCTGTTGTCAGATAACCTGCCGATGTATCTGTTGAGATTGGTGCCTTTAAGAATAATAACTGTTTTTGATTGTGTTTTTTTATCGCCGTATAATCTTTCAAGTATCTTTCATTCATTAACGTTAAGGTTTTTCTTAGCATAGTATTTGCATGTTTTAACGACTCTCTCTCTCACTAACAACCATCGCGTTATGCGGGATCTATGTGCCGTGTCAAAGTGAAATCAGACAATCGTTGATGATGCTGTATTGATGCCGTGTTGACGTTCCGGGATTGAGAGTTCGCATACTATATCATAGTTGAGGTTGAATTAGTAATAAATTGATTAATACAGAAGTGGTTGTGTGATTCTTTCCTGAAATCTATGCATAAGATCTGCTTCTGCGTTGAGATCTGAACTTGGTGACCTTAATAAACACACTAATACATACTCAGTAAATGTTAAAGCGATAACGGGGTGAACCGGGGACCTAAAATATAAGCGAGAATGAGACGAACCTAGACAACGATGCCGAGTTAATCTAAGTAATCTTGCATACTTACACCACACCTGCATAACTGCATACGATTAATTGCCTTATTCCGATCGATAACCCACCCTCGTCACCGAGGCGGGGTCTGGTTATCATAACGACTTGTATTATCATAATTACACCCACTCGCATAATTACTACGATTACCTCTAGAATTGGCATAATTAAATGTGCATAATTACATAAATTAACATATTTCCGGATAATTACACATTTGACCAAATTTCATTTGATTATTATTATTTTCACTGAATATTCATAACCCACATATACAACATAATAATTTCACCCACGCACGCATACAACATAACAAATTTTCATAACCAACATATACAACAGGAAGCAACACAAGCCTCCGTCATCAGGTAGGCCAGCCGCAGCAAGAAATAATTTTCTGGAGTGGACAAGAGCGGCAGTAATTGAACTAATGCCAGGGCATAGGAAGTCGTAAATAATAAAGGTAGTTTCTTTTGTACGATGCGATGGACCAGACATAAAGCAACAATGAGCCCATGTGCCTGAATGGCATTAAGGTGTAATAATAAAAGGTTAGGTGAATATTGCTTTCGAATCCTTCCAAAAACTACCACACGTCTTTCACCAGCTGCGCCACTACCCATAAAGCTCTGAACAATAAGCTCAAATTCCCCATTATCATAATGACACACAACTGAGACGCACAATGTCATTCGTTTGAGTCTTTTAAAATAAATGATGAAAATTAGTTTTAAAATATGTAATAGCACTGTAGTTGCTGGGAAAAATATTTTAATAACTGGTCATGGTTTCAATATATCATTGTCATTTAAGAGGTGACCAGGAATAAGGATTTGTATTCAGGCGCTCACGCCAAATAACACGTTCCTTCGGAGTGGGCAGGTAGGAACTTGGTTTGACAGGGCATTCGTGCACGACAGACAAATAATCCCTGGTCGGCAGTGTGGAAGCTGTTGTTTTACCTGTATAAGTGTAGTGTATCGTGTCGTGTATAGTGTAGTGTGTAGGTTAAACGTTGAGTTTTATAAGGGCACCACGGAGTGACCAGCCCCACCCCTCACCCGGGTACAGCACAGGCGATCGGCAAGCCACACACGATGGGGATTAAGTGTGGGTTCTCCCACCTCGTCAGCATAATAATGCATTTTATTTATATATCGCTTTTTCTCACGCTCAAAGCACTAAACAGTAAAACGTATTCAAATATTATACATACTAAAAAAAATCTTATTACATGGAAAAAAAACACTGGCATGTGTATAAAACATCATAGCAGCATAGAGAGCATTCAAGGGACGGAATATACTAGGTGGGAGAGTTGAGGGAATTGAAGATAGATTGTAAGAAAAGCTAGATTGCAAGACCTTTTTAACAGATGAGTTTTTTTAATTGAGATTTGAAGGTGGAAATTGACTCGGCAGATATTATCTCAATGGGCAGTGTGTTCCATAGCCTAGAAGAAATTGAGAGGGCCCTATCACCAACGAAGTGGAGTTTGGTGGGAGGCACGAGTTTATGGGTGTCAGAGGATCGTTGGGCGTGGGCCAGGGTGTAATGGTGAAGACCAAAAAAAACCCTCAGAGGGCTCTCTAAAGCTTCCTCAAGCGGAGGAATTTTCACCAGCAGTGGCTTGAACAAGCACTTTCAAAACAGTACCCTTTACCTTCACGTGTTTTTTGTTGTTGCCTTCCCCACTCTGCGTGTGTGAATTCTCCGTTAGCGCCACACACTGGAAGCAAACGCTCTTCATGTTGGACTCCCCCGTGGCGGTGACTCCTGGAGACGTCGTGGTGGGCAGTGTCGCGCTGCGGAGGAACCCAGTCTGGAGACGGCACATGAGCGTGGCTTTCCGGTGGCGAGTCGCCCCGTCCGCGGATGCCCCCGATGCCATTGGCGTGCGTTAACAATATTGAAGATAGTCGTCAACTTAAATTTGTAACCGACGCAGTTTCTGTTCACTATCGAATGAAAGAGAGAATTAATGAGAGGCGTGGGAAACCACAGGCAAGCTGGAAGGCAGCCAGAACCCAGCTCCAACAATTTGTCAAAGCCGTGGTCCTATATGTGTGAGAAAACCAGAGTACCCGGAGATAACGCACGTGTGCAAGGGAGCAGGTTTCTCATCAATGGGGGGGGATAAGCGACTGGTTAGTGGAGGTGTGTAATGATTCTCAATTAATTGGGGTAAGTCGTCAGTGGAGAGTGCAAAGGCCCACATTAAAACATTGTCCACAAATAGGAAAAATAATAAAAGGGCCTTAAAAATGGTGGTATATTTATTGAAATAAATACTTTAAACCCTTTACTAAACATTATTTTAAATACAAACTTTTATGGACTTTTAAATCAACTTAACTAAACTTTATTTTACCAGGTAAAACCTACCGAGCTATTGTCAGAAGAGACCTGGCCACATGATAGCTCAACTGAAGTGGCTCATCACGTAGATATGTATAGCAGCCAAATACTCTAAGCACCAACAATAAAATGCTGTTCAAGGTGGACTATCTATACAAATTACTACTGTATAGGTTTTCGCAGTTGTTTATACTGCTCTCTCGTGTGTCCGTTGAGTTGTACCATGTGTTTGCTTAAGCTCCTAGCCCCGTGCAGCAAAACGTCAAAACATAATGCCATAACAAGATGCGGCACAACCTGAAAACAAACCGGATAGCTATCAAAACAAGTCGTCGGCTATGTTGATGTTTAATGGTCCTTTGCATTAGAAAATATGTCATTTACGGGATTGCTTGGCTTTATGTTTAACTGACTACATCTTATAATAAAGGTTTTTGGGTCAGATCGCGTTATTTATAAATGTGTCGTAACCCTCCACCACCCGACACGGCCAAACAGTAAAAAATGTGTCACGTTTTTCAAAGGACAAAATAATCCACTTCTTTAGCCCACCGGTGTGCTGTAGAGGGAATCAACAGCATTTGAAAATTTGAGTACGACGTTTCGCTGACAATTACAATCAGCTTCATCGGGCAAGAATGGTGAAGCTCTCCTGTTGCTTCCGGTCTTAAATAGAGCAGCATCAGGGTGACGTCATCATTTAATTCAATCCAATCTGGTGCAGTGATTCGAGGCAAAGAGGGGGAGGGTATTGTAATTATATACATGGGTAATCATTCAATTGTTATTCTTTTCAGGAGGGCGAGAAGACCTTTCCTCTGTGGCGCTGAAGAACACGGTATTCAACGAAAAATTCCAGTTGCACAGTTCACCCCACACATTCACCTTGTTGCTCTTAAATAATAATCCGCACAATTTTTACACCTCTCCATCGTTTTGTTTATTACAAATCTGAAGAATGTGACTGCTCATTGTGTTTATGTATTTTATTATGAGATCAGCCGTGTGTTTTAGTAATGTTTTGTCAATTTATATTTTAAATTATTATCGTGTAATTCGTAACCTCCATAATATAGCACAACTTATTTCGGAAGGATGAAACGAAGATGATCTGTTGTGTTTTCATTGGTCTAGAAAGTTGTGCGTTGTGTTGACGAACGTAAATATGCATTAGTTTGATATATGTCACTAATCGACTTGTATGTCAATCTCGTCATTTAGTTTACAGGTGCTATTTGTGTAACACGCAACTAAAATACAATGCCCACAATAAAGTTTTTTTAAAATCTGCTACAGTTGTATTTTCCACTTATCTTTGAAGCTCATAATTCTGCAAGTTGTTTACAGCAGTAAAATTATGTATCATTTGCAATGCAAGCAATGTGATCCAAGGTAAATTTGCAGTTGCTTGCGTAGGCAACTGCATGCAGAAGGGCCTCCGACAAGAGAACATTCTTAAGCCCACGCTCTGGAGGGTATATGGCCTACTCTTCCACGCTTGTCAGATGTGTTGGAAGAGGTACCCACACTTGACCCCACCACCACACACAACACGTGCTTGGTGCTCAAGATTTAACGCAAATTTTAGTTTTACACGTGTATATAAATGTAGGTGTTGACTGTCATCCATTATGTTAAATTACAAAATAGCCGCATGCAAAGTATGACAATTGTAAACAAAGCTACCTTATTCAATGCTTTAAATAGATACTTTGCTGATAATACAAAGATATACATAATTCCTGTAACAGTGATTATATTCACACTGGCATTCTTTTTCAGTACAAAAAGAGCATATCCGAACAATTTACGCAAACTCATTGTCAACAAATGACTGTCTCCTTGGGGATGCGTTCCTAATTTTTGGATGAATCTAACAAAATCCAAAAATTTTGCTGAAAACTTTGAGATGATCTGGAAAAAAATTGTAGGACTACGGCAATCCGATCAAATGACATTACAGGTAACAATGACATCACATCCACGCTGTTCCCACCAAAAGTGGCGTCACATTGCATCAGGTAACAATGACATCACATCCACGCTGTTCCCACCAAAAGTGGTGTCACATTGCATCAAGTAACAATGACATCACATCCACGCTGTTCCCACCAAAAGTGGCGTCACATTGCATCAAGTAACAATGACATCACATCCACGCTGTTCCCACCAAAAGTGGCGTCACATTGCATCAGGTAACAATGACATCACATCCACGCTGTTCCCACCAAAAGTGGCGTCACATTGCATCAGGTGATGTCACTTTGTTTGCCCAAAAATACATTAAATTAACATCCCAATGATTTTCAACCGAAACTCATCCACTACCTCTCCTCTTTAGTCCCTCTCTACTCACCCAAGCATACATCCATCATAAACCAATATACATGATAAACTTAGACATTCATAATAGTTTAAATCCTATGCACCGCAACAAACCCATTTCGTACCATCCACACAGCCACAAAGCGTCACTGCACGGGACTCGACAGACTGTCGAACGGAGTCTGCTGCGACTCTTGCTGCTGCGGCTCTTGCTGCTGCTGCTGCTGGGACTCCTGCACCTGCTGTTCATCCTGCCGGCTCATCCAGCAGAAGACCAGGCTGGCCACGAGCGTCGCCAGCATAAGCCCCGCACATATGGTGAAGACGTCGCGGGGGCCCGTGCGCACGTCTGCGTCGTGCAGTGCGAGCAGCCCGAGGCACGTGAACGTGTTCAGCGGCACACGCAGCCAACCCAGTACCCCCGCCTGGCTCTTCTCCGGTATGACCTGTGGGTAGCGTCGGGACACTTGTCATCGTCGTGACACTTGTCATCGTCGTCACGACTTAATATATAAATACAGCGCCTCTTGTACGGGACTTCTTGAAGCGCCCCGCGGCAGGGGACAACCGGCGGCAGGTTGGCAGCTGTCCCTGTGACGCACAAGGTGAATGCAAAAGTGGGCCTGCAAGTGGGCCTTTGTCTGCCAGTAGGGGGCCATGTTATGTCGCTTCCCGTTTACTCTAAGTAATTTATGAGTCGTTTATTTGGACCATGACGGCCACACACATATGGTCTATTTTTTTTATAACTCCACGGGATCTTTAACAACCACCGTGAAACTTATGGCAGTGAAGTAATCGAGCTGATAATAAGAGTATTTAATTGCTTAAATAATTGGCTATCCTAACTCTTAAAATTTGTAAATGTATTATTTCCTTAAAAGTCTCCCCAAGTATTGCTGGTCTAGCATTGGGGTGTTTTGTTAATGCCATTAATAAATATTTGGCATGGGGAATAAAACCCATGAACACAAAAGGGTACCACTTAAATCTCTAAATTGATTCAAAACCCTCGTTGCTCAAGCCTACAACACGTATTCCCATTCAGTCTCCCATCAATGTACTTACTAGACTTTGCTTCGGAGATCTCAAGATTGGGTGCATTCAGAGAAGGGCATTATGCCTGTCAAAAATATATCCAAAGACTAACAGTTGCTGACCAGATTCCTCTTTTGACAAGAAAAATAAATAAATGGAGTCATGCCAATTGGACCTTATCTGACGGAAGGACGTGAGCTGTATATTTAACAGGTATGATTGACAGCTATGATGCTTTTAATATTAAATGCTATCAATCATTTATCACTGTTACCATCCATTTTATATAGTGCCTCTCCAGTATACTGTGCCCCCCAGCACAATGCTCACCCTGCAATTCAAATGCAGTAACTATTGGACAAATCCTAGCATGGGCGCTTTGGCAAACCGAGGCAGATCGATATCAACTCCATATTGCCAATTGGACATTTAACCCTGTGATGGCAGAGGGATTTAAACATTACTACAGACTTTCAATTAACTGCATGAATACGAAAGGTTCCTTGCGTGGATAGGGAAATGCTGTGGTTACATAAATGGTAACAAAAACATGCGGTGGAGTGGTGGTACAGTGGTTAGCGTGCTGCGCTATCAGCCTGGTGACTCGAGGTCAATTCCCAGGCACAGCTAACATAAGTGCCGAGCGATAACAAAACTGGGCCTGCTCTCCCCCATGCTTCTCCCACACTGACCAGCATGGTGAAGTATGGTCAAATAATCCCCATGACTGACAGAGTGTGGGGGAAGGATTCATTCAATGGTTAAGAATGTCTGTAAATTGATGTAATAATTATAATAAAAACAAATAAGACCAGCAGAGATGATTAGAGGGTGGGAGCAAGGAGGAAGGGGTAAGACAGTAGTAGGTTTCAGACAGTTCACCTATGCATACGTGGTTGATCTCGTGTACAGTCGAATTGTTAAATAAAACCAAATAATGAGTATATTTTGTATTCACGCCATTCGTATAGCACGAAGCTATAAAATCTTTCACGAAAGGGCTGCAGTAGTTTAGCGGTAGGGGGCGATGATTGCTAGGCATCCTTCCAATCAATTGCGAGTAGACTGCCGAACGAATACATTATAAGGTTGCACTCATTTCACCCAAAGTGCTTGCCACAAATAAACCACAATACCTTGCTGATCTTGTCAATGAGCATAAACCATGCAAGCTCTGGTCATCCTCGCAGCAGGTTTTGCCTAACCATCAAACAAAGATGGACACTACATCATTCACTTTCAGATGCGCTTCTGTGGCCGTCTGGAACGTTCTTCCTTGCAATGTTAGGAAGCCAATGAGCTATGCACTTAAAAAAATCTCGACTGAAAACTAATTTCTTTTGAAATGCTTTTGGTGTTTAGTTTGTTGTCCTTTCCCCGCACCTCCGATTAGCACAGTTGGCTACACACGGTGTGAAAAAAGTTCAGCACAGACACGTACATACGTGTACAAACCTTGCTACGCAGGAAAGCAACGGCTGGGAAGTAGACGCCGACCGCGAACTCGAAAGCCAGGAAAGCCAATAAGGAGCGGTAGGGACTAGCGTTGGGGGGAGCCGTGCTCCACACCAGCTGCACGAACGCGCCGAGCGCAAGTGCCACGGAGAGCAGCAGGGCATGCGTGGGCTGCACGAGCGGGCGAGAGGGCGATGTGGCGAGGCGGTAGAGCGACGAGCCGGCGAGGCTGGCCAGCATGAAGGAGGAGAAGGCTATGCCGAGCGGCGCGTTCCAAGGGTCCAGCACGGGAGTCCACAGGAACACGAACATGTAGACGGTACTCTCGAACAGGGCCTGTGGGTAGTGTTTCAAGCGACTGGATGTAAGCATTTATACTACGTAACGTATTCTAGTTCTTTTTATATTTCATGATACAATTACATATATCAATTGGCATTGTTGCCATGGTGTAATGGCACCCTGAACTTGCAATCTAGTGGTCTGCTGATCCATCTCACTTTGCTGCAGTTGAAAATTTGGGAAGTTGCCTACACCCCCCCACCCACGTCTGTCTATCCAGTAATATAAACGCGTGAGCCACGGTTATTTGATCGGGAAGTTGTGTGTGGTGGGGGTACTTTAACCTCTTCCAAGACGTCTGTCCAGCATAAAAGAATAGGCCGATTCTCCTCCAGAGGGGGCCCTTTAGAACTTTCTCTAGTGGAGGCCCTTATACCAGCAGCGGCACGAGCAAGCAATTGCAAGGGCTGCACCTTTACCTTTGACTGCGATGAACGTCGCCACAATACCTGTATAGCCGCAAGCAGCAGCACTTTGCGGTCGGACAGCAGGCATTGCAGTCCCTCAATGCAGCTCCTCCTCAGCCCAACCTTGGTCGTGCTGCGATTTTCATCCCAGCGCCAGACGATCAGCGCCCCCGAGACGGCCAGGAAGGGCACGGCGAGCACGAACGGGGCCACCGGCCCAAAGTCCAGCGTCTCCGCGGCCACGTTGGCTACGACGCCCGCCACGGCCGCAATGGCCCCGTTCCACAGGGCCACCTCGGCCAGAGTTCCATCCACCCACTCTGCTGGGAAGTCATGAATCTGCCTGTGCTCGTGCTGGTACCAGGTCTGCGCTTGGGGAAAACGAGAGAAGCAAGGGAGGCAAAATGAATGTGGTAGCTGCAAGCGGGTTATACGAGTGGGCAGTTTCAAGGTGACTCAAATGTCTTTTGGACGGGGTGTAAGACGTGGAGTGCAGAGGTGGCACAGTATTGATATCGCACACTTTGCTCTCAAATTCTGCAACTTAAGATCATTCCCAGCCAGTCCTGGACCCCCCCCCCCCTTCAAAATCCGCACGAATCTAAAGTGTAGTCAAAACAACCCCATAACTGACATGGTGTGGAGAAGCCTTCATCAATTGTCAGATTGAGAATGGCTGGAAGTAACTATACATCCCATTCATAGGTGTGCCTTGCTCCTCACTGGGTAAAGTTTTGGTGGATCTTACGAACTGGCCAATAGCGGTTTATGCTGAACCAGGCTGGAGACTTTATTGACCTGTAGTAGGATTTTTATGTGCAAATGCAAAATGTGTTATAAACTATTGTCTACCTAACGATTAAGGTCCTGTGATGCCACAATCCATCGAGCTCCTGCATACGGATTGATCTCATGGTTCCATATCCACAGTGACTTTTGCTATCATTCCATCACCGGATTCAACCACGTGCCATCACACCTAGCAAGACTACCCCGCTCAAGCCCACTGACTGTCACTTACTTTCAACATGACGCACCCGCTGTGCGTTGGGAGTGCATTTATTTGCTTACATAAACTGGATGCGAATTGTGCATTCATTTTAAATCAATCCATCAATTATTTGAAGCAAGAATCGAAGGTATTCGTCAAGATTCTAACATGGCATTTTGGTCCACATTTGTCTGCGTAAAAGCAATCACTCTTTTGTGGGTTTCACCAACAAAAGTTGCGCGCGCATGGTAGGCAGGCAGTCGGAATGTTGCACCTCATGGGCTGTGAAGAGGAGGGCGGTGGAGATCCCACCCAGGATTCGGGCCACGAGCAGGACAAAGTAGCCGCGCGACAGCTTCAGGAGGCAGCTGGCGGCGCAGAGGAGCGAGAATAGGACGCACGACGTGCGCCGGCCGCCCAGACGCTCGGCGAGCGTGCCGACAAACGGTGCCAGCAGCAGGCCCGCCGCGAAGCCGCACACGTACAGCACGGCGATCTGCGGCTCCAGGAAGCCATAGTGGCTGTAGAGCTTGTACAGGTAGGGCCCTGTCCGACAACACACAATGCTCAGTGTGGCCGACATGTATGATTGCGTCATGACAATAGAGCCTCAACGCGGTGTGAGAGGACGAGTGGCCACAGGAGGTAATGACAGGGAAGTCAGCCTACAGTACAAATGCACTAGTGGCCACGGGAGGTGATGACAGGGGTATCGGTTGTGAGTGCGAAGGGCCTGGTGGCTACGGGAATGTTCGAGAAGGGAGCGTGGTCGGGTGACGGAAGAGGACGGTAGAGTCTGCCGGTCGAGTCTGCCGATAGAGCGAGCGTCCAGAGTCGGAGAGAATGATCGAGAAGGGGGGGCGTGGCCTCATTTTATACAAAAGGGAGATGCGCGGGAGACTCAGGGCCGTTGCAGTCGGGTCTCTGCCTGATGTCAAGTGAACGTGTCTTCAATAAAGTGGCATCTCAACAGAAGTGTGTCGAGTCATCATGACAATTGTATGAGGAGCTTCTTTTGCGCCGTATGTAGCCAACCGTGCAAATCGGAGGTGCGGGGAAGGACAACAAATTAAACGCAAAAGTCTGTTTTAAAGAAGTGAGTTTTCAAACTAGATTTAAAAGTACCAACTGTACACAAGGCTGGAGGGAATTTGTGAAGCTACAAAATAAGGTTGCCACAACGTTTTTTACGACACAAGTTTCACAAAACGACAATTACATACAATGTACCGTCATGTAAACCAAATGTGCCTCATAATTGCAACGGGCAGCTTCCTCGAGTTAATCTGATGAAAGAAAATGTATTAAGCACTCTCCTGGTACGTTGTCAGTTACATTTAAAAAAATGTTTTAACAATTTTCCGTTACATCGTACAAAAAATAAATAAAATGTCATAACCATTTGCAAATGGACTTTCTGAACCAATGTTGAACAGGCCTCAGTTTCGTGCTGGGTTTTTGCCTATAAAATCCAGTAAACCAGCAGTCCACAAACATCTGACAATACTCTAAAAGGGTAATATGGTCCAGAGTTTGCCTCCTTGAACAAAATTGCACTTGAAAACCTTGCTTCAGCAAGGTTAATTTGCTGACAGACTTAAATATTTAGTTTATGGTGGTGAATCGGACCCATTTCTTTTTACTTACTGTTACTTGACACGTAAAATATCTTTATTGTGCCTATTATAGCAGCCTCATGAATGTTTTAATATTTCCAATAACCACAGTCCCCTGAAAGTAATCAAATTAAATCAGAAAATCGACATGGCTAACAAACAAATAAATCACGGCAGCTGTTTAGTTCCCTGGTATGTTTTCAGGCTGTGCTCGTGTTGTCCAGCACGACGTCTGACGTTAAGCTTTGCATGCTGCGGAGCTTCTTCATTAACTGAGCTCAGAAAAAAGCTCCCAGCGCAATATCGGACATCATGCCGTACAACACAAGGCGCAACCGTAAAACAAATCTTTTACCTAGTTCCTGAAGAGGCTCCCAGCACTCGAAGCGAAATCGTCGGACATATTGCTAAAATATAATCAGCGCTCAAACCTGAAAACACATCGTAACAACCTGCAAGGGGGCTTTACCTTGCAGCCAGTCGGCGGCGAGAGCCAGAAAGTAAGGAGCATAGAAGTGCAGTTGGAAGTTCCTGTACGTTGGGTTTCGCACGGCATCTGTTCCCAGCCGGGCTCGGGATGCCAGCCATGCCAGGGCCAGGGAGGCGACGCACAGAAGAACGAAGGCAGCGTAGGTGGCCCCAAGCATCTTCACTCTGCTGTGGATGTGCTCGGCAGCTGACCGCTCATTCCGTCACCTGTTGGGAAGAAGATGGGAGGCAAACGGATGTCATTACTCAAGCAATGTCTCCTTCATATATCTGTCTCTCCGTGTAAAGAATAAAAGTATTTTTCACACAATGGTATTAGTGGTTAAATTGCATTGTTACAAGATGACTTTCGTAGTGGTTAATGGTAGTTACAATAACTATTTGTCATTACTGAAGCTATTAGTATAGGACAGTTACTAATGATATCTGAACCAGTCCTGGGTTGCTTGCTCCCTTCACCAACCCACACTGACCACCATGGTGAAGTATGGTCAAACAACCCCCATCCTGGGGTGACTGATATCGATAGGACTGTCAATTATATTACACCAACAGGTGAACGTCATTACAGTAACATTAACCTTGATTTGACCCAATTGTTAAATCCTCTTGAGACATGCATATATTGCTAAAAAACCAACACAACGGCAAATATTTTCAACGATAACATAATCACAAAACCAATGTTAATTATGCATGGCCACATTCTCCGGTTTATAAGATGCTCCGGAAAGTAAGACGCACATCCCGATCTTGCGCCCCGTGTCAATACAGTCACGCAAATCTGGTGACACGTGCAAGAGAAAGACAAAGACCCCCCGTATAGCCTCAACTGACTGTTGGGGCAAGTGCTGTTAGCGAGCAGCACCTATGAAGGCCGGCACAACACACGAGGGGGTGGGTGGCCAGCACTACGCCCGGACGCCTTTGTCTCCCCAGTTGGCGAGGTTTTTACACACAGCACCAAGGTATTAATTTGAGACTGAGTCGACCTAGGGGAGGCCCAGGACCGGTTCTGATAATCGTGGCTGGTGTTGGTGGCCGTCAGTGGGAATCGAACCCCGGTTCGTAGCGCGGTGCGCTAACCGCTGTACCACCGCTCTCCACAACAACAAAAATATATATTTTAATTATTTTGATAGAATATAGTATTGTCATCAGTATGACATAAGTATACGAAGTTTGCAGTCGATACCACATTGGGAAGTAGGTTATAATTGAGTTACAATATTTGAAGATACGACAACAACAAAGTGAGTTAAATAAAAGCGTGTAAAAAATATAAAAAGGTCCTGTTTTGTATCCACTGCCCTTGACATATTTCCAAGCACAAAGAACCATACCGTGCACAATGAAAGCACACTGCAGTGCTGCGACATGGCATACAATAAGGCTGTATTGTACTATTGATGACAAGTCAAATATAGAGGCTGTGTGATGTACATTAGGAAAAGTAGACGCTGGATATAGGCACACATTATTCGAGCACTTTTCTGATATAAGCAACGCATTCATAGATTCGACTGGTCGTGGTTGGGTAATGCAACATTAACTTCTGATAACAAGCACGCCATTTACAGTAGTTGCAGTACTTCGATATAAGCACACGTGCGCGTCTCCCAAGGTGGGTGTGCTTATAACCGGCTAAAGCTTCGCACACGGGAAGTACAGGCCACGGATACCAATAAGCACAAGCGAATTGGGAGTCAAATTTCACGCCGCAATGCAGTCAACGAGACGATGACATACATCCTCGATGTGCGCGGCGCATCACGAACAGGACAAGCGTGCAATTTGACGAGGCGACGTTTCAGGCAATGGCCCTCGTTCATTGCCACTACCAAAAAAAATGACGCTTTCGTCCACATGGCATTGTTATTGCCACGATCGGGGTTATTTTTGTTCCGTGAGCAACAATGATGATTCGAACTCGCCATCACACATGGAAGCGCTATAACACAGGGCGGTCTGTCCCACATCGTAAACGCACCTTACTGCAGCCGTGTAACTCCACTCTGTAAATGTGTCGTTAAGCGTCCGTGTCAGCCTTCAACTGGCCTTTGCAGGACCAAACTTTATCAATATGATCACTACTACTACCACCCGACACGACCCGGCGGCATTCGTTTTCAGACGGTGACGCTGAACCACGTTGACTCTTCACGAAGCCCCTTTCACTTGCAGGGACCACCAAAGCCAAAGCCCCCCCCCCCACCTTATAGCCTGCAACAGAACGCTGTGGCAAGTGCCACTAGAGAACAGCGTTTTTGAAGGGTCGGCACGGCACACGAGGGTAGGCCAACACGACGCCCGGCCGCCTTTGTCTTCCCAGTGACGACGTTTGCCGCACAGCGCAACCGGGTTACTCACCCCGGATCCAACTCTGACCCCACCACCAGCAGCAGCAGCAGGGGCTACTTCCTGCTTCCGTACGCTCGTCCAATCAGGGGACCACACGGGCAGAGGCAGTGACCAATCACAGGACGCGTGCGTGCGTGCGTCTGTTGACATTGGGGAGCGGTGGCGCATCGGTTAGCGCGCTGCGATGCCTGCCACTTGCGAGTTCGATTCCCGCTCACGGACAACAACCGGCGACGATTGTGTGAACCGGGCTCGGGCCGCCCCTAGGTCGACTCGGTCTTGAGTGAGTAGAGGAGCTGGTGCGATGTGGAAATGTCGTCGCTTTCCTCCTCCACAACCTTATCTATGTATGTGCAAAATGGTACCTGTCAACCCCTGAAATAGTGCCTATCTTATTACAGACCAATTCAGAACATAATTGGTTACCCCGTGCCCTTATAAATCTCAACGGTTATCCTACAAAGTCCCATCATGAAGGAGAAACAAACAAATAGACAAAACAATACAATTTTTTGCCCGTATTGAAACGGCTTTACGTCGTATGGACCTGAAAACTCTTATTTCCCTGTACAAGAATACGGGTATGAAAAATGCACATTACTATCCGATGGGCACATCCCCTACGTAAATAGACGTGCAACCCAAAGTGTGGACCATATAGTAAAACCGTAAGAGCCTAATTCTTCTTCTTTCGTATGGCTGACGATGTAGATGGCAGAGCAACAACTGCAATGTCACATTCAGGCGGTGAAGCCAGATCATCGCTGTGATGTCTCCTCGTATTTGTGGATCTGGAATTGCGTCGATATATGTTGCACGCTCTGTTCTGGGTGGCCACAGTCGTACACTGGATAGTTTTCAATTTTCCATTTATGCATCAGGTATCCCCATCTACTGTTATGGTTTGTGCGGATTCGATCTAGGATGGATACCGAAAGAACCAAAGAAGATGTAAGATAAAATTTCAGGAATCCTTTAGAGACTAATTGAGATACATAGATATTCGGTACGTTAAAGGCAAGCCACAGTAACTATATATTTTTTTATTTTACCAGGTAATTGCCCACTGAGCTATACAGCTTTTTTTCAGAAGCGACCTGGCCGCAAATGATAAACCAACAAAGTGGCACGTGGAAATTCATAGGAGGCAAATACCCTAAACACATGTTTCGAAATGTGGAAGGGAAAAATCCTGAGGACTCGGAGAAAAATCCACTCGACCACGGGTCTGGATCGAACTTCTGTGCTCCTGCGTACCAGACAAGGTGAGATAACGTCTCGCCACCGTGGCGCACAGGAGTGCAATTGTGGCCATGCAACCCAAACGATGGATGATAGTGTCCATAATCAGCGTTTTTGGGTTCGATCGCGTTATTTATAAATGTGTCGTAACCCTCCACCACCCGACACGGCCAATCAGCAAAAAAGTGTCACGTTGACAAAAGACAAATAGTTCACTGTTTTAGCCCACCGGTGTGTTGAAGCGTGAAACCACAACACTTACAATTTTTGAGTACGACGTTTCGCTGGTAATGCATCCAGCATCATGGCGAATTGCCCCATGTGCAAGAATATAATGACTATCTTCACGCTTGTTTTCTCATGAAAAGGTGAGTCCTCCCAAGTTTTCGCTGCTGTGTATTATCCTAATTAAGTAATTGTTTTGTCCAATGCCAGTTACATTATGGGTTTTTTTTGTTATTTATTGGAAGGAACCAGATAAGCCGGAGGAAACCCATGCAAAACAGGGGGAGAACATACAAACTTCACACACAAGTCGGGAATCGAACCCAGGTTTCCGCCACGTTTGTGAATTTACTGCTGGATGGGGGGGGCCTCCTTCCCCACGCCGTGCCGGTCAAGGGGATTGTTTGACTATACTTCACCACGCTAATCAGTGCGTATTGGAAGGCCTAACCATAACCAATACATACGTATAACGTCGACTATAATAGCGTGCATTACTACTAAAAGTGTATAAACAAAATATTGTGTACAGCAGTGGGGATAAGATTGGTGCCAAAAATATACACTAGGTGGCGACTTTGCACTAATAGGCTGCTGTATTAGCTAACAGGCAATTACATTAATAACTTCTTATAATCGTTTAAGAACAATTTAAAAAACACCTTCAACTTTTAAAGTTCAAGTTGATCATCGTTAAAGCTGAAAAAAAAAAATACTGACTCTAAGTGGGGTGTTTGACAAGGCCATATCTGACTAAAAGGCTCTTAAATATATATTTAATAAATTAAAATATTCTGCGCTGCAGTGATTACATGAAATGTTTTACATTTTCTCGAATGAAAATCACTGTGAGCAACAGCACTAACATTGAGTGTACGTGACCGTTTTCTTACTTAACTTAAAATTTCTGATGAGGATTCTGCAAAGAGGCTCCATCCGTTTCACCTTCATTCAATGGACTTGTATATTTTCTTTGCACGTTTGCTATCACATGTGTCACTCTATCACGCTGCTACTCATGCGCGGACATTCTGTACTTTCTGTACAGCTTGCACCACACTTCAGCAGAATCCCTACATTTCACACCGTGGTAGTTCTATTCTGCTTTGCATAATGGAAAAATGTTCAGGAGTTAGATGTCCACGTCGAGCCTAGCCACGGACGACGAGAGGGCTTCTGGAGAGAGAGAGTTCGTGTGTAGTTTTTGATACTGCTCCGTTGAGAGAGCGCAGATTACAGTGGTTTACGATACTGTATGGCTCATAGTATGGGTTTCATGGCCACAATTCGCACTGCTGTGGCTTGTCTTAATTTGCTTTATTTATAAAGGGGATGTGCGCATCGACCCGTTGATGTTCTGATGTGGTTGATGGTCACACCAGCAAGCGTCTGCGAGGAATGTCAAAGCCAGGATATGTGAGTTTTGGGTCTCAAATGAGGCGTTTATTTTGGACGTCTATGTTTTTTCCACTCCGTTCGTCAGCGTTCTTTCGGATCTAGGTGAGATTCTAGGATGGTGATAACGCGATCCCAGAAGGGACATCAGGACTTGAGTCAACGGTGAGGTGCATTGCAACTCTCGAGATGATATCAACGGTGTATATGTATTTGCTTATTTATTTCAAAAACACACAAAGTTGATTGACCTCATTCCTACACCTGCACTTTGTAGATTAATTGTGATTCCACGGAGGGCTCTCGCCTACAATGTGACTCGAACGTGATTGGGTTTTTTGTGTGTGTTCGTTCACGGGCCCGTAAAAATTGCGTTTTTTTTTTAAAAGCACAATGGTTAATGCCGCGCCTGGACGGATACGATAGGATTGGCTCTGCTTTTAAGAGAAAGGATGCGGACAGACAGGCAGGCAGGCAGCCAGACAGTCCGCACACCAAAAGCCCAGCAGGAGGTCTGCCCCACGGCCCCACGGCCTACGCAACTGGCAAAGATAATCACGGCGCAAAAACCAGGGTGGGTCAGGATGGCCCACCATCACCCCACATTCTCTCTCCCCCCATCAAGGACGCGCGTGTGCACGAGAGGCAAAGAAGAAGCAGCAGCCAGATTTCTGCATGCGCCGGTCCTCTCGCGATTTGAGGCTCGTTCTAATTTGCTGCCTAATTAAGATACCACAGCCTGCGTCGCCACACCGCGCCGCTGCAATGTTTACCGGAATAGGCGAGCGTATATTTGTTGGGCTTGTGTGTTTGGCAATTGCTGTATTGAAAATTGTTGGGGGGTGGGTTTAAAATATATAAATGTGGTGGATGCATGCAGACTGACAAATGCTGTACATGGAAATTATGCTGTTTGGAACAAATCATTTTGAGTTTTTTTTTTATCCAGTATTTATTTATATAGTGATGTTGTTATTATGATGTTGTAAATTGTGCTCACAAAACACACCACACATACACATAATGTGCAATATGTTTATTGTATGCTGACATACATCATTAAATGGCGTGCATGGAATTGTAATCACGGCTAAGGTGGAGACAGATTAATTATGTAAGACCCCTCTTCAATACGCATACAATCGTCATTCAGCCTGTTGTGCCGTCTAATATTGTACATTCATTGTTTTTTTTGCAAATGCAACGTGAGCCTATTTAGACAACAGTGGCACAGTTGCAGTGTGTGTGTGTGCGCGCATGCAGAAAGGTGCATTTTATTTATTTATTTGCTGAGCAGAATGTGTTTCAGATTGAATCCGAATTTCAAATTGCAAATCGCTAGGGGACCTCCACATGAAAACGAGCCCAGAGGTTATTTCTGACAGATTAGGAATAATCTCCTACACTATTCTGCCCTACCAATTAAGCACGCCGCGCAGCAAATGCGCTTATCGAAGGGACTGCGCGTGTCACTTTGGTTACTTTAAATTATGGCAGTTTGTGTCTTCTGGCTTCTCTTTGGCTAAAGCTGTCTGTAGCTGAATGCCCAGACATGCCGAGTGAGAGCTCATAATACAGCTCAGTCTGTCCGAAGAAGATTCTTCGCTAAATCCGTACCGAATTCAAGCAGCTACTCTGGGCCCAAGGTGATATACCCTAATTAAAAGTCAAGTGCAAAAGCATTATGTTTGCTTTACGTTTCATGTAGGACTGACATTTTTCAGATTATTTCCTAGAGGGTGTGTATATATATGACACTGCTGAACTATATATGTATGTATTAAGGATGAGTTTTGTATCTATTTTTTTAAAATAGGAATTAGAATTTTTGTGTTTTTAAGGACATTTACAAATACACGTAATGCATTGCCGTGCTATTATTCTTTGGTTCTTTGGGTAAAGTCACGTATAAAGATAAAATAATAAATTAAATTAAATACTAGCATACGACGTTTCGATTGCAACACAAGCAATCATCATCAGGTATAAATTAAATAGAAACACAAATCTAGTATACTTAGAAATGTAATGTAATACAACAGAGAGTCGGATAACATAACAGTCAACACCCTCTCTGGTTGATTACGTTCTTCCTGAGAATGCTAAATTTGAGAGAGAGATTATCTTTATACGTGACTTTTCCGAAAGAACCAAAGAATAATTCCTGCAGTCACGAAAGCTCCAAATTAAGTTTATCTCCGTGCTATCAAAATTTACTTCAGCTGGGTCGACACCATGGCACTGTTGGGAGAAAAAGCATGGGTGTGATGTCATGGAAGTGATGTCACTTCCTTTCGGATTAACGATAACAAACACATGTTTCTGATAATACAACATTCAGAAAATTGGGAATGCATCCCTTGTAATGTACATATGTGTGCGAGTGAATTTGTTGCTATTCATGTTGGGAACAAAATCTTCTGATATTGATGTCTTTCAGATGTGCTTTTAGAGAGATCCAGGATCACCCGTCATTAGAAACGTGTGGTTTTTAATACTGATAATAAGAATTCCTTGGTAGAATAAACATTGGGATAACAATAAAAGTACTGAATGAAGAACACTTGACCATCGGTCAAAAAATGTAGTTCAACAATTATTGTCTCAACTACTCAAAATGCAATGCATCAATATCATAATGCACTAAAATCTTATTTCAGTGGGAAAAGACAATGACACTGAAAGGGGAGTGTTATACTTCTCTCCTGGTTCCACTCTTACCTCTGAAACTGCTCTTTCTATGCAAGGACTGACTTCCTTGATGGAGCCTTGTCCCACGAAGCTCCATCCTCATCCTCAGCCCCCTGCTCTATAAAATATATCTACTCTTGGAAAAATCATCGACAGTTTTAATGTCTACAATAACGCATGTTAGTATTGCCATTTATTCCATAAACCCAACCTCGCTTTCCCTTCTCCCATCCTGTCTTAAAATTATTTCATCGTGGATTGGTTGTAACCTCTTCCAGCGAAATGTTAAGCGCACGCTCAGTAAAGACTCCAGTTTGAGCGTGCACCTTCTAAACTCTGACACCATTCTGCAAAAGAGTGTGCGACAAATTGGAGCTGTCATTGATACCGAGCTCCCATTCTTTTCCCACGTCAACTGTCTTTGACCTCATTCCTCCATCTGCACAACGTCTGCCGCATCTGCTTTTTCCTTACCCCAGCTGCTGATAAGACGCTCATCCATGCCTGCATCAAATCCCGAACTCGACGACTGCAAGTCTCTCCTCTATAGCCTCCCCAAACTCTCATCTCGAAACTCCAGAAGATGCAGCCACAGTCTGACGTCTCACCTGCACCTGTAAATGAGACCAAATCACAAAAATACTCCATTCCCTCAATCCAATTCCGGATAAATATGAAGATGACACTTACCATCTTCAATATCAGCCATTGACTCACCCCTGGTTACTTTTCCCCTCTCATCTCACTCTACTCCCCTCCTGCATTCTCTATCACAGAAACCAAGGTTTAATTCTAACACGTAGGCTTGAGCGAACAATATCCATAATACAGTTTTTTTGGTTTAGATCGCGTAATATAAATGTGTCGTTAAACCCGCCACGATCCAACACAGCCAATTAGTAAGGTTTGTCACGTACAATAGATTGTAAATGGTGTGGATTTACTCTCCAACACACCGGTGTGCTGTACTAGTAACGCATTGGCATGTTCTGTTTACGTGACAAACCTTACTGATTGGCTGTGTCGGGTGATGGCGATTTTAGCGATACATTTATATTTATGCAATCTAACCCCAAAAAACTGTATTATGGACCAAGGTTTCATGTCAGAGTCTCCAGTCAACCTTTGCTGAGTGGGAGGTTGCTCCTCTCTCTCTCTCTTATGCTGCTCCAATGGTCTGGAACTACGTTCCCGCAGCAATGTGTCAAGTTGACGCCTTGCTCGTGTTCAAGTCTAGGCTATAGGCCTTTTTTCCCCTGTCTGTGACTGACTGCCTCTCTCTATAATATTTTTTTTTAAATGCCCACTATTTCTGTACAGTGTCTTGCGATGCAGTTGAATTTTAAATAAATATTGTATATTGTGTTGTACATTGGTACGCATGGCCCAAACCATGTCCGATTTTATTGAGAATTGAGTCTTGAAATTCAGAATACCTTTTTAGAAAACGTGTTTTGTAAATATTTGGAAAGAAGCACGTGAAGGGAAACTGCTCATACATTAATACAATAATAGTATAATGGTAGGTTTTTACCCTTTTAACTGGTACAAAACTGACAGTACCAGTTAAATGGGTAAAAACCTACCATTATATTTTGCCACTGGTAAAAGAGATCTCATAGTACAATAATAGTAATTAATTTACCCATAACAGACTCTCAAGATACTCTTTCAGCAGGGTCCTGCATTGAGATGTTTGGCTAATTCCATTAATAAGTGTTTAACATTTGGGAGAAAACTAGAGTAACCAGATAAAATCCACAGAGATATTATTATTTCGCCTGTTTACTTAGACAAGCCTGATTACTCTTCTAAAGAGGCTCCTGCCAAGTGTAGCAGTAGGTTGTGATGATGGCTATATTTGTATTCCTTTTCAGTAATTTCATATTGCATTCAAGTTCTATAATACTGTAACATCCGAGATTAAATTGCTACACGGCTATCTCTTAACCAACTCTCAGGCCGAGCCTACAACACCTGCTATTCCCAGGTAATTTCCCATTCGAGTGCTAACCAGGCTCAAAACCTCCTGAGCTTTTAAAATCTGACAAGCTTGGCCGCATTCAGCGCGACTTGGTCATAGGCAAACGGGTAGGTCCAGTACTATTGCCATGCCAAAAGAATGCGAGGCATGAGAGTGAACAAGAATGCATACAATGCACAGACATGCTTATTGTTTTGAGCCTTCAAAAATACCCAGCATCATCCCTTCAGGTAATGCAACTTTGAAGGCTGCCACCCACCATGTGAGTCAGAGGTGCAGGAAAGAGCTTGACCCTCAAAATATTATACTTCACTCACCCACAAGTGCCATATTTCATGCACATTCGTCGCCAAGGAATGAACTCTTGGCAGTGGCTATAAGCGAGGATTCCAATAACAGTGCAGATCAGCATGAGATGAGACCTCCTGCGATAATATTTCATGGGGCTCATATCCAAGAAGTCGGTGCGTTATGCAAACATGCCTTTTTTGTAATTACATTCCTTCAACGCATGGCCCGTGCGTTGGAGGAATTAAGAAGAAATCAGTCCACACTTGAAAGGATATTTAATGTTGAGCATAAAACTACGTTAATCCACCAGATTAATAAAACAACTATGTAATACTCTGCGTGCGGAGTGAGGGCTCTACGTCCATGCAATGTCAACTGATCGTGTTCTCATGTAACTCACAAAAACCCCTAAGGTCAGAAAGCACACGTGTTCTTTCACAATGGACATAGAAGCAATTGCTTTCAGCATGAGCAACAATAACTGTCTACCCACTTATACCATCAGCTATATAAAATGCAATTCTTGAAAAATACGTAGTATGTATGTATTAGTATTGCTACAGTATTACTATTCGTCTTTGGAACCACTGCAGTGGGGAAAAAACCTGTAGCACTCGCCTCAATGCTTTCGAGAAGACTGATTGGAAGAATTTCACTGTTACTAATATTTCAATATCCCTGTTGAGGAATTACTCTGAAATATAAAGACTATTCAAACGTGTGCACTGTACATTGGTAATTGGGATGCTCCAGCATTTTATTTTACGCTACTTGTATGCCCCGACAACTCAAACGCATATTAGATATCTACTCACGTCAACAATTCCAAGGCCTTGCTGAATTTTAGCCAAGGGACCCCCCCCCATATGGCAACTGTCCGTGTGTGGCACAAGGTGAACTCGAACCTGGCTTTGGACATGGGCAAGAGGCTGCCAATACAATAATACCAAGGTTCACGTCGGGGATGCGTTCCTGAAAGGTGCCACGACGAATATTGAAACGGCGTAAATCAAAGCGATTCACAGGGTAGGGGGTGGCGGAGGCGAGTGGTTGGTTGAGGCGACGCACATCAGGTCGTGATGAAGATGTGTTTGCGAAAGGACGTTAAAGGGGGAGACGTAAATCGGAATATTGATATATCTCTGAATTCCAACCGAGCTTTGTCCAAGGAAGGATTTGCAAATGTTCTAAATAAATGAGTTTCTTGTTGTATGACACAGACTGACATGTAAGTAGGAGACGTAAAAGCACACAATAATTACTTCTGTGTTATGAAATTATCAAATGTGGAAAGCTGTGACTCTGGATATCCTGACCTTTATAAAAAAATAAGTCTTGTGGCTGGTTGAGAGCTTAATAAAAGTATTCAGAACATAATTAAAATGTTGGCTATACATTTGCATTACAATTAATAATTAATCCCCGTTGAAACGTTTGACAGAGGAAAATGCAAATGTTTTCGCCCTCGAGTTATAGTGGAAATGCTAAATGTAATTGAAACCTCTCTTGAGCACCAAATATCAAGAGGAATTTTCTGAAAATGCCAGTGATAATGAATTTTAGATATTTTCTGAAATTAACCAATTCATATTCAAAATATTTCTTATTTTAGTTTGAATATTAATGAGTTGTTAGACACTCGGGATGCTACCATGGCATAATGGTTACCCTGGTTAGTTGATTGGCAGGTCACGTGTAAAGTCTGGGTACTTCAACCTCTGTCACGATGTCTGGTGCATGTGGAAGAGGAGGCCAAATACCATTTCTCGAGGGGCTTTCTACTCCTTCCAGTGGAGGCCCTTCTGCCAGCGGTGGTGTGAGCAAGAAATGGCAGGGAAGGCTTTCCCGACCAGTATTATCCATAATAGAGGTGTTTCTGGGTTCGATCACGGAGATATAAATGCGTCATTAAACTCGCCACCACCGGACAAAGCCAAATTAGTAATGTTTGTCACATAAACAAAACATGGCAATTCGTTACTAGTTCAGCACACCGGTGTGTTGGAGAGTAAACCCACAACATTTACAATTCGAATACGACGTTTTGCCAGTAATTACAACCAGCCTAATCAGGCGACAGCCAAAAAAAACTATTATGAAGTATGTATATCCTTGGTTATTTCGGTAAAGTAACGTAGAAGGGAAACAATAAAAAAATAAAAAAAATACAATTCTCACGACGTTTCGACTGCAACACAAGCAATCATCATCAGGTGTGAAATCCACATACACCTGATGATGATTGCTTGTGTTGCAGTCGAAACGTCGTGAGAGTTTTATTGTTTAATATTTTATTTTATTGTTTCCCTTCTACGTGACTTTACCGAAAGATCCAAGAATATGAATCCCTGCAGTCACGAAAGCTTTAAATAAAAATATTAAGTACTTTAACCTTTATCTTTATTATGTTATTAGTGGAGCCAAGTGTGATAGCGCACGCTTGTCATCCACTGGTGTGGATACAAGGGTTGGTGATTCACACAGAGAATCTTGACACTTACCAGCACAATAGTTGTTGGAGGTGACCAAGACGCTTCCGATTTGCATGTTTGGCTACGTACGGTGCAAAATAAGTTCAACATATATACATGGCAGCATAGCAAGTTGGTTGAATCCACCAGGGAAAACTTTGAATGTTATCTGAAATGTGTGGCATTTCCCATGTGCACGTGTGCTCCAGTTTCTTTCCAAATGACAAACACGATTAATGGAAGTGGTCAAACATCCCAATGCAGGATTCTCCTTAAAAAGTAATAATATGCGGTGATTATTTCCTCATTATAAAAAGCATTATTGTTATATAAATTTTAATACCATGCTGTGAGACTTCCTTTCCAAGTGGAGTTCTGCTTAAAACAGAAGCTGACTCGAGTAGATGGAGTGGGGGCAGTGAGGAAGAGTGAAGCACACAGAATCAGATTCAGAATATTTATACTGGTAGGAACCTCCTGGTTACACCAGCCCACAGGGGATTATTGTGTCCGTCGTGCAGGGAGAGGCTGGGTGGGGAGGGTGGGGCTGGGTGGGGAGGGGCTGGGTGGGGAGGGTGGGGAGGGGCTCGGTGGGGAGGGTGGGGCTGGGTGGGGAGGGGAGGGTGGGCTGGGTGGGGAGGGGCTGGGTGGGGTGGTTGGGGAGGGGCTGGGTGGGGAGCGTGGGGCTGGGTTGGGGCTGGGATGGGTGGGGCTGGGTGGGGAGGGGCTGGTCACCCCGTGGTGCCCTTATAAAACTCTACTCACGCCGGCTTGTGCCCGCCCTCACAGTCGAGCATATTTGCGGAATACACCACGCCGCCGTTGACCCTGGCCATTGATCGAGCAACCCAACGTTCCTCCCAGCTCCCTCCGCAGGAATGTGTTGTTGGACGAATCTGATGCGCTACAAAGCTCTTTTTCATAGTTGTTCAGTAGGGGCGGGAAAGAATGTTACAACAACAAACAGTACAAACGTATGAAAATAGTTAAAAGTACAAGAAAGGTAAACAAATCACCCAAACACATCCAATTAAAACTAAACCATCCCCATCCTACCAGGCAAATCCCACTAAGCTATTAACTTATTTTTCAGAAGAAACTTGACCACAAATGATAGCTCAACAAAGTGGCCCATCATTTGGACAATGTGGAGGGAAAAACCGGAGGACCCGGAGAAAAATCCACGCGACCACGGGGAGAACATGCAGACTGCAAAAATACAGGTGTCAGGGTCGGGATCTGGATCGAATCCCCTACCGCCTGCATACCAGGCAAGGAAAATAACATCTAACCACCGTGGCGCCCCTTTAATAAATAAATACATTTCATGTGATCACTCGCCGTGGCTCATATCAGCGTTGAGTGATGTTTGAAGCAGTCTAGGGTCCCCACCACTTCCTTCATCAAACCACACTGACCAGCGTGGGGTAGTATGGTCAAACAACCACCAAGACTTAAATTTCGATTGAAAGCTTTCGTGACTGCAGGGATTCGTCTTCTTGGTTCTTTCGGTAAAGTCACGTAGAAGGGAAGTAATACAATAAAATAAAAATTATAAAATACAATTCTCACGACGTTTCGGCCACAACGCAAGCAGCCGTCCTCAGGTGAAGAACAGGTCTGTCGGAAAGACAGCGTCTGAATGAAACACTACCAGGCTTGGCAGCGTATATTTGATCGAAAAAAAACTAAATAAACACCTTCTTGGTTCTTTCGGTAAAGTCACGTAGAAGGGAAATAATAAAATAATAAAAATAAAACATGATAAAATAATTCTCACGACGTTTCGGCCACAACGCAAGCAGCCGTCCTCAGGTGAAGAACAGGTCTGTCGGAAAGACAGCGTCTTCACATGAGGACGACTGCTTGCGTTGTGGCCGAAACGTCGTGATAATTATTTTATTATGTTTTATTTTTATTATTTTATTATTTCCCTTCTACGTGACTTTACCGAAAGGACCAAGAAGAATCACCAAGACTGTTATGGCATGGCGAGGCTTTGATCCCATAGCAGATTAACAACACAGTTCAAGATATCATTGCTCAAGTAGATAGCTTGCGTGTTTCCCTGAATGTAGGCAAACTTTAAATCATTTGACATACTTTTATTGCAATCTATATTTTCAGGGCTTGCCTATGAGGTTCTTTATATAAAGTGGGTTGAATGAGATTATGCTCAGCTACTTACAATGTATGCGGGCGATCGCCATGGTTGCAAAAACATTTCACAGGGCAAAAAGTGTTTGTTGTTGCAGTATTTGCAAGCTGAACTCACTCGCTGTGTCAATCAAGCTCGGTTGGCTTTACTGCAATGGACAGCAGAGCATTAACTGACCAGAACGTACATTATCGCCAAGATTATATTTCCATGGGTACAACTTCGGTGCAGATGCTGTCGAATCTAATGTCGTTTAACATCAAGGCAGCGTGTATCATGAAAACAAAGATCCCTACAAAAAGATACTATGTGCCACAGTACGCTTGACTGGTAAGTAAATCCAAAAGCCACTGATTTATTTTTAATTGTGTCTCGTCTATCGTTCGGCTGTGTAGTGTTAATATACGCAGCAACTACTCGTTAAAAATCGATAACCCACCCGATGAATTCCACAGGGGGGGGGGGGGCCTTGCACTAAAACCCTCCCCCGCTCCACAACGCCCCCCCCCCTCCCCCAGTAATCCCAACCTTTGTGAGCGGCAGAATCCCAGACTACTGCCCCCCCACAGTCTTTCCTTCCATCCTCCGCCGTGGCCGTCATTGAGACGGGGGAATTTGAGAGACAACAAAAACAAGAAGAACAACAACAACACACAACCCACACGGCTCCCACGGCATGGCCATGTAGCTGCCAGAGAAGTTGATAAATTAATAACAACACGGTGGAAATGCTCCCTCTATAAATGCACACCATTGTGGCTCTTGCAGTGTAATGTTTAAGTAGAGATTACAAGCATGTGGAACTCGGTTTTGGGGGACTTGGGTGAGGTTTTTTTTTATTTCCATATCAGCAGTGGGGTAATGTTACACCTGCACGCAACTCGTTCAGCACAGAGGCATTCTAAAAGTGGTGCGGCAGCCAAATCATGAGCAATGTTGTCGCAGGAAGGAACAATAAATAGGTGATCCCTTTCTTTGGGCTGTCAAGTGATGCAATAACTGAATGTACACAAAGCGTTCTTCATTGACTGAATCACAAGCAATACAATGTAGATGTCAGAATCTGTCTTATTTAAGAATGAATCACAATTCCACCATGAAGCATGCTCGTGTACACATATACGTTCCCAATGAGGGACTACGTGGTTGGCAGCAGTGCAGCCGAAATCAATTGCCATGCTGTATTATTCTTTGTTTTTTTCGGTAAAGTCACGTATAAAGATAAAATAATACATTAAATAATAGCATACGACGTTTCGATTGCAACACAAGCAATCATCGTCAGGTATAAATGATGATGATTGCTTGTGTTGCAATCGAAACGTCGTATGCTATTATTTAATTTATTATTTTATCTTTATACGTGACTTTACCGAAAAAACCAAAGAATAATTCCTGCAGTCACGAAAGCTCCAAAATTAAGATTTCCATGCTGTACTTCTATGGCTCCCACATTTATCATTCCCACCGTCATCAAACAGCAGTGATCAGCGAGGGTAAGTGTCTATACCAATAAAGACCTTAATCTGTATGTCTCAAAACCCTCTAGGGTACTTTCCGACAATGTAGAAAGCTGACATTTGGTGCATGCGTAGCTTTTAAGATATAAACAACAGGAACATTTTGAAAAAAATCGACATTTTTCATTTTAAGGCCCCCAAATCTATATTTAATTGCCCCATAAACATGTTTGTGCGTGTCAGTCAGAAACCGTTCAAAATATAAGATTGCGGTTCGTTTCCTTCGATAGAGCGTTAAACATAAAATAAATTTACAGCGAGAACCACTGTTCTATATTTTATTGTTTTTGAGATTATCAGTATTAAAACGGGTTTGAATGGAAAAAAACAGGCATTTTATGATCTTGAAATCTGAATAATTCGAAAACAGTAAAAGATAGGAGCTTCCCCTCACGCAGTCTTCAGTTAATTATTTTAGTTATTTCTAATAAAAAAAATAACAATCTTTATATTGAGACGTTTCCAATGGGTACGTAAGAAGTTCACTCAAGTCATCAACAATTATTTTTTTTGTGGAAATACGTTTTTTTATTAGTTGTTAGTGTCTGATCGTTCTTAAAAATTGTAAAAAAAAAATCACATCTGGTTCATTATTATATTGATCGAAAACTTTCACCCGGCAAAGACAGCCCTTTATGAACTAGTGGTTGAATAAACTCCCATGTTCCCGCACGGGTTTTCGAAGGCACCTCATCCAGCAGCGAATTGGCAATTTAATATTTCGATATACATAAACCGAGCATAGCCACCATCCTTGGGTAAGTAATCGCTGTTATTTCAGATTGGAGAAATATGCAGCATTACAACAAAAATGACAATCGCAATATGAAAAACACAGGGAAGCTCCACCCAAAGTGAAATCGATTGCCGAGTGATTTCATTGAGGTGCTAGCGAGGCGGAAGTGTGTGACAGCCACTAGTCACGCCGTTCTCCTGCCACAGGCCCTTGATTTTACGGGTTATTTTGGGAATTAGCTTGTTGCTACAAGCCCGAGATATGTTGAGCCACTGCTGGAAGCCGTGCTAAGTATGTAGTGCGAGTATGAAATACAGTTGTGCGTTTTTTTTTGGGGGGGGGGGGCAGTACTGGTAAATGTAGTTTAATTCATAACCAGGAGCTTAAAGCTATCAAATATTTTCAGTCTATTGCTCATAGAATGGCTAGAGTTAAGCAAACGTTCAAATGGATGTGAAACAATATATTGACTGCAAGTGTATTTTTTTTAATTTTATCCGCAACAAACTTTAGGGCTGTAATTTTAAAAATGGCGATCAATAAGGTAATAAACATAGTATACAACCGTGTAATCATTACATTCGTATGAATGTGTATGGTAATGTAAATAAATGTGATATGGTTGGTGGGAGTGTGCATAATTCACAATCGGAAGATTATGATTTCAGATCCAATGTAAGGTGTTGACTCAGCCCATAATCTCACTTGGGTCTGTAATGCGAGCAAGGAATGAGGGGGCGGAGTCTGGGTCACGTGAGGAGAAGGAGGAGTCAGGGTCACGTGAGAGGGAGGATTTAGGGGGAGAACCGGAAGGGATCTGGGAGTTGAGAAGGAGTGGAAACAGGAGGAGGCCATGCTGGGCAGTGGCGAGAGGGTGGCGCGATTGCCACGTGGTGGAAGGCCACGGCACCGTCGGCCAGCGGTGTACGTGGGGCACAGCAGAGCTAGTGGGCGAGAGCTAGCGGAGTAGAGCTAGCGGAGGAGAGCTAGTGGAGTGTGGGAAGCTAGCCGGGCGTGAAGAGCTAGCAGAGTGTGCGGGGCACACAGAGCAGCGGTGTGGCTGCAGACGGAGCAGCGGTGTGGCTGCAGGGTGTACGGTGGAGGAGGTGCGGGTCTGAGCGAGGACGCCGTAGGGGCGAGAGAGACAAGAACCCGAATAAAGGACAACGGAGATCTACACTGTTGAAGAGTCCTTTATTACAGGTCAATACAAACAGCTCCACTTTGTGAGGAAGTCAACAGGCGTTAAAAGCGATTCGTAATTAGTTTATTTTGGTGATATTGTGTAGTTTATAATGTAATTTGTTAACTATAACCCTCCACCACCTGATAAAGGCAATCAAATAAAGTTGTCATATAATGGGCAACTCTGCGAATTGATTTGGTTTTTCAGCAAACCGGAGGAATGTTGAAAAGCAAGCAACATTTTGACAAATTTACATTCGATGTTTTACTGAAATCACATCTAAATCGTCAGGTGGTATAAAAGCTCAGATCTCATGTTGAAAGTCTCACCCTTATACATTTAAGATGTGAAATTCCCACCACTTGAACAGGAGATTGGCACCGCCCTATGCTGAAGTGAGCAGATTAGCCAGGTTTTTTTTCCGACTATTATCTGCATGTTCTGTTCATATGAAATTCATGCCACGCTTCACGAAACTTCCACACAATGTGGCATACAAAGTTATGAGACCGTATTGGCATATGTACATGTGGACAGGCTCAAAATCCATTAACACCGTTATGATCAAGACTTTCTTGTAAAATAATTGCTTCTCTTTTACAAGGCAATCTTACCGACGACAGCAGTAGAGCTTTTTCAGATGGAATATATCTAAAAAATATTTCCAAAAATACATCCCACATTTCAATGTCTTAAATAGTGAAGGGAGGGGAGGGGGGTAACACACCCAAAGTGTTAATTAATCTTATAAGTAATGCACCATGACTATGCCATTGTCAGCAATTCGAGTTCAGATGGATTGGTATTTTTGGCAAGTCAAGCAGGTCTGCTAAGTCCCATTATTATCGACATGTTGCTTGACAGCGAGAGCCTCTTACAATAGAGAACCCAAGAGCATGGCGGCCCATCTGATGGTCATGAATTTTACATCCTCCTGCAACGATGGGTCACACAACCTCAGTGTTAACCCAGTTCTGATTAAGCCCCCCCTTTCAAACGGATGTGAAACAAGAAATTCACTGGAAAGTTATTTTTTTTACTTTCGCGACAACTTTTACGGATGTGACTGTGATCCACCACGTGCACGAATGTTTATCCACGGTCGTTTGTGTTTGGTTGCATCGTAGTCGCTGGACACGGACCTTGCAAGGTTCACCTCGCTCAACGTTGACGTGATGCAAAAGCCCCCCCACCGCACCTGCGTTTTTACTCGTTATTTTCTGATATTAACGGTGTACGAAACTTTTTGCTGTCACGGTAATGATTTCCGTTGGAATCCTCCGCAAGTGTTCATTTTCGAAAATTATCATGATTTCTCGAAGAGCAAAGTAAAATCACACAATACAGTGGGAAGGCATCGAAATGGAAAACAATCAAACAACGCCGATGACTTAGGGGTTAAGAAGCGGAGGGTGGGGAATGGGCGAGTGTTGGTGGCTGCGTTGCGTAGTTGGCGTCTCACAGGGTGGGTATATCATGTCCGCAGGCAGAAGGTTTATTCGTTAGACTGCCAAACCATAGAATCATCATGGCATACTGTGTTTACTACGGATGCTGCTGAGCTGCAAGCATCGGTAAACCATAATGCGATATTTATTAGCTCCGCTACGCTTGCATTAAATATTCATAGTCTCATAGTCTTCTGGGATTATCTGTGCCGAAGGCTATAATTTAAAACGTAGACCAAGTGAATTCCAAGGTTTTGACATGATGGGGTTGGTGGCTATCTTATAAACGTATCCAATGTTTTAATGAGCGGGGGGGAAAACATAATCGCTTTGGATAAAATTACATTTGTGGTAACTCTACCTTCTTCACCTATCGCAACCTACTTTCTTTCACTAAAAATGCAGAAGCATATTGAGCTCTTGAATGCTCTCCCCATCCACAAGATTGATCCCCTTTCAATTTTTATATATTGATTTCATTCATCACATGGATTCGTGCCAATGACATGAAATGACCTTATCTCATGTCCTCTAAAGCCCTGTCAGCTTCTCTTATGACCTCTTGCCACCCTAACAGGACATTTTCCATTCTTGAAGGTGACGGTGCGTTAAAAGGGGGGCAGCTATGGTCAATCAGACAATCATATATTTCAAAAAGCGACCCCATCAATATAATTTTCGGATGGACGTTTGTGACGATTTGTTTCCAAAAGGGAGGTCTGCCAGAGCAAGCAATGGTGTTTGTTACTCGATCAAGCAACATCTCACGCAATTTACAACACAATACGATTCGGATTGATAAAGCGTCTACATTCTACTGCATCTCAAGATCCTGTCTGCTCAGTTCTTCATTTAAATAAGGTGGGGAGGGGGTTATTTTTTATGTCTAATTCCGTATTGTGGCTGCTGGCGCTTCACTGAGTTTGCCAATGGGGGCCTTGTTACAGAACACGACTTTTTGTGACTGCAGCCTCAAGCGATAATGGTTCTGCTGGTGACCGGGTGTACACACAAAGACAAAGATCCCCCGTATAGCCTCAACAGACTGTTGAGGCAAGTGCTGTTAGCGAGCACCTATGAAGGCCGGCACGGCACACGAGGGGGTGGGTGGCCAGCTCCACGCCCGACTGCCTTTGTCTCCCCAGGGGCGATGTTTACACACCGCTCCAGGTACTCATTTGAGGCTGAGTCGACCTAGGGGAGGAGGCCCAGGTTCAGATAATCGCCACTGGTAGTGTTGGTGGCCGTGAGCGGGAATTGCCAGGTTCGGAGCTCAGCATAGCCGGCAGAGGTCGCAAACGGGTTTTGATTCCTTACCCGTACCCGGCCGCACCAGGGTCGCAAACGGGTTTTGATTCCTTACCCGTACCCGGCCGCACCAGGGTCGCAAACGGGTTTTAATTCCTTACCCGTACCCGGCCGCACCAGGGTCGCAAATTGGTACCCGGCTACCCGTACCCGGCCGGGTAGCCGGGTATCGGGTAGGGTATCGGGTACCCGGTTGCGACCTCTGGCATAGCGCTAAGCGGCCACACCACCGCTCCCCTTCACGCACTCGCACGCGCGCGGGGCGAGCTACTGCAGACGTGGGTGGCATTAAAGCAGGCGACACGTCTGCCTGCGCGAATGCGTGGAGCTTAGAACCATAATCCCACCCTGCCCCTCAAGCCGTCTCGCCCTGGCTGTTCCCACCAGCAATTCTTACCCCCCTCCAGCCGATCAGCCTATTTGCATTCATCCATCCCGTGTTGTTCGTTGAGCACCACACAGACATATATTCTAGGGGTGCAGTAGTAGAGGGGGGGGGGCAGACGAGTGGCGGGCACCCTGTCTGTCTGTCATGGCCCTGGAGAGCTGGGTGACAAAAAAGCCAGGCTTAACATGCAGTCACGTGAGATAAGGGGGCAACTACATGATGAGAGCCGGTCAGCCCAATGCAAGAACTCGCCGATAATCTCCACGGTGCCAAACAGAAAGGATGGCTTGGTAGAATGGTGTCTTAAGTGGCCATGAGATCGGTATCGAGGGAAAATCTAACCCTTGACCTTCCGAAATCGGATTCCTAAAGCATTCGCCAACCCCCGAGACAGCACAAGATGAGATTATTGAGTAGCTATAGGTGTCTTTTGCAAACTGCCATTCCCTTAAGGAATCCTATTTTTGCCTTTCCTGAAGTGGGCGGCGTTCTCAATAAAATACACCATATTATTTACTTGCAAGAATTGTTCGCATCATCTGTGGCAGTTGGCTACAACAACTGCTCATTTTGGAATAGTCGTCGCTGCAAGGCTAAATTTTTTTTTAGGTTAAGAAAAACAAAAGCGGATTTTTAGCAGATGACTGGTGGAAAAGGTTCTAATTAATTGTGTGAACCATACTCGACTAAACGGTGTAACCTTTGAACAAAATGCAAATAATTAACAATGCATTCATTCATAATATATGCTGTAAGAGATTTATGTATATTTTTTGAGCTATGCAACATTGTTATACAAGCTGGAATGTTTGTACTACTTAGCTGTTCATAATACAGGTTGTTTTGGGTTAGATCGCGTAAATATAAACGTGTGAATAAACCCGCCACCACCTGGCATAGCCAACTAGTAAGGTCTGTCACGTAAACAGAACATGCCACTTCGTCACTAGTACAGCACATCGGTGTGTTGAAGAGCAAATCCACAACATTTACAATCTGAGTACGACGTTTCGCCAGTAATTACAACCGGTATCATCAGTCAGCAGCCAGATTTGTGGAAAAAACTTTTTTGAAACCTTTAAAAATGGTTGCCTTCGGTGACCTCCCCCTCTTTCCTCCTGAAGACGATCGCTTGTGTTGTGATCGAAACGTCGTGGTTTTTTATTTAGACTTTTCTGTTTCATTTTTATTATTTTACCGAGAGAAGCAAAGAATAGGTTAAGAACCACAGAATATGAATTCCTGCAGTCACGAAAGTTTTAAGTCAAAATTATAAATGTTGTAGAGTTGCTCTCAAATACAGTTATGCTGTGCTCGCGCAGTGACATGGAATGAGTCACTGTAGCGCGTGCCGCTGGGAGATTTGTAGACAATAGAATTAGGGGTAACAGCCCGTTCTACCAGTTGCACCTGTACGCAAGACACGGAGCCCTCTGGGGGATCTAGAGGGGTGTGGGGGGCTGAGGGCGGAGCCTGGCAACGCTGGGGAGGATAAAAGGCAAGCTCCGACTCACAGTCGGGGCTGCTGCAATCTGGAATGGAACTTGTTGTGCTGTCACCCTCTTCAAGCTGTAAGTTTGGCAGCATGTTGGTTGTCCCGACCCGGTGTGTGGTTATCCCCCTAAGGCTGTGAAGGCCGGAATAAAATAGTACCTCCTACTAGTGTCTGTGAATTAGTACACTACATTAGTAACGAATTGGCATGTTTTGTTTAAGTGACAAACCTTACTAATAGGCTGTGTCGGATGGTAGCGGGTTGACCGACACATTTATCTCTATGCGATCTAACCCAAAAAAACTGTCATGGATAATATTAATCACGAAAGCCGACGTCTTAAACTTAGCTGTTACTTTCAGTATAATTTTACTGCAATTTAGCAGCTGGAAGCATTTTTTATTTTAACTCCATTCCCAGTATGCTTTAACCATGTAGTCACACATTTCAACCAATTCTCATTCCACCACAACACTTTCTTGAAGTGTTCCATCCACTTGCAAACTTGGAATCAATAGTAACAATTTACATCGTAAAACAGCGCCACCAAATCTCCACTCTACCAAACCGAACGTGGGTGAAAGTGAAACAACGAAAGTGGCCACCGAAGACCCAGGAGTCGTGGCATTGGTGGCAGCGCGACTTGTCAGCAGTGCTGTTGAGAGGAAAATTTAAATAACATTAAGCACGGCGATAGGAGCCTCGCTGACAGGCTCCCAGCAGGCCACTTCTTGCAAAATTCGGGTAATTTGTTACGAGCGGCAGGGACCGAAGGCGAAGAAGCACAGCTTGAGTTGTAAATCGGTTTGGCAGAGGCTTCCTACGTGTGCTATGGGCACCGGAGGCGAAGACAGCCGTCTCTGATTGTACCCAGAGCACCACGATACATTCAAAATTAAAGCAAAGATGAAAAAATGCGTTTCTTTTGTGTGTGTGTGTGAGATTGTGCAGAATTTAATTATTCCAATAGTGTCGTATAACCTGCGATTTGCAATGTTTCATATTTACATGAATCATACTCAATGTGTTTGCCTGAAGACCCCCCCCCCCCTTGCCCCCACAAAGCACTGGATGTGCAGTATTCCCTGGTTATTCGCGATTTTGGCTATCTGCGAATCGCATATGGAACTCTACACGACGACATGGAGAGAGAGAGAGAATGTGATCCGAGAAAGTGATGAGATGAAGTGAGATAAAGTGATGAGACAGAATGTGATGTGATAAAGTGATGACATGACGTGATTCTACTGTGCAGCATCTACATTATTTAAGGTAAGTTAATTTATAAACTAGTCTTTGATACTTTCATATGTATTTGTATTTCCTTTATGGTTATTATAACCAGTTTGTAGGTTTTTGCTTTATGATAATGTTCATGTATTTCATAGATTATGTATTTATGTTAATTAATTTTAGAAATCTAGATTCGCGAGCATTTCGGGAAAGTATCCCTTGCGAATGACGAGGGAAATGCTGTCCACACGTTTGGGGGAACTGTGAAGATTAGTTTTTGAAAGTGTAAAAAAAAACTCTTCTGTGATTGCCGAGAAAAAAAAGGTGCAATTTTACATTTACACCTTGACCAAAAAAGAATGACATGGGAAAATAATAAAATAACTTTAATTCTTATATAAATAATCACGTCTTCACGAGACTCGGTTTGCTGTCAGCCAACGAGTTAAGCATACAGCTGACGAATCTGTGCAGCCACGACAGTGCTTTATATTAATAGTGATTTTCATTTGGTGGAGTCTGCACTGGTATTGGTTATAGGCAGAGGTCGCAACCGGGTACCCAATACCCGTACCCTACCCGATACCCGGCTGCCCGTACCCGGCCGGGTACGGGTACCCGTTTGCGACCCTGGTGCGGCCGAGTACGGGTAGGCCGTGAGTCACTGGTGAGTCACCGTTTGTCACTCATTTCCCAACGTCTTGTCTCTTCTCACAATTCAAGTTCCTAGAATCAACCCACCCGCACCTGCAACATGGCTTCATCCCAGAAGTCGCAATCGGGTACCCGTACCCTACCGGATACCCGGCCGGGTACGGGTAGCCGGGTATCGGGTAGGGTACGGGTACCCGTTTTCGACCCTGGTGTGGCCTGGTACGGGTAAGGAATCAAAACCCGTTTGCGACCTCTGGTTATAGGTGGAGGCGGGGGGGGGGCAGGTTTATGCTACATCTCCCATTGTGGGCAATGGCACGAACTCCACTTGTGTACTGATGGAGCAAGCGTCTTGTGCTCAGAGGGGCCGCACAAATCTGCAATTAATGAGCTTTGGCTCGCGTTCAGGAAGTGTGTTAATGATGTCTCAGCAGAACCTGGTGCCATGAAATAATGATACCCTATGCTCCGCACTGCTTTCCCGCAGCAGTCACACCAAACTGGAGAACTGATAATTGTCCGGAATTAATATTTAAAGCGACACAAGAAATACAGATAACTTTCAAATGGAATACCAACTGTGCATATGAAATTAGCAATTTCCAACTCAATTTCAATTCATGCATCACAAATTGGTGGTTTTAGTTGAGCTGGCTCATATTTAGGTTACTCACGATGTGAACAATAATATGGCCTATTGATGTGAATATTCCATGCGTATGTTGTGCAGTCCTTTATCAAACCACTGCTATTTGACCATACTTCACCACGCTGGTCAGTGGGGGTTGTGAAAGCGGGTCGCATAGACTTTGGAACGTAGTGCAGTACAACGTTTGGATTTTGGCAAGTTGCCCTTTTTATTACAACGTAGCTCCACAACAGTCTGCTACCCTTTGTGTGCGTGGTGGTCACCCCATCCTAGTACTAGCCAGGCTAATACCCGCTTAACTTAAAATTATTTTTAAAATAAAATTTAGCGCACTGAGCGTGATTTCGTCATCGGCTTATGCGTGTATCAGGCACCTTTATTTGTAAGTATTATTGAATTCACATTGTGCGTGTCTATGTGTTTTTTTAATACAACTATATCTGACAGTGATGTTCGGAATGTCTTTGAGAATGCACGGCCGAATTGATTGGGTTTGGTGCAGTTGGTTTTCACTTAAAAGAAGACATTCTCAACAATATATCTGTCGGCAATTTTTTTTTTTACACTGATACGTAAAAAAAATACATTCATATAAACACTGTATGCGCATTCACATTAAATGCTCCGTATCACTCTTTATCACATCTCTCAAAAGTATATTATACACATATGTAGGAATGTATTTGAACAGGAAATTGCACGTTCTCCAATATGAAAATGCACTTGCTCGATCCGTGTTTAATATACCGGTTTGTCAAGCCTCTCTGTTTTAATTGGGGCCATGATCTTTCCACTTGCTGTGGCCCAGAGTCGTTTACATCCGAGTGGTAATGCACTGGGCTCCACTGACAAGATATAAATGAAATGAGACTGTAAATATGCTAGTAAAAAAACGGACATAAAACGACAATGTATTTGTTAACGCCAGTAATTATTTTTAAACAAAACGTGCAAATTATAATTCTAGATTTGAAGCTTTCGTGACTGCAAGGATTCATACTCTTAGTTCTTTCGGTAAAGTCACGTAGGTAAAAAATGACATTAAAATTTATAAAAATAAAACAATAAAAATCACGACGTTTCGGAGGCAACACAAGCTTCCGTCTTCAGGTGAAAAAAAAAAGACGGAAGCTTGTGTTGCCTCCGAAACGTCGCGATTTTTATTGTTTTATTTTTATTAATTTTAATTTCATTTTTTACCTACGTGACTTTACCGAAAAAACTAAGAGTGTGCAAATGCTAGTTGTTTTTGTTATTGCTAATGATGTGTTTTAACTGCAGCAAGCAAAGCTCTTGATAAGCCGTTTCAATTGGAGAACGATCGCTATTTGCAGTCCTTAGCGTGTCCACTTTCAGCCCTTTTGTCAATCTACTGCTGGACCAGGGCGAGTCGTCATGGTCGTTTGCCCATACTTCACCACACTGGGTCAGTGTGTTTTGTGAAGTTGTAGAAGGGGGGGGGGGGAGTACTTTGTGGTAGCACATCCAAGTACTATCCGGGCTCAAAATCCCTGCTTAGCTCCCAAAGTCTGACTGGAGACGGGCGCATTCTGAGTGAGTTGGCCACAGGGTATGCGATTACAATTCCACCACAATTCACTCTCTACAATGTAGACGAACAAACTATTTCCAGCACATGTGAATGAAACATTTAAATACAACTGTGTTGGATATAACCAGATGACGCCCACGATTCCTGGCCAGAAAGCCTACGATTATTTAATTGGCATGTAATACGACTCTTAAATGGGATTGTGGGATCGGCAGAATCGCAGAATCATAGGGGCTGCACAGGGCTTGGCCAGCCTAATGGAATCAACATTGAAATGTATTGGCCAATGAAATGCCTATGACTTTTTTTCACTGGCGATACTGGTCGATACTAGCCAGCTAGTACGTAGGACCATAAGAGCTTTGAAGTTGAAAAAAATATAGAACAGATTTGAATTAATGTATAAATGGCGTTTCCATGAACAGATATTGAACACATATCAATTTCTCAGCCAAAGTTACACGTTATTTACTGCAACATGAGCAGACCGCCCCTTTACCAATATGCATTTCCGCAGAACGAATTCAGTGCGTGTATTCGTGGTATTTTATGCACTCTAGGCAACAATTGTGAACGTGAAGTTATCTTAGTCTAAGTGAACATAGAGTGTACGTCAATAGGTTAATGGGGACCGGAACCCCTCTCGATAGGTGAAAATCCGCGAAGTAGGATTGGCCCCCTAGGAATTTCCGTATATGTGTGTGTGTGGGTACCAGAATGTTTAAAATATGTATATTTATACTTTATATATATTTTACTTAAATCTATTTAATTATAAAACCTTAATATTATACATTCACTCTCTCTCTCTCATACGATACGTATTATGGTGTTCTACACTCACCAATGACACTAGTATCTTGAGACTTGACTCCAGTAATGACGACGATGACAATGACGATGACAATGACGACGATGACAGACCTGTGCAGTTCGATGAATGTGATGATGAATGATGATAATGATGGTGTTACTGCACAGGTATAATGAGGCCTTTAAATCAGTTCCAAAAATCCGCGATGCACTGAGGCCGCGAAACTTGAACCGCGAAGTGGCGAGGGATTACTGTATATACATCAACGGCGGTGGTGCAGCGGTTAGCCCACTGTGCAATGTACTCGGCTAAGTTCTATTCCCTTGTCACAGCGAATGAATATCAGTGGCGGGTTTTATCTGAACCAATCCTCCGGCCCCGTTTTCTACCAGCACACACTGGCCAGCACAGTGAAGCATTACCGAAGATAAAGATCGCCCGTATGGCCTCAACAGACTATTGGGACAAGTGTTGTTGGCGAGCACCTATCACGAGGTTGGTGGGTGACCAGCACCACGCGCAGCCGCCTTTGTCTCCCCATTAGCGATGTTTACGCACCGCACCGGGTATTCATTTGAGGCCGAGTCGACCTACCGGAGGCCCAGGACCGGTTTCAGACAATCGCCGTGACCAGGGGGATGGCAACAAAAATAACCTGGAAGAGCCATTTAAAAAAAAATCGAAATGGTATAAAAAATGTTTTTTTTAAACCCCTCTCAATATTTCAAGAGCCGCAATGCAGTTGGTGAATGACGGTCACGAAGCAGTCTTTAAAGAGCCGCACGCGGCTCCGAAGCCATAGGGTTGCCCATGACCAACATGTCTTTTGGAGACCTTTAATCCGCGATAAACAAACGGGCAGTTATTTTATATAGTGATACACCATGAATCCGTTGTCAGTCATTAACACTGACAGTTTTGTATAATGAGACTACCTGTGCAGGCTATGGGTCTCCTAATTAGCCAATTTAATGGTGTAATTGCCCCAGGACAGTGACCATTATGCTGGCCGCTGTCTCGCCACTCTCTTGGCGATTCTCTCCATCTCTCTCTGATAATAAAGATAATGATATAACACGTCGCTATAGGGTTATATTAGTTCGGTATGAAGTAAACACGGCTACCGCTTCGTATCACCGTACTATTATGCGTGTCATCGTATCCTCACCCAACTCATATTTTCCATTCATTTTCATGAAAGTTTTGCATTTGTATTTATGATGTGTATTTTACGAGGGCAGCAGCAGTAGCAGCAGCAGTAACATTGTTCCCATGAAACCTGGTCAAGTGTGATTGTTCAAGCGTTCCGAGTTGGAATTCCACCGGGGCACACTCAGCCTCTCAATTGTGCGTTCAGGTTGTTACCGGGCTGCGTGTTCAGCGTGATATCCGACGTTTCCAAACCAAGGCCTTCTGTGAGCTTCGTCGGGTGAGTTTTATGCTACGTGAAGCATCTTCGACCGCTGTTGGTGGCCAAGGTGCTTGAAATTAGCCACCAGGCAATGTTTTGTGATCGAGGGAGACTGCGAGCTGCTCACTTCATTTGCTGCTGTGGCAGCTGGCGGTACGGGCAGCGAAACGTCGGCCATCATGCCGAACAATTCGCGGGCACGACCGGTAAGACGCATCGGAGAGAGGCGTGCAGTGCAACCCCGAAATAAGAAAATGCTACACAGTAACAGAGTCTTTAATTGGCAGGGATTCGTAGAAATTGTTTCTCAATGGAGAGAGTCAAGTGTGGAGAATCATTAAATAACTGCAGCATCGATGATGGTCTGGGGGTTTTAACGTCGCCTCACATTGTAAGGAGCAAAACAACAAAAAAGAAGCACACGAAGGTTTTTTGTTATTGTATTTCCAACGACATTCATCATCCTTAAGTAATGAGAAAACGCAATACTGCGGTTAACAATTGGGTCTCGGAGCTTTGAGTGGTAATTATTGATTTAAAGGTGACTCTGGGGAGCTGTGGGGACTGACACACATTCAAACAAATGCGTCCACACGTACCAAGCGCCAGCATTTGGCATCGCTCCTTCAGACTTAACCTAATTACTCGATATGTGACCAAATGAGTGCATATGCCATTTCTCGTATGCTAAGAATGTGTATAGTTTGCAAAAGTTTCCCATTTCATTGAAGCAAAAAGGGTTTGCAATCCTTATACCCAACTGATATATTTGTGGGGCCTATGTACATGAATATTTCCCAATTGGTCAATACAGTAGAAATGTAGGATTGAAGATGCATGTGTTTTTTATATTTTAAACAACAGCTCCGCTGGCTAAGTATATACTGATCCACCTCTCAAAAGATTCGATTAATTGTCACGATTCGTGGGTTGGAAATTGCTTCGAAACATTTTTTTAAATCTCTTGAATAGCTCTTAAGGTACTGTCAATTGTAAAGGTACAGCCCTGCAATTACTTCCTCATACCACTGCTGGTGCAAGGGCTTCCACTAGAGCAGTGATTCTTCACCTATCCTTCTCTGAAAGGCCATCTCTCACCCCCCCCTGGGGGTGCGTGCACCAAAGGTTAAGAACCACTGCACCAGAGGAAGCTCTAGACAGTCCCTCTAGTGGACTGTATTTGGCCTTTTCTTCCATGCTGGCCAAACGGCTTGGAAGAGCGGTGGTGAATTCCTTACCCCACCAAACGCGACATGCCAATCAATTAGCTGTCGTGTACTCATTTATAACGAGCTCGGTGGAGACGTGGTGAGATTCAAAATAAACCATCGCTTTTTTTGTCAATGCTGTCGCAGGAGGTCACGCCATAGACGCAACGCTCCTTCGCTGACTGCGTGATGAGTGATTCATTGATTGTTTTTGACTGCCCCTGGAAGTTTAAATTGAACCGGACGACCTCTGGATGGCAAGCACAGTGCGCTAACCATCCTTTCATCAGCCATATTTAGCCCCGAACAGCACCGTGAGCATATGATTTGTATAAAATGTGCAATCAATTGATTTACGTGCAAAAATTTCAAACGATTGATTTCCGTACGCACTATTTGATGCGTGTATAGCGAGCATGCGGATTGATTTCGGGCAATCATTCGATGCATCGTTGCTTGCACTTCCGATCCCACGCGCGCACCCTCGCAACTGTGCAACCTACGAGGGCATTCAAACAAAGTTTTGAGGTTAACGGCGCTCGTACATTTTGACTGCGTTTCGCTTTTTAAAAATACCGTATACCGTTGGCAACCCCCTGACATGAATGCCCTCATTGCTGTATGATTATACAAAGTGCTTTTGAAAGGAAGCCTGGCTCGAGGTTTGTGTGACTGGCTCTTTAATGTAAACCAGCTGCGAGGCTGTTTGCCTTTTAATGAGTCCCCACAATTAGAAATGCCACTGAGCAGCTGAAAGCAACTTCATGTTTGTAATTATTTAGTATTATTACCATGGGCGAAGTTTGGGAGGGGGAGGCACGGAGGAGGGGGGGGGGGTAACGCCCCTCCCAAACTGGACACCTTTATTAATTTATTTTCAGTAGTTTACAATTAAGATAAAAATGAGTTAATTATATGCACCCGTGATTCCTAATGTGAGAGACAAAGCGAACCTCTGCCCCCCCCACCCCCCAAATATGATTATTATGCTTGTTTACTCAGGAAACCCTCACTGAGTCTCAAGATTATTTTTCAAGTCTTCGGAGTCGAGGTGATGATCGCTTTATGTTTTTTTCCAATTAAGTTATTTACGAGTTTTTTTTACTTACAACATGACACCGGCAAACAACAATGGCCTACTCTTCTTTGAAGGATGTCACGGGATTTTTGGCATCAACTGTGAAGCAGACGACACCTTTATTTTTTATGATTAACACACCCTCAGTATTAACCAGGACGGCCTTCCAGATTCGAAGCACACACCCCTGCAACAAGCGGCGAAAGTGCTACTGCTGGGCAATAGATGACAGGGATTAGACCAAATAGATTAAAAAGAAGAAATTCTAATGTCAAAAGGCTCATTGGTACAGGACACATTATTGATGTGCAGCGCTTAATATAAGAGCGTACCACCGGTAACAGCTTGAGGTCACGTGAAATGTATTTTGCATTCAGTGCAAGGTGCAGGGCGATGGGTGCATTCATTTGAATGCGATCGTTAATACTCCCGGGATAAATGAACGCAGGTAAATCCAGGTGGGAAATTCAATTCGTCTTTGCACAACAACAACAACAATGTCGCGCAAAAATTTTTCCTTTTCAATCGCACTTTGGGATATTTTATGTCCACTAGCGGACAAGCAGCACAGCAGCATTCAAAGGACATACCCTTTTCTTTTTGTTTTTGTCCATGCCCGCAGCGAACTATTAGAAGTGACTTGGGGGGAACGGCAACCTTGCGATCTTCGCGCGCAGAGATGAACGCTGCTGCCGAACTCGCCCGGCCAATGCCACGCGTCGAAGGTGCCATCACGATGATTGCGAACTCAGAGCGAACGAGCGAGCGAGCGAGAGCGCGTGCGGACATCCCATCGTGTTGAGCAACTAAATAAATAAATATAGCGATTTTTTTCTTGGCGGGGGGAAATTGAGATGCCGTAAACGGGAAGCATTTCAAGTCGTCGCAGCAATGCCATTGAAGTTTGAGACGTTAAATCACGAGTGGTGTATCCAATCAGCCCCTGGGCCTGGGCCATCACTTTGAGCTTCGTGATGCAGCAATTGACGCCCAGCTGTGTTTTCATTTTTGCTTATGCACTCCGTGAGAGGTATTGGGCAACACAGGACGCGTTCGAGCAGGCCGAGAGAGCGAAAAGTTTCTTCGCAAATGCAAAATCGTTAGCGAAGACACACCGCCCAAGGAAAACTTGCAGCTACGTGGTCACCGATCAGCCGTAGGTCAATCCACTGCCGGATGAAGTCCATCCGCCTTGTGTCACGGTCCCGCTGCGCCCTGTCGCTGCTTTTGGTAAACAAAATGATGGCATTGCTCAAGGGGAACATTTTCACAGATATAATGAGATGAGCCTCAACATTGCAATCTTGCAATGCACACACGCATTCATGACGCGGAGCACACCGAGAATATATTTACAGCGGGGGTTATAAGCGGCTAACCTATTTTAATATATGCCTATGACCTTCACAGCATCGGGCATGCACGTAGGCAATTCTTGACTGCTGCCTGGCGGTCTTACATCTGAAAGCCTCCACGTTTTTGTAACCCAGCGTGTCCGCTGGGACCCCTTGCAAATCTGCAGCAACGAGCATGGGTCATAATTACCGTAATACCAACACACGCCGAGCATTAAACACACTAAATACATTTTCACGTTGCTCGTGTAAATGCAGGTAATGCACTCGAGGCTTTTTAAGTGCTGTTTTTGGCCCCCGTCTCTAATCATCTACTCAATTTGGCTGGACATTAATAGTCAATTTAGTTATTTTTATTGCAAGCATTCCAAGGAGCATGCCCAACAACCAGTATTCATTGCTAATTAATTCATATAAGAACACATTGCAGGGAAAAAATTATAATATTGCAGTGGTTTAGACTTGTCTTGGCGCAGTTCCATGAAAGCAAATCGTACAGAAACATTGCCGTTGTTTTTTTTAACGCTTCGCCCATCTATATTCATGCGTACACCGCTCCCTTAAATCAACCTGGGATTATTATTTGTCTTCTTCTTTTTCCTGTTCCTTCTTCTCTTATCCAGTTTAGCCATTAGCTGGCAGCACCTGTATAAATTGACAATGTCAGTCCCCTTATTTACCCAAAAAGGGTTCCGGGGGATCACGTGGAACAGCAACGATGTGCCCGGTCCAATTTGCTCGTTGTCACGGGGCCCAGAGGTCCCTGCTCCTCACAACAAGCAACAAACGCTCGCTCGCGTCACACAACCAAGGGCTGTAACAATTTGGGGGAGGTGGTGGTGGGGGGAGGGTGGGCGGGTGGGAAGGAAAAAAACAGAATGCCCCCTTCACTTCCTCCTTAAGCCGTCACTCGGTTTGGGGGGGGGGTTGGCTACAAGCTGCCCATTATTAGAGGAGCATTGCGGGGAAACTGGGACGCTTCATTATTGATGCCTCTGCGGTGAGAGGTGGAGGGGTGGGGTGGTCACAGCAAGGCCAGATAATTGAAATTGGTTGATGCTGCCAATATCCGTCGAACGGACGGCGGTCAATTTGATGGACAGGTGACTCGCGACGGATGCGGCTGTTTACCTCGATTTGTTTTAAATATTTTACTGAACGCGCGAGTGAGAGACACATTGCCTCATTAACGGTATTTTTTTTTTTACCCCGTGTTGCTATAGAAACGATAGCAACCGACGGAGTACGGACACCCACAACATTTCTCAGATTGCCACGGATGAGACCAGCGCGCATGATTGCTATGTTACGTGTATTACCTCGACCGGACATATATCAATCTCACGTATAATATATTACATCCATATTTTCCTCACTGTTGTAAATTATGCAAAAAAAAACAAGCGATTATAGGGAACACTAGGCCAACAAATACATGTTTGGCCACACCTCGCTTTAAAATGCTTGCTACGAGAAAAAGAAAGAGAGAGAGAGAGAAAAAAAACTGTCTTTTGACTCTTCTCTGTGTTCAGGAAAAGTTTGCAAAAAAAAAAAATGTTAATGTTGGCAGCCTCAGCGGTGGGTGGTTCATCTCAGCAGGCGGACGATTTGCATAGCCCTTCCAACAACCGAGGTCACTTTTGCACGACCGTTCTATCCGCGCGCGCGCGCACGTGCGCAGCCCCCACGGAACTGCGGGTACACCTCGTCCGATCCATTTTAGCATTCCGCAGAGCCCCTTATAATTGCCGACGCAGCGAGCAGTCTGGGCTCGCGCTGATTCACCCCCCCCCCCCCCGACGTTACAGGCACTTTTCCAACAAAATGTATGCTAACGGAGCTGTGGGAACACATTCGTGGATAATGTATATATTTTTGACACCATTGGAACCTCATTTGCCAGTAAAAAATATGATTATTGTTTTTTTACCCTTCTATCTGGCAACAAAACTGACACCTTTTTTTTACAAGGAGTCATGTTTGCATAGACCGCAATACCTGCAGTCATAATGCAAACAAAAACATAACTCTGATTATGTATGCACATTATCAGAGTTATGTTTTTTGTTTGCAAACATGACTCATTGTAAAAAAAGGTGTCAATTTTGTTGCCAGATAGAAGGGTAAAAAAACCAATTATTATATATATTTTTAACACCTAATACCGGCAAGAAAAAAAACAAGACATGATCGCCATTGTTTGGAAGCAGCAAATGAATGTTTATGAAGACACAGGCTGCAGGCTTTCGGTAATGAACCACAGGGACACGAGTTTAAGTCTGCACGCGATCCTTAAGGGACTCTCCCCATCCCCAGGTTTTCATTTGAGAGATAAACTGCTTTTGCAGAGGAATAACAAACAGTCTCACGTGACCCTGCCAATCATCCCTTCATCCAGACCCACAGACCTTCCACAACACTCCCCCTGTGGCCATGCACTATTCAAAATGACCCATTCCAACTTCTGCCAATAAATAAATCCGATTAACCTCAACGCCGTGTGAAGTCAATTATTTTAGAATGTTTTATGCATGTGTAGTGACTGACTCAGAGACACTTAGAGTTGGAGGCACTCTGTTTATTAACACGGCCTAACGAGTGAACACTTCCAGTAATTCGTCTATAACGGACTACGGTTCCCAGTCAGGTCTGCCTGACTGGCGACGCCGAGATGGTGAAGACGGAGATGGCGAGAGAAGAACGGCGAAGACTCCAGCAGCAGCAGCAGCACAAAGGGGATCCCACTCCACACGACAGCCCCGAGGTCCCCTCCAGGAGCCCCTTTTATACTGTCACGTGGCCTGGCTCCGCCCCCGGCCACGCCCCCTTTCTGGAACCTACCCGAGATCCCCCTCTGGTCTATCACGTGACCTGCTGTCGGCCAGGGCTGCTGTAAGCTGCAGATCCCCGCCAGCAGCCAGCGCTATGCCGCTACATGACCAAGTTTATGTCACTGCACATGTGTGAGCGTGGTCCTAAACAACCATAATAGAGGTTTTATTGGCTTAGATTGCGTAAATAGAAATGTGTCCTTAAACCCCCCACCAACCGACACAGCCAATTAGTAAGGTTTGTCACGTAAACAAAACGTGCCAATTCGTTACTAGTTCAGCACACGGGTGTGTTGGAGAGTAAATACCCAACATTTACAATTGCAACGTGATAAATTAATAAGGTTTGTCACATTTAAGTGACGAAATTTACTAATTGGCTGTGTCGGGTGGTGGCAAGTTTAACGACATTTATATTTACGAATTCTAATCATAAAAACCTTTCATGGTTAATATTGGTCGTGAAGGCCTACCTGTTAAACTAACCCTAAACAACGGCTAACATTGTCTGTGACGAACGGGCACATAAATACGCATTGATCCTCATGCTCACGACAAATGTATAAGAATCGATTTTAATTTGTTATTACGCTCATGATAAATGCACCGCGCTTGCTTGTGTGAGAATGGATTACCCTGGGTTTATACAAATTGCGTGCTACTGCAACGCTTAGGTTAACGCATTGGACGCAAGAGTATAACAAAGGTGGAAGAGACAATAACGGCGGCGATTCTTGAATCTAATTGCGACCCTGAACATTGATGACAATTTGTTGAATCACTGGGGGATTGGGGGTGATGGTGATCTCCTATTCGTCGAAAAATACTGCAAATTGTGGGTGCCTCCATAGACGCCACATGTCCAGAGTGTCAGATACCCCTTGGTATGACTCTTTGTTCCGAATGAAATCCAGGCATTTGAGATTGACTCGCCAAATACATTTAGCATTGACTAGCCAAATACAATTTATCGTCAAGATTTTTAGAATGGGATCATATTTTACAGGAACCCATTCAACATTCCTTGAAGATTCTGTTCGAAAACAAAAACGTGAAATGATTATTCGTGTCAATATCGTGATACCTTAACCAGTCCCGGGCACCAAAACGTGCAGTGACTCGTGTGCTAAAGTGTGGTGACGAGTCATTCATCCAGCAGTTGCTTGCAAAGGGCTAAACGTAAGATGACAATAATGATTATTACGTATAACGGTGTGTTTATTGCAATCACAGCTATCACCTTCATTGCATAGAACATGTGTTTATGTTAAGCGCATCTGTGCACCATTGCATTATTATTGTTACGGGCGTGGTGGGGGGGGGGGATTTGTTGGGTATTTATAACCATTCACTCAAGTCTATAAGGCCTTCAGTCTTGCACATCAGCTTGCGCAATGGTTTGTTGGTCCTAATTATGTCCCCATGCTCATTAAAAGCAATGGGATGAAAGCTCAGCTTTTTTTGCAGCTGCCATGGTGAACACAAAGTCCTCCCCTTCCTCCCTCCCTCCCTCTCTCGCCTCTCCGCCCGCGTATGTCTCGGCTCATTAAATCGGTGATCAGATTTGCACTAACGAGCGTTGTTCACTGACATACTGGGTCGGCTTCTCAGAGGCCGTGGTATGACACTGGGATGGTTGGCATTTAGCCATGCCTCGCAAAATAACAAGGGTACTTTTCGCTCGCCCTTACCGTAATACAGAGAATGGGCAGGTCAGTTATATTTATCTTGTATGAGTGGGGCGATCAGTTGTGCGATTTTTTTTATTGTGTCAAATGTCGAGCGTGAAATGACGGATGACAAATTTGACACGTTTGCATTGTGCTTGTGCAGACCTCCGATTTATAGCAGCTCAAGCACAAGAGGCTAACATCCACGCGTATATATACTCGCACACTGGCCATACATTTTTTGATGGCGCGTGCGTGCGCTAATATTGCGTACCATAAATCGCCGTCCTGCATTTTAAAGAAATAATACGGAATTAAGGAAGATCGTTTGTGATAGTTGCCAGTGGACTTGTTTTCATGCGCATAATTTTGTCCTCTAAGCAGAGAGAGACGCGCTATTGAAATTATTTGGAAAAGCGATCAATTAATTACTTCCATCCAAATACCTTGAAAGCAAGAGTCATCTCTGGCTACGGTTATGGCCGGCGGTTTGCTTGAGAATTGTAAATAAAACGCATAACAAACACAAAACAAGCCAGGTGCGCTGTACAGCATCGATGCATATATTCCACGTTGCTCTATGGCTGCCAAAGCGTAAATAATAAATCAATTTGGAGGATTGTCTCTATGCATTGCAGTCGTGGCACTGCAGTGCGTCGCATTTTCCACTTGCCGAAGCAAAGGAATAACTGACAATACTTCGCGAGAAAATTAGGACCCGTAATTATGCCTTCCGCGTACTAGAACCTCTTCAGGAGATGTCCCAGTCAATGTAGGACGCCACGGTGGCTATGAGATGTTAACTACCTCGCCTGGTATACAGGAGGTCGTGGGTTCGATCCCCACCATGACACCTGTATATTTGAATTCAGACGCTGTCGCTTCGACAGACCTGGTTTTCACCTGAGGACGGCTGCTTGCGTTGTGGCCGAAACGTCGTGAGAATTGTTTTATTATGTTTTATTTTTTATTATTTGATTACTTCCCTTCTACGTGACTTTACCGAAAGAACCAAGAAGATGAATCCCTGCAGTCACGAAAGCTTTAAATCGAAAAATGTATATTTGGAGTTTGCATATTCTGCCCGTGGTCGCGTGGATTTTGCTCCGGGTGCTCCGATTTTTCCCTCCACATTTATAAACATGCGTTTCGAGTTTTTTGGCTGGTATAAATGTCCACGTGATAAGCTACTTCGTTGAGCTGTCATTTTTGATAGCCAGGTTGCTTCTGAAAAAGAGCTATAGAGCTATGTGGGCCTTACCTGGTTAAAAAAAAGTTTTTAAAATGGTAATAATGGTTCAATGTAACACACTCTGGAACAATCTTCACTTGTTTGGACCTCCACCCGTTGTCTATATGAATATGCTGGTTTGCAAACGCATATACAATGCTTACATGAGATTTGTCCGCGAAAGATTGGCTTGGTTGTGCAATTCCCATCGAGGTGCGATGCGAGTTATGGGACTTTCAGGTGAGAATGGAATCGATCAGATTCAAAAACAACATTTTTTTGTTGTTGCAAAATACAGAGCATTCCTTTGGCACTCAGCGGGTCTTCATAGCCACATGGACAGAGGCGTTAAATTAACTTATGGCACCAGCATGCATCATCATCTTTCCTGAATGATCGTCTGTTAACTATTGAGGAAGCTGCTTTTCTCTTCACGAGTCAAGCTTAATTTGTCTGTGAGCTCCGGCTAAGTTTATCCTTACATTTTAAAGAAATAAAATAATAATGTGTAAATAAATGTGCATACTATTACACATTGCATTGTTCAATAGCATTTATGTCAGCATCGTTATCATAAAGCATGACCAATCCACTGCTGGATGGAGGCCTCCCCTACCCCTCACCCATGTTTACGATCCCGTGATGTAATAAGTATCCAGTACCTGAGAGTGAGCTCATTGCATTGCTCATCTCCTCGGAAGATGTCCTCTCAGGCGTATTCCCTCCCTTGGCTGCCAACATTTAATTCAAATTGAGATGTAAGGGCGTGGTGGATTTATTTGATTCTTTCAAATCATATTTACGGAACGTTCAACACTGAACACAAACACAGACGAATCAAATGTGTCGTGCGTTAGTGGTACACGAGAAGAGGTGGCGCAGTGGATGTGTGCGCGCTGTGCTCCGAACCCAGTAACCTGAGTTTGATTCCCGTACCGGAGCTAATTACCAGTGGCGAATCCGAGGATCCCCTTCGTCGACCTGCACTGAGCAGTGTGGTGAAGTATGGTCAAGCAACTCCCATGACCTAAACACGTGGTGCTGAGCACCCCCCCCCTCCAGCAGTGGACCGATAAACAGCGGCGGTGATAATTATCATCGCAGGACTGCGTTCCGTGCTCACTGTTCACCAAACACCGCCGTGAAATGTGGCCAATTGTTTGAGTTAAAACTACACAATTAACATTCCATGCCAGTCACGTTTCGGAGAACAAAATGTTTATGCCAAAACACTAAAAATATAACACCTTCACTGCAGTTAAATCTTTTAACAAAATGTAGTCTCCCTTGTCCCCATACCTTCAACCATCTGCTGACAGCTTTTGTATTCACACTTAAGTCAGCTAAATCCCCTGGAAGTTGGTGGAATAATTTATGAGGAACGGGGGGCCTCTGGCTGCCGGAAACCAAACAGAAAGCCTGCGGCGTCGGTCGGCTACGGGCCGTGCCACTTAAAACCCAAACTGCGGGTCTCACCAACAGCAGCAGGGCAGTAATGTGTTGCCGTTGTGCCAGCACCACACTATTTAGGGAGGGGGGCAGGGGGGGGGCAGTGTCCCGTGTCACTGCCAGCCCCCCTTTCAAGCCACGCTCACGGCATAAACATTTTTTCGGGACGCAGATGGAATTGGAATTTGAACTTGTAGAGAGTGTGCACATCCCTCGCACGAGGACACAGGCTTTTATAGGGCGGATTGTAATTCTTGTTTTTGCACGTGACTGCCGTTTTAGAAACGTCGTGAAGCAAAGGAAAGAAGGTAAAAGGCGCAGGCCTGCATCTGCTTTGCTTATGCCACTGCTGGTGGAATGGCCTCCGCGCGAGGTTCATTTAGACAGCTCTTCTAGAAGGTGCTTGGCCTCCCCTTCCATGCTGGTCAGAAATCTTGGAGGAGGTGGAATAACCCACACTTTACCCCACTACGCGTGAGCTGCCTATCCTATTTTTTTGTTTGATGGGAAAGGCAGACAAAGGTAGCTCTAGTTTCCCCAGCACCTCCGATTAGCGCGGTTGGCTACGTACGGTGCGAAAGAAGTTCAACATGCGTACGTGCATAGTTTAGCGATTAACTCAATGCTTTCCTGAGATGCCAAGTGGGAAAGCACCTCGCGCAACAGATCTCAGTGGGCAGGTGGATGCGATACGTGTCCCACGATCTGGGACTCATGTCCACAGTCGCACTTCGTCGTCGACTCGCGGAGTGGGTGGCCCGGCCACGTCATCGCTCCCTCGTGTCCGGTTGTGCGGACTCGGTTGAAGCCAGGGACCTCTGCCGTTGGGTCAGTGCTGATGAGGTGACCGACTAATTGTTGTGTCACAACTTCTGCTGCTTGGTGGACAGAGGTGGGGGGAATTTGAGAAACTCGCCGCATAGCTTCAAGTGCCGCGCTGGCAGATGAAATCTAACCGGCGACCTCTGGGTTTCAAATGCAGTGGGCTAACTATAACACCACTGTGGTAGCATCCACAAATGTAAACATTACGAAGTCACTGCTGTCATCAAAGAGTTATAAAACTAGTTAAGTTCCCATATGTGAGAGTATATGCATATTTACAAACCATCATTTTGGTTATATACTATCAATGATATTTTGTGAAGAATAAGGGTGATGTTTCGAGTTTCATGGAGTAGTTAGAGACAGGAGGCCCGGCTGTTTGTCAAATTAGGCTGGGTGTTGTTTGTGCTACTGGCTTCCCTGCGGCAACAACAAAAAAATCCCAGCGAATCGCAACGTGCTCACTGCTGCGGTACCGTGAAATGTTCTTCCATTATAAAGTATGGGCATGCTGCTGTGCGGTAATGGTTAGCAAACTGGACCTGCGGTAATGGTTAGCACACTGGCCTTGCAATCCAGAGGTTCTCTGGTTCGACCAGTTTCAAATGATGGTGCGACCTCACGAAAATCGACGCATACTCTGTCCACCCAGCAAAAGAATTGGTGCACTATGCTGCAATTAATCGATGGGCGGGTCCCGCCTCCTCCAGGATTTCTGACGAGCGTGGAAGAGCAGGCCTCTAGAGACAGACTTAATTTGGAGCTTTCGTGACTGCAGGAATTATTCTTTGGTTCTTTCGGTAAAGTCACGTATTAAGATAAAATACTAAATTAAATTACATACTAGCATACGACGTTTCGATTGCAACACAAGCAATCATCATCAGGTATAAATTAAATAGAAACACAAATCTAGTATACTTAGAAATGTAATGTAATGCAACAGAGAGTCGGATAACATAACAGTCAACACCCTACCTGGTTGATTACGTTCTTCCTAACTCTAGAGACAGCTCTCTTTACAGATTCCTTCTTGGACGGAAGTACTTCCACCAGCAGTGCTGAGAAAAATCAATTGCAGGGCTGCACCTTTACTTCTTCCAAAATGCTCCCACGACGGAATAACAACTGCAGTGGTAAAACCTTAATCGGCATCATGTTTTGCACCATCACCGCAGCACTGTATACCAAGAATGATCAATAATTTAATTTAACTTCCACACCACCGTAATAGTATCCAGAACTACACCACGAAGCAACACCACCATCGTGCCTTTTCATCATTACCGCTTTGGAAATTGGCAACGTCACTCTCGCACGCTTCAGCAGAAACACACAGCGCTCACTCGAATCACTCTTTTCCACAGCATTGGACTCGAGTCCCGCAGGTGAAGTTGAAGAACCAAAATCTCCTACAGACAAAGGCTCATTAAATCCTTTATATTAAGTTCACTTGCTTGCGCGCGCGTTTACGACCGTGCAAATCTTTCGGTCGTTTTTTAACCCACTTCCCGTGATCCAATCGAGCTGACACTTTGCACACAGACTCGTTGTGCGTGACAATTAATTTTTGTGAATTTTTTTTTCCATAACTTTACACTTTTTAGGAATTTTTTTTTTATATTTAATTACCAATTGCTTAATGGTGGCAGGCAATCATCTGACCCATAGGTGGCAGCCATCTCAAGCCAGAGGACGAGAGGACTCTAGCCGCCACGCATATAAAGGATTTATAGTGAAAAACTTTGTTTTTACGGGTTAATTTTTTTGTCATCCTGGCCACAACAATTACACAGCAGATATCCACCCTAAAGTGTTGACTCATTTAAAAAAAAATTTTCATCGCACAAAATTCCACAACCATCAGTACCTACAATGGTGAACATTTATTCGTAGAATTCCAAACAAGACACTATTATGCACTTCTAAATGGCACGTTAATTGTAGGTTTTCCTACCCACTGCCTGTGTGTGTGGAAAGCACGCCACGCTCTGCATCACATCGCAACCGACCAATTAAAATGAGCGGAAGGGTGTGAATTGACTCGGCTTCGCTTTCCGGATAATTATCGCTCCATTTAAATTGGCACTTTTTTTTTTTAGGTACGAGCTACGACGACCGCGACGGCGGCGGCGGCGGCGATGATGATAACAATAATGTGTGGGAGGAGGGTGGGTGGTAAGATACGGGCCGTCACAGCGTGCCGTGACATACGACGCGCAATATTTTTGATGCCTCTTCCTGCGTCGCCCCCCTCTCACTCATTACCACCAGGCTGGGTTCTGCGCAGCAGGGGGGTGGGGGCAGGTGTCTTCGAAGCGTAAAGTAATTTAAAGTCGGCATTCTCGCGAACGTGCGAAGCGAGGCGTTAAAAAATACAGCGCCGGCTTGACACAAAACCGACGCACACGCCTGTGCCTCCTCCTAAGAAGCCGGGGCACGCCAAACCAAAAAAATACAATTCAATGTATAATTCACGCACGTATAAATGTGTGTATGGTATTCATAAGTGAGTTAATCTTTTATAATATATTGTATGGCGCTAAGTCCAGCTGAAAAGGATGGTAAATTATAAAATTGATGTCGCTGTGCGTTTGCTTTTCACCTGCGCGCAACACATTGTCCGAGCATGCCAATATTTAGTGTGTAGCATGCACACGGAGGAACGCATAATTTATGTATGTTTTGCATGCACTTGCATGCTGCCCCGAGTATTTTCTAAACTGATCGGTATGCTGTTAATTGATAGAAGCGCGCGTTGTTTTATCGTTTTAACGGGTGAATAAATACGTTTGTAATGTATTATTCTTCGGTGGAGGAGGGGGGGTTGCACCTTTCTGCGTCACTGTAGGCGTCTTCCAACCCCTTCTCTCTCTCGAGACAAACCCCGCCACCAGGGCGAGATGCATTTTCAAACAGAGTGATGCCATCTTTTCAATTGTAAATGTGCTTCAGGTACGCACGCACACAAATAGTATTTAACGTTTGCATCGGGCTCTACGTAATTCTAACTGTTGTGGGTAAGCGGGTGTGGGCAGGACGTATCACGGCTAGAAGGGAGTGGCAACAAAGGAAATGGAACGTGCCTGAGAAACTAAAACTCAACAATTTTTTATTGGTATCCTATCAGGTAATGTCCACTGAGCTATATAGCTCTTTGTTCAGAAGCGACCTGTTCATAAATGATAGGCAAACGAAGTGGCTTATCACATGTGAAATGTATCGTAGCCAATTGCTCTAAACGTATGTCGATTCTAAATGTGCAGGGAAAAAACTGGAGGGCCAGGAAAACAATTCCACGCGACCACGGGGAGAAAACACACACTCTCCACGACCTCCTGCATGCCAGGCGAGGTAGTCAACATCTCGCCATCACGACAAGAAAGAGAGAGCATGCCAACCGAGGAGATGGGGCCAGGAGATGAGCTCGTACGAAGGTGCTGGGTGGATTGTGACATCGTAGGATGTGAGAGAGGGTGGCGGCACTGAGAGGCCCTCATCCAGCAGTTAATCGACCAAGGCCGATGATAATAAATTCATTATGCTTCAGGGGATATGCCCCCTTTCAGCAGCACTACAGTAATTGGATACTGAGCTTTACTCGACGATCTAACACACTCGTATCTCCCCAAACAGCCTGCCACCAGCGTGCAATACTTTTCAAAAACACAGACAACTCGTCTTTTTAATTGTAAATTTGCTTTTGGCGTGTGCAAATATAATTAAAAATTTTAATAGCTGCTCCGTGTTGACATCACCGCTGGTCATGCTAAATCATAAAAAAAACACACCAGTCAACAGAGGAAAATAATCAATGGCAGCGAATAAAATGTAAAATTACCCCCGTCGTAAAAAATCCTTAAATGAGTCTGTAGCGATGCCAGCCAATGAGCATATCATGTCGGGCATTTGGCTCTACACATGATTGGAGCTTCTTTCAGGTCCTGAAGAAAAAGCTTTCAGCATGTGGAGCGAAACGTCGAACATTGGAAAAGGTGAAGGTGCAGCCCTGTAACAGCCAGGAAAAAAACATCAGTGAGTTAAATAGGGACAACCAGGAAAATATAGATTAAATAAACATTCTATTCGCAACAACATTTTTTCAAGGACTGCTAATGGCATCATGTCTCAAATATGCTACCACCAGGTTGCAGTTTTTGTCGATACCGAAATTAATGACACTGAAAATGCACCCAGAGCCATCTCGTATTGTACACTGGAAAAAAACCCAGAGGGCAGAGTTGAAGACACAGAAAAGGTCACGTGGGCCATGGGAAGGAGCACGGGGTCATGGGGTTCCCTCCGTTTATCTTTTGGTTGTGAGTGCCAAATTAGAGAAGTGTGTTGGAGAGAATAAAAATCAAGTGAAGTTCACATCCTAATGAACGGCAACCATATATTGTATAACCAATTAATCTTTGTAAAAAAAAAAAGGGAGAAAAGGCTTTTATTTTTTCAAAGGTAGAATTGCAATAATTAACATGAAAAATACAGTAATCGTTAAAATGATCTCGTACACCAGACTCCATCAATAGTTGTAATCAACCACTCAATGTAAGGCACTTGATTACACTTCTATAATGCACCAAATCATTACATCACAAATCATTAAAAGTGGTGTATACTTAAATCTTGACTTAAAGCTTTCGTGACTGCAGGAATATGTTGTATACTTGGTAGATAGCACACTGGCCTTGCATTACAGAGGTCGTCGGTTTGATCTCCCGGCATAGCAGTTGAAATATTCTGGAAAGTTGCTTGAAATCCAGCCGCCTCTGTCCTGGTAGCTGCATAAATGGGTACACAGACTGCAGTTAGTCGATCGGCATGTCGCGTGCGCTGGGATGAAGTGTGGGTACTCTCATCTCTTCCGAGATGTCTCAGAAGAGGTTGGAGTAGGTCAAAAACATACCCTCTAGAGGGGGCTGTCTGGAGCTCCCTCTGGTGGAGGACCTTCTGCCAGCGATGGTTGTGAGCAAATCAATACAGCACAGGGCTGCTCCTCCAACTTCAGTTTTTTTAAAATATATTTCAAAATCAGTCTTTATTTAGAGTGCACGAGGAATCCATTGAGCTATGAAGCTCTTCTTCACAGATGTCCGGTATGGGGGAGTTAGCAAGTTTACAACAAACAATACAAAAACAAACACGATAAGAGTGCAAAATAGAGAAAATGGCAAGTCGCCAAATATAAATCATAAATAATTCATACATTTATTATATTAGTCCGATTTATCACGCTTGGGGCAATGCAGAAAAATCAACACCACAAGAGTCACAGGCCACACCAAGATAACACCAGACAGTCCCCAATAGAATAGCACATTAACATTGCAGTAAAATAAATGCGCGTATAAAATGTGGGGCAGTTCTCTGTTACTTGCCAAAAGTGAACTTGCAAAGGGAGTGTGCATGGACACACACATATATTTCAAATGAAACGAGGAATTGTACGTTTCTTTCATGTGAAACCATTTAATTATACAAGCAGCATCTGATGCGATTAAATCTGTCAAAAAGTGTTATTGTTAATCATGGGTGTGAGTATCCTTTCTCAAGGTGGTACCATTTTTGTCAATGTGTTAAAGTCGGACATGAAACATTCATACGATAATCCAAATATCAAATGATATTCATGAATCCCTGAAAATAGAGTGGAAGTGTGATTAAACCTGCTCGCACAAATTTCCTTTGGACAGAACGTGTCATGTAAAATATCTCATGTGGCCAAAACTAAAAATCAGTATTCTCTCCTATTGCCGCTGTTCCATTAATCCAATATAGAGTTCTGTCAACGGCTTCAATGCAAGTTACTGGAAACTCATCTTTTGCTGTACATGAAACTGTAGTTTAATTGTTATCTCTTTATTCAGCAGTTCCTTACTGAACTGCCAGGTAGGGTATGGATCTGTGAAACCCTTAGGTGCCTATTTGTTTTGGTTTCGTCCACGCAGACTAATGTGTTCTTATGAATGTGTCCATGAAATAAAATAAATAGAGGTTTTAAAAAGTTTCCGCTAATATTGTGGTTGAAATGAACCCACGTCAGCCGGCGGGAAATCTAATGTTCTTCCATTTCAAATGAAACATAGGAACATTGTATTGAACACATACATTAGTTAATTAATGTGTTCAATAAAAAAAATACCGTTTAAAGTCCATGAATATCTATTGGCGTGTTACAGGCACGCAGATTAAAACATTGAAATTCAAATTGGCATCAATGCCACCACCCAGTGTTTAGAACATCTGCAGAGTTTTGAAAATTTCTGGGTTTGATCCTATTGACTGCTGTTCACGAAAGCGTTTAAAATAATTGGGCACCAACTGCACTGCGGATTTCCGCTCGGCATATAGAAGTGAAACCTGGGTGCAAATTCCTGCACAGGGCTGCCTCTGTGCTCGCCAAACATAGCCTTGAACACCAAGCTGCGTACACCGTGCTGCGATGCCAGCAAATGCGGCTCCTAAAAAGAGTGGCAGCACTGGGCATAAGCACACCGAAGTAAGAGCGTAGCTCAAGGTGCCCCAAACTCATGACAAAAATAGGGATGCGTCAAATGTAAATACTAATCTTATTCAACAAAACAGGGTCATTAACATAGCACATCAATTCATTTATCACATCTCCACCTTGTTAACATCTATCTGCTCTCATTTCACTGCATCTTGACTTTTGACTGCATCTCTTTTATCTCTTTACGTCTATCTATAGCGGAGATATTTTGTACATGCAATGCACGTGTGTGTGTGTGTGTGTGTTGTTGAACCGACACGTACTGTATATCTCTTGCCTCCGTCTCTTCGATCATCTCACGAGGATTGTATTATTTGAAATTGGGGCCCTCAAAAAATGTTCTACTTCGGGCTCCCAATGGGCGAGCACCCCTATTGCTACTAGAATATTTATTTACCTAAAATATACTTATGTAAGATGCAATTGTGTGTAATTGTATACTCACAGTTTACCAAAAATGTGCAAAAGGCTTTCTCACTGTTGTCTCACAAAAATAAAAATCACAAAGCAATTTCCTGGATGGAATGTGTTAACCTCTGACCTACGTACTCCATATTGTCTTGCAGTTGACCTCGAGTTTCTGGAAAAGCAAGAATCCCATCTAGCTGACCTCTGCCATCCACCTCTCGGCTTTCATTCCAGACTCTTTTCAGTAGCTTCCAGACTATTCACAAAGGATTTTCATTTCAGTTTTTTGGTCTCTCCCAACTGCCAATTTAATTTCAATTGTGCTGTCAGTGTCAGGTCATGTGACCAAGTAGTCATTCAAAAATCTCGCATAGAAGTTGCATCACCCTTTGTTAAGAGTATGGCCCACGGAAGGTGATTTCACAGAACTGCTTCTAAGAACTCTTCAAGTGACCTCTGGCCCAGAGTAAGAGGCACTTTCCCACACGCTCTGTGTACGAGAGTAATGCTCGTCGCATTTCAAATCCACATTTTTATTCTCAGAAATGGAACTTGGCCAAATTGAGTGCAGAAACAAATGTAATGTGATGTGTGATTTTTTTTTGCATATTAATTAAACCCAGGATCTTAGCGGTATAATTTATCATTCTACATTCGCACCCAGATATCTTTTTGCAATTTCCACCCCACCCCCCCCCCCCCCAATTAACATCACTCATGAGTTTTCTCGGGATTTATTGGTTTGTATTGTTTAGGCATTTTGTCATATGCTGGTATCCAGCCTTGCATGTCAAAACGAGCACCTTGCCATCCTATCTCATCAGGGGTACCTTGCTTTGGATTTTCAGAGCCTTAGGCATTTCCGCTGAATCTTAGAAATATTAAGTCACGGGCTCAGGGCCAGATGCAAGCTCTGTAACAGATGTTTCCCTGGTTAAAGCCACTTAACTCACCCTCCAGATTATACCTAACAATTAAGCAATGAAATACCGAAGTGAAAACGGTCATAATATACACTATCCAGCGAGGTATACAATAAATGGTAGTGGGGACATTGCTATGATCTGTTTCGTTTGCGTGGTGTTAATTGGGCCTTTGTTTCACTATCTGAGGTTCCCTTCCCCTGAACATCTGCGTTGGCTGAGACCATTGGCCCAAGACCTCCTTCTCCTCTCTTGACTACGACCGATTCTGTCTACGAAGAGTCCTCGTTATAATAATGCATGGCTCTCCGTCAGTCCAAATGCGGATGTAGGTGTCCTCATGCACACTGGTGAACGGGAGTCGCTTGACTATACTGCACCGTGCTGGTTAATGCGTATGAGTGAAGGAGCTACCCACCAGGACCAGATTTGAGAAGGCCGAGAATCAAATGGTGCAATGCGCCGACCACTGTGCTACTGCCCACTTCACTGCATCTCCATTCTTCTATCCTAACATGTCAATGCACTCGCTGGCCTTCAGACCTTCTTGCTAAACAAAAAACCGCCTTCAACACCAAATGCCCCTGCCACCTTCTCCATACGTCTTCCATCCATCCTGTAATTTTGGTCATAAAGGTCACTCTTCCATAATACTGTATAAGCTTTTGGGTTAGATCGTGTAAATATAAATGTGTCGTTAAACCCGCCACCACCCGACACAGCCCATTGGTAAGGTTTGTAGCGTAAACAAAACATGGTAATGTGTTACTTGTACAGCACACCGGTGTGTTGGAGAGTAAACCCACAACATTTACTATTCGAGTACTGTGAGATTTCGCCAGATATTACAACCAGCATCATCAGGCGACAGCCAGAGTCATGGCGAGTAAAACGAAACTTTTATATTTACACAATCTCACCCAAAAAGCTCAGTTATGGATGATACCGTTGGCAAAAGCCTCTTACGTGTTAAAATGTCACTCTTGTAATACAAAACCATCACAGCATCTCTTGAAATCTCACCTGGTTAAAAAAACTAAACTATTTTACATGGCCTTGACCAGTGGTTACATTCAGATTGATACATCCAAATTGCATTGTGACGAGATTGTGACGAATTAACGAGTAAAAGAGGTTGTTGAGGCTATGATAGTTGGGGCAGGGATAGGGTGCCTCTTTCTGAATCAGATTAAAAACATACCGACTGAACCAATATGATTGGATGTAAACTCACAGCATGGTGCTGAGACATCTGCATACCATACAGCAACGGTAGCATATGCTTGAAGCCAAACATAATAAGGGGATATCATTTTATTTCCAGATAATAGCTCAGCGAAGAGCTACAATGCATTTAGGAAAATTAGAACGAATCATGTTTTTTTTTACAAGAACGTGACTCATGCGGCTATCATAGCCAGCAGGCATGTAACAATGTATACTTTCATAGATTACAATTTATCGTAATAATAATAATTCAAATTTATAATTCGCATTCCATCCCAGGATTCCAATGCGCGTGGATTGACACGTGATTGTAAGAAGTGATATATACAAAGACTGTAACATGTTAACCTTACATTTAGACTCAAGGAGTGAACGAGAGACCACTAAGGCAACAGAGAAAGCAAGCAACACAACAACAACAACAGGATGGAAAAGGTAAAGGTGCAGCCCGGCCTCCATTCGAGGGAGCTATTTTGGTCTGAAATAGAGGTTTCTTTTGGGTTGGATCACGTAAATATATAAATGTGTCGTTAAACCCTTCACCACCCGACACAACCAACTGGTAACGTTTGGTTACGTAAACAAAACGTGACAATTCGTTACCAGTAGAGCACACGGGTGTATTGGAAAGTAAACCCACAACATTTACCATTTTAAATGATGTGCTACCCAATACATCTTAGTGGCATCTTATTGCAGCTTAGAATATTTAAATACACGCTATTCATTAAAATATTATGCATCTTTTTTTGTACAAGGTTACCACTTATAGAGGCGATTTTTTTTTGTCTGGTAAGAGTTGGTTAAACACACCACGCTCAACAAAAAAATAAGTTTGAACCTGCGTGTAAAAAAAAAAACATGCCGGTAGGTATCAGTTGCAATGAGTCTGTGTTCATATTGACGACCATGCAATGAGCGACAGTGCGCGCGCGGGATTAGGTATGCAGACGTTGTGTGGACCAAAAATGTATTATGTGCATTATGTTAACAGAGTTGTTTGCGTTAAAAAAAAAAGCGGTGGCGAGGCAACGGCGTAAAATGCGAAAGAAAAAAAGCCCTTTGATTTCTCAGCCGCAACTAAACTGCATAATTCCAAACCTCAGAATAAATGGAATGTGAATTAGCATCCACACTGATGGTTGACCAGACTGCGATGAGACTTGGATGCCGTTTTTTTGTTAATTCCTTTGCATATTTTTTTGAACGAGTTCCAATGATGGCAGTTTTTTTTCTTTATTTCTTTACATTTTAATACGACTCGGAGTAGAATGCGGTATTGTTATTGAAAGAGAGGACACGATAAGCTGCAGGAAATTAGATTTTATTGTATTGCAGGGGTGCATTTTATGCTTCATTTAAGTTCGCAGCACAGAATGATGAGGTTGGGGTTATCCCCCCCCCCACCCCGTCTAAGTAATATTTCCGGCACACGCACGAAGACAAAGATCCCCCCGTATAGCCTGGGTTCGTAGTGCAGCGAGCTAACCGCTACACGAACGCTCACAGCACACATGCAGACACACACGTGCACAATCTAGCCAGCCGTGATGCCTCTGTAAAAATCCAAGCCTATTCATGGTAAAAAAAAGGCAAAGGTGCAGCCCTTTGCCTTTTGCTGGTGGAAGGGCCTCCACTAGAGGGAGCTCTAGAGAGCCCCATCTAAAGGGGATTAGGCCAAGATTTGAAGCTTTCGTGACTGCAAGGATTCATATTCTTAGGTTTTTTCGGTAAAGTCACGTAGGTAAACAATAAAAATTAATAAAAGTAAAATAAAAATAAAATATTTTATTTTACTTTTATTAATCAAAGTATTTTTATTTAACTTTTATTAATAAAAGTAAAATAAAAAATATTTTTTATTTTATTTTACTTTTATTAATAAAAAAATTTTGCCTACGTGACTTTACCGAAAAAACCTAAGAATAGGGATTAGGCCAAACCAAACGTATTCGAAGAGGTGGGAATACCCACTCTTTACCTCGTTACACACGCGACCTGGCGAGCGACTAACTATGGCGTGACCATTCATACTGCTGGCAGAGACCGCGGCGAAAGGGGCGCCACGATGGCGAGATGTTAACTATCTCGCCTGCTATACAGGAGGTTGTGGGTTCCATCCTGACCCGGACTCTTGTATATTTAGAGTTTGCATGTTCTCCCTGTGGTAGTGTGGATTTTTCTCCGGATCCTCCGGGTTTCCTCTCCATATTTAGAATGAACACGCGTTTAGAGTATTTCGCTGCAATACATTTCCACATGAGCCACTTCGTTGAGCTATCATTTGTGGCCAGGTCGCTTCTAAAAAAGGGCTATATAGGTCAGTGGGCCTTACCTGGTAAAATAAAATAAAGATTGGTTTGGATAAACCTGCCCCATTGTTTCAACTGCTGCACCAGGACATCAAATGGAACTTGCGACCTCTGGATGGCAAGTCCTTACCATCACATCACGGCAGCATCCTTCTATTCGTGGAGACAGACAGTTTCACCTTTTTAATAGCATCCCAAACCAACTGCAACGTTCTAAACAGTGAAAACACAGCCCGACACAGGCCCAAATCAGCATACTTATTTCTGAAATATTCCTAAATGGAGCATCTTTACTTAGCAATCTAAACTTACTCTCAATCTCCAATGCTCAGCATTTCAGAACGCCCAAAGACATTTCAGCAAAGCATTTCTATATATATAATGCATGAGTGTATAAATGTTTTGAGAATGAGCTCCTGAAATATATCCACGGGCTTACTTTTAGCATATTGAAGGCCTCACTTTGAATGTATTACTGGGTGGCATTTTTTCTCAAGTGCTTTGCCACAACCAGACGGCAGTGAGTTCAGTATCCAGCTGCAGATCGACTCAGGCCATTATCCCCTCGGGATTAATAAAAATTAACCCGTAAAAACAAAGTGTTTCACTATAAATCCTTTATATGCGTGGCGGCTAGAGTCTTCTCGTCCTCTGGCTTGAGATGGCTGCCACCTATGGGTCAGATGATTGCCTGCAACCATTAAGCAATTGGTAATTAAATATTTTAAAAAAAAATCCTAAAAAGTGTAAAATTATGGAAAAAAAATTTCACGAAAATAAATTGTCACGCACAACGAGTCTGTGTGCAAAATGTCAACTCGATTGGATCACGGGAAGTGGGTTCAAAAACGACCGAAAGATTTGCACGGTCGTAAGCGCGCAAGCAAGCAAGCAAGTGAACTTAATACAAAGGATTTAAAAATAAGTACCGCTTTGTGTGAAATCAAAAGTGTTCACATACGGGACACTTTAACTTGACTTGGATGTTAGTGCAATGCTGCCTTTGAATTATCCAGGAAAGCCTCATTGAGTGTCAAGAATGTTTTCAGGAGAGTCCTGCATTATTGGAATGTTTGGCCGAATCCATAAATGAGTGTCCGACTTTTTGGGGAAGAAACTGGAGAACCTGGAGAAAACCCAGACACGCAAGGAGAGTGACACTCAAAGCTCTGCACAGATACACTGAAGAATACACTGCCATCTGCGAGCCATCTTTCAACTCACAAGCTGTAATGCTGGCATAATTCACTCCCAGACAGTTTCTCATCCAATTGCAAAGCATGTTCAACCCTGTGTGGCTAACGAGATCAAATCACTCGTACAACAGGCACTTTCAAAACGACTTGGTTGTAGGCAATTTTAAAATAAAACCTTGCCGATTTTAACCTGCAAAAAACACAATGCATGTTTGTATGTTGAACTTCTTTCGCACCGTACGTAGCCAACCGTCCTGTACTTGTGTAAGGTTACATCCAAAACGAAAAGTGAATTAATAACCGTGAGTACGTGCGTATTTTGTAAGTGCCATTTGTAAGAAGCTTTGTGTACCCTTTGTGCGTGCACTCCATCCGTACAGAGTGGGTTTTGGAACCACATTGGCAGATCACTCTGCCGGGTATTCATGGTGTCTGGGACAAGCCGCGCCACCTGAGCTGAGCTGTTGTGAGTGTTCAATCCCATTGACCTGAAAATGCAGTCACTGTCCAGACTGACTCCCATTAGGAATTTGCACATCCGAGACGTAAGCGTCTGTGGCAGGCATAAATTGCCCTATTGAAGCTGCCAGTGCAGAAGCGTGTCACGGAATGAGGAATTTTGTGTTTATATAAAGCCCTAGGCTCAAAGTCCATCGTGCCGTGAAGCTGCCAAGCCGCGAGGGCAGACACGAGGATTGCGATGGCTTCGGGGAAGTATATTTTTTTAATAAAATTGCAAATGGTAGCGAGTGCAGTGTGTATTTACACATCTGGTTATGTGAACTAAATATGTCGAGTCCAAATGCTGCGCTAGAGGAATGCAATGAAAAGGAAAAGTTGCATTTGTAGATCATCAACCGTGGTCGATCCACTGCTGAACGTGGAACTCCCTACGTCGTCACCATCCTTGACGGTCCCACGATGCCACAATCCACGCCACTCCTGCGTCTGAACCGATATGATCGCTCCATCTCTGTGGTAGTGGTGGTCGTCTTCCTCCTGTGCACGCTTCCTCTTTCGGCTGTCACGCCGTCACCAATCTCGTCGATCGGGGGGTCATCGCCCATCCCAGCGACGAGTGCTGCCCCGAGTGCACTTCGCCTCGTTGAACTGAACTTCAACAGAATTGCGCGTGCTGTACACACAACACGCGCATTACATTGTCGCACAAATGTCGGCGGCGATATTTGTTTTTGTGCACAAACGGTCGATCTGCGGGAACAGCCGGTTGAGAAATGTGCGTGCGCACGCGTGGGCAAGGCGCATCGCCGGATGGGGCGATGGTGACCGGATGAAGAGAATGCGCCAGAGAAGATAAACACCGTGGAGATGGCGCGACAAAGGTAGGCTCACCTGCAGTCAAAAAGCAGCGTCTTTTGGCTGCTGGCCATCGAACAAAGACGGGCACTGCATCGCGCACTTTCACATGCGCTTCTGCGGCCGTCTGGAACGTTCTTCCTTCCGATATTGGGAAGCCACTGGACTTATGTACTTTTAAATCGTCTAGTTTGTAAATTATTTTATTTCGAACTGATCTGTGTGTTCAGTTTGTCGTCCTTCCCGCTGCACCTCCGATTATCACGATTGGCAAAAGAAGTTCAATATACAGTGCATACAAGCCACGGTGATGACTAGTGTCTGCGTACAAAGGCCTTTATCCATCAGTGGGTAGATCATGGCCGATGCTGATGATGATTCCAATAACAACGCAACTATACATGTAATGATATTTGTTTTAACTACTAAGGTAGATGCTGAATTTCAAATTAGGCATACAATTAAATGAAAAATGATAATATTATCATTCGGATACCTGCTCTTGGAGTAAAATGTATAATAATGCCAAAAATAGCTTTCATTTGCAGATACGTATTCTGCGGGCACAATACCCGAAGGCTGCCGTTGGGTGCTAAAGTTACCTTTATAAAGGCACTTAAAGGGATTAATGATTACATGAATTGATTATGTCATTACAATTGGATGCAGCTGTCATTCAATCTATCGCAGATCCATGTGATTGCCAAAAGTGCATGTTGCATTGATTGGAAAAATGGGTTCCGTGCGTGACTTGCTCCACGGAATGTCGCGTTCGGAATTTACTTTGCCCAATATGAAAAGGACGCTTGAGACCGTTTGCAGTGAAATGCACTGCGCTCATGAGCGGTACAGCTCTTAACCTTCAGAATTTGACGGGCCGGGCTTCGTGTGTTATTATCAATGCGTCGAGGAGATTCCTTGGCTAATGCGCCCAACCCGGCAGGCTTTATACTCCTAACCGCGGCGAGTCGCTCAATCGGAATGTCAATGATCGCAGATTAACCGGTAACGATCCACCTCTCTCATTGGGTTAAAAGCACGCATGCGATGGGGGAAGGAATTACAACAACGAAAAAAAAAAACCCTGCAACTTACAGGAGAATAAAAGACGGGGAGACACATGGACAGCCCCCCCAAAAAATATCCATGTTAATCGTGTAGTGGATGGGCGAGCGAACGAGGAAAATGATTGTTCTTTTCGCATGTGCGGCTGGCTATCCCTTCGGATACGCAATGCCCTGGCGTGTTCCTTGCCAAGCACGGAAAACCTTGAAATTCTGGTAATTAGCTCTCGCTTTTAGCAAACAAAGCCGCATGCTGCGCTTTGAAAGTTGCTTGTTGAATTTTGAATCATTGTGTACTCTGCAGATAGCGCAGAACATCGTCTGTTGCGCACAAGAGCTCATTAGGAGCGGGAGGCTGCAGGGAACGCGCGCGCGTGATAATTAGCACGAGGCGCGAGTTCTCGCCTAATTGTTGGGGTGCGTATAAAAACAAATGGAAAAAAAAAATCTCCGACATTGTCACTTCGTCAGTAAATAAATAAGCAATGTAACGAACTCGTTACGTTTGTTTTCGGTGACAGCCGTGTTCTAGGATTTAGCAAATTAATCATTCGAAGGGGTAAATCCCTTAGCTCTGTGCCATTCTGTTTTCCGGGCCCATGTATCTGTCCAGCTTTCTTCCTTTCGACTGCGAGATGCTAACCCAGTCCACCTCTGTCATATTGCACCGATTGTCGCAACCGCACCGATATCTTCGGACCGAGCTGCATTGTCTTCCGGTTGCCGAACGGATACATTGTGAGGTCGCGCTCATCTCACACGAAGCACTTTCCACAAATGAACCACGATACCTCGTTGATCTAGTCAAGGAGCATAAACCATCACGCGAACTCGGGTCATTCTCGCGGCTGCTTTTGGCTGCTGGCCATCGAACAAAGACGGTCACTGCATCGTGGGCTTTCAGATGCGCTCCTACGGCCGTCTGTAACGCTCTTCCTTCCGATATAATTTGAAAGTAGCGATGTACTTAAAAATTATCTAGATTGAAAACTCGTTTAGATTTAGAACTGCTTTTTGTTTTTAGTATGTTGTCCTTCCTTCGCACCTCCGATTAGCACGGTTGGCTACATACGGTGCGAAAGAAGTTCAACATACATTAATCTTAATGTTATCCATAAAAAAAAACTAATTTTACTCTCATCAAAATAGTTAATATTTGCCTTGCAGTTCTCTGCACCCTGGTGATAACTGACATAACATGGAGGTGGAGTAATGGTCATCGCCTCCCACTGAAACACATCCAACGCAACATCTGTTGGGGCGTGGTACGAGATTAGCTGGTGTTCCTATGCATTACGAGTGGAAGAAACGCATTCTGTATGGGTTGCCAGATGTACAAATCTACGTGCAAATCATTCTTCAACGGTGCTCATGTCCGTATTTTCAACATCAGTTATCTTATAACGTTGTGCAATAATTGTACGCAAACTCATTGTGTGTTGTTGTGGAGCGTCCTGGGTAATAATACAATTAACACATCCACCTCCGTTCTGTATATTCATTCGACTCAAAAGTAATGTATTTTAACGTGGAGATACAGAATAGCAAGTTAATGTGTTTACTGTGGGATCAATGTATGGTGTTTTAACTACACTGCTGTGTTGATATGTAAACTCCTTTGTCAAGGCGCTCTCCTCCTCCCACCCAGCTTAAAATACGCTGCTAAGCTTAGCAGTGTCCATTAGGACGCTGTCTTTCCGACAGCCTTGTTCTTCACCTGAGGACGGCTGCTTGCGTTGTGGCCGAAACGTCGTGAGAATTTTATGATGTTGCATTTTTATTATTTCCCTTCTACGTGACTTTACCGAAAGAACTAAGAATATAATTAAATCTCATTATATATACCTTGTATATTTAAGTTGGGGGACACGAAAAAGTATTGTAACTGCTTTAATGTAAACTGATGTTGAAAAGCTTTCGTGACTGCAGGGATTCATCTTGTTGGTTCTTACGGCAAAGTCACGTAGAAGGGAAATACAAATATTTAATTATGTTTTATTTTTATTATTTTATTATTTCCCTTCTACGTGACTTTACCGAAATAACCAAGAAAATGATGTTGAAAACGTCACCATGTCGAATTGAAGTTAGGTGGATTGTGCATGTCAAACTTGCCAGTTTAATCCTTCAGCTTGACAAACGGATCACGTGAGTGGGGTCAATCACTAAAAAAACACGTCACGAGAGCACTTATCAAAATCCCATGTACGACCAATTCAGTTGCTTCAATTACAGCAGCCAACACGGTACTGGTTGTATTCCAACTCAAGTTCAAGTTCATTTATTAGGTATAGCCCAGTGAGCCATTCGGCTCTTGAATCGGGTGCAACCGCAACAAACAAAAAACAAAAACATGAACAAAAAACATCTTAAAGTGAAAATGTGACTAAGTGCAAACAGAAAATCCAAGAAAAGACAGCAAATTATTGCAGAAAAAAAAACTCGCCAGCATGACGCGTGAAAATCAACTCACGGGTGCGAGTTTAAATAAATAAGCGACTGGGAGAAAGGGAAAACACATCTATATATACACACACACCGAGATCTCTTTTGTCAGCGTACCAAAAAAAAAAAAGCTGATGAAGAATCTCCGGCTATAATTATTATCCCGCTCACTATCGAGCGGATGTGCTCAGGCATCACCCAAAACCCAGTTGCTTGTTATGATTCGACGAGGCATCTCCCCCCCCCCCATCACCTCCTTCCCCGGCGCGCGGTACAGCCTCGGCTAATGAGGGCACACATTAAATATTAATAACGGCTTGCCGTCCTGAAGGGCTTCGTGCCATTCAGCGGGCCGCCTTCTCTCTTCGCTGTTAGCAGCCCCTCGCTAAAGCCCCTCCGCAGCACGTGGTATTCAGCTCGAGCCGCCAAATAAATTAACCCCGTGGGGGGGGGTGGGGGATAGAGCTGTCACTTTCTGGTAAACAAGACCTGGTGAAAGTTTTTTGTCTCTCTCTCTCTCTTACTCCTTACTCTGTCTTTTTCCTGGACCCAGTTTTTTTTAATGAAAAAAATGTACAATTTTTTTTTTAAATATTATTTTAATATTATCTCAGTTTAACACGTAGGCTTTCGCGACCAATATCATCCATAAGAGGTTTTTTGGTTAGATCGCGTAAATATATCTTCCCCACCACCCCCCACCCATCTCAACTCACCCCCCTCTGACAATGAGTGCTGGTAAAACACAGCAAAAACATGTTTTAAATTCAATGTCTGCAAGCAATTTCAAAACATATTTTGGCTTCTAAAAATAAAGCCGAATGCATCTGAAAACTTTTCTGCACTCTCGTTATTAAAATTCGTGCAACAATATCAATAACAAACAAAACAAAAAACTGCATTGTACCTGGCTTTTATTAAAGCTGGAACTAGTAGTTATAATCCAGAAATGTCTGGTTCAGAATTTGTATTGTAAATTACTGAAAATTCATTAATAAAGGTATCTAGTTGCGGCGGCGGGGGGGGGGGGGCATTGGCCCTCCACGCAAAACCGGCCCTAGACCTTTGGGGGCCCTAAGCAAAATTTGGTTGGAGGCCCTTTGATGTATGCTTTTTTTCACCCACTAGCTAGCAGCGACTCTAGGGAGCCCTCTGCTGGCCACGGGGCCCTTTGCAATTGCAAGGGTCGCTTAGTGGCTGGGCCGGCTCTGCCTCCACGCCCCCAGCCTTTTGCCAATGCAATGCTGGATGGAGAGGCCTTCCCATCCTGTGTCAGTCATGGGGGTTGTTTGGCCATACTTCACCAAGCTGGCCAGTGGAAGTTGGTGAAGGGCAAACCCCTTCAGATATAATTTGACACTCACGTGAGGTGTGGCCAGGAATCTTTTTTCAAAAGTGACCTGGCTATCACAAATGACGGCACAATGAAGTGGCTCATCATCTACATGTAGAGGGAAAAAACGGAGGTCCCCGATAAAAATCCACGCGACCACGGGGGAGAACTTGCAAACGGGCGCTAGGCTCAGGAGAGAACCCACGACCTCCTGTACACCAGGCGAGTGAGTTAACATCTCCTAGCCACCTGTTGCCGGTTTCGTAGCAGAGCAGGGGCACAGCGTCCACGCAATACCAACCTTGTGACTGCCCTACATATACAATATGACATGCTGTACTTTAAGTAACCCAGCCACTCGAGTTCAATTCACAGCCATGGCTAACATCGAGAAGCAAGTAATATCTGAACCGGTCTTGGGCAGCATGGTGAAGTATCGTCAAACAACTACGTGACCAAAACAGCATGAGTTTTTTTTTTGTAATCCAGCAGTGGACTGACAAAGGGCTGTAAATGGTTATTATTATTATATACTGAAATTATGAACGTGTAAAATGCACTTAGCTAGTAATTTACAATCAACTACTGAAATAATTAATGTGTGGTCATGCCCTTGAGGTTTTTAGTAGAAGTTTTTGTTAAATCAACAAGGTCAGAAACAGAGCATTGATGAATAGTAAAGTGGTTCAGCAAAAAATAAAGTCCATCATGCTAAGTTCATAATAGAAAAGGTAAATACAAGATGTCGCTTTGCACAGCTGGGGTTTATGAAATGTATTTTCTCTATCTACTTAACATATTAAAGGGATGAAGCAGCAATCCAATTAAGCGTGCTTTAAATTCACCATTTGCAGATTTATTTTTGGAAATGTGACCTTTATAAAATAAATTAGCCTCACTAAACCACATTACATTTAACATTCTAACATGTGAAAAGCATCAGCTTATTACAAGATGACAAAAAGGAGAGAAAGGGAAGAAAAAACACAGTTAATAAATAAATAAGCCTGACAAAATAAATTAATATATACATAGACTACCGGGGGAGGGATAAGGCGTGGCTATTTATGTATTGCGTTAGTCTTTGGGTGGCTTTTTCCCTGTTTAGGAGATTACAGGAGTCATCGCTCGCTCATCCACTTATTCTATCGAATGCTGCCGACCGTCCTCTGCTGCAGCTGCACAATCACATTACCCATCCACCTCGGCCACTCCGAGGTCAAACGCTGGGTCGGGTGTTTTTCGGTCCATTCCATAAAAAGCTTACATAGCGACGCGGTGGCCGAATGCGGCGAATCGCTGAGTACGAGCCTAATGAAATGGCTCTTTTGTCCGCAGGGACCGCTGGAAGTTATATTTACTGAAAGCGCAGGCAAACTAATCATCTAATGGAGTCTCGCATGAAGCCGCTGGCGGCCAGCCTCATCAATCTATTGGGAGCAATGGTAAAGAATTTAATCTTGCAGATGAATATAAAGCAATGGCCTGCAGCCTCGAGATTACTTTTGCTCTGCGCGCATGTCTTAAGTGTTCACAATGGCACACCCTAGCCTCAATTTTATGAAACTCCCAAATGCCACTTTCAATTAGTCTGCGCGTGTAAGCGACAACAGTGCGGCTTTATTTTGCATCGGTGGCTGATAAAACCAAAACGCTGCCGAAGCCCAGAGGTCTCCGACTGTTGTATTGCAATAAAAATATAATGGAGGGAGAAAAAAAATACAACACAAAGCACACCGGCGTGACGTAGTGATACATATGATTCACAAAATATATGCCACGAGTTATACATGTATATACTAAGTATAATATGTAATTCCAAATTAGACTTTTAAGTTTTGCCAAGATTTGTAAAGTGTCATCAGAGTGAGTGACACCATGTCTGTATCTGTCTGCATGCATATGTAATTGTGTGTGGGTGGGTCAGTCTATGTGTGTGTGTTTGTGTATATGTTTGTCGCTATATGCGTATTGTGCGAGTGTGTATGAGTCTGTTCGTGTGTATGTGGCAAGCGTGTGTTTGTGGGTGGTCTTGTGCGTGTATATTTTTGCACAGCGTCTGGAGATGAGCTTGTATTCAGATACGCTGTAAATCTAAACTGTGAACGCGTCATTATCATCATTAGTATTGTCATGCTTTACAGACCATTACATCCTACGTGACTTTACCGAAAGAACCAAAGAGTATGGATTCCTGCAGTCACGAAAGCTTCAAATCAAGATTGAAGCTATCCTGCTCAAAAAAATAAAAACTCCGCTTCGTTCACGAACAGCCCTTGCGGTCGCACCGCCGACCGAAACCAAGTTGATTGACATCTTCCGACCTGCTCACAGTCAATTGGGGATATGATACAAACAAAAAATTCCCCCGGCTTGCAGGACAGATGCCCTCTTGTCAAAGTGCCCAGGGGGGCAAGCAGGCCCGACCATGAGAAGCCGCGCGTGCATGTGCTGCCTCCGCTATCGACCGACGGCCGTCTCTGTGTGCAGCACATCGCAGGCCGGCATAGCCCATCTCTTCTCATCATCTTGCTCTCACCCCCCCCCCTCACCCCAGGTTAGGGGCAACTGCATTAACAAGGCTGGAGGGATTTAAAGCTTTCGTGACTGCAGGGATTCATCTTCTTGGTTCTTTCGGTAAAGTCATCACGTAGAAGGGAAATAATAAAATAATAAAAATTAAACATAATAAAATAATTCTCACGACGTTTCGGCCACAACGCAAGCAGCCGTCCTCAGGTGAAGAACAGGTCTGTCGGGAAGACAGTGGCTGAATGTGTCATTCAATGTGTCATTCAAACGCTGTCTTCCCGACAGACCTGTTCTTCACCTGAGGACGGCTGCTTGCGTTGTGGTCGAAACGTCGTGAGAATTATTTTATAATGTTTTATTTTTATTATTTTATTATTTCCCTTCTACGTGACTTTACGTGACTTTACCGAAAGAACCAAGAAGAAGGCTAGAGGGGACACGAGATGCAACCGTTGAGGGCGATCTTCTTTTTTTCGTACGGCTGATGTAGATGGCAGAGCCACAACTACAATTTCACGTTCAGCTGGTCAAGCCCAGGTAACCGCTTCAGGAGCAGCGCACGGAGTGGTATCGCTGTGATGTCGCCTTTGTATTTGTGGATCGGGGCATTGCGTCGTTACACGTTGAACGGTCTGGACTCGATGACCACAGTCGCACGCTGACCGAGAGGTTTACATCTTCCACTTGTGCATCAGGTATCCGCGTCTGCCATGGTTTGTGCATATGCGGCTAAGGGTGGACCACGAGCTTCGTGGAAGATCACAACCAACGGATCTTCTGCGTTGGGTCTCTAACACTGTGTTTGTTTGCGAGTTATTTTGAAGTTGAGGGCAATGATGGGCAACTTCCCCCAAGGCGTCGTCACTGATAATCTCACCACAGGCCATGGAGGCCTCCAGCGTGTACCAAGAACTCTACCAGCAATTGGTCGATCATAAAATCTGCTAAACGCGAACCCAATGGAGGGACTGGACACCCCCGTTAATGGGATATAGGCATCTAAGTACAGCCATTCTTAATCCAACAATGGATGAAGGCGTCCCCACCCTTTGTCGGTTATGGTGTGTGTGTTTGTGAACCCATGCTTTACCACGTTGGTCAGTGCGGGTTGGGTGACTGACTGGGGAGAGGGCAGGGCTGGTTCTGATATCACTCGCCAACACTGGGGGGGGGGGGGGTGGCATGTGCCCCCCCAATGATCCGATCGAAATCCCTCATTTCGATCGGATCATTGGGGTTTATTGGTAATAAATCGGCATTTTGCGACCCCCACTGCCACTGTGTAGCATATTATTACGTGCCAGGGACTCTATGAGATGATAGGACAATAGTCTGAGTCCATAATTGGCAATAAGTAACGGCAAAGCGGTTATAGGTGACTCACAGAATTGTGCGCAGTTGCGTCTACAGTCCACGACTTCCCTGAAGGCATCAACACCTTCAGCGAGCGCGATGCCGATCACACAACGCGGTTCGAATTCGACCCTCGATCGATGGCTGCGCCATTCCCGCACACGCGTCGAATTAAAAGCAAGGGACAAGTCCGTACTTCATGGAACCTCCTTTGCCAGTACCAAAATATACTAATAGGGTTTTTCCCCTTTTTTCTGGCAACAAAACTGACACCTTTTTTTTGCAGAAAAAAGGGGGAAAACCCTATTAGTATAAGTCCTTACTTACTAACAACTCTATCATTTTTCTTTGCTGGAGGGGTTGCCCCCCCTACCTAAAAATCCTGGCTCCGCCAGTGCTCGCCAATGCTATCAGCCTCAGCTGGGAAGTAGACTCCAGTCGCTGAGCACAGAGTGACGAATGTTAACCACCGTTGCACTGTTCCATCAGAAGTTAACAGTTTAATTTTCAATTTCATGGCATTGTCGTAACGTGTGTGTGCCCTGTGACCAAATCGTCCAGAAAATGTGCCCGATCTCAACATATTTCGGAAGCCAAGCAGGTTTGAGCCGAGATAATACTTTAAAATCAAAATTCAAAACGACTTTCTTGACAACTGCGTTTTGTGGTCCCCCCCGCAACTCCAATTAGCACAGTTAGCTGCATAAGGTGCAACATACGTACTTACATACGGATGGGTTACCATCGTGCATATCAGGAGCACGAATATGCTTGGTATTAATAGATATGTTGGCAAATAAGGTTATGGCAATTGTCAGGCTCGCAAGGAAGCTACACACGTGGGATGGCTCGGCCTGCGGTAGCCGCCGGCAGCGGGTGATGTGACAGGGCATAGCCGCAGGGGTGCTACCAATGAGGGCACCCAACCTTTTTACACTTGAGAGTGGCCTATGGCAAGGGTTTCTGAACTCCATTCCTCAAGGCCCCCGGAGCCCAATGAAACTTAAAAGCCACAAGGCATGGGCTCAGAGCTGTCAGGAAACATAATGCCGTGAAGTGTTGGAAGCTGTGCATTGTTGAGTAAAATTGCCAAAATACACGAGGCTTTACCCGTCCAGAAAGATGAACTCCATAGTTTGGCCAAGACGCAGGGAGGCATGCCTGTGCGTGTCAGCACGTCTCATTCGGCTGTGCAAGACCACCCCAGCCACGGCAAAGTTTCCATAATTACCGACCATCCGGTGCATGCAGTTTGTAGTGGATGCGTTGGAATACGATAATAATATGTACATTTTGGTATTTGCACCATTCATATAGCGCAAAGACTTTCACGAAGGAGCTATGTGTGTACTCTGTAAGCTTTACCGAACATTTCACGGACAGTGACCGGCAGTGCAGACGGGACAGAAGCATCGAAATAGTGTGCGAGTGTGTGAGCGGATGATTGAGTGAGCCGGTGAGTGCGTGAGTAGGCGAGTGAATGAGTGAGTGGGTGGGTGAGTGAGTCGGCAAGTGAATGAGTGAAGGGGTTGGTGTGTGAGTGAGCGGATAATTGAATGAGCGGGTGGGTGAGTGAGTGCGTGAGTAGGCGAGTGAATGAGTGAGTGGGTGGGTGAGTGAGTAGGCGAGTGAATGAGTGAGTGGGTGAATGAGTGAGCGGATTATTGAGTGAGCAGGAGGGTGAGTGAGTGTGTGAGTAGGCGAGTGAATGAGTGGGTGGGTGAGTGAGTAGGCGAGTGAACGAGTGAGTGGGTGAATGAGTGAGCGGATTATTGAGTGAGCAGGAGGGTGAGTGGGTGAGCGAGTCGGCGAGTGCATGAGTCAGTGAGTGGGTGTGTGAGTGAGCGCATAATTGAATGAGCGGGTGGGTGAGTGAGTGCGTGAGTAGGCGAGTGAATGAGTGAGTGCGTGGGTGAGTGAGTAGGCGAGTGAACGAGTGAGTGGGTGAGTGAGCGGTTGGGTGAGTGAGTGCTTGAGTAGGCGAGTGAAACTGCAGGTGGCATATCTCGATGTCTTGGTGCGTCGACCAATTGGGTGACCGTTGGTGCTGCCGATTGGAGTTGATGATGACCAGCGTCGGCTGAAACTGGACACGAGCACATATCAGCCAAATAGGATGTGGCAGCTTTGTATGCAAGCTTTGTATGAATAGAGGAGATTGCTGATCACAACCCTACGTGCCGTGGTGGATCACAAGGGCCGAGGATTTTTGAAATGTTAAAGATCACGACGTTTCGGAGGCAACACAAGTCTGATGCAGCTAATCTGGCTGTGACGGTCCCACCTGATGACGGAGACTTGTGTTGCCTCCGAAACGTCGTGATCTTTATTTTATTTTTTATTAATTTTGATGTTTTACCTACGTGACTTTACCGAAAAAACCTAAGAATATCTATATAGCTCGGCTGAAAACATTTTTTGGAATGTACTGTATTCATGGGGTGGGAGAAACTTGAATTTGAACACCAGGACCTCAGCTGTGCCGGCTCCGTGTCTCTGAGAAACCGAGCGAACCTCATTTTCCCCATCTTCTCCGCGCAAAAATAAGACTCACATTTGTGCACATTCAGCATTTGTTTTTCTTTCTCATCAAATTGTTGTTGCAGATGTTTATTGCGAAGTACTTTGAAGATAATTTTGCCTTCCGTACCGTAAACAGAATATATCAAATACGTGAACGTTGTTCGCAATGAGGGTTAAGGGGGGGGGGTGATGATTAGCGTGCATAATTGTGTAGTATGACAATTTGGATCCAGCCCCACGTGTTCCCCCGCCTCCCCACAATCCACACATAACTCCTGGCCATGACCTTGGAAGCATGAAAATGTGGAGCGACTGGTTACACTAATTGGCGGTCTGCTGGCTGCTGTGTGGTGTGGGTGGAGAAGCACGTGGCAGACCGCTGCATGCATTGTTTATCAACCCCATCTTTTCTCCCCACTCCCTTGGGCTCCCAATCCTTGCTTCCCCCACCCACCCAGCCCTGTAACCCCTGAGACCCCCCCTCTTTGTCCCCACCCCCCCACCTCTCCTGCCTCAACCCCCAACAGAATGCATTTACGCGACCGTGCGTAACTCTCAGTCCCACGTTGTGCGCGAACTCCAGACGCGTCTCCGTTTAAAGTCCTCGTATTGCTGCGCGCCACCGTAATTATCGTTAAGTGTTCTTGGCCGCTGAGACCGTCCCGAGGCACACATCTCTCCTCGACGTCGCTCTGTCTTTTGCTGCTGTAAACCTAAGCGCTTGTTTTTATTATAGTTTTACCCACTGAGCTGTATAGCTTTTTTTTCAGAAGCCACCTGGTCATAAATTATGGCTTAAACGAGGTGGTTTTTCCATAATATAGGTTTTTTTGGGGGGGTTAGATCGCGTAAATATTAATGTGTCCTTAAACCCGCCACCACCCAACACAGCCACTCAGTAAGGTTTATCACTTAAACATAACATGACAATTCGTTACTGGTTTACGTCATAAACCTTACACCGATTGGCAGTCTGCTTGCTGTGCGATCTCATCCAAAAAAACGATATTATGACAGATGCTATTGGTCGCGAAAGGCTACGCGTGTTAGACTGAGGTGGCTTATGTGGAAATGTATGGCATCCAAATGCTCTAAAATAAATGATGTCTTTAAATGTGGAGGGATAACCCCGAGGACCCTGAGAAAAATCTACGCAACTACGGGGAGAGGAGACACGCAAACTCCAAATATACAGCAGCAGGCGTCAGGGATCGAACTCCACGACCTCCTGTATACCAGGCGAGAGAGTTAACATCTCGCCACCGGCCATGCGTCATTCATTGTTGACCATCGATTGGTATCAATTGTCATTCTTTCACTTCTTCTTGGTCTTTTCCCAAATATTTTTCCCTCCATCACCTAATTCGGCAAGCGGTTCCCTCTCACCAGATGCATGCATAGAACCCAGACGCATCATTCAGATGAGTATTGACGGTTACAGCTGCTTATGAATGGTGTGCTTTTTAAATAGAAATGTGTTATATCTAAAGGTGGAAAGAGGCATTAATTAAAATCGATTATTCAGCTCGCGCCACCCTTCGCATCGCGCGTGCGAGAATCGATGAGTTTAGATCTGCGTGTAACTGGATCGCGTGACCCCTGCAGTCAGCCACTCGAGGTGCGAACCATTCAAGGCGATGTTGAACGAAAGCATCGAGCCTCGTATAGAAACACGGCCCCCTAAATCGTGACAATTCATCGATTCGCCAGGTAGGGTTGGGTGTTTGGGTTCGGGGTGGTGAATAATGTCCATTTTATTCTAGATTTGAAGCTTTCGTGACTGTAAGGATTCATATTCTTAGGTTTTTTCGATAAAGTCACGTAGGTAAAAAACTTAAAATTAAAATTAATAAAAGTAAAATAAAAATAAAAATTACGACGTTTCGGAGGCAACACAAGCTTCCGTCTTCAGGTGGAACCGTCACAGCCCGACAGCTGTATCAAGTAAAAGAGAGATTACAAGAGATACCACTCCGTATATATAATGGTTGAGTGGGGGGGGGAAGGGCCAGGAACGGCTCACTTTTGTAATCTCTCATTTACTTGATACAGCTGTCGGGCTGCGACGGTTCCACCTGAAGACGGAAGCTTGTGTTGCCTCCGAAACGTCGTGATTTTCATTTTTATTTTACTTTTATTAATTTTAATTTAAATGTTTTACCTACGTGACTTTACCGAAAAAACCTAAGAATATGAAAATGTTCCTTTTGTGTGTTTGAGCTATATGACATACGACAATGTAAATGTGTGTGTTTGGTGAGCGGTGGTGTAGCGGTTTGCACGCTGCGCTACGAACCTGGCGACCCGAGTTCGATACCCGCTCACGGCCAACACCCAGTGACGATTATCTGAACCGGTCCTCGGCATCCCCCTAGGTCGACTCAGCCTCAGTTGAGTACCTGGTGCGGTGTGTAAACATCGCAACTGGGGAGACAAAGGCGGTCGGGCGTGGTGCTGGCCACCCACCCCCTCGTGTGCCGTTCTGGCCTTCATATGTGCTCGCTAACAGCACTTGCCCCTACAGCCTGTTAAGGCTATACGGGTGATCTTTATCTTTGTCATCACTTTAAAAGCCGTCTCTTTGTCATCGCTGACCATTGAAACGGTGTGGGAGGGGGGAGGCTGCCACGATTGAATGATTAACATACAAAATCCAGAGGTTGCTGGGTTCCATCTCCTGGCAAAGACAATTGAAACAATCGGGCAAAGTTTCTCGAACTGCCACCACCACCCTGTCCTCTGTCCATCCACCCAGCGACATAAGTGGGGTTAACCACAGTGTGCCGATCGAGCAGGTCGCTTGTCATTGTGGTAAAGTGCTCGAAGTCCCGCAGTCGTCCAAGACGTACGCACGCATGTATGTTTGAACTTTCTTTCGCAGCCATACGCGGCTAGCCAGCCGTGCTTATCGGAGGTGCGGGGGTTACACTAATGTAGATGTGCGACCAGCGTGTAAGACGAGGCTCTGCATAGAGCAACAATATGTCGTGGAAATGGAGGGTGCTTCAGAAAAATGTTAACACTTCTGAGAATTTGCAACAATACCACGAGAAATTGTGCCTCCAGGCTCTGGAGACCACTTGGAGAAGATTCCAGGCACGCGTTGACAATGATGGCGAACAAGTGGAGACTGTTGACTTTTTGAAGCTATTAATATACATTTGTTATCATGTTACAGTGTATTATCCGTTCTTTTGCCATTAAAAACGATATAGTCCCATATAAGTGTTAACATTTTTTTCAAGCACCTTGTATATTCTGCCAGCAGTGGCATAAACAGGACATTGCAGGGCTGCACCTGTAGCTCACATTACACTTGAGCAGAATGGAATATTAAACTTCCTGCAGCCAACTACGTACGTAATGGGAGCGGCGATCATTCTGAAACGTCTCACTTTCGGTGGAGTGCTCAATAATTAGCCCGCAGTTAAATACTTACATTGATAATAGGGTTTCCCCCTTTTTTCTGGCAACAAAACAGGTGTTAAGATGTTAAAACACCAAACTGAAACCTTTTACAAGGAATCATGTCTGCATTAACCACAATGCTTGTGGTCAGAATGCAAGCAAAAAACATACTCTGATAATATATGCATTGTCCTTGAAACTGATTGTGGTTAATGCAGACATGATTCCTTGTAAAAGGTTTCAGTTTGGTGTTTTAACATCTTAACACCTGTTTTGTTGCCAGAAAAAAGGGAAAAACCTATTATTATATTTTGGTACTGGCAAAGAAGGTCCCATGATGTAGATGCTCACCCCGAGCTTTCATTACTTGTCTTTGGGCTGTACGCCTTTTGGCGTCCTCTGGTCTAACACCGTTTGAGATGAGGCTCAAAAGAAAGCTGTCTCTGGTGTGGACCAATACGTTTCAAGGACAATGCATATATTATCAGAGTATGTTTTTTGTTTGCATTCTGACCACAAGCATTGTGGTTAATGCAGACATGATTCCTTATAAAAGGTTTCAGTTTGGTGTTTTGTTGCCAGAAAAAAGGGGGAAAAAACCTATTATCATATTTTGGTACTGGCAAAGGAGGTCCCATGATGTAAATACTCTGACAATGTCGTCACGGAGCACAGAGTCCGTATTGCACATTTACAGGGAAAGAGGCCAAAGAGCCGCCGTTCTCATTTTAAACTCCTCGGGGCACAACGTGGACCAGCTTTCCCTGTCAGGAAGAAGAAAAAAACGTCTCCACATTCATATGCTAATAAGGCACCCATTCAAATGCAAAACGTCGTTGCATATGAAATGCATCCATCAGTTGGGAGACACAAAACACTGGGGCCCTTCACTGCTCTCTTGACAATGCCGACTTTCTCCTCTCCAGCAAACTCCATGGAAGCAGCTGTGGAGGAATGACCCCCCCCTCCCCCCCAAAAAATAAAATCTACCAGAAATGTCATAATTTACGAGATTACCATCGATCAAATGTTCGTGCCAATTGTAAATGAGATGTGGTGTTTTGAATACTCGTGTCCGTACGTTTTTAGGATGTTTACTTGTTGCTGTGAGTTAACATCAGCGGTTGTTCTAGATTTGAAGCTTTCGTGACTGCAATGATTCATATTCTTAGGTTTTTTCGGTAAAGTCACGTAGATTAAAATTTAAAATTAAAATTAATAAAAGTAAAAATTAAATTAAAAAATCACGACGTTTCGGAGGCAAGTTACTTGATACAGCTATCGTGCTGGGACGGTTCCACCTGAAGACGGAAGCTCGTGTTGCCTCCGAAACGTCGTGATTTTTATTTTATTTTGATTTTACTTTTATTAATTTTAATTTACATTTTTTATTTACGTGACTTTACCGAAAAAACCTAAGAATATCAGCGGTTGTGTCGCGATTACTTACACTGATTTTAGTAGTTTGTGTTTATTCTTGCGGGGATATCTTCCACACTTTTCGCAGGTGTCAAGATGTGCCAGACTCCTCCCTTCAATTCTAGATTTGAAGCTTTCGTGACTGCAAGGAATCATCTTCTTAGGTTTTTTTCGGTAAAGTCACGTAGAAAGTAAAATAAAATAAAAACAAAAATCACGACGTTTCGGAGGCAACACATGACGGAGACTTGTGTTGCCTCCGAAACGTCGTGATTTTTGTTTTTATTTTATTTTACTTTCTACGTGACTTTACCGAAAAAAACCTAAGAAGATCCTCCCTTCAAGTGTTGGCAGCAACATTTTTGACGAGACAAACATTGCTCATTATAAATATTCATAACAATAATAATCCCATATAACATGGTGAAGTTGATACAAGCACCTCATAAAGAAAGCTGCAGAGCGGGGCTACAGATAAATATAGTAGCCAAACGAAAGGCAGGCACAACAAATTCGATACATTATTCAAGGTGTCTGTTGGAGGGACAACACTGCAATAAAAAAAAACACATCTGTGTGTATCTATGGCAGTTATTGAAGAAGGGCCAGCATCAAATTATTCAATAAAAAGGTGGACGAAAGCCGGTTGGAATGCCTTTTGCAATAAAGGGGCAAACTAAGTCTAAACAATGTAACGATTTTTAAATTCACGGTGGGAGTTACGGGTCTTGCTGGTGCATATATTGCTTTAAATGCGGACCATATTCGATGACGAAACTCGCCCGGGAATTCATCTATTTACTTTTTTGAGTGACCAGGCTGAAAGCCTGTATCGAGAGGTTCACGTGATCGTAACAATGTTTATTTTTAGTCCACCCTGAGGCACGGTGCAGAAACGTGCATTTGGATTATTTAGCTTATTTTGCTGATAAAAATTCCCACATATTAAGTCACTTCGTTGAGCTATCATTTGTGGCCAAGTCGCTTCTGAAAAAGAAGATAATAAGTCAGTGGGATTTACCTGTTGAAATAAAAAAAATATTTTATTTGTTTGTGATTTTCTTACCTTCACCTATACTTTGCACTCCTATCGTTTTTTATTATTATTGTTGTAACGTTCTGACCCGCACCTGCTGAGCATCTCTGAAAAAGTGCTTTGTAGCTCATCGTATTCTGCCAGTATAAATAAATATTATAATTATAATTCTCAATGCGGTATTACCACTTTATAGGTCTACATCTGACATGGACAATAACTTCCATGAAGGCCTTGTCACCCTTGTTCAAAGTAAATTGTTTCGCACCCATTATCCGCTGATCCGAGGACCTATTATCCATTATTCCTGTTGGCCAGACACCATAAACAGTTCCACTTTCTATTGCAATCCCAAGTGAGTGGGATATGTGCCGGTGCACTATCTATACCTGGTCGTGTAGGTCTTCTCTCCTTCCTTCTCTCCTTTCGTGTGTCTTCTCTCCTTCCGTACGGCTGATGTAGATGGCAGAGCAACAACTAGAACAGCGGAGTGGATCACTGCTGTGGCCGCGGTAATGAGATTGCACTAAAGCCACCAGCCGCCAAAACTTGTCAATTCGATGGTTCGCTGTAGATGACGGTCGGATAAACCCTAACAACACAATCTCAGTGCTAGGCGCAGTTGCGACCCAAAATGGGTGGATTTTGGGAAGGAAAATAATAACGTTATAAGTAGGCAAGTAGCAGACTCTGAGCGTCTACGGCATGGCAAGGGCACCAGTCATCATAATCACAGCCTCTCAAATGGTAATTTCATGCCTCGGCAAGCGGGTTAATTAAACCCAATGGGAAAACTTGCATATCAGTCGGACAGAAGCTCCAAGCCCTGTGAACGGCAGGCTGGGCGGTCTTATTATAAGGTCCATCATCTGCCTGCAGCCTGCAAAGGATTATACTGTGCTCACTTTCCTGTCTCTGCCAGTGGTCGGCCCTCACGGTTGCCTTTAACCATTTTGAAAGACGGCGAGAGGCAGGTAAAAACAAGTTAACTTGCCAAAAAGCGCGCATTTTCGCCACTAGCAAAAAAATTTTTTAATTGCCACAACGCCGGTAATCTGATGCGCAGACATTTATCGCGTCCCGTGTTGACGATTATGCTGTAGCTGCAAATTGTAAATACCACGGACAGAGTTCCGCCACGAAAATACAACATTAACGTTTCATTGGCCCAGGCAAAACATTAAACGGGGATTACAAATCGACATTTGATACGATAAAAATTTTAAAGCACGCAGGATCAGACTTTATTTTAGACTGCCTTTTAGATGTTCACGCTCGCTAATTTTAAACAAGCCCGTTGCTAAATTTGGAAAGAATGCAATGCTCTACTTGGCTATTTGTTTACCTTGCTCTGACTATAAGGGTGTGTGCAAGTATAGGGGCCGTCCATAAATGACGTCACGCGTTTTTGTAAGATTTTTTTTACCCCCCCCCTCCCTCGTCACATGACGTCGCAAAAAGTCAGACCCCCCCTCAAATATGACGTCACAAAGCTCTGCCCCCCCCCCCAAATAAAACATGCTTCAAATCGCTTTAAACTATTATCATTGTAGTGCGTATTTAATGTGCCGCTGCACTCTGATGTTGTAGGAGAAGACATTTATAAAAAAAAAAGTCTATTTAATTAAGTAGAACGTGTTGTCTATATTTATTTAAAGTTGCGCATTTTGAGGTGACGTCACATTTCTCAAACCCCCCCCCCCCTCGTCACACATCGTCACAAATGTCTGACCCCCCCCCCCCCCAGGTGTGTGACGTCATATATGGACGGCCCCATACCCTGTATCTGTATGTGGGTGTCAACTGTAAATAACTCTTCAGGGGTATGTAAAATATGTATTCGATGCCAAACGTAAATATTTTATACAGATACTGGATGTAGCCATGGCATAAAATTCCACTATCACCTCAGAAAAAAGCAATGGAAACACCTGAAAAACAATGCGAAGAGTTCAAATTGAAACAATATAAACATATAGAGAGAGTAAACATCCATTTTTTGGCCCAATTAGCCTACATCAACATCAAATCACGATTGATATTTCAAGATGAATTCAGAGGCAAAACTAAATATTTTATTCATGGATCGAAAACATGAATTTTTTTTTGTACCCGTGTGCATTTGCTATTCATAACGATTACATTGACAATATATATTGGTTGAGTGGTGGCGCAATGGTTAACGCAGTGCACTATGAAACGCAACCTTCATTAAATTCGGGCACGGTTAATATCAGTGGCGAGCTACATATGAACCCATCTCAGCCACCCACACCAACCCACACTCACCAGCGTTGTGAACTATGGCTAAACACCCCCCATGACCGACCTGCTGTGGAGAGAGAGGGCCCTTCATTCAGCAAGCGGACTGAGATAGGGCTGCAAATGATAATTACATTTTCATATGGGAGGTGGAAAAAACCCCCATTTCAATCATGGAAAATAAAAAAGATAAATTATGGAAAAGGTAAACATTACTGTCCCCCCGTTTGGCCTCTGCCAGGTTACCGGAAAGCCATCGAGGTCGTGCGTAGCCTCTTACGGTGTGTTTAGTCACGTCTGACTCACTCCGTCTTCTGCATTTTGTCACGCTTCTAAGTTTAGGCTCCCACTCTCAGCGAGAGCCACTTGCAGGGGCCGCTTGTGCTTAATGCATCTGTCAGTGGCTGGCAGTACCGGAGAGCCGCCACGCTTCCAACAGGACCTGCTTTGCTCGTGTGTCGCCGGCAAGATTTGTTTTGCTTTTTCTCGCCCGGAGGGAATTACTACCCCCCTGCCTGCCACCCGTGCCTGTCTCGAGCTAACAAGGCTCATTATCCATAACGAGCTACCAGCAAGACTCCAGACGCCCATAGCCACCCACACCATAACCCTGCCCCCCCCACCCGCATCTACAACCGAACCACTCCACCAAGTCGACCAGAAAATTGCTTAATGATAAACCCAATTACACTGTATTCTACGGTCTCTCTCCGCTTACTTTTCTGTGCTGCTGCCGCACAGCGTGATCGGAGTTGCTTTGTTTGCGGCTAAACGGATCGCGACAATGCGCGGAACGGAATGAAATGCAAATATTGTTCATTCGGAGCTGAAAGCGGAATTGAGGGCCAGCGGGTGTGATGGCGTAGATGGTAGCAATGTTGTCTGAAAATGTTCCCTATGACGAAAACTTCTTTGGGCGTACGAATGTCTGCGGCGTATTCGCTAAGTCTACTCAAGTGCCGGAGGGATGTTTGCCCAGGCGCAATGGTTAACACACCGAGGCAGGCCTCTCGCTGTGTGGGGCGCTAATGTGGCGAGATGTTAACTACCTCGCCTGGTATGCAGGAGGTCGTGGGTTCTGATCCCGACCCTATCGCCTGTATATTTGGAGTTTGCGTGTTCTCCCCGTGGTTGGTGTGGATCGCAGTGGCGTAGCTAGGATATTTTGCGCCCGGGGACGAACTATTAAATTGGCGCCCCCCTCCCCCCCCCCCGTTTAATCACATACCAAAATGTAATTACATGACATGTAGGCTGTGTGTGGCGGGATATATAAACTTTTAGGTTGAGGTGTAGATTTGTGCAGTAGTTTCAGGCTGCCGCGCCCGCCGCAATAAGTTATAATGTAACGTTGTAAGCCTCATTTTGGCGCCCCTTTACCTTGGCGCCCGGGGACATATGTACTCCCCTGCCCCCCCCCCTCTAGCTACGCCTCTGGTGGATCGTCCTCAGGTTTTTTTCCCCTCCACATTTAGAGATAAGCGTTTAGAGGATTCGGCCGCTTTAAATGTCCTCGTGATAAGCCACTTCGTCGAGCTATTATTTGTGGCCGGGTCGCTTTTGTAAAAACAGCTATGATAGCTCAGTGGGACTTACCTGGTAAAATAAAATGAAAATAGTTTCGTTTATAGTTTAGTTTCAATTTCTTGAATCCCACCTCCCCTCCGCTGTCCACCCAGCACGGTCAGTGGGTGAACCGCAGTCGATCGGCCAAGTCGCGCGTCATGCGGTAAAGTGCCGGTACTCCCACCTGTTCTAAGGCGTCTGACCAGCGTGGAAGAGTAGGCCAAAAGCACCCTCTGGAGAGGCTCTCTAGAGCTCACTCGAGTGGAGGCACTGCCACCAGCAGTTGTGCGTACTAACTGCTGTGGCAAGAGATTTCAATAAATAATTAATCGTTGTTGCGTCAAAAACTATCCTGATGATTGCGACCCATGTACATATACACACGCAACTTACTGTGTTTTTGAGGGTCATTTGGAATGAAAATATATTCCAAAAATATTATGTTAGGTGGTGACAAAAGAAATAATCTTTCCAGCCACCTTTCAAAAACATTAAGTGGTAGGCATTCACAAAATTGTAATAATGTTGGAGGAAGAGTTTGCAAAGTAGTGTTACATTATTCGACGATGACACGATTGTGTTTTCTTTATTGCCTTGGAATTTTAAATAATTGTGTTTTTCCAACAATGAATGAACTTCAAATCTATAATGAGAGCATCGTTTGGAATTTATAAATAAAATCTTAATGAGATAAGTTCATGTTGCATAAGAGATATATTATTGCCTTGAAATAAGAGAAATGTGGACAAATACAGTCAGTCATTGACTTACGAACGCCCGACTTACGAACACCCGTACTTACGAACCAGCTTCCATGAAATATCAAAAAATGGCATTAACTTAAAACGCGAACTCGCAATTGCAAACTAAACCGCAGAACTATTTTGTTCAGAGGAGCGATCCTCCGCGAGATGCAATGAGTCGGTCTCCCGCTGGGAGTGAGTGTTTGCGTGTGTGCGTGCGTGCGCACGTGTGTGTGTGTGTGAAAGTGTGAGTGTGTAGGGAGTGGTGGTGTAACGGTAAGCGCGCTGAGCTACGAAAACGGTCATCAGTAGTACCTGGTGTGCTGTGTAAACATCACCACTGGGGAGACAAAGGCGGCCGGGTGTGGCGCTGGTTACACACCTCCTCGTGTGCCGTACCGGCGGTCATAGGTGCTGCTCGCGAACAGCACTTGCCCCAACAGCCTGTTAAGGCTATACGGGGGGTCTTTATAGTGTGTGTGCAATTGTGGTGACTCATTGCCCCCTTTCCCGATTACAAGCTAGCATCAGGATGCAAGGTAAATGAAAATTAAACCGTTCTTTCTATTTATGTTACTGTATCCATAAGAGGTTTTTTTTGGGTTATATCGCATAAATATATAAATGTGTCGTTAAAACCCGCCACCACCCGACACAGACAACTAGTAAGGTTTGTCACGTAAACAGAACGTGGCCAATTCGTCACTGGGGGGGGGGTTAGGTCGCGTAAATATTTACGCGAAATATTTAAGCGCTCTAACCCCAAACAAAACGATATTAAGCTTGCTGTGTATTCATATTTCTCCACTTACGTTTATTGGGATTTTATTTTGAGCTCATTATTTTGATGCGTCCCTGTTTACATTTTGGTTTTTTTTAATCGTCAAATTGTTGGGGCCCAAACCCCCCCTTTCAGCTGCTTGGAGTCCGAATGCTTTTCTGCTCGGTTTGTTCATGCATACCGCCACTACCGTTCTGGACGTACACGTCTGTGCGCACGATATGCGGTGCAAAAATGTAGCAAACATTAATGGTCAAACATAGAAAACAAATATAGTTCCATATACGGTCCACGTAGCCTCTCTTCTCTCCTCGTTTGCCCGCTCGCTCGCTCGCTGCAGCAGGCAGACGCCTACACGTGACCCCGAGGAAAGAGGTCACTCGCCAGATCGCAGCACTAATTATCCAGCTGGGCATAGAAGACATCGCCCGTCAGCACGTGCTGTAGGCAGGTGGAATAATAAGCCCATTATGTAATCACCCCTGACATTATCATCCCTAACCCCCACCCATTAGCCGTGCTCCCCATTAGTACCGAACCAGTCTTTCATCTGAATATATATGATATTTTTTTTATGTCCCAGCCATTCTCAATACACTAATGGTCGAAGGCCTCCCCATTGCTGTTGGTCATGGGAGAGTTTTTTGACCACACATCAACACGCGTGTCAGTAGTGAGGGTTGGTGAAACAGGGGTGGGAGGGAGGGAGGGCAATTCTGGTTCTGATATCACTTACCAATGGTGTTAGTTGTGGTCTGGAATCGAACTAGGATTATCCACTGCACCAATGTTCCACCACTGAATATAGATATACTGCTCATATCACCAGTATGTGAATGGAATATATGTTGAAGTATTGAATGTTAGTATGTAGTTGCATTATGGCAATACACCAGCATGATGTTTTTTTTTAATTACTGTGATGAAAAAGGATTTGTATGTGCCTCAAATGAGTACCTGGTGCGGTGTGTAAATATCGCAACTAGGGAGACAAAGGCGGTCGGGCGTAGTGTTGTCCACCCAACCCCTCGTGTGCCGTGCCGGCCTTCGCAGGTGTGCTCGCTAATATCAGTTGCCCCAAAAAGTTTGTTAAGGCTACACGAGGTTTTTGTGTCTTTATACAATACTGGATGTATGGGGTTTGCAGTGGGGGTGCAGTGGTTGGTGCACTGTGCAATAAACTCGGCGATCCCGGCTAACATCGGTGCCAAATTATATCTCAACCAGTCCTGAACATCCATACTTTACCAAACCACAATGACCAGCGTGCTGAGGATTGTTGAAAGAAGCCCCATGACTGGCAATGCATGGAGAGGCCTTCATGAAAAGTTTGACTGACAAAAGGGCAGTATATTGTTATAATTCTTACCTTAATGACATTGCATTGACTGTATGCATGGAGGAGTGTTCGCAGGTATTCGAGAGACCGAAAAGTAAGCACAGACCCATACTTATTTGTATTCCAATAAAGTAACACCTTCAATCAGTGCACCGATTCTATTAAGTGATTAGCACGTGAGAGATATGGCTTTGAAATAAGATCAACATTAGGTTACAACTTTGTATTATGATTATCTTGGTCTAAAAACTTTGTGGACTTGCTGCTGTCATACATTATGTATAACATATAGCATGGCGCTGTACATAAACACAAATGTGGTACGTATTATTGGACATTATATATTTCAATAAACGTGGAATGTGTGTAGGTACACGGCCACAGAATAAAAAAAAACTATGCACGCTTCGATTACACACTTTCCATCTTAATTCCGTAAACCCGAGGTTATTAAAATTGTAATCTAATCTCGTGCGGCGTGCAAGCAATTAAAATGCATCCTACAACGTTGCATACAATTCACGCGACGAACCTGTTGGCGAAAATAAATGGAAATTATAAAAAAAAATTCCTTGCACATTCATATCTTTCGTCATCTTCGTATCCAAATCGGGTCGTGTTTGTGAAAATCAGAACTGCAGCGTTCTCCCCCCCTCCCCCGCCCTGAATGTATTACGTTGCAGGAATGTCTGTCCAATTTTGGCATCATTTGAGCTGGAGGTGGACATGAAAGTCCGTGAACCTGCGGGTAATTGAGAGCGGGGCTTTCCTGCTAAACGGGGCATGTGTTTCATTCAGTTCGTGGAAGCTGGTGGTTTTTAGTGGCTGGGAGAGAGGTACGTTGGTCGGGAAGCTGGCCGCTTGCTACAAGCTGTGTGCTTTTAAAAGTTATCATCATCGGCGTCGAAATCAGACCATCGTCAATCCACTGCTCGATAAAGGCCTCCTCCAAATGTCCGCCACTACCTCTCTCACGAACCCACTTAGCACTTTGACTGGTCAGTTATCACAGCAAGAGATATACAGATAGTCCCCGAGTTACGATGGCCCGACTTACGATATTTCGATCTTACGATGGCGATAGCGATACGACAAAATTGTAAAATATTTTAAATTTCGCGCGACAGGCAAACGCAGCAGGGTACAAGGTACGATACTGTACGTTGGGACGCTGCCGGGATGTACGCATCTCCCGCCTTGTGTGGTGCAGATAGGATTGTTTCCTGAAAAAACTTTCTATTAAATTGCAGTTCATATAGGTAGGCTAAGAATTCACCTTGTTTTTTACTTTACATGTTACTGTTCAATACAGTATTGTAATTAATAAATACATACAGTCTATAGTTTATACAGCACGGAACTGTAAATTGCTCTGTTTTGCTAAATTATCACTATTATTTAAAACTCCTAGGTAGGCTAGGCCATCTTCGACTTACGATATTTTCGACTTACGATGGGGTCGTCGTAACGCATCTCCATCGTAATTAGAGGACTACCTGTATAGGCAACTTCGCCAAATATGTAATTTGAACCTTCCACTTTAAGCAAACAACTATGCAACACATGTCAGTAAATTGAATGTCAAGGCAATTTTTTCCATTAAGATTTAAATACATTATATTTGCCTGTGTCTTCAAAGAGAAGGGTATGGTCATTACTACTTGTGATTTTCCGTGGCATTCTCAAGTGAGATTAACGGAGGGCCGATTCAATCGTTCAAAGTGTGTTTGAAATCGATGTACATACTTGACTCACTTTCATTAGGTTATCAATATTTCTAGCTTAAGCTGTGATTTATCAGCTTCGGGCACACTGGTCTGAGCCGAAATTGGATCATTAAGGATTTCTATGCTCAATTTATTGCCAATAATCATGAATCAGCGAGGGTCCCTTAAGCTGCAAGCCTGCGGTAACTAAAGCTAACATTAACACAATGCGACCCATTTCAATCAATATCAGCTGTTGGATAAATGGTTGGCAATTCATCCTCGTGAGTAACGCTAATAGTTTCAGACGGGACAGCGGTAGCAGAAACGTGGGATTAAAGACATGAAGATTAATGGCGTTTGTATGACTGCGGTTACGGGTTAAAGCTGACGTGATCTATCACGGAATTATGGCAGGCTTCTGGGATTGGCGCCATGCGCAAAATGCCCAAACCCCACCGGCCGGATCGTTCCACGTGACGCGAGGCGCACAGAGAATGATTGACAGGACCGATGGGTGAGCGGCCATACCCTTAGCAATGCACTGAAATCAAGACTTTTATTCACATATGAGCTCAGTAAAATGTGTCGATAACTGGCGGGCACATTCGGTGTTATATTTGTTTATGCATGGGCATGTATGGAGTGTTTTTTTGTTGTTGTTGAAAATGTGTAATGTGAAAAGCAAATATGATTATAATTGATTTGATTTCCAATTAAACACACTATTGATAATATTAATGTTATTATATGTAAAATCCCGCACACCCTATTATCACTTACACATTGTCAATTAAAAGTTTCTCTCACGTTTATTTTTGTTACAGAGTTTTTTTTAAACCAATCACTGTTATAAATATTCGTACAGTGCGGTAAATACGCGGCCATATATTTGGGGGGGAGGTGTACATTTGAAATTATTTAAACGCAAAACTTGTATGCCAAAAGGATGTATTGAGACACATTCGCAGTGTGACAATGAAATCGACTCCTTGGCAAGCTCCCGAGTGGAGAACGGTTCAGGATGTTGGTGGAGTGCAGGGTTAAGTGTGCGATTAATCCCTACACTGCATTGTCGCTGTTTGTTTTCTCTCTCTCGGCCCGAAGCTGGAATACTTTTCCTCTCCCAACTGGACTCTCCTTGCTCATAAAGCCAGCGGATTAATATATATAAGGATCACTGCTTAGCATTCTGAACACAGCGCAAGGGCCAGAACGATGTCTTCCATTGACAGGGCAGGCAGCGTGGAATGCCAAACAATCCGAAGAGCCACGTGGCTTCTGGATGCCCCCTTTGCTGCACATGCGGGTCGCCCCTCATCCGCTAACAGATGCGCGTCTCCCTTGACAATAATCGTGCATGCTGCCAGTCCATCTCCTTCAGGGTCGTGAGATGCTGACGAGTTCCAACTGTTGTACTTTAAAAGTGCGGCGGCAACCACTCTGCGGGTGTATTTTCATTCATCATCATAATAATCACAATCAACCGCTAGTTAATTCACTGCTGGATGAACGTATGTCAATGTATGTGTGGTAGTCCTGAGTGGGCAGCGGTGGTGTAGCGGTTAGCGCGCTGCGCTACGAACCTGGCGGCTCGAGTTCGATTCCCGCTCACGGCCAACGCCAGTGACGATTATCTGAACCGGTCCCTGGGCCTCCCCTAGGTCGACTCGGACTAAAATGAGTACCCGGTGCGTGTGTTAACATCGACCACTATAGGCAGACAAAGGCGGCCGGGCGTGGTGTTGGCCACCCACCCCCCTCGTGAGTTGTGCCGGCCTTCATAGGTGCTACTCGCTAACAGCACTTGCCCCAACAGTCTGTCAAGGCTATACGGAGAATCGTTATCTTTGTTGTGGCTGTCTTTGTGGTGGTTGTCCTTAACATCTCCAATTGCTAAGCGACGCATGTTTAAATCATTGCGTTGTGTTTTTTCACACAATAAAAAAACCCTTTTTTATTGTCCACAATAGCTTGGACATCGACCACAACCACACCGACGACTAAAACATGGGTTTCTTGAGAAAATAGATATGCGCAGTGAACAAAATAAAGCAACGGAAATCAAGAGTTCCCCCACACAGTTCACAGACTTTAAAAGTTATCCCGAAGCGTGCAACAAATAAAAGAACACTTCGGATTACTACAGCGCGCCCTTAACGAACAAATGTTGAAATCCTCATTATCCACTGTTGACCTAACACACCAACACCATCACTCTTCGCAGGACCACGAGAGGTCTAATGAGACTAGCCACCTGCCGTTGTCCGAGGCCAAATGGTCTCCTACCCTTTGGTTGACCTAAAATAACTTCCGGAACACTTCATGCTCATTTAGGGCATTCAGACGGGTGGGTCCAAAGGCACGCCGCAGATCCACACGATATCGCCGATTACAACGGATATGGGGAAATGGGCCAGTGTAGCTCCGACTGGGGCATGTCAAGAAACTGACGTTTCTCCTATTATACGGATGAAAAGCCAGTCTGCTGGCCAGGCTGTTTGCAAGACCCCCCCTCCATCCAGTCTGCGGCCCCACTCCCTACATTAGCATTATCACACCCCCATTGCCAGCCCTGTCCCTTAGCAACAGACCATCGATATACCCCGCCACGCATCTTTGAACAGCTCGGGCGTGTTACCAGTTAACAGTCAAGGCAGCGGGCACCGGATGATGATGCTTAGTGAAGCGAAAACTGAAAGAATTTGCTTTTTTTTGTGTGTGTCTCGATAGGGCCCCCTCTCCTCCCAACCGGTTTTGCGAGGTGTCTATCCGTAGCAAAGTCACTCCGTGCCATTGCAACACACTGCTCACTCGCACAAACAAAGATCGTCACCCGCGTAGGCATTAAGAGGTTGCTGGGGCAAGGTGCTGTTAGCGAGCACATTGCAAGTCTTGCACGGCGCACTCGAGCGGGGGGACGGGAAACAAAATCAGCATATTTATTTCTATTGGAGGAATCCGAAGAGCTATAAAGCTCTTTTTCACAGATGTCCAGTTACAACAACAAACTGTGCGAAAACACGACAGCAGTGCAAAGTCACAAGAAAGGTAAACAAATCACCCAAACACATACAAATAAAAACAACTAAACCATCCCCAACCTACCAGCGCTGATTATTTTACACACCAGGTACTACTCATTTAATGCCGAGTTGACCTTGCGGGGGATGTTGGCTGAGAAAACAAGACGTCCTCTCGTCCCTGTACATAACGTGTGGAACAGCAAACCCACCCCCCACACACTCACCCAGCGAGGCCATCACGCAGCGCTGTCGTTTAGCCCCCCACCCCACCCCTCTCCAAGTCTGCACACAAACCAAACACTGCAGTATCTGTAAAAGCACAGCTGTCCCCTCCTCGTGCCTCCTCTCTCTCTCTGTGTCCTCAACAGCTGCCCTCGCTGCTGCCGATGTTTCGTCTGGCAATCGCAGAGGCGGTAGGAGCCAATCGTTGTGCAAACATTACGGAGCGAGGGTGCCACGTGCTTTTACGTTCGTCCCTTTAAATAACATCGTTGGTGAATGGCTTAGTTATTTCCATCCAATTACACACAAGTTCCACACCCGCGTACACCGAACCATTCAGTCCACTCGGTTTTCCCCAGAGCTCTGCTTTTGTTAAGTTTTTTTTATATTCCCATCCCCTTCTTTGTGTGCTTAAAATTAGCATGAGCAATGCCCATCGACGCTGAAAATGGGTTCGATGCTAGTGGTTCATTGTATGTGTTAGGAAAATTGTTACAGCGATGCTGGCTGCATTGGCAGTGGCTTCACAAGCACAAAGTAAATACGAACTGAAACAAATTAGTTACGTTGGGCAATGGGCCCCCTTCTGCCTCTCGTATATATGTTTTCCCTATTTCAGGCAGTCTTATTATTGATGAAGATGTTGAGTTTTTGGTTGATTGGGGTACTCGACGTCTTTTGGGCGACGATGATGTGTAGACATTGTGTGTATTGCATCCACTTGTTTCCCGATACAAACTTGTGATATTAAAAAAATAACTGTTGCCATCGGCGATAATAATTTCGTCATGGAATTTAGCGATGAAAATAATTGTCACCGAGGCGCCTTTCAATTTTAGTCAACCGTGACTATGAGTGCATGAAAATCATCAGCATGCCAATGACTACGAAACAAAATCTGACCGACTATGACGAAAGTAAATAAATGAGTCTGCATGAACACACAGACTAAGATAGTTTGGTGACGTTATTTAGAGTCAGCAGTGCATCGAGGAAGATCAAAAACACCAATTAGCTAGACAGTAAACATATATACATTTTTTTTACCAAGTTCCGATTATCACGGTTGGTTATGTACGGTGCGAAATAAGTTCAACATACGTTGGCTAATATATGGGGAGGGGGGATTGCAAGTCCCTCACACCAACAATTGAATAACTATGAGCCGACTACATTTTGAACTGCTTCAGTCGATTAGACTAAGAGAATAGCTAAATGAAATCCACAGGCTAAGACTTAACTAACATTCCATGGGTTGTCCTCGACAAGACTATGGCTGTGATAGAAAATGATGACTAAATTTACATTGGTGTCCATCAAACTTTTGGAATCGCTGAAAGGTGTGCGCAGAGAGTACCCATGCTGATCTGTATTTGTTTCTTATCTTGAATTCAGTTTCAATTGCTGGCGCATATCCATCCTTGATAAACGAGCTCTACAAAACAAGTATTGAGTAAAACAAAAAAAATATGAATCGAATGGGATAAAGCGATTGCACAATGGTCCGCTCACCGCACTATGCAGAGAGTGACCTGAGTTTGATTCCTGGCAATGGCTGGGAAATGAAATAGACTTTGATGTTCTGACCAGCATGGTGAAGTATGGTTAAATGAACCCCATGGCCAACACGGTGTTGGAATATGTTCATTAAGCAGTCTATTGACAAAGGGATGATAATTATTTCAACTAAGCTTGTCAAAAGCACGATTAAGGCATTTTCAAACATCTCATTGATTATTGCAAAACAAAACATTGTGAATAACAGCTTTAGTTCATAAGGACTAAAAATAATTCACGATGAAAATTTGTACTTGCATTTTCAAACATTGTCACGTGGCTATTTACCTGCTTCCTCTGCTGATGGAAATTACATTAATCCAATATGAAGTGTTAAGAATTATACATAAAGCTACATTCACAAAAAAGTAAGAAGAGAGAAGCCATCCAGCCAGTCAAACCAGGCCAGTAAAAATTGTGACAATTCTTAATTTTTTTTTAAACAATGCCACATTAGGGGCCTTGCAATTCCAGTCCTAGCAGGTATAGACAAATAATGGATATTCATGGATTTTCTAATGCTTTCCAAGATTCGTTGTGCTCAGAATAATTAGACAACATATGCAGGTTATGTCCGCACCTCTGATTAACACGGTCGGTTATGTACGGCGCGAAAGAAATTCAACATACATTGGCATAAAAAACTAAGTTTGGCTTGGGCAGGAGACTTCTTCGATGAGCAGGGATGATGGCCGATGGTCGGAAGAATAATAAAACGGCATCCAAGGAATGGAACACATTCGAGAGGGCATCCACCGAGGAGATGGAGCGATGCGATGAGTTTGCGTGCAGGTACTGGGTGGATTATTACTTCGCACGATCGTAAGAGGTGGCGGTGCTTTGTATTGTCTGCTGTTGTTAGTTGCTGACCCGCCCAGTCTGTGACAGAGAGCTTCACAGATCATCGGATTCCTCCTGCAGTCTAAATAACGATTCTGATTGAGAAGCATTCATCTAGCAGCGGATTGAAATTGACTGACGGTGGCAGTACAGTACTGTAATGTTGCGCAATAGTGTGTAAAGTGCTATACCGTATATAATATAGATTACAATGATTCAGATGGCATACCCGTTCAAACAAATATACAGGCACAAATTAAGCAAAATGGGTAAGGAGAAGGGGGTCAGGCTAGCATGACAGTGACACATTAGACCAGGGCTGGGGAACCTTTTTTTCTGCCAAGGGCCATTTGGATATTTGTAATATCATTCGCGGGCCATACAAAATTATCAACTTAAAAATTAGCCTGTTATATTTGGTCAAACATTTAATTAACTCACCCCTAATGTGATGGCTGGAACCGCTTCTCTTTGGTGAGGCGTGTGGTGTTAGCTGGTATTGATGATGTTGCTGCTACTCGCAACTGCTTTTCCAGGATTGCTCCTCGATTTATTGAATTTCGAGTCCCGCCTGCGGTTGCCTTGGCAGGGCCAGAGACCAAATGATTCCGCGGGCCTTATACGGCCCGCGGGCCGGACGTTCCCCACCCCTGCATTAGAAAAACAAGAATGAATATTATAAATGTGAAATCAGATGAGACAAACGCAAGCATTTAATGCTGACAATGCACTTCCACTAAATAAAAAAGTATCATGCCGATAGGCTTTAACCCATGTCCTCAAAATTAAAGCCCTAACGTTAACAAAAACTTTATAATCAACACCGAAAACAACCAAGTTAGTTGTAGAATGATTAAACTTAACGTTTAATTACTTTTTGTTTGTTAATTTTCCTTCATACGTAAATATTTTTTTTTATCGATGAGGAGAAGTGAGCCCCATGAGATACTGTAATCAAGTTTTTTTTGTAAAGAATACCTGATAAAATATTTTCTTAAATATGTGACAAATGCATATAGATGTACATCCCTGTTTCATCATTAAACTGCTGGATGAGGGCCTCCCCACCATGCCTTGCAGGCCCTTATTGTTATTTGACCATACTTCACCACCCTGGTCAGTCTGTGTTGAAGGATCGGGGAGGGGGGTGGGGAAGAGTAGAACAAGAATGTATATTGTAGTAGGTTTTTACCCTTTAAACTGGTACAAAACTGACAGCTTTCCTTAGAGCCTAGTCTCCATTGGTGTTGGACCAGATGACACCAAAAGGCGTACAACTCAAAAACAGCGCACTATCAGAGTATTGAGAGCTCGGGGTAAGCATTTACACTATGAGACCTCCTTTACCAGTGGCAAAGTATAGTAGTAGCTGTCTCGGGTGTGGACCAATCAACTTCAAGGACAGTGCATATCATTACCATTATCAGAGTTGTTTCTTTTTGTTTGCATTTTGACTGCTTGTGTTGTGGTTATTGCAAACATGATGCCTTGTATAAAGGTGTCAGTTTTGTACCAGTTTAAAGGGTAAAACCCAACTACTATATTTTGCACACTGGTAAAGGAGGTCTCATAGTTTAAAGAATGTATACATGTTTTCTTTCTGCATTGCCCTCTGCTGCCTGTGACACCTACAGCGTGTCTTTCGAGCATGGTGGTCGCTCATGAAAGCACGATCCAGGCTCACCGCTGCTTAGCTTCCAATGTCTGAAGAAGCCAGGCTCATTACAGGTTATTTTATATACAAGTGGCAAATTTGTACTGTACTGCTTCCAAATCTGCTGCTGGATAAAGACCACGTTGCTCTTCCTGAATGTGTGTCCGCTTTCCATGGAGACAATGGGATAACAAAAGCCACGATTTACCATGGGTTATCTACGAGCAAATATGCAAATTATTCTTTGGTTCTTTCGGTTAAGTCACGTCTAAAGATAAAATAATAAATTAAATAATAGCATATTACACATTCAATTGCTCTCTCTTTTTTACAGGATTACAACAGCAACGATTGATCTGATTAAGCCCATTGATCAAAAATGATCGACGCCTCTTTTGTGGCTGATGACTGGGGCCTCTTTAATAATGTTAGCCGCCCCAACATCATGATCCCCTGAAAGCACGCATCAACTTCCCGTCCAGCGGCACACGTGGGGAGAGAGGTTGAGATTGTCATCTCAAACAACCATTTACGGTGTTATACGATGAAATTAGTAGAGTGATCGAAAAAAATCACGAGGATAATCAATCGACCACTGAAATCATCGGGCAGGTCAGCTCTGTGCACGATTAAGTTATTTACAAGTACAGTGAAAATATTTTTTTTATAATAGTAATAACAGCTGTTAGTCTTTAACCAACAACAAAAAACTCCGCTCAATTAATTCAGTACTGTGCATTAATTAAACAGCGATTCCAGTCAATACAATAACGTAGATCTAATTAAACATTAAATTACACGGTTCAGCTGCCGTCCGTTTTTTGGTACATTATCGGGCCCCAATATAATTAGTTAATTCGTGGTCAAAACAAAATTAGTAATTCACTCATCGCTAGGCTATTTTTAAAGGCTATCTTCTGACAGCCTCTATTAATTTGCATGTGTGGTACAGCGTGCAGGACTTTGGAAATGTCCATTGTATAGACCAGGGGTCGGCAACCTACGGCTCCGGAGCCGCATGCGGCTCTTTACGGGCTGCTTCTTGACGATATGTACGTATGTACATAGATGCATTGCGGCTCTTGAAATACTGAATTTTGTACCGAATTGGAAAGAAATGGCTCTTCTTGTTATTTTGGTTGCCGACCCCTGGTATAGACCATACTTTATTTAATTTTAGGCCCTGTGCAAAATTCACCACCTCCACCGCCCCCAATTATGATTCTATCAACTTTCACGACTCGGGGTTGTGATTCCATTCAAGAAATCGATGCATTTGTTCGCGCTGTTGGCAATTTGGCACCTAAATTTCGATTGAAAGCTTTCGTGACTGCAGGGATTCATCTTCTTGGTTCTTTCGGTAAAGCCGCGTAGAAGGGAGATAATAAAATAATAAAACATAATACAATAATATAATTAATTAGATCTAAAATAATACCATTGTATTATTTTATTATGTTTAATTTGTATTATTTTATTATCTCCCTTCTACGTGACTTTACCGAAAGAACCAAGAAGATGAATTTGACACCTCTAAAGTGTCCACAGAGATCACACGAACGAATTATATTAGAGCTACGCTATCCGATTGGTGAAGTAATCAATTACTGTACCGATTATCTGTGTGATTTCACAATGCATCAGGTAACTCAAAAATAGCGGGGGGGAGGTGGGGAGAAGTCTCATCTCCATTCCCACGTGTGCCGTTGGAGTGTTGGACGGGAGATGATGGGCACATCTTGGTGATGTCAACGGGAATCATCAGCGGCGTCGTCACGCTGTGAATGAGTTGTAGAGAGTTTCCTGCCTTTGAGAGGTAGGCGCCCGAGTGATCGACCACACAAATAGACCATTACATTTTCAAACGATTAACCGACTTATTCTGTCCGACTCACCGTCCGAGTTTCATAAGAATGCATGTTTTTGTTTACTGTGGGGAGTCATACTCTCGGCAACGAGTTCGGGTGGGTGGAATTGTCCCACACCCCAAAACATTTTGAGTAGACAAGCCATATACTCTAGATTTGAAGCTTTCGTGACTGCAAGAATTCATACTCTTTGGTTTTTTAGGTAAAGTCACGTAGGTAAAAAATCTAATAAATTAAATGAAAACAACTGTGTTGCGCCCGAAACGTCGTGATTTAATTGAGTTGTTTTCATTTATTTGATTTTTTACCTACGTGACTTTACAGAAAAAAACAAAGAGTATGAAGCCATATACTCGTCAAGAAGCTTAAACCATCATCACGCAAACTCCGGTCATCCTCACAGCAGCGACTTTTGGCTAACCATCGAACAAAGACGGTCACTGCATCGCGCGCTTTCAGGTGCGCTTCTGCGGCCGTCTGGAACGCTCTTCCTTCCGATGTTAGGAAGCCGCTTTTAAATTAAGATTGAAAATTAATTTCTTTGGAACTGCTATTTGTGTTTAGTTTGTTGTCCTTCTACCGCACTTCCGATTAGCACAGTTGGCTACGTACGGTGCGAAAGAAGTTCAACATACATTCCATTCCATCCTCACTTGGCTGTCATTGTCCCGCTGGGCTCCTAAACAGGACTATAGCTACGAATAATAATCCATTTCCCTTACCCAGGAAAACCTCAGTGAGTCTCAATAATATATGTTTTCAGGTGGGTCCTGCATTGGAATGTTTGGCCAATTCCATTAATGAGCATTTGGCTTAATGTGTGAGCAGGAAACGATACGGAGAGAAAGCCCACATAGATGAGAGAATGAACTCTTATTTCAACACTGACAGATTCAAGAATGCACTGATTGACTGCCATTGCCCCGACCACCTCCCAAATTGTTCGAAAACACAAATGCGGTGCCCTTAACAAATCAACGTCCTCCGTACCGATGAAATACTCATGCACCGTACAAACTTATTCAACTTTGCGTTTGTATGTTGTACAAAAAAATCTAGTGCACCACTCGTAACATACCATACCTGTCAACCCAAACGGTTTCTTGTACAGGGAAAATTGAGTTTTTATGTCCATACGGCGAACAGCCGTTTCAATACGGGCAACAAATAAATGTGTCTATTTGTTTGTGTTTCTCCCTTGTTGATGGGACTTTGTAGGATGAACGTTGAGATGTATAAGGGCACGGGGTGACCAAAAAGGTCTGAATTGGTCTATAATAAGTTAGGGCACTGATAAGGGGTTCACATATATGTACATACGTGCACACACTAATTTGTTTGTGACACGCTGCGTACGTGTATGTGTCATGTGTTCCCCCCCCAAAAAAAAAATTCCCAACACGAACCGATTTTTTTTTCTTACCAAAACAACGAGAAGCTTAATTTCCACCATGTGTGTGTGGTGTGTGTTGGATGGGGGATGGGGGCGGGCCCTGGGCTTGGCTCACGCCCTCACCAACGGCGCGGGTTTCTAGGCGGCCCGGGGAGCCGCCCATTCAAGGCGGATGGATCCGTGGTGCTTCCCTCCATCCCCCCCACCCTTACCGATGGTGGTGGGTGGGGGGGTGTAGAGGGGGTGGGGGGGTGTAGAGGGGGTGGGGGGTGTAGAGGGGGTGGGGGGGAGGTGTAGAGGTGGTGGGGGGGAGGTGTAGAGGTGGTGGGGGGGGGGTGTAGAGGGGGTGGGTGTAGAGGGGGTGGGGGGGGTGTAGAGGGGGTGGGGGGGTGTAGAGGGGGTGGGGGGGGGTGTAGAGGGGGTGGGGGGGTGTAGAGGGGGTGGGGGGGTGTAGAGGGGGTGGGGGGGGTGTAGAGGGGGTGGGGGGGTGTAGAGGGGGTGGGGGGGTGTAGAGGGGGTGGGGGGGGGGGTGTAGAGGGGGTGGGGGGGGTGTAGAGGGGGTGGGGGGGGGTGTAGGGAGGTGGGGGGGGTGTAGGGGGGGTGGGGGGGTGTAGAGGGGGTGGGGGGGGTGCAGAGGGAGTGGGGGGGGTGTAGAGGGGGTGGGGGGGTGTAGAGGGGGTGTAGAGGGGGTGGGGGGGGGGTGTAGAGGGGGTGGGGGGGGGTGTAGAGGGGGTGGGTGTAGAGGGGGTGGGGGGGTGTAGAGGGGGTGGGGGGGTGTAGAGGGGGTGGTGGGGGGGTGTAGAGGGGGTGTGAGGGGTGTAGAGGGGGTGGGGGGGGTGTAGAGGGGGTGTAGAGGGGGTGGGGGGGTGTAGAGGGGGTGGGGTGTAGAGGGGATGGGGGGGGGTGTAGAGGGGGTGGGGGGTGTAGAGGGGGTGGGGGGGGTGTAGAGGGGGTGGGGGGGTGTAGAGGTGGGGGGTGTAGAGGGGGGGGGTGTAAAGGGGGGGTGTAGAGGAGAGGTAGAGAGAGGGGGGGAGTAGAGAGAGAGGGGGGTGCAGGGTGGGCTAGGCGGTGGGGCGCCTGGAAACGGCTGCCACAGGGATCGGACTTCAGACCTCAGCTTTGGGGCGAGGGAAGAGAAGAGGAGAGAGGAGTCGGGAGGAGCGAACGTAGAGAGACGCACGAACGCGGGGACGGGCGATGCCCGCGCTGCTGCTGCTGCTGCCGCCACTAACTGCGGAGAGGGAGAAAGGAGTTTTTCGAGGCTTCGTCGCAACCCGAGGCGCGCAACGACACGAGGCGAGAAACTCGCAGCCGAGTTGACGAGTCGGCGGATGAAGATTAACGATGCAAGGCGGTGGCAGCCGCTGACTTTTAACCAGCGCGCTCGTTGCGTGCAATAAGCCGACACGCAAAATCCCGAGTCGAGTTTGTTGTTTGTTTGTGTGTGCTTGGGTCGTCTTGCGGCCAGCCACAAACGTGCGGACTTTTGTTTGATTTAAAACAACAAAAACAGCAGCGCAAGTTGTTTTATAGTAACTTGGTCACGTTACTGGGGGGGGGGGGGGGTTGTTGTTTTGGGGGTTGGCGGGTGTGGGGGTTGGGGGGGGTAAGGGACCCCTGAAGACAAGGAGTTGATCCAGCGAGGTATTGGGGATCCGTGCACGGGAGCGCTGTGACAACACCGCGGGGCGTGCGGGATGATCGCGATGGTGAGGATGGTGCGCCGAAGAGAGGCAGCCTACCACCACCACCATCATCATCATAGCTGGGCGTCGGTGCTGTCGCTGGCTCTGCTGCTGCTGCTTCTCACCTCCACGAGTTCCTGGGCCCAACAGCACGTTGGAGGTGGAGACACCGGCGGTGGAGGAGGTGGTCGGGCCATCTCTGTTCCCGAACACGGCTTCTGCCAGCCCATCTCCATCCCGCTGTGCACGGACATCCCGTACAACCAGACCATCATGCCCAACCTCCTGGGTCACACCAACCAGGAGGACGCGGGGCTGGAGGTGCACCAGTTCTACCCGCTCGTCAAGGTGCAGTGCTCGCCCGACCTCAAGTTCTTCCTCTGCTCCATGTACGCGCCCGTGTGCACCGTGCTCGAGAAGGCCATCCCGCCGTGCCGCTCGCTCTGCGACAGGGCCCGCCAGGGCTGCGAGGCGCTCATGAACAAGTTCGGCTTCCAGTGGCCCGAACGACTCCGCTGCGAGAACTTCCCCGTGCAGGGCTCGGACGAAATCTGCGTCGGGCAGAACCACACGGACAAAGCCGGCCCCACGGCGCTTCCACCCACGCCCCCGCCGGGTGGTGGCGGCGGCGGCGGCGGTGGCATCGGAGGAATTGGCGGTGGGGCCGGAGATTTCGTGACCATCCACACGCGAAGGCCCCCCGGCCGAACGCACCCGTTCATGTGCCCGAGGGTGCTGAAGGTACCTCCTTATCTGAACGCTCAGCTCTTCAGGGAGAGGAATTGCGCGGCGCCCTGCGAGCCCAAGAAGCCCAACGGGCTGATGTACTTCAGCGAGGAGGAGCTGCGTTTCTCACGCCTCTGGGTGGGCATCTGGTCGGTGCTCTGCTGCGCATCCACCCTCTTCACCGTGACCACGTACCTGGTGGACATGCAGCGGTTCCGCTACCCGGAGAGGCCCATCATCTTCCTCTCGGGCTGCTACTTCATGGTGGCCGTGGCGTACGTGGCAGGCTTCCTGCTCGACGACAAGGTGGTGTGCAACGAGCAGTTCTCCGAGGACATCTACAGGACCGTGACGCAGGGCACCAAGAAGGAGGGCTGCACCATCCTCTTCATGCTCATCTACTTCTTCAGCATGGCCAGCTCCATCTGGTGGGTCGTGCTGGCGCTCACGTGGTTCCTCGCCGCGGGCATGAAGTGGGGCCACGAGGCGATCGAGGCCAACTCGCAGTACTTCCACCTGGCGGCGTGGGCCATCCCCGCGGTGAAGACCATCACGATCCTCGCCATGGGCTTGGTGGACGGCGACCTGCTCAGCGGCGTCTGCTTCGTGGGCATCAGCAGCGTGGCGGCGCTGCGCGGATTCGTCCTCGCGCCGCTCTTCGCCTACCTCTTCCTGGGCACCTCGTTCCTGCTGGCCGGGTTCGTGTCGCTCTTCCGAATCCGCACCATCATGAAGCACGACGGCACCAAGACGGAGAAGCTGGAGAAGTTGATGGTGAGGATCGGCATCTTCAGCGTGCTGTACACGGTGCCCGCCACCATCGTGATCGCGTGCTACTTCTACGAGCAGGCGTTCCGCGAGCAGTGGGAGAAGACGTGGGTGTCCCAGTCGTGCAAGGGCTTTGCCATCCCGTGCCCGGTGAACCATTACCCACACATGGCGCCAGATTTCACCGTCTTCATGATCAAGTATCTCATGACGCTAATTGTGGGCATCACGTCTGGCTTCTGGATCTGGTCGGGTAAAACCTTGCATTCCTGGAGGAAGTTTTATACCAGACTTGCAAATGGAAACAAAGGTGAAACCACGGTCTGAACTGAAGCAAGATGGAAGGGGGGGTGGGAAAACCCCCTTCTTCAAATGTTGGAGTTTGGTCGCAACTGTATATTCTATACAGCAAATAGACACACATAGTATGCATATAAGTAAATATACATATGTATGTATTTTAGTCTGGCTTTTAAAAGGCAATTTTTATTCAAGCAGATCCTTGTACAGACCTGTAAACTGATTATATTTGTATTTAAATGACCAATAGTCAATAGTTGTTTTGTACAATTTTGTTTTCCCTCATGTGAATATCCTTATATAACACTGCAGTATATTATATTGCATTTTTTTGTACAAATTATTAGTTGGAACATTAAAATGCTGTATACTTTTAACAACTTCCAACATTGTTTTTGCGCTCCTCATACAGATCTCGCCAGGAGAGAATTTTTTTTAAAAACCCGTCAGCCTTGCCTGTGTGTAACAAACGTGACGGGGTCATTAAGCCTACTTTTAAATGTCAAACAGTGGTCAACGGATCAGACAAAACACAAACGTAAATGATTGGAAAAACATTGAGTGCTGACTTAACCTGAAGTAGCTTTTGACATCGCTCTGTGGAGGATAGAATGCACGTTGGCAATTTTCTTTTTCAAGCCAATAATCCTGCAGCCTTATGTTCACCGGCAAACTTTAAGGTATATATATTTTTAAACAATTGTAGATTCGCAAGCCTCACTCACTACTCATTTCGACTGCAATTGCCGCATTACAAATTTACTTGACTTGCACATTATTCACACAATTACAATTCGTTTTAAACAACGGACGAGTGTGAGCGGTACGTATAGGTGACGCAGAGGCATTCATCAGTTCCGGTACAAAACTGTACACATATCTTTGTTTCACTACAAATTATTTTTGCGGGTCAAATTATGAACCGAAAAACAAAAAGAAAACATCCAGAAGCTGTGATGTTATCGTTTTGTTTTCTGCGGGAGAAGGCATTTAAAAACTGTGACCCAAACTTTTTTTACAAAAAGAACACTTTAAAAATAAGAAATTTTTCAAACGTACAATTTCCTTTCAGAACGCTGCATGCGCACACAAACTTCTGGGTCACATGTATGCAGATCGTAATTGTTGTTTTCATGAGCGCTGCTTATAAAGTCTTACGGGGTTAAGCACGCCCTCTACGGTTGCCAATGAGTTAACTTGCTCTTAAGTCTGGCGCCAATGCAATTCATTGCATTGTGGTGATATTTAAATGACTGCCATTGACAACTTGTAACGCCCATGCGTGTACTTATATCCGATCACGCTTGCCGATGGCACCGAAACAACAACAACAACAAAAACAAAACCCGAACGTAAAGAGTAGACCGCCCACTTTAGATTTTTTTACGTGACCTGACCATTATTTCACCTCCGGTGCAAATGTGACCCCAACAGCTTTGTTTCGTGCACACACACAGCATAGCGAAGACACGCAACCACGCACAATAACAACGCAACAATGAAAGCGGTCCTCGATGTTGACGCAACAGCCGCATAACACAGTTTTTTTTATTTAAACCCTCATCGCCTTCCATGTCTTCATTTTTTTATGTGCATATTTAAGAGGCAAATGTTAATAAATGTTTCATAGCGCGTTGTTCATCCGTATGCATTTGATCTGGGTGGCAATTAGTTTGGGGAGCAGACAAGGCTGAGTTGCTTGCAACCCAGTCGTGTTCTCTGGGGACTCAAAGGCTTTTCTGCAGCTGTCTTTCATCACGTAGACACATGTCATGCCTGGCTTCTCACGTTGCACCGGAGGCCATGGACTGGAGGTTTTAAAGAGAAATAAAATCCCTTCCTCTCAGGAAATGGTGCACCAAAGAAGGGGGGGGGGGACAGTCCTACTTACCTCCTCCCCCCGTCGCATCTCTCAAATGCAAACCCGCCGCTCACGCACACAATTCTCGTATAATGCCGTTCTTAAATTTTCAGCGCTTACATTTTTTTTGTTGATACGCTGAGCCACCCCAAGCCGTCTGCGTTTTTCGTTATCGCGTCAATTTAAACACCAAGAATGCGCCCAGGTACTGCTTGCATACAGCAACGGTGCAGTGTCTGCAAAAAAAGACGGTTTACATCACGTTCATAAATGTCAATGCACATGTATTTATTTACATACAGTACAATTATTTTTGTATGAGCAATAGCTTACTCCAAAAAAAATGGGACGAAAACACTGCACCACATGTAAAATTAAGCTGCATACATGAAAATGGACTGCTTTATTACCATTTGTAATGGTACATGCTTTGCCCCATGGCTGGCTAATAGGAATCAATATTGTACAGCCCCCTTTGTCAATCAACTGCTGGATGGAGGATCGTGAGGAATGTTTGAACATACTTCATCACGCTGGTCAGCGCGGGTTTGTGACTGGTGTATGGATGCCCTGGACGTCTACCACTCGTGGCTGATGCAAGGCATGGCCGGGAATCGAACTTAGGACGCAGGATTTTGAGCACAAACATGGTGACCACCGCGACACTACTCTTACCCGCCGTGGCCAACTACAACCCCAATGCGAAAATAAAACCCAATTCTTATGACATTTTCGTCGAGAAATACATCATTTCAATCCACGGTAGTGGATCTTCCAAGAGCTTGCCATCGAAATAAAGCTTTAGCACAAGATTGTCTGGTTTCATGCAATGCTTTGAAAGAAATGGGCGTGTGGATGGCGGGCGGGCGGGGGGGTGAAAACAATTGCTTTGGCTCAGTTCGGAGTAACACTGGAATGTGAGAATACACACACACACGTGTACACGCGCGCGCCCCCGCATGCCAAGCGTGACTGGCCACTCCTGGGGTAGTCGATGCCGTGCTGGTTTTGGCTGCTGACGTGCTCGCCTTGCCTTGCTTTGCCTTCCTTTGCCTTTCTGCTACTGGGCTGCACCAAGAGCAGTGGAATGAAAAGAGAGACACGAATAGATTGTTATTCGAGCCGACGGGCCATTGTGCTGTAGGGTTTCGACCCTGGCGCCTGAAAGGGCAACTTTTCCCCCCCCGCCCGCCCTCACCACCACCAAACTGGCCCCCTCGGCCGGCACCTCTGCCACCACCACCACAACTTTCCCTCCCCACCCTCTCCCTGCCCCTGCCACTCTTTTTCTCCTTCACTCTTTTTGTATCCAGCTCCCAAACAAAAACCACCCCCTTCTAACAGCTCCTTAAGCATCTGACTTGGCCAGAGAAGCCTTGTGTAAAACGACAAATATGCCAGGGATGGACTCTGAAAACGTAAAAGAAAATAACAGAATAAAATGTTGAAAACGTTTGTATTTTTAGGCAACAAAACAAACGGCTGTTTTCATGAGGGTTTACCGATCAAGAAAGATGAAAACCAAAGTTTGTAGGTACGTTTAAATTAGGCTCTGGATTCAGCCCTCCTCCCACATTCCTATATTCAAGTAATTCTATATCGAAAATGTCTCATGCATAGGGGGTGTAGCCGGTATAAACGACAAGAAAAAACCGTCATCACCATCTCGTCTTTACAGATTCGACTATTGTTGGCAAAGCCAAGATAATGGGGCCCACAGTGTGGAAGTAGAGACTTCACATGTATTATATATGGTTCCAAGAGGCAGACTGTTCTATACGAATGCATCCTAATCACGATTAAACCAGTGTACAGTTTCGATTTAAAGCTTTCGTGACTGCAGGGATTCATCTTCTTGGTTCTTTCGGTAAAGTCACGTGACTTTACCGAAAGAACCAAGAAGACAGTGTACAGTTGTGTATCTGTATCACTGCTGCTTGTCCGTCGGTCACATTTGCTCATTTATTTTGATGACTATAGGCAAGAAGACCAAGAACGATGCTCCTCTTCAGAAACTGATAACGGTTTTGCATAATGGGTGCTTTTGATGCGTTTTTTTGTGTGTTGACCGAAACTTGCAAAAGCTACGGCAGAATGCAGGATTGTAAAAAAGAGGATCGTATCACTGCTCGGTCTTTTTAAGCGCTTACCGTTTGTTTAATCTTTGACTGTATCGCTGCCTCCCACAGACTTTTTAAACCCCCTACTTGAAATAAGGTCGTGCTATAGGGCTGTCCCTCTATCGACTCTTTGAAAAACCCTCGCTATTGCCGGTCTGGTTTGGATTTTTATCCCTGATCTTGCTTGCGACATTGTTGTCCAACTTGAGTTATGAGGCAAAAAGAGTTTCCAGATGTGCAGTTGGCTTTTTAAATATATTTTTTTTTAAATATGCTTTCATGCCGTATGCCCTCTAAAGGAAATATTTCATTATTTTACTACTTTTCATATCCAATATCTTTTAAGTTATGTGGGTGATAGGACATTGCTATTTGAGATATTTCCTGTTTCATCTCAGTCGCGAGCTGAACTACAATGACAATCTTGCCTGCTGTAACATTTTCAGATTTGCTCACTAAGCTTAACTTGTAGACAAACATCCATTTGCACAGTTGACACTGACGTTTGGTACAGCTTGTTACTGGGTAGTTCGACTCCGAGCGTTCGTGAGATGGGAGTGATTAAGAATCGTCAAGTCAAGCGGAACTGTGTAGATAAATGCACTACATCGTACAACTATTTTGTTTGTTGATGCAGTGGCTTGGAGTATTACCAAGGTTTAATGTCAGAACGTTTTTCTTTATCTATTTGAAGTTGAGCCACTCTGATTGCGGAACAAATGGTTTATTTGCATGACATTTCTATCGTCGCATAGGGGCAATAGGGGTGGAGGTGGCAGAGTGATTATGGCACTGCGATATGAACCTGGCGACCCGAGTTAAGTTTCAGGCCACGGCTAAGATCGGTGGTGAGTGATATCTGATCCAGTTCTAGCCCCCATCTTCACCCAAATGAGCTGACCACCGCTGTGAAGTGTGGTCAAACAACCTCCATGACTGGCATGATATGGGGAGCCTTTATTTAGCAATGGATTTACAAAGGGCTGTAAATTATGATTGTTAGAAATGTATCCTGCTTATTATGTTTTTTGTGCCATTCTTGTAGCGCAAGACCATCATAATTGCACTATTTTTCAGGCAACGAGTATAGTCTGATATTTTGCCAATCAGAAATGACGTTGCCATGTGGTTTTACCTGATTAAATTATTTTTGGGTATTTCTGTTTCAATATGGACTGTGAAGCTGACACACGTGACCTTGTCTTGTGAAAAAAAAGTATGACAGGATTATTAACTTTGAAGCGGACTACACATGTTGCTGATGAATATGCCCACAGTATGAACCAGGGCAGCTACTGGGATCAAACCGTGGACCCCTTCAGCAAGCAGCAAACACGCTATCACTCAGCCATGTTACAGGGGTAATAAAGGCGGTTTTTACTTGATGAGAAACAGCAATACCAATTTAACAAAAAAACTCGTGCAAGTCTTGCCTTTGTCCTTCAAAGGAGCACTCAATCTTGCCACTTCCACTCCCAGTTATGAGGCTGTTTGATTGAAAACGCCTTCCCACATTTCTGGGAATTCTGGGAAAGTGAAGCCAGAAGAATACTGTAGCTGCCTCCTAAACGCTATGCCAAACCCTTGCCTCCTCAAACGCCACCCATGACAATTATATTATTTGACAAGACCAATGCTCAACCACAGCTGTAAAGCAGATGTCAAGGCCTGATCGTACACACTGCTTAAACAGAATGTTTAAATTTGAAATATACAGTACACCATACATATGAAACAGCTGTCCAGAGTTTGTTCCACATGCTCGACAATAAATTTCACTTCAAGGATGCATAAATGTAAGCCTACCGTTTGGTTGTTGTAAGGTTTTTTTAAATATCCTGACTCAAGTTGCCAGCTCATTTAAAGGCACATCAAAGCCTCTCCTGCATTGAGCATGATTCGGTAATGGTGCCCTATGCAATAATACTCTATTATAGTAATTTGGGCCAATTTAAAACGAGAAAAAAGTATGCAATTAAAGAGAAAAAGTAAATGAAACCAGAAACCTCTGGGCAAACTGGAATGATTAGACATCCTCATTTTACTTAAAAATGGGACCTAGATGTGATGCTGCCCTCATGCCCTGGCTATTACCGCCAGGCTCAATAAATCAAATATGAGGTCGTGTTTGACTTGCAACACGTTGGTATGCCTGTCGGCAAGTTGTGTATGCCTAATAGAAACACACTTGAGAAATTGTAACTTTTATACTACGGGAAGTTATTTTTTTAATACTTTTAAACAATCATCCTGTCTTTTTCACCGCATTATGTCACGAGTTGAATAACCCTCTCATAAGTCTTCCGGCAAAGAGCAACCACCCTGAGTCAGAGTATGGCCATGGAAGAGACTTTTAATCGGACTTTTCAACAAACAAATAATATTTATTCAAGTGGCCTTTTATCCTGTACACAGCAAGGCTCGCAAATTGCGATACACCCTGCTATGAGACCGCCGATCACATTGCAAATGTGTTTAATTCCCACTGCTAAAATTTTACAAAGTTAGTTGAAAACATACAAGTACTACGGTTGTTTATTTGTGTGTTGTCATTGGTGACTGCTACACTGAAGAGCCTGGCTTAATCATGGGTGGCTGCCCAGTTTCAAACTCGGGATCTTAGCAGTGCCGGCCCAGTGCTCTATCCTTTGAGCCTCCCAGTAACCTCATGGAATTTGTTTTATCCTATTAGCACGAAGGGTAAGTATTTCAAAGGAATGCTTCTGCTATGATGGATTTTCTCATCATTTACACATTCGACCTTTGGAAGGACGTACACATTTATATCTGATTCTTTGGCACTTAATTTGAACAAGTTATTTGGAAGGCCAGGCATGAGTGCTCCATTCTACCTATTATGGTTATATGCCAGCAATATCTGGCATGTGTACAATAGCTACTGGCCATCATTGTACGCATGTGGTAATGTTATAATTTGCATTTGGTGAGACGGATTTCTTTGACTCGTAATCGCTTGTTCCTTGGGACGCCCCAAGTACAACTTCTATATCCCAATCATGGGCAGCATCATACATTTAAAGCTCCTCAAACAGGCCGGGGATTTTGGAATGCCGGACTCTGCAGAGTACATGCGAGGAAAATATTAATCCACTGCTATGATATTATTACTTTATTATAGTAAACTCTGCCATGAGATTGTGCAGCATACATGTGAGGAAAATGCTAATACACTGCTATATGTTTACTTTATCATCGTAAACTCTGCTATGAGATTGTCACAATATATTTTTTTTTGTTAAAACGCAAAACCCTTTTTTATGTGATTGGTGTTTGTTTGTGCAGTCATTGACGACAGGCTTAGACCATCAATGCTCTAGACCCGGTTTAATCACAGATTGGCTGCCTGGATTCAAAACCCCAGGATCTCAACGTTGCCAGATCAGTCCTTTGACCTCTGAGCTAGCTGGCCATATGATTACATAATAAAGCCTAAGAATGGTATTGCCCGAGGTTCAATATAATATGCGTTGTACCGTTGAACCTTGAGTTGAACACGTACAATAGTTTTACGACACTGTCTCACGTCGCTGTGAAGTTTCAGAGACTGCACGTTTGTAATCTACCGCGTGTAAGTGCGTGCGTGAATTGTGCACCCAGATACACAGTGGGGTATTTCAGTGGAAACTGATGGTTTTACGTCATTGGCAATAGGCATGAAAAGACTACCAACAAAAATGCATTGACTATACAATACATTTGAAGTTTTTCATCTATGTCTGTCCGAGCTCAAGGAGCAAAACCCATAAATATTGAATGCTGAGATTTCGTACTCACATTCCTTAGCACGGGTAGATGTTTCTATTCCTGAAAATACCTTTATTTTTTTTCCAACGGATGGCAGCTCAAATTTCAGAAATAAGGAAAGTATTGTTGTCTCAGGCAAACGTGATCTGATGCAGCCAGAAGAGATACAATCAATAATGTCATTCCGCCATCATCCTAAGACATATCTGATCTACCTTGCTCACAAGGTAAGGAATGACTTCCGATCTGTGTTTCTCAACAGGTTATATGCATCAATGAACACATGTCAATACAATATACTGTACAGTATGGTTGCTGAGCACGGCCCAAGGCACCAATAAACCAGCAACAAAGAGCACTTAAATGTGTAACGATAAAATAGTCATACATATATTGCATTTAGCAAGGATATAATATCGATTTAAAGCTTTCGTGACTGCAGGGATTCATATTCTTGGTTCTTTCGGTAAAGTCACGTAGAAGGGAAATAATAAAGTAATAAAAATAAAACATAATAAAATAATTCTCACTACGTTTCGGCCACAACGCAAGCAGCCGTCCTCAGGTGAAGAACATGTCTGTCGGAAAGTCAGGGTCATTCAGACGCTGTCTTTCCGACAGACGCTGTCTTCCCGACAGACCTGTTCTTCACCTGAGGACGGCTGCTTGAGTTGTGGCCGAAACGTCGTGAGAATTATTTTATTATGTTTTATTTGTATTATTTTATTATTTCCCTTCTACGTGACTTTACCGAAAGAACCAAGAAGAAGGATATAATAATTTAGGGAAGGAGATGATGGGAGTGAATTCCAAACTCCAGCAGTGCGTGGAAGGAAGCAGACAGAGAAGTGTTTTGACCTGCACTGTGGCGGTTACACACAGCACGGGTGGAGGAATCGGTGCGTGAAGTTCATGGGAACAGGAACCTTGGTAGCGATAAAACAGTGATAAGGGGATGACCGACTGCCTGTATACGAGTTACTTGAGTTATCTTGTGAGCGTTCAATTATCAATCAACCTCACCGCTTATGTCGAATTCTACCAAGGGCAGCGAGGTAGGCAATGGACACTCCATCCCAGACAACATCGGTATTCCAACGTCGGCCCAATGTGTGCTCTGTATAAGCGGTAATAATTGCGCAGCGTTAAAGAAGGCTTGAATAAATAAATAACCAATGCAACCTCTCCATGTGGTTGAGGTCTTGAGGCAGCTTATAGCCCCTGGCCTGTTGTCACCCCAGTGCGCCTTGAGATCTCTGCACGATAGCACACGTGAGCACTAGCTCGAAGCACCAACACCACCCGCCATGGATGAATTTCACCCCCGATGGCCAGACACCTAGTGCGACATTGTAAGTCACTGGCCTTTAGGTTTCACAATTGCCCTAGCGTTGCTCTCTTGTGTAATCTCTAACCCACACCTGGAGTTCGTGTGTGTGGTCATTAATTGCATGGGCAACACTGAGCAAGAATCCATAATACTGTGCACATGGTGATCCATGTATATATATAAAACAACATAAATAACCAGTCTTCTTCACATATCCGTCTCCAAAAAAATTTATTTCTTACACAATTCATCAGCTGCACGGACTTCTGTGAGTGCATACTTTCAGCAGCATTGTTTCAAGACAAGCAAACTATGGACTGTTTTCAGCACACAGTGCCACATCAGCAGAGTCAGGTTTGCTTGATTCAATGTTGGTGAAATGCCGCGCTTACAGGCAGGCAAGAGCCCTCCCCGTTAACACAATCGGGTCATATCATGGGACCTCCTTTGCCAGTCGCAAAATATGAGAACAGTTTTTCCCGTTTTTTCTGGCAACAAAACAGGTGTTAAGATGTTAAAACACCAAACTGAAACCTTTTACAAGGAATCATGTCGTCATTAACCACAATACTTGTGGTCAGAATGCAAAAAAAACATACTCTGATAATATGTGAATTGTCTCTAAAACTGATTGGTCCACACCAGAGACAGCTTTCTTTTGAGCCTCATCTCAAAACGGTGTTAGACCAGAGGACGGCAAAAGGCGTACAGCACAAAGACAATGCACTATCAGAGTAATGAGAGCTCGGTGTTAGACCAGGGGACGTCCTCTAGTCTAACACCGTTGTGAGACTTGGCTCAAAAGAAAGCTGTCTCTGGTGTGGACCAATCCGTTTCAAAGACAATGCATATATTATCAGAGTATGTTTTTTGTTTGCATTCTGACCACAAGTATTGCGGTTGATGCAGACATGATTCCTCGTAAAAAGTTTCAGTTTGGTGTTTTAACATCTTAACATCTGTTTTGTTGCCAGAAAAAAGGGGAAACCCTATTATCAATGGGGTAATAGTTCAATGCAAAATTGCATAATACATAACTCATGTGTTACGGTACACCACTAAAATAATATGGAAAACGTATAGGCAAAATTTAGGTTATGTAAATAAAATCTGCACATTGTTGAAGTAAGGCTGTTATTTGGCCCAATATTATACCACTTCAGACCTTGCTACACTGAACGCATTTTTTGATAGTCATGAGTAAATTGAGGCAGTTTATCAACAGCATCGTACAAATACATGTTGTAGGCTATTCTAAAGGCAACAATATTAGCCAAACTAAAAGACAACTGGCTACGAATGAAACCAATTGGAAACACACTACTGGATATTGTTTTTTGACCAAAACAGGGTTTAACAAAAAAAAAAACTTCGCTGTAATTCTATATCTCGAGCAATCAAAACATGAAGATCGTTTTTTATGTCATCAACATTTTGTCAAAATCAGTTGAGTGACTTTTTTTCCACATCGTGCAAAGACAAAGGTAGCCTAAACAAACTGTAGGGGCAAGTGCTGTTAGCGAGTAGCACCTATGAAGGCTGGCATGGTACACGATGGGGTGGGTGAGCCAGCACCATGCCCGACTGCCTTTGTCTCCCAAGTGGCGATGTTTACACATCGCACCAGGTACTAATTTGAGGCTGAGTCGACCTAGTAGAGGCCCAGGACCGGTTCAGATAATCGTCACTGGTTTCGACCGTGAGCGGGAATCGAACTCGGGTGGTCAGGCGCGTAGCCCAGCGCACGAACCGCTGTGCCACCACTCCCCGCACACAAAGACAAAGATCCCCCCCCCGTATAGCCTTAACAAGTGCTGTTAGCGAGCACCTATGAAGGCCGGAACGGTACACACACAAACCCACACATGAATTTAACAGAATCCACGGCGGCATAACATTTCAAAGCATCAGCCACCACCAGAGCCAGCCATGCGGGCAATTTGGTGTAGTTTTACATGGGTCCCTACCACCACCACCATCATCATCTGCCATGGTCAAATCCCACTGGGGTGGATGAAATATCTCTCCTTTTTTTTATTCCCAAAACCGCAGCCCATCTAAGCTCAACACGATCGCGCACCCCGCGTAACAATCGGCTTGTTACAAAGGATTTCATCGCTCCGTTTTTTTTGCTCGGGAGGTAATAAGGATGTCCTCCCTCGGGCGCGTTCCAATCGGTTCCCACTGAAATAAAGACAATGCAGCCTATTCTTCTTCTGCTTTCACCTCGCTCTTCTCTTTGGCTAAATATTGAGGACAAGCGATGTACAGTGCGTGCTTTTTTGTGGTTGTTGTTCCGCTTGTGATTTGCTGCCATCTGTTGCCATCAATTGCTACTACTTCACGTGTGCCGTAGCCTCCTTTGCAATCTGGTGATTGTGTGCGAGTGGCGCGTGTGCGTAACGAGACCACGTTTGTACAACGTTCGTGATGACAACCAAAACACGTTTGGCAGAGGAGTCTTAATACGGTATAACATTATCAGACTTTCGCTCTCGCGAGGGTTATTTTTTGAGTTTTTTCAGTAATTCGTCGACACGGTTGACCCCGCTGAGCCAGTTTTGCCCGGCACATTTTTTGTTATTTTTTTTAACAAGGCAGATCCGTGGCGCGTAAACACGACAACTACAAACAACAAAGATCCCACTGTGTGTAGCCTTAACAGACTGTCGTGGCAAGTGCTGTTAGCGAGTTGCACCTATGAAGGGGCGAAGTTTGCACACCGCACCAGGCTACTCATTTAAGGCTGAGTCGACCTAGGGGAGGCCCGGGACCGGTTCGTAGCGCAGCGCACTAATCGCTGTGCCACCGCTCCCCCACAACAACAACAACAAAGACAAGCATCCCCCGGTATAAATTTCGATTTAAAGCTTTCGTGACTGCAGGGATTCATAAAGATCCCCCGGTAGAGCCTGAACAGACTGTTGGGGCAACAACACAGAGACAGTTTAACTGTCGCCTGATGAAGCTGTTTGTAATTACTGTCGAAACGTCGTACTCGGATTGTAAATGTTGTGGCTTTGCTCTCCCAACACACCGGTTAGTGCTGTACTAGTGACGAATTGGCCACGTTCTGTTTACGTGACAAACCTTACTAGTTGGCTGTGTCGGGTGGTGGCGAGTTTTAACGACACATTTATATATTTACTCGATCTAACCCAAAAAAACTATTATGGAACACACACACATCAATTATTGTAGAGAATGAGGTACAGGGAGGGTGGGGATGCGGTGGTCCTTGAGGAATATTGTGCAACGAACAAACAACTTTGCTGCATTGCGATTTAAGTAGACATCGTGTTAATCATTTATCTGTTGGAGGGGAGAGAGTTGGGTGCCGGCTCATTCAAGAAAAGGCCACGCAAGCCAAACCCTCCTTCTTTACAGCTCTTACCCACGGTGGCTTTGCGATTTTTTTTATTCTTCCTCTTCCACGGGTGGGTGGGGGTTAGGGGTTTAAATGCGAAAAGGTTGCTTTGAAAAGAAGGCGAGCCAATGATGCACAAGTGAATTGTGCACAAGGCCGGCCGAGCATTGGCGTTGTAGTTACAGAGCCCTCCCGAGCCTGGCAACGCGAGAAGAGAGAGAGAGGGCTTTTGGTGGTGGTGGTGTGGGTGGTGGTGGTGGTGGCAGTGTGGGTGGGAGGTTGGAGATGCATTGCAGTCGGCAACACAACGCACGCTTCGCGTTCTTCTTCTCCTCCTCATCATCATCATCCTCCTCTTCAACACGGTGTTTTTTAATTGCTATTAAATTCTCGTTTTCTTTTTGTTTCCCCTTCAGATAACGCCGCTACGATTTGTGAAGGGAAATGGGGGTTAGCTGTGTCCATCGAAGCGTTTTAAAAGAAGTGTTATTTTAGTGCGGTGTCAAAAAGGGAATACTTTTTTTTTAGTTGATGAGTGTTTCGTGAGACGGGGGGGGGGGTAAAGAATTACGTTGGGATATGAGACCAGTGTCAACAACAAGTAATTCCGTAACACCACACTTTATGTTCAACTGGAGGAAAGGTACCGTGTAACAAGTGTACGTAAGGTCGACACGTTTATTTATTTAAAACAAGCTTGTTATAATGTAAAAAAAAGGTGTAATTTCTCACTAACTCAGTTGATACGATGAACTCCATTTATTGTGTCGGTGTAACCGGTTGTGTTCGTTACAATTGTTATCAAACAAACTGCATCCACCCTCTTTATCCGGATCATAAGACGCACCCTCTCGCCTCGTGCAGGTTATGTATGTGGTGTGTGAGCAGCCGAATTTGTGTAACTTCATTACCACAACTTTAGGGCGCGTCTTTACTTTGCCGAGCCTCTCGTGATCCAGATAATGTCAATTTCTCGGTGACACGACACATGGGCGCGATGTTGTTTCTTAATTCTCCACGTTGAAAGAACGGTGCCTTGCACGATTCCAGAATATTGACATTTAAAACAAAACCTAATCGTGTAACACATTGTCATTTTAATTCACGAGCATGTGATTCATTAATGTGATAGCAAAACAAATGGCACCCGAGGCTAATTAGGGTTGGCACTCTCTCTCGGAAGCAGTCAAGCGTGAGACAAGGAGGAGTTGGTTCGGTCTGGAGGGAGCCGGCATTGAGGCGTCATGCTGGACAGTGACAGAGGAATGCCTCTGTCCCTGCTAAGCCGAGGCATTGGCCTGCTCGTTCGGAATGGCCAGGAGAAGGTGGAGGTGTACTTCGAGCCTCAGGTAACTCTCCTTTACGCACGTACGTTCATCCACAACACAAAGCCATCTTTAACACGTAGGCTTTTGCGACCAATATTATTCATAATCAACGTTTTTGGGTTTAGATCGCGTTATTGATAAATAAATATTTATATTTATTGCCCATGGTTACATAAATAACGCGATCTAAACCCAAAAACGTTGATTATGGACAAAGCCATCTGCATTCATGTAAGGTGTGGTGAATGCATTTATGATCAGCAGCAGCATTTTCAGCAGCATCAACAGCAGCATCATCATCATCATCAAATTAGCAGCAACAGCTGGGGGCAACATCATCAGTAGCAGCAGCAGGATTTTCATCACAAGCATTATCAGCAGCAAAGCTCCCCTATCAGACGACAATAGAGCAGATGAGGCCTCGTCTGCTCTTCACCGCAGGGGCAGTTTGTGTTCTGATCCTGGCCGAGATGGCCTCCACTTCCTGAGGTTTATACTCTTTGTTTTTTTCGGTAAAGTCACGTAGGTAAAACATAAATAACAGAAAAACAACTGAATAAAATCACGACGTTTTTCATTTATTTATTTTTTACCTACGTGACTTTTCCGAAAAAAACAAAGAGTATGAATCCTTGCAGTCACGAAAATTTCAAATCTAGAATTCCTGAGGTTTGCTTTGTACTATCCAACACCTGTACAAATTGCAGCCCAGGCATTACCAGATTGCCCATGGTTACATTTTTTTTGGCAAAATTTACGTGTCATTTTTTGCTTTCTCTGCAATCCCCGAGGACTATTTGAACTGGCGGGTGACTGGAGGCCGGCACCCCGCGTGCCGCTGCCCTTACTGGCCCACCGGTGGCCTGGCCAAGACCTACACGACCCGGACGGGGCCCCTCCTCCTCTACTCCGAGGAGCTCGCCTACCCGGCGCATCTCTACCAGGAGGAGGTTCGCCGTCACCAGCGGCGTGGCCACCAGCCCAGTCTCCCGCAGCCGGAGAGCTTCCTCCAGCAGGTCCAACCCCACCAGCAGGAGCATCTGAATCAGCAGGCCCTGCTGTTCCAGCAAACGCAGCTCAACCAGAAAGCTCACCTTCAGCAAAGAGCGAGGGCGGCGCGGAGAAGGCCGGCACACCCGGACAGGAATGCGGACGCCGTCACCGCACAACTGAAAACCCTCAGCGACCTGACCGATGCGATCTTGATATATGGATGCAGACAGGTGAGATAATGCCACGCTCGTCGTTCGGTCGTCATCGTCACTTTTATTATAATTGTGCTTTAAAGCTTTCGTGACTGCAGGGATTCATCTTCTTGGTTCTTTCGGTAAAGTCACGTAGAAGCGAAAAAATAAATATTTTATTATTTATTTCCTTTCTACGTATTCATAATAAACGTTTTTGGGTATGTTTTTTGTTTGCAT